>NC_139999.1:14983841-16183841 GCF_964263955.1 Coregonus lavaretus | reverse complement strand
ATAACATCTGAGCTCCTAGAGTGAGCGGCTCTCCTTTTATTTTTCAAGTGTTCTACTCCATTAGCCAGCACCTCGCCTAAAAAGGTGTGCGTTTCTTTCGCCTCCATTTTAATCTAATCTTTAACAGGGAAAATAAATAGGATATATATCTGCTAGTACAAATGAGTAATTTGCTGATATTTGACAATATTCTCAGCAGGGTTTACTATTAATCAGCCTTTTTACTTAATCTGGTTGTATATGCTCTAGGGTAAACGGAATAGAAGACAAATTAAACACCTGTGATCCCTTTTCCTGGAGGCACATCTCCATTATTGACAGTGAACATGACACTTTAACACCACACCATGTTATCATGGAAGATTCATTGTAATGTTAAAAAACAGGACTTTGAGAGTTCCTCAGGGTATAGTTTAATAGCATGTTTCACATCATCTTAACCGAGCGCTTCTAAAACAATTACCACCCACACAACATTCAAGTAATTTTTTTCCTGAGCTGACTCCCTAAAGGTTGGTTGCTGATAAAAGCTTTCAGGAGATGTAACCTAAAGCATGTTGCCTGAGCTACTGCTTGTGCTGTACCACCATTATGCAACATGCCTTCAGAGACCAGGACAGTGCACACTTTGTCTAATAGGAAATAATTAATTCACTATCAGGTCAAGTGTCCCAGAAGATTTATGATGCTCAAATTAACTGTGAGTAGGGCTGTGGTGGTCATGACATTTTGTCAGCCGGTCTGACGGTAATTGAATGGCAATAAACATAAACACGTTTAGCATTTCCTGGCTTCCACGCATAGCCACTGATGCAGACCTTTGGAACATCTACATTTAAAAAAATCCAAAAAATCAATTTAATATAGCTTACACCATCACAATAAATCCATTATTTATTTTAGACAGGTCTAAAGAAAATTGAAATGAAGAAAATGTAATCTGTTTCAGAGGTACAGAAGAGCATACTCTGTGTTGTCCTTATGTTAGGCCATGATAGGGCTACAGTGCATTCAGAAAGTATTCAGACACCATTTTGTTACGTTACAGCCTTATTCTAAAATTGATTAAATAAAGAATGTTCCTCATCAATCTACACAGAATACGCCATATTGACAACGTGAAAACAGGTTTTTAGAAAGTTTAGCAAATGTATAAAAAATAAAAAACAGAATAGGATATTTTCTCCAAACGATTTCCAAGTAAGTGCACACATGCAGCTATTCTGTGTTGAGCGGTTAACAAAGAAACAGGTCCTCCTATATGCTTCATTTAGAGTAATTAATGCAACTTTAGCTGTGATACAAACATTGGGCTATATGTTTTGATAAAAAAAAGCATTTTGCATTTCACCCCCTTTTTCGATCTTGTCTCCCCAACTGGCTCGGGAGGCGAAGATCGAGTCATGCCTCCTCCAAAACATAACCCGCCAAATCCCTCTTCTTAACACCCACCCGCACCAATGTGTCGGAGGAAAGACCTTTCAACTGAAGAGGCCCGCCACAAGGAGTCACCAGAGCGTGATAAACCAATTAAAATCCTCCCGGCCAAACTCTCCCCTAACCCAGACAACGCTGGGCCAATTGTGTGCCGCCCGATCACGGCCGGTTGTGATACAGCCCGGGATCGAACCCTGGTCTGTAGTGACGCGTCTAGCACTGAGATGCAGTGCCTTAGACCGCTGCACCACTCAGGAGGCCCGTATGGTTTGATTTTTAATACACTATGAGGCTGCATGATGCGACTCTAATGATGATTTGAAAAAAGTTGCATGAAAGGCATGAGCTCTGATTTGTTTCTTGTGCACACACTTCATCAGTCTCAAATTTCCCAGCGGCATCCCCCTTATGTTGCCGTAATGCTCCCTAAAAAATCCATGCCTTTTGCGGCCAAAGTGGCGGTTGTGCCCTTGGGCTGAATATTATAATTATCAGCGCTTAATTTGTAAGTCAGGAGGTGCCGGAACAAAAAGTGAGCGCGAGAGGGGGTGACTTGGGGAGCTCTGAGGTACTGGAACGAATGAGAGAAAAAAAATCACCTTTATAATAAAGCATTGCATGCATATCATCACATTTGCGTAGTGGCATAAAGCAGTAGAATAGAGGCACTTACTGAAGTTGCACATATGGGAAAAAAATTTGTGGCCTAGGGTCCGGGAAATGTTTAGCCTTTTATAAATGCATTTCATGCAATTCTACGTCATTTTACATGACTGGAGACTTTGGCATAATCTTTTTTAATGACGTGTTCAAAACAACCTGGAACTTGGTGCTGGGAACGGTCATCCAACTTGGAATTCCAAGTGGGGAACTCTGGCCTCTTTCTAGAGCTCCGACTTTCCGACCTGAAGATCACTGACGTCATGATTCAACCTTGTTTTTTTTCAGAGTTCCCAGTTGTCTTGAAAGCACCATAATACCGCACAAATGATCGAAATGACAGGCTACTTTGACACTGACAAACTGAGAATCTGCGATCAATGAAAACGACCTTGTCTTGAATCCATCAATATCCTAGGCTTAGGTGTGTGGAGACATATTGTATGCAACAATATGAGGAGCAAATTATAGTCCTAAAAATGCTTTCCAGTGTCACTGACTCACCTAATGATGTGCAGCTCACTTGCTGGTGATGGCATATGCGCTCGTGCCAAAAGCCTCTCTCTCTCTCTTGTTTTACCTTGTAAAACAATATTTAGAAGTTGATCAAATATTTTGTTACCCTACAGCTGACAGATTAGAGTCTTCTCTTTTCAGCAGGAGCCATTTGCTTTCCAACCTGTGTTTTCCCTTGAAATATTGCGAAAGGCCAGTTTTGTCTACATGCTTTTTGTTCACTGACAGATTTACTGCTCGTTCCCGACTGTAGGCTTTGCCCTGTTATTGGGCTACACTCCACAGCTATGTATCCTCTGTGGAAAAAATGTTGTCTTTCTCATGGTGTAGTAGGCTATTCTGAATTATTTCATTTTTCTGAACAGACAGCAGTAACTCTTTAACGTTGGCAAATTTATTTCCATTTATCAGACATGCAGCTCCTCCAGAACCGTTCGCTTGGCTCTATAAGGAAATACATCATGAAGTGCAATGCCGGAGAGATTAGAGTTGCAGGCTCAGGTGTATCAGAGCAGAGAGAGGGAGAGAGATCATAGAAAGTAAATCTCATTCTAGTTCTGTGAGAGAGATGGGCGGTGGGGGCAGGAGAATTAATGAAGAGGCAACTCGAATTAACTTTGATGGTATTTATTGTAATTTTTACATTGCAAAAAGTGACAACTATTTCCCAAATTAATACAACCACTCGCATCAAGAAAACCTTTTAAAAGCAATGAGGCTGATGCAACAGATCAGAATTTTTTGCTTAAAATGTTGATAAACTATTTCTTCATATTATAAGCGCATATTATAAGTTGTGATACAAACCTTATCAAAACATATAGGCCTATGGGCTAGGCTACATGAGGTGTGCACCTATGATTTTTTTTAAAAGTTGCAAAAAAAAAGGCCTGTGCTGTTTCTTGACTTGCCTTGCCTTACTGCACAAGCTGGGCATAATTTACAATTGATAATACATCATTCTCAAGTGATAGGCTAATATTGTCACCCATCAGACTATTCTTAATTTAATGTTGTCTTTACATATACTAAATACTATATGTGTTAAATTAGTTTTGATTAGGAATGGATCATTATCATGCACCTGTCTCGAAACAGTGGCATTGAAAAAATACATGTCATCTATGCACTTAAATAGCGAACGGAGGACACTTTTCCCGTGGTTCATTTTCATGCCAGCCAGGTATACTATACTCCTGTTGTAAAGCAAAGCAATATGCTTAATATTGAGAAAGTTGATAAATAAATATAGTAAGCCTATAGAAAGCTGATGGGATCCTCCTCTTTTTAAAGAGGCCATCAAAACTCTGTTTTCTCACGCAATTGCATAGCCTATAGAAATGTTGCGCAACATGAGCTCATGGGCTCTCATGAAGTGTTTGATTTTCGAAAACATTTGCATTGATGTCAGAGTGATTAGAGGGACAATAGAGTGCTGAGTACCAGGCAGTTAGCAAGTTTGTAGGCTACTAATGACCATCAGCAGCATCAGAGCTTGGAGAAGCCTAGTTACCGTGACTAAACAGTCAAGTGGAATTTGACTGTGGTCATAACTAGTGACCGCCAGTGTGTCTGTAATACGGTCACCATAACAGCCCTACCTGTGAGCAAAGAAATAAAAAAAAGACTTCAGGAATTACTATGGTAGAACACAGATCTGTTATTTATATTTCAATATGTTCATGTAAGCTTGCAAATAAACATTTAAAACTTCTCTATTTGGAATGTTTTTGGTAGAAATGGCTTGATCTACACCCCTGAGTTAGAGGTGCTACTGCGAAAGATACTTTATCCACATTCCAAAAAGTTCTAATGATTTTTGCCAAGTTATAGTGTGATGTTGAAAGCCAAAAGCCTTGATTGGTTTCTATGGCAACTGGTTTGTCTACTGTAAAAGCCTGACTCCAGTTTCTGAAGTGCAGTTATAGGAGTAAACTGCATAGACAGACTGTCACCCCTACATTTTCCCTATAGGAACAGCCCCATCTCATACCAGATTTGTGCTTAGTTGAATGATTCTATGCACTGTAAAAAATAAAAACATTGATTCAATGTACAATTATATGGCAACCAGCTGCAATAGGATTGTGAGTTTGCTCAACCAAAATGTTGTTGAGCAAACTCACAACCAAAAGTTTGTCTGTGAAAATGTTGTTGAGCCAACTCACAATCCTATTGCAACTGGTTGCCTTACCAACTGAGCTACACAGGGCCCGAAGCCAGAATTCAGGAACACTCAGATTGGCTTGAGTGCTGCTAAGGCTTGCCAGAGAGAACTGCCTCGAAGAAGAAGATTATGATTATAAAGGCAAGTAGAGTCATTACTATTTTCATACTTGCACTTATTAAAAAATCCTCCTTGTCTCTTCCTATCACTATAACAGTGATTTCGAATGAACCAGAAATGCTCCCCTGCTCTGGATCATGTCATGGTAGTCTCCAGTGGAGACGGCATGATAACCAGAAGATGGTGGCTAAACTTGAGCAGCAGGTTTTCACCCCAGGAGAGGGCTATGAGAACAGGGTTAAACTCCATAATTGAGACCTCTCTCTCACCATTACCTCAGCTGTGTACAATGACAAGGGCTACTATGAGTGTGTCTGCAACAACAACATTTTACAGGAGGTAGAACTAGTCGTTTTGGTCCCCAATGTAAAATCTGCTCATGTTGGAGATAACGTGAAGCTTACTTGCCATGGCTCAACCGAAAAACAAACTCCTGACAGTGAGGTACACGTCTATTGGAAAAATATCAGAATAATGTTTTGTCTGTCATATGAGATCATTTTACCTATGGCCCTAGATTTTAGGACAGGGTATCTGTGTCAAATATCAAGATGCTTACCGACAGGGAGACCTTTCCCTCACCCTCACCGACTTAAGCCTTTCTGATCAGGGCATTTATCAGAGGGGAATTCCAGATGCTGTCCCTGTTCAAGAAAAGCACTCTGAGGACACAGGAATGTTGCCAATGTGGGTGGTGGTGGTGGTAGGCCCAATAGTAGTGAATGTTTTGGTCATCATATTGTTAAAAACAAAGTTGCAGAATTGGTATCACGTCTAACACACCTTATCGATCGGACGACAGAATAAGGCAGAGAGAGTTTGGATGATGATCGTACTGAGGAGGAGCCCCTGAGATCAGGAGAGAACGGAGTTTGGATGATGATCGTATTGAGGAGGAGCCCCTGAGATCATTAGAGAACAGAGTTTGGATGATGATCGTATTGAGGAGGAGCCCCTGAGATCAGGAGAGAACAGAAAGGTGAATGATCCGTCTGTTCACGTAGCGATGGAAGAGCTGCCAGTGCCAATCTCTAAACCTGAACATGTGTCCCAGAAGAAGAAGGGAAGGGAAAAATCATAGAATAAAGGGAAGGTTCTGTAAGGCTATCACTCTGTGTATCCAGGACCAAGAAAACAAATCCCCTAATGAACAACAGAGCACCAGCATGTTGTGCAGCAGCGGCCTGTCTCTCTTTACTCTCTATTCTACTGCTGACACCAGCATGACTGACACACACTTCATCGGTGTGTCTCTCTATGGTCACTGTGCCATAGTCTTGGCTGCCAAGGACTTTACCACCTGCACACCTGCATAGCTGAGTGGGGAGAGAGAGACGAAAGTTCTGCTGAGTTCCTCTTCTGAGGCCCAGCCCACTAAATACACTTTACTGTGATCGCGTACTTGGCCGATATGCATTGCACAGGTCGCATTGCGTATCAATGGTTGTGTGCCAAGTCATTGACAATAAAAAAGTACATTTTTCACGCAGAATGCCCCGTCTTCTGTTTTTCAAAGAAAAGGTTTTGATAGGCCATTGGAGGTAGTTGGTTTGCGTTCTCACAGCACAAAAAATAAAACAGAAAGGGGATTCCTCAAAATACTGTGTGAGACTAACAACTTCATAGGGCTCATCACTAACAATGACGAGACAGATATTGATAGACATGAAGTGCAATGTCTAATAGTCTGGTGCAGTGAAAACAACAAAGAAAATAAAGGAGATCATTGTGAGTTTTAGGACGCAGGGGGGAATCACATTGCGGTGAGCATAGGTGGCACTGACGTGGAGCTGGTGGACTGTTTTTAGTTCCTGGGCATAAACATCTCGTCCGACCTGACATGGTCAGCCAACACAAACCTACTGGGTGAAAGTACCATAGTAGTACCCAGTTGTCACGCCCTGACTCAGGGGATGCTTAAATGTTGAGTCAGGGTGTGTATATTCTTTGTTGTGTGTTTTCTATGTTTCGATCTATTATGTGTAGATCTATGTTGGCCGGTGTGGTTCCCAATCAGAGGCAGCTGTAGCTCGTTGTCTCTGATTGGGGATCATACTTAGGCAGCCTATTGGCACTAGTGGGTTGTGGGATCTTGTTCCTTGTAAGGTATGTTGTGTGTTCTACCTTGGACTTCACGGTTCGTTTCCTTTGTTGTTTTGTCGTGTTGTTTATTACTTTAATAAACATGTACGCATATCACGCTGCGCCTTTGTCTGACCCGTCATTAAATGAACGTGACAGAAGATCCCACCAAACGAGGACCAAGCAGCGTGCCCAGGCGGAGCGAATAGCCATGTCACAGGTGGGCAAATTGTGGTCATGGGAAGAGATATTCGCGGGGAAAGGACCATGGGCTAAGGTAGATGCCCAGGCAGGAGAGGAGCAACGGCAACACGGAGGAGGCCGGTCGAGGAGGAAGCCCGAGAAGCAGCCTCAATAAAAAATGTTGGGGGGGCACACGGGGTGGTTGGCGGAGCCTAGTGTCAGAGCAGAGCCAACTCCCTGTACTCACGCGAGGAAGTGTATGACTGGGCAGGCTCTGTGTTATGCGGAGCTACGTACTGTGTCTCCAGTGCGCCGGCACAGTCCTGTACGTCCTGTGCTTGCACCACGCACGTGGCGTGCGAAGATGGGCATCCAGCCAGGACGGGTTGTGCCGGCTCAATGCTCCTGGTCTCCAGTACGCCTCCTCGGTCCCACATATCCTGCGCCAGTTCTACGAACTGTATCGCCAGTGCGCGTGCACAGTCCAGTGCGTCCTGTGCCAGCGCCCCGCATGTGTAGTGCGAAAGTGGGCAGCCAGCCAGGACGGGATGTGCCAGCTCTCCGCTCCAGACCTCCAGTCCGCCTTCACAGTCCGGTCCGGCCCGTTCCTGCTCCTCCACCAAGCCAGTGGTGCGCGTCGCCAGTCCGGCCCGGCCTGTTCCTGCTCCTCGCACCAAGCCAGTGGTGCGCGTCGCCAGCCCGGCCCGGCCTGTTCCTGCTCCTCGCACCAAGCCAGTGGTGCGCGTCCCTAGTCCGGCCCGCCCATTCCTGCCCCTAGCTCCAAGCCAGTGGTGCGTGTTCCTAGTCAGGTCCGGCCCATGCCTGCTCCTCGCACCAGACCAGTGGTGCGTTTGTCCAGTCTGGCACGGCCCGTCAGCTGCTCCACTCCGGAGCCAGAGCAGTCCGCTCCACCGGTGCCTGATCCAGCTCCGGTCAGCTGCTCCACTCCGGAGCCAGAGCAGTCCGCTCCACCGGTGCCTGATCCAGCTCCGGTCAGCTGCGCCACTCCGGAGCCAGAGCAGTCCGCTCCACCGGGTTCCAATCCAGCTCCGGTCAGCGGCTCCACTCCGGAGCCAGAGCAGTCCGCTCCACCGGTGCCTGATCCAGCTCCGGTCAGCGGCTCCACTCCGGAGCCAGAGTAGTCCGCTCCACCGGTGCCGAGTCCAGCTCCGGTCAGCGGCTCCAGTCCAGACCATGACGTCAGCCCCTCTTCAGGTTCGGGGTCTCCCACACCAGGGTCCAGACAGGGCCTGGCGTATTGTGGGAGGAAGGAGAGGGGAAGCAGCGCGCCGAGGTCCAGACCAGACCAGGGGCGCAACAGGGAGGCGGAGAGTGAGAGGTCGTCACGCCCCGAGCCAGATCCCCCTCCGAGGCGGAATGCCCACCCGGCCCCTACCCTGTTATGTTTATGTTGTGCGCTCGGAGTCCACACCTTTGGGGGGGGGGGGGGGTACTGTCACGCCCTGACTCAGGGGACTCGTATATGTTGAGTCAGGGTGTGTATATTCTTTGTTATGTAGTATTTTCTATGTGGGATCTCGTATGTATAGTTCTATGTTGGCCGGTGTGGTTCCCAATCAGAGGCAGCTGTCGCTCGTTGTCTCTGATTGGGGACCATACTTAGGCAGCCTATTGGCACTATTGAGTTGTGGGATCTTGTTCCGTTTAAGGTTTGTTGTGTGTTACCTTAGGACTTCACGTGTCGTTGGTTTATTGTTTTGTCGTGTGTTTATTCAGTGTAAATAAACATGTACGTATATCACGCTGCGCCTTGGTCTGACCCGTCCTTCAACGAACGTGACACCAGTGGTGTAAAGTAACTAAGTAAAAATACTTTAAAGTACTTCTTAAGTCGTTTTTGGGGGTATCTGTACTTGACTTTACTATTTATATTTTTGACAACTTTTACTTTTACTCCTCTACATTCCTAAAGAAAATATATCCTTTTTACTCCCAGACATTTTCCCTGACACCCAAAAGTACTCGTTACATTTTGAATGCACAGCTGGAGGACAGGAAAATGGCCCAAATTCACACACTTATCAAGAGAACAGGTGATCTTCCCTACTGCCTCTGATCTGCGGGACTCACTAAACACAGATGCGTTTGCCCATAGCTATCCGTAAACACAAAAAATAAAATAAAATAATGATTTATATAAGGAATTTGAAATGATTTATAGCATTTACTTTTGATACTTAAGTATATTTTAGAATTTATGATTACTTTTGATACTTAAGTATATTTAAAACCAGATACTTTTGACTTTTACTCAAGTAGAATTTCACTTTTACTTGCGTCATTTTCTATTAAGCTACAGTATCTTTACTTTTACTCAAGTATGACAATTAGGTACTTTTTCCACCACCGGTACTACCATGGTATACATGAAAGCACCATGGTATACCACGGTGCACCATGGTACGTAACATAGTGTACCATGGTAAAATGTTGTATGGGTCACCATCACCCTGGGCACAGGACAGCCACACACCAGACAATCAAACCAAAGGGAATAACAAGCTCACTTCATCATATCAATGGGGATGTGGTTTGTTACCACATCAGGTTCTCCTCCAAAGCATACACTACTGGTCAAAAGTAAAAAAAAAAAAAAAAAAACTACTCATTCATGGGTTTTTCTTTATTTTTATTATTTTCTACATTGTAGAATAATAGTAAAGACATCAAAACTATGAAATAACACATATGGAATCATGTATTAACCAAAAAAGTGTTAAACAAATCAAAATATATTTTATATTTGAGATTCTTCAAATGGCCACTCTTTGCCTTGATGACAGCTTTGCACACTCTTGGTATTCACTCAAACAGCTTCACCTGGAATGCTTTTCCAAACGTCTTGAAGGTGTTCCCACATATGCTGAGCACTTGTTATTCATATTTTGAGTGCAGCAATGTGCACATGGCGGTAGGCCTAAGCACAAATGTTCCAAAATGCAATACTATTTTAAAATGCGCACCGCACATACAGTGGGGAAAAAAAGTATTTAGTCAGCCACCAATTGTACAAGTTCTCCCACTTAAAAAGATGAGAGAGGCCTGTAATTTTCATCATAGGTACACGTCAACTATGACAGACAAATTGAGAAAAAATTTCCAGAAAATCACATTGTAGGATTTTTAATGAATTTATTTGCAAATTATGGTGGAAAATAAGTATTTGGTCAATAACAAAAGTTTCTCAATACTTTGTTATATACCCTTTGTTGGCAATGACACAGGTCAAACGTTTTCTGTAAGTCTTCACAAGGTTTTCACACACGGTTGCTGGTATTTTGGCCCATTCCTCCATGCAGATCTCCTCTAGAGCAGTGATGTTTTGGGGCTGTCGCTGGGCAACACAGACTTTCAACTCCCTCCAAAGATTTTCTAGGAGGTTGAGATCTGGAGACTGGCTAGGCCACTCCAGGACCTTGAAATGCTTCTTACGAAGCCACTCCTTCGTTGCCCGGGCGGTGTGTTTGGGATCATTGTCATGCTGAAAGACCCAGCCACGTTTCATCTTCAATGCCCTTGCTGATGGAAGGAGGTTTTTACTCAAAAACTCACGACACATGGCCCCATTCATTCTTTCCTTTACACGGATCAGTCGTCCTGGTCCCTTTGCAGAAAAACAGCCCCAAAGCATGATGTTTCCACCCCCATGCTTCACAGTAGGTATGGTGTTCTTTGGATGCAACTCAGCATTCTTTGTCCTCCAAACATGACAAGTTGAGTTTTTACCAAAAAGTTCTATTTTGGTTTCATCTGACCATATGACATTCTCCCAATCCTCTTCTGGATCATCCAAATGCACTCTAGCAAACTTCAGACGGGCTTGGACATGTACTGGCTTAAGCAGGGGGACACGTCTGGCACTGCAGGATTTGAGTCCCTGGCGGCGTAGTGTGTTACTGATGGTAGGCTTGTTACTTTGGTCCCAGCTCTCTGCAGGTCATTCACTAGGTCCCCCCGTGTGGTTCTGGGATTTTTGCTCACCGTTTTTGTGATCATTTTGACCCCACAGGGTGAGATCCAGATCGAGGGAGATTATCAGTGGTCTTGTATGTCTTCCATTTCCTAATAATTGCTCCCACAGTTGATTTCTTCAAACCAAGCTGCTCACCTATTGCAGATTCAGTCTTCCCAGCCTGGTGCAGATCTACAATTTTGTTTCTGGTGTCCTTTGACAGCTCTTTGGTCTTGGCCATAGTGGAGTTTGGAGTGTAACTGTTTGAGGTTGTGGACAGGTGTCTTTTATACTGATAACAAGTTCAAACAGGTGCCATTAATACAGGTAACGAGTGGAGGACAGAGGAGCCTCTTAAAGAAGAAGATACAGGTCTGTGAGAGCCAGAAATCTTGCTTGTTTGTAGGTGACCAAATACTTATTTTCCACCATAATTTGCAAATAAATTCATAAAAAATCCTACAATGTGATTTTCTGGAGAAAGAAATTCTCAATTTGTCTGTCATACTTGACGTGTACCTATGATGAAAATTACAGGCCTCTCTCATCTTTTTAAGTGGGAGAACTTGCACAATTGGTGGCTGACTAAATACTTTTTTTCCCCACTGTACGAGCGGTTTCATGGACAAAGAAGGAAATATCTGTTAAATATTTTGTAAGAGGGAAGATCTAAAGATGCAACAACTATCATGGGTTGCTACTATGACTAGGATAATGCCTTTGGCTGCTAGACAATGAAAGAAAGTTGATTTGAAAACCAATAGATCAGGAGAGCACATCTGAGGAAGTCTTTATAAAATAATTGCCTCCACGTTTCTATGTTGGGATTTTGGCTATAGCCTACTTGTTGTCAGTCTTGTAAATTCAATTGCCTATCTAGTCAAAGTGGAGCAGTTGTTTATTTTAACAAAACCTGATGTTTTAAAGCCATTTTTGGATGCTTCGCTAAAACATTTAAGCAAAACGTCCAGGTTTCAAAACAAGGAACTGGAAAAATATAGCGGTGCTAATGATAGACCTAACCGTCTTCTGGTAGATGGAAAGGCTTCCCAAAAACCTTCTCAATTAAATGTTAACTAGCTACAAAGAGCCTATGCCTACCTGGCAGAATGACATCATGATTATTTGCATTAATCCAGTGGCCATTTGTTTTGTAAACTCCATCTCATGTTGCCTGCATAGTTGAATTACATTTCTTAGATTTTTCCCAGACATCAGAAGTGGTCTCTTGATCAATCAATCAATCAATCAATTTTATTTTATATAGCCCTTCATACATCAGCTAATATCTCGAAGTGCTGTACAGAAACCCAGCCTAAAACCCCAAACAGCTAGTAATGCAGGTGTAGAAGCACGGTGGCTAGGAAAAACTCCCTAGAAAGGCCAAAACCTAGGAAGAAACCTAGAGAGGAACCAGGCTATGAGGGGTGGCCAGTCCTCTTCTGGCTGTGCCGGGTGGAGATTATAACAGAACCATGCCAAGATGTTCAAAAATGTTCATAAGTGACAAGCATGGTCAAATAATAATCAGGAATAAATCTCAGTTGGCTTTTCATAGCCGATCATTAAGAGTTGAAAACAGCAGGTCTGGGACAGGTAGGGGTTTCGTAACCGCAGGCAGAACAGTTGAAACTGGAATAGCAGCAAGGCCAGGCGGACTGGGGACAGCAAGGTGTCAGCATGCCCGGTAGTCCTGACGTATGGTCCTAAGGCTCAGGTTCTCAGAGAGAAAGAGAGAACGAGAGAATTAGAGAGAGCATACTTAAATTCACACAGGACACTGGATAAGACAGGAGAAGTACTCCAGGTATAACCAACTAACCCCAGCCCCCCGACACATAAACTACTGCAGCATAAATACTGGAGGCTGAGACAGGAGCGGTCCGGAGACACTGTGGCCCCATCCGAAGAAACCCCCGGACAGGGCCAAACAGGAAGGATATAACCCCACCCACTCTGCCAAAGCACAGCCCCCGCAGCACTAGAGGGATATCCTCAACCACCAACTTACAATCCTGAGACAAGGCCGAGTATAGCCCACAGAGGTCTCCACCACAGCACAAACCAAGGGGGGGCGCCAACCCAGACAGGAAGATCACGTCAGTAACTCAACCCACTCAAGTGACGCACCCCTCCTAGGGACGGCATGAAAGAGCACCAGCAAGCCAGTGACTCAGCCCCTGTAACAGGGTTAGAGGCAGAGAACCCCAGTGGAGAGAGGGGAACCGGCCTGGCAGAGACAGCAAGGGCTGTTCGTTGCTCCAGAGCCTTTCCGTTCACCTTCACACTCCTGGGCCAGACTACACTCAATCATATGACCTACTGAAGAGATAAGTCTTCAGTAAAGACTTAAAGGTTGAGACCGAGTCTGCGTCTCTCACATGGGTAGGCAGACTGTTCCATAAAAATGGAGATCTATAGGAGAAAGCCCTGCCTCCCGCTGTTTGCTTAGAAATTCTAAGGACAATTAGGAGGCCTGCGTCTTGTGACCGTAGCGTACGTATTGGTATGTACGGCAGGACCAACTCGGAAAGATAGGTAGGAGCAAGCCCATGTAACGCTTTATAGGTTAACAGTAAAACCTTGAAATCAGCCCTTGCCTTAACAGGAAGCCAGTGTAGGGAAGCTAGCACTGGAGTAATATGATCAAATTTCTTGGTTCTAGTCAGGATTCTAGCAGCCGTATTTAGCACTAACTGAAGTTTATTTAGTGCTTTATCCGGGTAGCCGGAAAGTAGAGCATTGCAGTAGTCTAACCTAGAAGTAACAAATGCATGGATTAATTTTTCTGCATCATTTTTGGACAGAAAATTTCTGATTTTTGCAATGTTACGTAGATGGAAAAAAGCTGTCCTTGAAACAGTCTTGATATGTTCATCAAAAGAGAGATCAGGGTCAAGAGTAACGCCGAGGTCCTTCACAGTTTTATTTGAGACGACTTTACAACCATCAAGATGAATTGTCAGATTTAACAGAAGATCTCTTTGTTTCTTGGGACCTAGAACAAGCATCTCTGTTTTGTCCGAGTTTAAAAGTAGAAAGTTTTCAGCCATCCACTTCCTTATGTCTGAAACACAGGCTTCTAGCGAGGGCAATTTTGGGGCTTCACCATGTTTCATTGAAATGTACAGCTGTGTGTCATCCGCATAGCAGTGAAAGTTAACATTATGTTTTCGAATAACATCCCCAAGAGGTAAAATATATAGTGAAAACAATAGTGGTCCTAAAACGGAACCTTGAGGAACACCGAAATGTACAGTTGATTTGTCGGAGGACAGACCATTCACAGAGACAAACTGGTATCTTTCCGACAGGTAAGATCTAAACCAGGCCAGAACTTGTCCGTGTAGACCAATTTGGGTTTCCAGTCTCTCCAAAAGAATGTGGTGATCGATGGTGTCAAAGGCAGCACTAAGGTCTAGTAGCACGAGGACAGATGCAGAGCCTCGGTCTGACGCCATTAAAAGGTCATTTACCACCTTCACAAGTGCAGTCTCAGTGCTATGATGGGGTCTAAAACCAGACTGAAGCATTTCGTATACATTGTTTGTCTTCAGAAAGGCAGTGAGTTGCTGCGCAACAGCTTTTTCTAAAATGTTTGAGAGGAATGGAAGAGTCGATATAGGCCGATAGTTTTTTATATTTTCCGGGTCAAGGTTTGGCTTTTTCAAGAGAGGCTTTATCACTGCCACTTTTAGTGAGTTTGGTACACATCCGGTGGATAGAGAGCTGTTTATTATGTTCAACATAGGAGGGCCAAGCACAGGAAGCAGCTCCTTCAGCAGTTTAGTAGGAATAGGATCCAGTATGCAGCTTGAAGGTTTAGAGGCCATGATTATTTTCATCATTGTGTCAAGAGATATAGTACTAAAACACTTCTCTCCCGATCCCAGGCCCTCGCAGAGCTGTGCAGATCCAGGACAGCTAAGCCCTGGAGGAATACGCAGATTCAAAGAGGAGTCCGTAATTTGCTTTCTAATGGTCATGATCTTTTCCTCAAAGAAGTTCATGAATTTATTACTGCTGAAGTGAAAGCCATCCTCTCTTGGGGAATGCTGCTTTTTAGTTAGCTTTGCAACAGTATCAAAAAGAAATTTTGGATTGTTCTTATTTTCCTCGATTAAGTTGGAAAAGTAGGATGATCGAGCAGCAGTGAGGGCTCTTCGGTACTGCACGGTACTGTCTTTCCAAGCTAGTCGGAAGACTTCCAGTTTGGTGTGGCGCCATTTCCGTTCCAATTTCCTGGAAGCTTGCTTCAAAGCTCGGGTATTTTCTGTATACCAGGGAGCTAGTTTCTTATGACAAATGTTTTTCGTTTTTAGGGGTGCAACTGCATCTAGGGTATTGCGCAAGGTTAAATTGAGTTCCTCAGTTAAGTGGTTAACTGATTTTTGTCCTCTGACGTCCTTGGGTAGGCAGAAGGAGTCTGGAAGGGCATCAAGGAATTTTTGTGTTGTCTGAGAATTTATAGCACGACTTTTGATGCTCCTTGGTTGGGGTCTGAGCAGATTATTTGTTGCGATTGCAAACGTAATAAAATGGTGGTCCGATAGTCCAGGATTTTGTGGAAAAACATTAAGATCTACAACATTTATTCCATGGGACAAAACTAGGTCCAGAGTATGACTGTGGCAGTGAGTAGGTCCAGAGACATGTTGGACAAAACCCACTGAGTCGATGATGGCTCCGAAAGACTTTTGGAGTGGGTCTGTGGACTTCTCCATGTGAATATTAAAATCACCAAAAATTAGAATATGATCTGCTATGACTACAAGGTCTGATAGGAATTCAGGAAACTCAGAGAGGAACGCTGTATATGGCCCAGGAGGCCTGTAAACAGTAGCTATAAAAAGTGATTGAGTAGGCTGCATAGATTTCATGACTAGAAGCTCAAAAGACGAAAACGCCATTTTTTTTTTTGTAAATTGAAATTTGCTATCGTAAATGTTAGCAACACCTCCGCCTTTGCGGGATGCACAGGGAATATGGTCACTAGTGTAACCAGGAGGTGAGGCCTCATTTAACACAGCAAATTCATCAGGCTTAAGCCATGTTTCAGTCAGGCCAATCACATCAAGATTATGATCAGTGATTAGTTCATTGACTATGACTGCCTTTGAAGTGAGGGATCTAACATTAAGTAACCCTATTTTGAGATGTGAGGTATCACGATCTCTTTCAATAATGGCAGGAATGGAGGAGGTCTTTATCCTAATAAGATTGCTAAGGCGAACACCGCCATGTTTAGTTTTGCCCAACCTAGGTCGAGGCACAGACACAGTCTCAATGGGTATGGCTGAGCTGACTACACTGACTGTGCTATTGGCAGACTCCACTAAGCTGGCAGGTTGGCTAACAGCCTGCTGCCTGGCCTGCACCCTATTTCACTGTGGGGCTAGAGGAGTTAGAGCCCTATCTATGTTGGTAGATAAGATGAGAGCACCCCTCCAGCTAGGATGGAGTCCGTCACTCCTCAGCAGGTCAGGCTTGGTCCTGTTTGTGGGTGAGTCCCAGAAAGAGGGCCAATTATCTACAAATTCTATCTTTTGGGAGGGGCAGAAAACAGTTTTCAACCAGCGATTGAGTGCTAAGACTCTGCTGTAGAGCTCGTCACTCCCCCTAACTGGGAGGGGGCCAGAGACAATTACTCGATGCCGACACATCTTTCTAGCTGATTTACACGCTGAAGCTATGTTGCACTTGGTGACCTCTGACTGTTTCATCCTAACATCGTTGGTGCCGACGTGGATAACAATATCTCTATACTCTCTACACTCGCCAGTTTTAGCTTTAGCCAGCACCATCTTTAGATTAGCCTTAACGTCGGTAGCCCTGCCCCCTGGTAAACAGTGTATGATCGCTGGGTGATTCGTTTTAAGTCTAATACTGCGGGTAATGGAGTCGCCAATGACTAGGGTTTTCAATTTGTCAGAGCTAATGGTGGGAGCCTTCGGCGTCTCAGACCCCGTAACGGGAGGAGTAGAGACAAGAGAAGACTCAGACTCAGACTCCGACTCGCTACATTATGGGGAAAACCGGTTGAAAGTTTCTGTCGGCTGAATGAGCGACACCGGTTGAGCATTCCAACAGTATTTCCCTCCAGAAGCCATGAGAAAGTTGTCCGGCTGCGGGGACTGTGCGGGGGGATTTATACTAACGTTACTATCTGTACTTACTGGTGGCACAGACGCTGTTTCTTCCTTTCCTACACTGAAATTACCCTTGCCTAACGATTGCGTCTGAAGCTGGGCTTGTAGCACAGCTATTCTCGCCGTAAGGCGATCGTTCTCCTGTATATTATGAGTACAGCGACTGCAATTAGAAGACATCATGTTAATGTTACTACTTAGCTTCGGCTGTTGAAGATGTTGACGAACCATGTCCAGATAAAGCGTCCGGAGTGAAAAAGTTGAATGAGGGAAAAAAGATGGAGGATTCTTTGACGAAAGCAAAGTTTGAAGGATGTGGTTTAAGCATTGTTGTGGACTTAGAACATCCACATTTGGGCTTTGTCTATTTTTAAAAAGTGTGACTTTGAGAGCGAAAACCTGAAGAAAAAAAGAAAAATTAAATCTGTTCATGTCTGACTCAGTTGACAGCCTAATCTATCTATTTCAATAGTAGGCCTACTAATAGCCTATTTGCACAGTACAGCTTGGGTTGGCCTGTGAAAGACCAATATGGGATTTATTATTTTAGGTCATTCAGTGTCACTGTTGTCACTGTTTGTCATATAATGTTTCACACAGGGCACCTTTCCTTCTCCGGGCGGGCCGTTTGGGAAATTGTTGGGAAAATGTGAGTATACCCACTTCTCCAGGCACCACTACACTACTAGGTGCAAGAGAATAGTTCAGAGTCCTAAGTTACCATGTAGTGAGAAGGATTTGTTGAACTTATAACTCCTTTCACCATTACCAATGTGAATTCTGCAAGTAGTCAGCAAAACCCACATCTAAATTAGAAAAACAAAGGCAATTTGCACTCAAACCCTTTTGTTCCTTTGTGCTTTTAAGAGCATAGACTGGGACTGTAACCCAAAGCACTCATCAAAAATGTATAACCCATGGGAATCAACAACACTTTCAACTGCGAAAAAAGCTGAAAAGTAGTGCTGGATATTTATAAATAGACATATACAATATACTAAATGAACAACAGAAAAAAAAAACTCTACCTCATTATTCCTTATCATACAACTTAATCCCCCACTCCAATACTGTTCAGGGTGTGTTGGCATGGTAACTGGGATGGCAACTCTATCGATGTATTATACAGCTGCATTTTCATTTTAGTAGACCAAAACGGTGTTACATTCATTCACTTCTTTACCCAAGTCCATGCGGTCAACATAAATAATGAGACATGGGAATTGAAGCCCTCTGTTGCAATACGTCATTTCATTTCTAGATCTAATTCTAGTTCGAATGGTGTATCTGGGATTCTATAGACATGTCTGTAAAGGTCAACTCTGTTTCTCTCCCTTAACAATAATTTGGGTTATTTTTCGCAGGGCCACGCCCCCCACAGATCTGTCTCCAAGGACAGCTATTTCTCTCTGATATTCACATGATGAAGTAACACACTATAAATGTCCATACTGTAGGGTGTTTGTGAATATATCTGCAGGAGCAGCAGTGTTACATCCGCATTTTGAGAGGAGCCCACATACAGCAGTGCTGTCTTGTGAGTCAAATAGATAAATTAACATTGCGAAAGAGACCAGGGAGATGCCAAGCAATGCTCTGGAATGACAAATGCTCTGAAATGATAAATCTTCTGGAGTGACAAATGCTCTAAAATGATAAATGCTCAGGAATGATAAATATTACAGGATGACAAATGTGGACCAGCTGCAAAGGAAATCAAATACCAGCCAAATTAGATTAGAGATTCTGAGAGTGGATAAACGTTTTTATTTATTCTACTATAGGTCTTGATAACAACAATCAAATCTGAACAAGATTGTTGATTTGTTACTGTAGTGTTGAAGTTTCCTGGCGGTGTTTCCAGGTGTTAAAGAAGAGTATAAATATAATAGGAAGTGGCTGTGTGATGTTGCCTACAGAGGGCGTAGGGCAAACAGACAAACTCATGAGTTAGTCTTGTGTGATCCTATGCGGAGGCAAGGTTTGTTGCTTCTCTCACAATACGCTACTTAAAGAACAATTTCAAAAACACGACTCAACAGACCCTTCCAAATGTGAGAATTTTTCTGCTATTATGATCCCATCAGAACACAATTTAGGGAGGGATTACATTCCCTGGCTGGCTGGAATGACTGCAGAGAGACACATTTGTGATTGGGACCACAGGCCATAAGGATTACTGTATGCTCAACAATGTAGGGGAGCCAAGCAGGCCAACTCCAACAGCTACTACCAATCCTTGAAAGGAAATAAAGCCTTTTGACATCTTAAGATGTTGAATGGAGTCCTGTGTTAAGAGTGAGGCTTGGATTTCACAAAGCAATGAATTACACTAAAGATAGGAAGCAATTTAAGACAACCACGGTATGTCCTTGAAATATACACTCAGATGTCAATAGCTTGTAGGTTCAATAATCTTATGTGTGACTGTTTGGAATTTGTATGAATGATGCCAGATTTGTGATCAAACCAGTGTCTCTATGGCCTTACGTAAAAATGTTGCACGGTCATTTTCAATTAATGCAAGGCGAAACACATTTTAATCATTCAGAATGCATGTGTAGAACTAACCACTTCATGATATGTATTTTAGAACACATATCATGTTGCATTTTTGGAACCTATAACTTGGACTGTCTTACAGTGACCATTGTCACTCCCTATCACTCATGCCTCATGTTGTGACTGTAGAGTGTACAGTATGGCTAATATTTATTTGATCTATTTACCTACCAAGTGCTGAAACCACACACCTTTTGACATCATTGCTGAGGGCTCTGGTTAGATCTTGAATTGCCTCCTTGGCTTGTTGGTTCCACTTGATGTTATCAGCTATAAAATCTCAAGGTAAAGCTTACCTCAAAATGGCTGAACACCTGCCATGCAAAAACAGCCTGCATGCACTATTAGGGACCAGGAGCTCTCCTGTTTATCACAAGGTTGCAATTAGGAGAATGGATTTGAAACAATACTAGCATGAAAACATTTACTCTGAACCAAGATGTTATATCACAATGACATTATATAATCTCATATTCACTTGACACTTGCTGAAAATGTTTCTGTTTAAAATGTATACAGATTTTTTAACACTAAACAAAGCTGGAATAGGCCTGTCAAGTTCAAAGGCCATTGATTGTGCCGGCTGGCTGTGGTTGGGATTTATTTAATTAAATAATCTCCCAAATAATAGAGCTTTGTGTTTTGAGACAGGCAAACAAAGACATCTGAACAGAAAGAAAAAGTGATTTGAGACAGAAACATTTTTGAGCGGGAGTATAGAACAGAGAATGAATAATCAAAGAAATAAAATGTATGACAGGGACAGCTTGTGACAAAGAGACCAGGAAATGGAAATATTAAAGACAGTGTGGTATAATCATTACTCATTGTGAGCACCTCAAGGGAATAGAGCGTAACAAAGATGGAAACCTGTCTCTAATCACTTTTCCCTTATGGACTCACAATGGGACGTTGTTTGTGCTGTAAGATGTGTGAGTATAACCAATTGATTATTGCAAATCAATGGCAACAGTCCAAGGCTTCCCATGTTGCTCAAAAACAATATATTTAACAGCAGGTATGAGAATACACATAGTAATTACTAGGCTCAGTGATTTGTGATGACTGTAACAACATTTGTAAGCTCAAATAGACAGACCCAGCACTATCCTGGTGTTTATACCTCTGAGATGTAAAATGACTTAGTTCATGCATAGAGTACATAAAACAAAATTGAGCTTAGTGAACACAGAATCAAACTCAAATACAGTAGATGCCATGATATATTTGACACCAGCATTTGAAGTCAGACTTTCCTATGCTCTGCCATGTTCTTTATGTCAACATTAATCAGACGCATCACATGACATTTACAAACTCTCCCTCTGTAGGCTGTGTGTTAATTGAGGCACAAGATTTATTAACAGTTAAAGGATCATTGATTTACTGCTTCAAGCTGCTGAGTTAGCTCCATCCAACATGATAAGATAGAGCCCAATATATGTGCTGGCTATGATGTCTCTTAGCCTCACAGCACAATCACATTAAAGATACTTCCCCTCTCCTCTGGCTGTGAATCACATTAAATATACTTCCCCTCTCCTCTGGCTGTGAATCACATTAAAGATACTTCCCCTCTCCTCTGGCTGTGTATCACATTAAAGATACTTCCCCTCTCCTCTGGCTGTGAATCACATTAAAGATACTTCCCCTCTCCTCTGGCTGTGAATAGCTCTATTAGTCTGGCGGGCATGTTGAGAAATGTCTTGGGAGGGAATTTGAAAGGCTGCAGGGTTTTTTGCCTTTACAAATTGTATTAAAGGGATTGCCTGAATAGCACATCTCTGTCAATTTCATAATAGCCTTTGGTAATTACTAAATTCCTCAGATCCTATTAATCACAGATGGTTTATTGATTTTGCCATAGGATATATATTATCATACTGTCATTGAATTATTTACAGTGGCTTGCGAAAGTATTCACCCCCCTTGGCATTTTTCCTATTTTGTTGCCTTACAACCTGGAATTAAAAAATTGATTTTTTGGGGGTTTGTATCATTTGATTTACACAACATGCCTACCACTTTGAAGATGCAAAATATTTTTGGGGGTGAAACAAACAAGAAATAAGACAAAAACACAGACAACTTGAGTGTGCATAACTATTCACCCCCCCAAAGTCAATACTTTGTAGAGCCACCTTTTGCCGCAATTACAGCTGCAAGTCTCTTGGGGTATGTCTCTATAAGCTTGGCACATCTAGCCACTGGGATTTTTGCCCATTCTTCAAGGCAAAACTACTCCAGCTCCTTCAAGTTGGATGGGTTCCACTGGTGTACAGCAATCTTTAAGTCATACATTTACATTTACATTTTAGTCATTTTGTAGACGCTCTTATCCAGAGTGTCTTAAAGTTAGTGAGTGCATACATTTTCATACCACAGATTCTCAATTGGATTGAGGTCTGGACTTTGACTAGGCCATTCCAAGACATTTAAATGTTTCCCCTTAAACCACTCGAGTGTTGCTTTAGCAGTATGCTTAGGGTCATTGTCCTGCTGGAAGGTGAACCTCCGTCCCAGTCTCAAATCTCTGGAAGACTGAAACAGGTTTCCCTCAAGAATTTCCCTGTATTTAGCGCCATCCATCATTCCTTCAATTCTGACTAGTTTCCCAGTCCCTGCCGATGAAAAACATCCCCACAGCATGATGCTGCCACCACCATGCTTCACTGTGGGGATGGTGTTCTCGGGGTGATGAGAGGTGTTGGGTTTGCGCCAGATATAGCGTTTTCCTTGATGGCCAAAAAGCTCCATTTTATTCTCATCTGACCAGAGTACCTTCTTCCATATGTTTGGGGAGTCTCCAACATGCCTTTTGGCGAACACCAAACGTGTTTGCTTATTTTTTTCTTTAAGCAATGGCTTTTTTCTGGCCACTTCTCCATAAAGCCCAGCTCTGTGGAGTATACGGCTTAAAGTGGTCCTATGGACAGATACTCCAATCTCCGCTGTGGAGCTTTGCAGCTCCTTCAGGGTTATCTTTGGTCTCTTTGTTGCCTCTCTGATTAATGCCCTACTTGCTTGGTCCATGAGTTTTGGTGGGCGGCCTTCTCTTGGCAGGTTTGTTGTGGTGCCATATTCTTTCAATTTTTTAATAATGGATTTAATGGTGCTCCGTGGGATGTTCAAAGTCTAGGATATTTTTTTATAACCCAACCCTGATCTGTACTTCTCCACAACTTTGTCCATGACCTGTTTGGAGAGCACCTTGGTCTTCATGGTGCCGCTTGCTTGGTGGTGCCCCTTGCTTATTGGTGTTGCAGACTCTGGGGCCTTTCAGAACAGGTGTATATATACAGAGATCATGTGACACTTAGATTGCACGCAGGTGGACTTTATTTAACTAATTATGTGACTTCTGAAGGTAATTGGTTGCACCAGATCTTATTTAGGTTTCATAGCAAAGGGGGTGAATACATATGCACGCACCACTTTTCCGTTATTTATTTTTTAGAATTTTTTGAAACAAGTTATTTTTTTCATTTAACTTCACCAATTTGGACTATTCTGTGTATGTCCATTACATGAAATTCAAATAAAAATCAATTTAAATTACAGGTTGTAATGCAACAAAATAGGAAAAACACCAATGGGGATGAATACTTTTGCAAGGCACTGTATACCCAGGATCCATACATCAATCAATAATCAATTAAAGTATATAGTGCAGGATGCCAGGTTAAGCATGATGCAGTATAGTTTCTCTGAAGATGTGGAGAAGGTTCTATCAATCTGTCAAATCAATCAAACCTGCACTGCAATATTATCTACATTGGGAAATGTCACATCATTCCTGTGCCAGAAAATGCATATCTCTTAATTTAACAATTATCTAATGTTGACATTTAATGGAATAATACATGTTTCCCTCACGAGAACAGTATTTAATTTCCACAGTCCCTGATTCGCCCAATGCATGTTTCCCTCACAGGAACAATATTACACTTCCACAGTCCATGATTCTCCCCGTGTAGGCCTACTTTTTATTAAATAGCAGCTTGGGTCTTACTGTATAAAGCACTTCCAACAGAGGCCTTGAGCATCCCTGAGATTTTAAACGAAACATCTCAACAATCTGTGGATTTTTTTTTACTGCTTTTATCAGAGCAAAAGGGTATAGTGTGAAATGATAGAGCACAATGTTGAGCATTTTTTTTGGGGGGGGGATGTAATACCGACATGGTTTCAAAGCCACTATGATTTATATTCCAATCATTTCTAGCAATAGTAGATATCTGAAAAGAGCATCAACAAACGTTGATTCAGCTCATCAAAGCTTCAGTCCTCTTAGGAAAAGCTGACTACTCTTTTCATTTGTCTGCTCTGCAGCTCAAACATTACACACTAAAACAGACCTTGTTCTTGTATAAGCTAATTATGACCGCACATGAGCCATGGCAACTTTCATTCAGAACACTTCAGCAGCTGTGTTTAACCTCTTGTACAACATTGATCATTTTCCAAAATGTCGCATTGACCACAGCATGTTGCTGAGTCGAATGGAGGAAATTACTTTTTATTTTTATTTTTTTGTGACCTATCGAAGGGAAACAATAAAGTGGGATTTGTGGAACTTATCAATTACTGGTTTATCATGTTCATATTCAAATGCTTCATAGGGATTGTTAAATATACAGTAGCCTAATGCATATCCCAAAACAGATCACACATTTATTTTGATTAATTATCTTTTCCCCCCTTTTACTTTCTCTCATGTTGTCAAGCAGTCAGAGTCCATTTTTCACTTATCTTCTGTGATAGCTCAAGGGATTCATTTGTCTCGATCTGTTGAGAGTGGGCGATCATCAATCAGGCTGAATCAGGCCAAACAGTACCACCCTTATCTTGAATCTGTCCCAACTGATAACCTGGTCAGAGAAGAGGCTCCCACTGAGATAGGAGACAAACCTCTGCCCAAAGTCGGCACAATGTACAGTGGGGAAAAAAAGTATTTAGTCAGCCACCAATTGTGCAAGTTCTCCCACTTAAAAAGATGAGAGAGGCCTGTAATTTTCATCATAGGTACACGTCAACTATGACAGACAAAATGAGAAAAAAAAATCCAGAAAATCACATTGTAGGATTTTTAATGAATTTATTGGCATATGATGGTGGAAAATAAGTATTTGGTCAATAACAAAAGTTTCTCAATACTTTGTTATATACCCTTTGTTGGCAATGACACAGGTCAAAAGTTTTCTGTAAGTCTTCACAAGGTTTTCACACACTGTTGCTGGTATTTTGGCCCATTCCTCCATGCAGATCTCCTCTAGAGCAGTGATGTTTTGGGGCTGTCGCTGGGCAACACAGACTTTCAACTCCCTCCAAAGATTTTCTATGGGGTTGAGATCTGGAGACTGGCTAGGCCACTCCAGGACCTTGAAATGCTTCTTACGAAGCCACTCCTTCGTTGCCCGGGCGGTGTGTTTGGGATCATTGTCATGCTGAAAGACCCAGCCACATTTCATCTTCAATGCCCTTGCTGATGGAAGGAGGGTTTCACTCAAAATCTCACGATACATGGCCCCATTCATTCTTTCCTTTACACGGATCAGTCATCCTGGTCCCTTTGCAGAAAAACAGCCCCAAAGCATGATGTTTCCAACCCCATGCTTCACAGTAGGTATGGTGTTCTTTGGATGCAACTCAGCATTTTTGTCCTCCAAACATGACGAGTTGAGTTTTTACCAAAAAGTTATATTTTGGTTTCATCTGACCATATGACATTCTCCCAATCCTCTTCTGGATCATCCAAATGCACTTCAGACGGGCCTGGACATGTACTGGCTTAAGCAGGGGGACACGTCTCGCACTGCAGGATTTGAGTCCCTGGCGGCGTAGTGTGTTACTGATGGTTGGCTTTGTTACTTTGGTCCCAGCTCTCTGCAGGTCATTCACTAGGTCCCCCCGTGTGGTTCTGGGATTTTTGCTCACCGTTCTTGTGATCATTTTGACCCCACGGAGTGAGATCTTGCGTGGAGCCCCAGATCGAGGGAGATTATCAGTGGTCTTGTATGTCTTCCATTTCCTAATAATTGCTCCCACAGTTGATTTCTTCAAACCAAGCTGCTTACCTATTGCAGATTCAGTCTTCCCAGCCTGGTGCAGGTCTACAATTTTGTTTTTGGTGTCCTTTGACAGCTCTTTGGTCTTGGCCATTGTGAAGTTTGGAGTGTGACTGTTTGAGGTTGTGGACAGGTGTCTTTTATACTGATAACAAGTTCAAACAGGTGCCATTAATACAGGTAACGAGTGGAGGACAGAGGAGCCTCTTAAAGAAGAAGTTACAGGTCTGTGAGAGCCAGAAATCTTGCTTGTTTGTAGGTGACCAAATACTTATTTTCCACCATAATTTGCAAATAAATTCATTAAAAATCCTACAATGGGATTTTCTGGATTTTTTTTTCTCAATTTGTCTGTCATAGTTGACGTGTACCTATGATGAAAATTACAGGCCTCTCTCATCTTTTTAAGTGGGAGAACTTGCACAATTGGTGGCTGACTAAATACTTTTTTTCCCCACTGTATACCTGATGCATGGGGAAGATGCAGTTTAGCCATCGCTTGCTAATTGGCAAGACGTCTTGCAGATGTATTTAGAATTCCTACATTCTAAGTTTTATAGTTCTACAGTCGTGGTCAAAAGTTTTGAGAATGACACATTTACATTACATTTACATTTTAGTCATTTAGCAGACGCTCTTATCCAATTAGGGTTAAGTGCCTTGCTTAAGGGCACATCGACAGATTTTTCACCTAGTCAGCTCGGGGATTAGAACCAGCGACCTTTCGGTTACTGGCACAACGCTCTTACCCACTAAGCTACCTGCCGCCCCAGACCAAAACACAAATATTAATTTTCATAAAGTCTGCTGCCTCAGTTTTTATGATGGCAATTTGCATATACTCCAGAATGTTATGAAGAGTGATCAGATGAATTGCAATTAATTTCAAAGTCCCTCTTTGCCTTGAAAATGAACTTAATCCCCCAAAAACGTTTCCACTGCATTTCAGCCCTGCCACAAAAGGACCAGCTGACATCATGTCAGTGATTCTCTCGTTCACACAGGTGAGAGTGTTGACGAGGACAAGGCTGGAGATCACTCTGTCATGCTGATTGAGTTAGAATAACACACTGGAAACTTTAAAAGGAGGGTGGTGCTTGAAATCATTGTTCTTACTCTGTTAACCATGGTTACCTGCAAGGAAACGCGTGCCGTCATCATTACTTTGCACAAAAAGGGCTTCACAGGCAAGGATATTGCTGCTAGTAAGATTGCACCTAAATCAACCATTTATCGGATCATCAAGAACTTCAAGGAGAGAGGTTCAATTGTTGTGAAGAAGGCTTCAGGGCGCCCAAGAAAGTCCAGCAAGCGCCAGGACCGTCTCCTAAAGTTGATTCAGCTGCGGGATCGGGGCACCACCAGTGCAGAGCTTGCTCAGGAATGGCAGCAGGCAGGTGTGAGTGCATTTGCACGCACAGTGAGGCGAAGACTTTTGGAGGATGGTCTGGTGTCAAGAAGGGCAGCGAGATTCAGTAGGGGCGGGGCGCGCGTAGACAAGATGGCGTATTGAATAGAAAGCGGTACAAACCACCTCAAGATAAAAACATAATATTCAAAATCAGTAAGTTAGTCTAAATATTAGCATTTCATATATTCGCATTTAATATAATTCAATCTGGATAATAACACAAAACAGATCATAAGGCTAGAGAAATATATCAACAAATATTACAACAACATGCAACACCCAAACATGGCGGAAGATAAGCGTGGAGAGCCGATCCCCAAGAGGAAATGCGACTCATCGACTGATACAGATGATATATGCTTTTCACTACTGGGTCTGGTGTGTGGAAAGCGACCTGTTGAAGTCGATAAATGACAAATTGGGCATACTAGAATTGGTCAGTAAGGGCGTAAAAGAGTTGAAAGCGAGTCTTCAAATGAGTGACGAAAAAGCTTTGGTAATGGAGAAAGAAACCAAAAAATTAAAAGTGACAGTCTCTAAGATGGAAACGGATGTTAGGGAACTTAAAAAGGAGAACAACCTTCTGAGAGAAGCCTTACTAGACATTCAAACTAGATCGATGAGAGAAAATCTAGTACTTACGGGTATTCAGGAAAAGGAGGGAGAAATAACAGAGAATATTATGAAGGACTTCCTGCATACAGCGCTACAAATCCCACTCGTGGCTGTCGATAAAATCCAACTCGAACGTGTACACCGTTTCGGAAAAAGAGGACAGAAATATGAGCGCCCAATCGTTGCCAACTTTGCTTTTTTTAAAGATAAAGCAATGGTTAAAAGCCTAGGGAAAAGACTTGCTGGCACGAAAATAGGCATGAATGATCAGTTCCCGAGGGAGATTGCAGAAAGGTGCAAAGTTCTATATCCAATCTTCAAGGAAAACAGATTAAAAGGGAAACGTGTTGCACTCGTGGTGGATAAACTGTATATCGACAACCAAATGTTCAGAGACACAAAGACTACTCCATGGCTATTCTAAAAGTTGTAATAGAGGAGTCGAATAATGGAGCACCAAATACTAGCAATGATAGGGATTGTAATATTAAAGAACATTTATAGTAAGTTTAGTAATTTATAAAAGGATAAAACGATATAACAAGAAAAGATAACAAGCAGAATAATACATCTTTAAATACAAATGATTAGAACATGGCTATTTTGGTGGGCGGTTGTTGTTTTGGCGGATGGTAGTTGTGGTTGGTCCTGTGTTCTCTCTGGCGTCCTTTCCCCCTTGCGGCAGATGTGGATGCGGGTGCGTTTGCACACTCGGCCCATTTCTTCCGCAGTCAACCATATGGTGTGCATTTTTGTGTTTGAAAAGGTGCGGCGTTAAGTGAGTGAGAGGGGAAATGGTTGCATATCCCAGAGCCGACGGGGGTCTATGAGCAGGGGTAGTGAGAGAGAGCTTTCAATTTTGTGTAGATGAGGGATCTAATCACATTTTTTATTGTCCTATCATGATGGAAAGATCCCTAATCCAATAACCTGGACACCCACCTGAGCGACCCATACACCAAATAGAAGTTCCCATCTCTTTTATGGACCTGCTGTGAGTATGCAGCCTAAACAGAGAAATAAATGCGGTCAGAGACCTACTTGAGCAGCACCGCTCCCTCAAGATTCTGAGCCTGCCTGGCAGGGTTGGTCCTACAAATCCAGAGCCCCCTGATGGGAGAGCATTATATACAAGGAAATACTCAAAGCTGCTAATGAGAACCTTGACGATCTTTTACCTAGCCGGTGGGGGTTCCGGTGGGGTACCCCCACCCAGGTAGTGGCAGTGCTGGCAACACTGGCTGCAGTAACCCATGGGGAGGGGGTCACACTCGGACAATCAGAGAGGGGGTTTATCATTGTGGCCCAGGTGGCACAAAATAATCAAAGGTCTGACCGCACGGAGATGCTTGGGAAAATGGTTACAACAGGGGATCAGAGTGTTTGTGTCTCAGGTGAAGAGGGTGGATCTGAAGACTTACATAAAACGTTTGACCTGTGTCATTGCCAACAAAGGGTATATGACAAAGTATTGAGAAACTTTTGTTATTGACCAAATACTTATTTTCCACCATAATTTGCGAATAAATTCATTAAAAATCCTACAATGTCATTTTCTGGAATGTTTTCCCTCAATTTGTCTATCATAGTTGACGTGTACCTATGATGAAAATTACAGGCCTCTCTCATATTTTTAAGTGGGAGAACTTGCACGATTGGTGGCTGACTAAATACTTTTTTTCCCCACTGTACATTGTAGATAACATAAGGCAAGTATTGGAAACAATAGAACACTATGGAAAATATGGGAAACAAGGCCTGCTATTCATAGCAGACTTCGAAAAGGCATTTGATAAAGTACGACTGGGGTTTATATATAAATGCCTGGAGCATTTCAATTTTGGAGAATCTCTTATAAAATGGGTCAAAATCATGTATAGTAACCCTAGGTGTAAATTTCTCAGAAAGTTTTAAACTGTCAAGAGGAGTGAAACAAGGTTGTCCACTATCGGCATATCTATTTATTGTGGCCATCGAGATGTTAGCTATTAAAATCAGATCCAATAATAATATCAGCGGATTAGAAATCCAGGGCTTAAAAACAAAGGTACGCTGATGATTCATGTTTTCTTTAAAAATCCACAACTAGAATCCCTCCACAGCCTCATAGAGGATCTAGATACATTTTCTAACCTCTCTGGATTACAACCAAATTATGATAAATGTACTATATTACGTATTGGATCACTAAAAAATACAATTTTTACATTACCATGTAGTTGACCAATAACATGGTCTGATGGTGATGTTGATATACTCGGAATGCATATCCCAAAGGAAATAAATGATCTCACTTCAATACATTTTAATAGAAAGTTATCAAAAATAGATAAGATCTTACTACCATGGAAAGGTAAATACCTGTCAATTTGTGGAAAAATCACCCTGATTAACTCTTTAGTATTATCCCAGTTTACCTATTTGCTTATGGTCTTTCATACGCCTAGCGAACAGTTTTTTAAATTATATGAGAAATAAATATTCAATTTTATTTGGAACGGCAAGCCAGACAAAATTAAAAGGGCCTATTTATATAATGAATATGAATTCAGAGGACAGAAATTATTAAATATTAAAGCATTAGACCTATCACTAAAAGCTTCAGTCATACAAAAGTTATACTTAAATCCAAACTGGTTCTCAAGCAAATTAGTAAGATTGTCTCACCCAATGTTCAAGAATGGCCTTTTTCCCTTTATTCAGATTACAACAACTAATTTTCAGTTATTTGAAAAGGAAATCATCTCCCAAATATCACTATTTCTAAAACAAGCCATAGAAAGTTGGTTGCAATTTCAATTTAATCCTCCAGAAACGACAGAACAAATAATGCAACAAATATTGTGGTTAAATTCAAATATACTAATTGACAAAAAAACATTATTTTTTGACAGAAAGTTTAAAAAAGGTATAATCTTCGTAAATGATATCATCGGTAGGACTGGTGGAGTTATGTCGCACATGCAGCTAACAAAAATATATGGAAATGTCTGCTCTACCCAAAATTACAACCAAATAATTGCAGCCTTACCGCAAAAGTGGAAGAGGAAAGTAGAAGGGGGAGAAAGTAAGGAACTTGTCTGTCGGCCTTGCATTAAAGAACATAATTGGTTAAGGAAAACTGTGATAAATAAAAAAGTATATCAGTTTCACTTAAGGACCAAAGGATTGACATCCGTCCCATATAGATTGCAAAATAGTTGGGAAGAGATTTTTGACGTAACGATCCCATGGCATAGTGTTTATGAACTGACACGGAAAACGACACCGGATTCAAAAATTAGAATCTTTCAATTTAAATTATATTATATACAATTCTTGCTACCAATAGAATGTTATTTATATGGGGGATACAATCTTCCCAGCTCTGCAGATTTTGCTGTGAAGAGACAGAATCATTAGATCATTTGTTTTGGTTCTGTCCATTTGTAGCTTGTTTTTGGACACAGGTCCAGGAATGGCTAAAGGATTACAATATTTACCTGGAGCTAACCTTGCAGATAGCATTACTGGGTGATCTGAAAAGTCATAGTCAATCGATCAATAATATAATAATACTTTTAGCAAAAATGTTTATTTTTAATTCACAATCTGTAGAAGCAATGAGAATAGAAAGGTTCAGAACTTTTGGAAAACATCACAGTACGGTTGAAATATATATGGCAAATAGAAATCCTATATGGATGGTGTTAAGAGATAGATGGGAGGTATTGAATGGAGTTGAAGGATGGGACTAATGACAAATAACAACAAATAATAACAAGATAACTAATAATGTAAGCATACTGTGTCCATAATAAGTATATAGGTTGTATGCTGGGGGCTTTTGGGAAAGAGCACAGTTAGAAAGATATGGCATATAGAAGCAAACCGGATGGACATCATGAAAATGATCGGAGAGGTTGAGAGTAGAAGAAGTTCAGGAGCAAAAATAAAAATAAAAATAAAAAATAGAATTATTGTATAATTGACTGTGTCCATAAGGTGTAGATAGTAAGTATAGGCTGGAAGTAGAGGCCTGGGCATTGTTGTTCACTACTTTACCCCAAGTAGGGAAAGGATGGCGGGGTTGAAAAGTAATAAAGGGGAGTATATATATATAAAAAACATGGGGTTTGGAAGTGATGCAGACAATTACATTGATAGAAGTTACAATCTATCTGCAATATTAAGCTGATCTACCCCCAAAGAAAAAATAAAAATAAAAAAAAAGGAAAAGAAGGGCAGCGAGGAAGCCACTTCTATCCAGGAAAAACATCAGGGACAGACTGATATTCTGCAAAAGGTACAGGGATTGGACTGCTGAGGACTGGGGTAAAATCATTTTCTCTGATGAATCCCCTTTCCGATTGTTTGGGGCATCCGGAAAAAAGCTTGTCCGGAGAAGACAAGGTGAGCGCTACCATCAGTCCTGTGTCATGCCAACAGTAAAGCATCCTGAGACCATTAATGTGTGGGGTTGCTTCTCAGCCAAGGGAGTGGGTTCACTCACAATTTTGCCTAAGAACACAGGCTATCATATGGTGAATGCATCAATTTGTAAGTTGCTCTTGTTAAGAGCGTCTGCAAAAAATGACTAAAGAAATGGTGCATTCACCTTATGATAGCCAGTGGGACAACCACTTTACAAAATGTTGTTTTTTCTTTTTTCTTTATTATATATATATATATATATATATATTTTTTTTTTTTTTTTTTTTGGGGGGGGTGGTGGTAAGGGTGGGTAGAAGGATTACTTTATCCTATCCCAGGTATTCCTTAAAGAGGTGGGGTTTCAAGTGTCTCCGGAAGGTGGTGAGTGACTCCGCTGTCCTGGCGTCATGAGGGAGCTTGTTCCACCATTGGGGTGCCAGAGCAGCGAACAGTTTTGACTGGGCTGAGCGTTCTGGATGAGTTGTAGGGGTTTAATGGCACAGGCAGGGAGCCCAGCCAACAGCGAGTTGCAGTAATCCAGACGGGAGATGACAAGTGCCTGGATTAGGACCTGTGCCGCTTCCTGTGTAAGGCAGGGTCGTACTCTCCGAATGTTGTAGAGCATGAACCTGCAGGATCGGGTCACCGCCTTGATGTTAGCGGAGAATGATAGGGTGTTGTCCAGGGTCACGCCAAGGCTCTTCGCACTCTGGGAGGAGGACACAACGGAGTTGTCAACCGTGATGGCGAGATCATGGAACGGGCAGTCCTTCCCCGGGAGGAAGAGCAGCTCCGTCTTGCCAGGGTTCAGCTTGAGGTGGTGATCCGTCATCCATACTGATATGTCTGCCAGACATGCAGAGATGCGATTCGCCACCTGGTTATCAGAAGGGGGAAAGGAGAAGATTAGTTGTGTATCGTCAGCGTAGCAATGATAGGAGAGGCCATGTGAGGATATGACAGAGCCAAGTGACTTGGTGTATAGCGAGAATAGGAAAGGGCCTAGAACTGAGCCCTGGGGGACACCAGTGGTGAGAGCACGTGGTGCGGAGACAGATTCTCGCCACGCCACCTGGTAGGAGCGACCTGTCAGGTAGGATGCAATCCAAGAGTGAGCCGCGCCGGAGATGCCCAACTCGGAGAGGGTGGAGAGGAGGATCTGATGGTTCACAGTATCAAAGGCAGCAGATAGGTCTAGAAGGATAAGAGCAGAGGAGAGAGAGTTAGCTTTAGCAGTGCGGAGAGCCTCCGTGACACAGAGAAGAGCAGTCTCAGTTGAATGACCAGTCTTGACCAGTCTAGTTAAATGAATGACCAGAATGACCAGTCTAGTTAAATAAAGGTAAAATAAAAAAAAGTGGCTCGGGGAACAAAACATCGACATTTTGTGTCCATGGCCAGGAAACTCCTCAGACCTTAATCCCATTGAGAACTTGTGGTCAACTCTCAAGAGGCGGGTGGACAAACAAAAACCCACAAACTCCAAGCATTGATTATGCAAGAATGGGCTGCCATCAGTCAGGATGTGGCCCAGAAGTTAATTGACAGCATGCCAGGGCGGATTGCAGAGGTCTTGAAAAAGAAGGGTCAACACTGCAAATATTGACTCTTTGCATAAACGTAATGTCATTGTCAATAAAAGCCTTTGATACTTATGGAATGCTTGTAATTATACAATAGTAACATCTGACATAAATATCTAAAAACACTGAAGCAGCAAACTTTGTGAAGACCAATACTTGTGTCATTCTCAAAACTTTTGACCACGACTGTACATCATTTATACGCTGGCCAGGCATCAACATTGTATTCTGATGCCTCGGCAACTTCTTCCCAATGTGTAAATGCTCTCCATTCTACATATTCCCAACGCATTTTGATACGTCGGCCAAAGGTGTGCGTTTGCTGGGCATTTGTACCAAAGCCAATTTCATGGTAGGGAAAATGAGCGATTGCAATCAGATAAATGTGTGCTGTTTTAGTGGAATAGCAGAGGTACTGTAATGTCCAAGGCTGTGCTTGGTTAGGAACAAGCAGTACATCCACATACTCAATCTGGATGAGTCATCCCACCTGAATAATCAAGCCTGTTACCATATAATCCAGCTCTCATTGAAACACAAAGCACCACAAACACATTGTTCTAACAATAACTTGAATGGCAGGCCTGAGAAGAATAGACCAATTCACTGATTGATTACTAGCTGCAATGTACAACGGTTTCAATAATGACATTCAAGTTTTGCTCCTGTTGTTGACAGAAGCCTTGGAATTAGATCTTTGCATAACATACCTTACTGAAGGAAGTAGCAGCCTGCACTATGCGCTGTAAATGCTGTTTGGCTGCAGTGCTGTTTCTGCAACTATTGTCAAATCCAATTGGCCTGTAAGTCTTTGAATCAGATATGATCTAATTGTGTCAGGATGCATTGTTGTTGTCTACCTCTGATTGTGTTGGATGCAGAGAGAGAGAGGTTCAACAATGGAGACCTCATCCTCTGGTTCAAACACGTGAATTATGATACATTATGCAGTGGTTACTGGGTTTCTACAGCTGTTAAACATCACCTTGGACAGAGAGATTGCCACCAAATTAATACGAAATCTGACTTCCATTATGAATGAGGGCCAGGTGTGCCTCATTAAAAGTGGGCCCACTGTCAGGAGAACCTCCCATGCACACACAAATGCACGCGCGCGCGCATGCACACACACACACACAATATCTGACAGACCTCCAGCCCATGGGGCTAGGTGTGGAATATGTGTGTTGTGCCCTTGAACTGCTAGTAACAGAAACTGGCAGCGAGAGGGCTCACTGGAATTCATAATATAAAGTGTGACTGTTCTCATATTCTTTGGAAGTGAAGCAGCATGTTCTGTCGACAACATTAATTATTGGTGTTACACTTGATGTTGCAATTTCTTAGCTTGGTAGATCTCATCATTAAATGTATGTTGACCTTTATTATATGTGTCTCGTTATCAAAACAATCCTATAGTTCCTGGTCATAATTCTTATTTTCAGGATACAGATAAGTGGAATGCCACAATCACAGTGTATTATCTTACAGTGAATATAATGTAGGATAAAAGAGCATAAGAAACAAGTAAGGCAAAAACGATCAACTTCAAGCCTCCAAGAACCTCTCCAGCCGGACTATTTACAGGCCCCTAAACATTTTGCTGTCTCATTTTATGGCTGTCATAAATCTGTTGCATGGGGTGCAGCAGGACATATTGTACATTGTCTGTCCCTCCATCTGGAAGACCAAGTTTTGATTTCACTTCCGAGACCCGTCGAGATGGGGAGCCAGATGAGAGTGATTCGAAGCCCAGCCGGCTGACTCCACTGGAGCGATTAACTGTGCCCAGGGAGGGTGGCTCTAGATCTGCAGTTCTCCATCTGCTGTCATGGAGGACCTACTTCACAGGGCTGGTGGGTGCCCAGTGTGCCTAGTCCCAGCCCAGCTGATTCTCCCTCCCTGGGCCCGTCAGAGGTGCCAATCTGCCCCCTCTCTGGAGCAGTGCCAGTGGGCTCTGCTGGGAGCCGGGCTGAAAATAACCCACCAATTCATCATGGGGAAAACCAGCCAGGGTGCTGCTGCCTGTGCTGCCTAGGCACTTCTCTCAACTTCTGTAACTATTTCAGACTGACCGAGGGGACAATTCACAACTTCAATGCATTCATTATTCAAAAGCCTCTGCTGTGTATTAGTTGTGTACCCCCATCAGATCAGCCCCCATCTGACTGCTCTGTGTAAAGGATCACATATCTCACCTAAGGTTCCATCATGGAAGCTTTTGGCATCCATTTAAACAACTACTGCTTTACACTGAAATCAAAACACCACTGTGATAAGCTTACAGCTATCACTGGCTGTTATGCAAAGAAAAGTAATGCTCTTCCGCACTTTGACTTTGCCTTTGATTGACCGCAAAGCTCCTGAGAAATGTCCATTGTTTGCAATATGTTGTATCAACCTCTCCATCTCATCCCCATAAATCTATGAGGGTTTCACCAAAACTAGCTAAAGTTGCTCAGGTGAAATAATTATTCTGGGGTGCAGGCAAGCTGTTATGATTCAGAGTTATGGTAAGATGGTAGAATACTAAACAGCTGTCAGATATATATGTTTAATCTCTAACAGGAAACAGGGGAAATAGATGAATAGGAAAATAGCCCCTTCCTAAACCTTTTGAAAAACAAGATATATTTGATCTAGCTCAGAACTCGGATGAGACCTATCTACAAAGCAGGAAGCACAATACAATCACAACTTTATTAATCCCCTCAAGAGCAAGTTTAGAGCACAAGAGCTCAGTAACGTGCATCTTCCACTACCACACATCATGCAACAAACTGTCTAGCCTAGACACAGTTAGATTGCACATATCACCCACAGTCTGTCTACAACTGCACAGAAATTCAAAAAGCAAGACATTGACTAAACAGGCATGAGTCAAATCCATGATGGAAAATATTCTGTGACCCATCAATCTAGGTCTCAAAACAAAATACCCAAGGGGTATTTAAATAATCTCATCAGTATTAAAAAATTATATTTGAGACCAATGAGATCAACGAGACCAATGAGATCATCATTTCACTTTTTTGACCTTGAAAAGAACAAGTTATTCCAAGTAGCTGAACCTACAGTTGATAAAATAATGAGTGAGATCTACTTTGATCTTATTTCTGAGGTAGTAAACCACAGGTATGCCTTGTTTGTTCCATTCCAGGTCTAAATGGACAGGAAGTATGATTATACCCCAAACTGAGTTATGTTCAAGGATAAAATCATAGAAGTATGAGCTTTACCTTAAGGACCTTGATTGATTTGTGGTAAAAGGATTTCTGGTTTGATGTCAAATAAGTCAGGCTTCATCACTCAATCCATATAATATTTTCAAAATGACATTGCAACAGTACTTTCTATTCCTTAGTGTTTCATATTCCTTTCTCCTTTATTTTATTATTTTAACATCTTATTGAATTCCTGATATTTAAAGCTTGTGAGTGGGCCAGCCAACCCCATGTGCCAAGAAATATCTCAATCAGTGCGATTGAAGATTGGTATCAGTTTGTCTCTTCCCTCTCTGTCCTGTATTTTACAAAATATGGTAGCATGGTAACAATCTGCCTCACTATGTGGGTATTGAGTTGTGTATACACCTCATACATACAGAGATTGATATACAATCATGAAATGTGGTTATCAAGTAAACATACAAGATGTGATGGGTGCAATGCACAACAGTTTCAATATTTCTGAATGGCCTTCTCCATCTCTTTAGCCCACCTTTGTGGAAATACAATACAATATAATGTGATAAAGAAAATGGTGCAAAGGTTCTTAAAAAGCAAGATGGTGTCTTTATGCCCCATCTGCCTAGTATTTTATAACCATACCAGTGGAATCTCCTGTCACAATAAATCACAATCTCCTGTCCCGTAATTATCACCTTTATTCTCACTAGGATCACTGGGATTTCAAACTGCAACTTATCCTCATTGGGCTTTGCAGCTGTGGTCATGCCATATAATACACCGCTTTTGAAAGACAAGTGAACAGAAAGTGGAATGTCAGCTTAATATATGTGTTTTTTGCCCACATGGCTCGTTCCTAGTGTGCTGCAAATTAGTTCCAGGGAGCACAGCTCAAGGACAAAGGGCTTGACACTTTGGTATGTTTACGCAACCAAGATCACTTACTGTACAGACATACAGGCAGTCTGCTGAACTCTGTTCAGAAAGACCACAGTTGTTCACTTTCTACTGTGACAAGTAATAAACACACAGTGTGAAGGTAATCATTTGTGAACTAACTAATCTATGCAGATATTTGTATTATTCTGAATATGAGCAATATTCCTACTGAGTACAGTATTTGCATGGTGTACATGAGGCAAACAAGAGCATTGTTGTGAGTCTTTAATGATAGCAACAATGGAACGTATTGCAGAACGAGTGGAGAAAGAGTGTTTGTATAGGCCTAGGAAATCCAAATGTTCTTACAACATATTTATTTTTCAGTTCTTTTTCAGATAGCAGACCTCTATCGCTCTTTCTACTGCGGTACAGTGCAGTCCTGTAGGTTCACTTTTACCCTCAACACCTTGACTTTGACAACTGGAGCTGGAAAGGCTTCAAATGCTTCAAACATCAATGGTATCTCCAGGAGTATCCTCTTGTCCATTCTGTTTGTGTTTCTAGAGCTGATGAAACGGGAGCAGGGAGCTGGGAACACCTGGATTTGGAAGGGCTGTGAAATCTAGAATAATCATCCAACTAGGACGAGCAGACAAACCATGCCCATTGCACCACAAACACGTGGTACGGTAAGTGCCTCTGGTGCCTCTTCCAAGAAAAACATGTATTAGCAGTCGTGCTTGAAAGAATACATCCCATTTTCAGTCAGTCACAATGAGAAAAGAGCCGTCATTATCAACATTAGCATGTCCTACTAATATAGTCAAGAACCACAAGTATGAGAGCACCCTTGAAGTCTTTGCTTTGATCGTTGTCAAAGAACATAGAGGTATATTCTGTAGTGAATATATTGCTAGTATATCAGGTATTTTTTTCTGTTGGACAGTGGAGGCCAGGTTTTGGCATAACACAGAACTAGTAGTTGAGTGAATACACTGCTCAAAAAAATAAAGGGAACACTTAAACAACACAATGTAACTCCAAGTCAATCACACTTCTGTGAAATCAAACTGTCCACTTAGGAAGCAACACTGATTGACAATACATTTCACATGCTGTTGTGCAAATGGAATAGACAACAGGTGGAAATTATAGGCAATTAGCAAGACACCCCCAATAAAGGACTGGTTTTGCAGGTGGTGACCACAGACCACTTCTCAGTTCCTATGCTTCCTGGCTGATGTTTTGGTCACTTTTGAATGCTGGCGGTGCTTTCACTCTAGTGGTAGCATGAGACGGAGTCTACAACCCACACAAGTGGCTCAGGTAGTGCAGCTCATCCAGGATGGCACATCAATGCGAGCTGTGGCAAGAATGTTTGCTGTGTCTGTCAGCGTAGTGTCCAGAGCATGGAGGCGCTACCAGGAGACAGGCCAGTACATCAGGAGACGTGGAGGAGGCCGTAGGAGGGCAACAACCCAGCAGCTGGACTGCTACCTCCGCCTTTGTGCAAGGAGGAGCAGGAGGAGCACTGCCAGAGCCGTGCAAAATGACCTCCAGCAGGCCACAAATGTGCATGTGTCTGCTCAAATGGTCAGAAACAGACTCCATGATGGTGGTATGAGGGCCCGACGTCCACAGGTGGGGGTTGTGCTTACAGCCCAACACCGTGCAGGACGTTTGGCATTTGCCAGAGAACACCAAGATTGGCAAATTCACCACTGGCGCCCTGTGCTCTTCACAGATGAAAGCAGGTTCACACTGAGCACATGTGACAGACGTGACAGAGTCTGGAGACGCCGTGGAGAACGTTCTGCTGCCTGCAACATCCTCCAGCATGACCGGTTTGGCGGTGGGTCAGTCATGGTGTGGGGTGGCATTTCTTTGGGGGGCCGCACAGCCCTCCATGTGCTCGCCAGAGGTAGCCTGACTGCCATTAGGTACCGAGATGAGATCCTCAGACCCCTTGTGAGACCATATGCTGGTGCGGTTGGCCCTGGGTTCCTCCTAATGCAAGACAATGCTAGACCTCATGTGGCTGGAGTGTGTCAGCAGTTCCTGCAAGAGGAAGGCATTGATGCTATGGACTGGCCCGCCCGTTCCCCAGACCTGAATCCAATTGAGCACATCTGGGACATCATGTCTCGCTCCATCCACCAACGCCACGTTGCACCACAGACTGTCCAGGAGTTGGCGGATGCTTTAGTCCAGGTCTGGGAGGAGATCCCTCAGGAGACCATCCGCCACCTCATCAGGAGCATGCCCAGGCGTTGTAGGGAGGTCATACAGGCACGTGGAGGCCACACACACTACTGAGCCTCATTTTGACTTGTTTTAAGGATATTACATCAAAGTTGAATCAGCCTGTAGTGTGGTTTTCCACTTTAATTTTGAGGGTGACTCCAAATCCAGACCTCCATGGGTTGATACATTTGATTTCCATTGATAATTTTTGTGTGATTTTGTTGTCAGCACATTCAACTATGTAAATAAAAAAGTATTTAATAAGATTATTTCATTCATTCAGATCTAGGATGTGTCTGTATTGTGGGATCAACAGTCCTCCTGAGATGATAAAATGGGGACTCAGATGTGAATTTGTTGTGATGTGCAGGCGGAGGACAGAGAAGGGCAGAGAAGAGCTGTTTACAGTAGCTACTACATCCCTTTTCCACACTATTGGCTCTGATAATTGCCTCTTGCATTACAGTCACATTGCACCTGGATTCATTGGTGAGAGACATTGCACTTTTTCAGGGTGTTTCTTGGGACAGTGGAAAGCTGTAAATGGTCTAATGTTTCTCACCAGGGAACCAGTGAAGCATTGTTGTATTCACACTCGCAATCTGGTGGCCTCACAACACCATTGCTCAGGGGAAAAAATGAACGCCTGTCCAGGACTCTCTTCATTTTTACAGTACTTTTTATCTGGTGACAGGTTATTCAGTGGTGATGTGTGTTTTCTCATGCGGAGGTGTATTCATTTGTTTTGTAGCACCGAACACTAAGGTTGTGGGGGTTACTGTTGGACAGTGCATGTTTGTAGAGAGGTTTGCTCACTGTTGGCCCATTTTATTGAAGCCTCCAATAAACAACAAGCACACAAGAGCTGCTCCCACTTCCCCCATCTGCTCCTGGCCATCAGACAGAAATGTTATTGCTCTCTCATAATACCTAAGCTCAGGGGTGTCACCAGTGCAGCCCTGACAGTGCTAGCTGTTGTTATCTGTTCTGTTCAGACTGTATTCACAATCAGTGGAACCAGGCTCCTAGCCTCTTTTAGAATCCGAGAGTGAAATACTACACTCTCCTCTCTAACATGTAGGCTCAGCATTCCGGAACAGTCCCATTACAAGTCAGAATGTTGAACAAACTTCATTTCAACTTACTTTACCTGTTGTCCGCCGATTTTGTCCCTATGTAGGAGGTAATCTGATACAAAATATCCACAGGGAAGCATTATCAACCCCACCTTCAGTACGCTGGTCTGTATATCGGTTTATATTTCCTGTTTTTATTTTCAATACTGATGCAATTCACGTGACAAACACTTGCACAATATTCCTGTGCCTAACCGACTGAATGGTAAACACTTCCATGTGATGGCGAGGAAACGTGCTCCGGTGGACTACGTTCGCTTACGTTGGGCTATTGTTTACATATTGTGCATCACGTGCAATGCGTCAAGAGATTGAAAATACAAGCGACAGATCCTACCGGCGCCGCAAAAAGTCAGGGTATCCACAGGAAAGTGTTGTTTACCCATCTCCACCTCCTACTGCCAAAAGGACCAACAGCATGTACAACCGGTAAAGTAAGTGTAAATATCATTTTGTTCATCATTCTGGCTTGCTTCTTTTTTAGGGCGACTTCGGTCAGTCTGAAAATCCATAGAGTAACCATGGTAACAGTCTGATGTTTAGGCAACCAGGCTCCATGCATGGTCTACTCTGCCTTTTCACACCAGCACAAACACCATCAATCTCAATGTAGGCCACATACTGTAAGCTCTCAGCTGATCATCCTTGTGGTGTGTAGCAGAGGCATTTTGTCTTCATGACGTTGTCATCACAAGCTTCTGTACATAACAATGTGTCACTTTTTGACAGGTGAAGAAGAGACATACTGTAAAAGCACAGGAAGAGGTTTGAAATCTTGTTTTACTAGTTAAATAGTTTCAACATACAAGTGCTTCATCTAAAATAACAAGCCACAAACTAAGGAGAGGACTGAAAATAACAAAAAAAACATACAAAAAAAGTTAGTGTAGACATTTACTATAGGAGGCTGTACTGAAGCTGTGGAGAGATAATGAATGTCAAACAGTGCACTGGTACAAACAGGCTCTGGGTCTCCTAGGCTGACATGGTCACAATGCACCAGCAGGCTTCACAGCCCTTCAAATGCTTCAGTGGAGACAAATTCCATCAGAATGCACCACAGAGCCTTTGACTGTCCCTCTAATGAGGTGGGGGACTGTCAGCAGCCTGCCATCCCCAGCCAGACCCTCCCTCACTCCCCCTCACTCCCTACCCGTAACCCCTGCTCCCTCCGGGCCTGCCAGCCTCCCCCAGCCTCACACTGACTGACTGACCAGATTAATCAAATAAGCCCTTTTGCTTTTGCCTTTTTAAAGACCGGAGTCCCGGCAAGTCGTCCTGACGGTCTCTATAATTAGGAGCCCTGTTTGCTGGGCTAAAGAGAGAGGGCCACAGCACACTCTTATGTTACCTTGAAATATGTGTTTGTGGGCATCTGGGACACTGGTCACGTTTTGTCAGTCCATCAAGGTCCTGCTGAATGTTGTATGTTGTGCATTGATGTCTTTGAAAAAGCTGAAAAATGACACTGAGGTGCCACATGCTATAATTACTGCCCTCGTTCATGTTACGCTGTATGTACTGTATGTATGTAGGTTCAGTATAATAATAAAAAAAAAAAAAAAAATAATAATAATAATAATAATATGCCATTTAGCAGACGCTTTTATCCAAAGCGACTTACAGTCATGCGTGTGGACAGCACCTTTGTGTTGGCTATCTCAAGCATCTTGGTACATATTGAACTGAATCTCCTTGAATAACATGGAAACTAGTGTGTATATAATATGCTTTTGTAAAGGGGTAGAACCGTCAACCTATTTTGAACACACAGGTCTGCCTGTGTGTGTGGAGCCAGAACACACTATGTGTCTGTGGAGCCAGTTCACTGCATGCTTTCAGGCATGACCAGTTGAACTATTCCTCCGGCCTCAGGGAAGAATGTTAAATGTAAAGCTAGAGAACCCAAACAGTCAGCATACTGTATGGTTTAAACGCTCCATTTCTCCCCCCTTGACTATGTGCGTGCTGGATATTTATTTATACAAAAGATGAAATACGTAGGAATCACTGGCCAGGCCTATTTTGCATAGGTCTGTAGTAGAAATGAGTGTCTTAATAGTGCTACTATAAAACCAGGATGATACTAGGGAACCTCATAAATTACAGTCCCAGTTCAATAATTATTTACAATGCATGATACATTTTAGACAATACTAATCCATTTGAACAACTATCTTTACAGGGGCAATTAAGGACAAGAACATTGCTCAAGGGCACAAAAACCTGTCCCTCTTGGGATTCTATGTCACTGTTGATAAATCCCCAGGCCTTTGGCCCTCTGTGATAGACCATGCTGACGCAATGAAAAAATGCTTTAATTATACATTCAAGTGAAATTGGTGGGAGTAATAATGGTAAGATCCCAAAGGCAAGGAGACCTCAAAGTCAAGGGAGCTAGCAGTGTAACAGAGTAGACTGCCTGCCTTGGTTAGTGTTACTATGCAGGACAGAACAAAAATCATCTCCCTCTCAATGGGGATTTTTGGTCAAGTTAGTGGTGGAGTGTGTATTGATTTCCTTTTTTAATGTATATCATAAATTACACATACCATTTACCAGTGCTGAAATTAATCTAATGTGATAGATTGCAATGGAAGATTTTTCTCATTACCGAGTGCAAGAAACATTTTGTCCAGACAGGGGCGTTAAAGACAACAAAATCTGTCAATGGGTTCATTTCAGGTTAGAGATAACAACAGATACATGGCTATAGTGGAATAAAAAATATATAAAAAAGTTTTGATACAGTATTTAACAGAGAACATTTTACTTATGGTGATGATGATTATTGAATGTCATGATTTATGACCAAATCACTAAGGAAAACTGTGCCACTGCATTGTGAGGGCTGCTCTTACCAGTTGTAATTTCTATAGCTGCCATGGGAGGGTACTGTAGCACAAGCCAATTTTAGGAGAAGACCGTGTAAACTGTAGGCACAGGGAGGTTCCATAGGGAGGCTCGCCCTCTGGGCTGTAGAACGTTCCAGTCCCTATTTGATCCCTTTCCCTTGCCTTATTGAAAATGGTCTTTCCCGCTCTCTATTTTTGTTTTGAAGATACTTTCAACAATCAGCCAAGACCTCCACTCATCAAATTACATTACCTCATAACTCAATTACCTTACATGGAGTGCTGATGCAAATATTGAAATGACTCGAATTTGATTCCACTGAAATTGCACAAAGATGTAGATGGGCTTAGCATGAGGTCTGCAGGGAGCCTAGAGGTTTGGGCCATAAACCAAAAGGTTGCTGTTTCGAATCTCCGAGCCGACTAGGTGAAAGATCTGTCTGCGTAACCTTGAGCAAGGTGCTTAACCTTAATTGCTCCTGTAAGTCTCTCTGGATAAGAGTGTCTGCTAAATGAATGACTGAGAAACAAAGAGCAGTGTTTACAGTATCTGCTAATCAGAACAGACCACCTGTGAAGGACGGCCAACCCATCCACCATTCTACACATTTCAAGATAATAGCTCGGCTCGTAGCGACCCCAAATATACACCATCCCCCCATTATTGTGGCACCAAGAGACCACCAGCTAAGGAACCAGACATACATTTTGCCAGTACACAAAACTAGAGATATTGAATTAATAGCTTGAACAATAAGCTTAAATACACCTGAAAAAAAATATTATATAACCAATGTTACAGTGCAAGGCTATCTCTAACTTATAAGGTGTTATTGCAGCAAATGTAATCATTATTCAGATTGAACCTAGACATGAGCAGAGAGAGAGAGAGAGAGAGCGAGAGAGAGAGAGAGAGGAGAGAGAGAGAGAGAGAGAGAGAGAGAGAGAGAGAGAGAGAGAGAGAGAGAGAGAGAGAGAGAGAGAGAGAGAGAGAGAGAGAGAGAGAGAGAGAGAGAGAGAGAGAGAGAGAGACTGTGTGGGGGAGCGACTGTGTGGGGGAGCTTCATCTGAACACAAAGAGGGAAGACAGAAACTCGATTACTGGGAAATGTAACTCTGCTGTCAGTGTGACATTGCCAGTGTGGGGGCAGGCTGTGACTCCCTGATGATACCATCAAAGTCCTCCTTTATTTGTCTTGATGAGGAAGCAATGCCGCATCCCTAGAGCCCCCGGGGGCACGCTGATGTCACCTGCCTGTCACCCACCATGACTGGAAGCCTCACTGCTGCCAGGAGTCAAGCACAGATGAATTAAGTCTGCTGCTCAATGAATCAGGTCTCACAATGTGACTGGTCAAGCCCAGTAATAACAGCCAGAATATATTACCATCTTCGCTGCTTCTCCTACTGCTACGAGAATCACTATGATACAATCACTATAACCACAGTTAGCTAATTACTTCTACTGCTGGTGCTACTTCTACTAGTCCTAGTCCTAGTCCTAGTCCTAGTCCTAGTCCTAGTCCTAGTCCTAGTCCTTGCACTACTACTTTTTCTTCTTCATTTTCCTGTTGCACGCCTTTTGTTGTTGACTTGCTATGCCCTGCACTTATTTCTTAGAGACACAAAAGCCAATGCCAGACTGCGCCTTTCCAGGATTTTGGGAACACATGCAAATTACATACAATATTGCCAGCCCGTGTGTGTGTCCTTTGAAAGTCTGAGTCTCAGGCAGCACTTTGTTGAGCCGACAGATTTATCAGCACGCCTTTGTGAGTGTCCCTTGCCTCTAGAACCTTTGGCTTCTACAGAAGGACTGCAGACAAACACATGTGGTCTAATGAGAATATACCTAATTTGAGATGTAGAATGGTGGCATTAGAGTGTTTAAAAGGACCTCTGAATCCCCTGTCTTCACAATGGTGACAGGTCGCGGATTCAGATGAACTGTTGATCGTCATAGTCCATTGAAGCACACTATAGGATATGAATTCTATGAATTGAAGTGAAGCATAAAGTGCTTCAATGTAAATGTCTGAAAATAAATCCCATATACAGCTGCTTACCACTGCATGCAAGACAATATATCATGACATACGGCTAGATTTTTTATTGACTTCCTGCATTCCACCTAGCCTATTTCTCCATGGCAACCCCATGGCTCTTTTCAAGGTTGCTGCAAAAGAAAAACAAAGTTCAAAACACTCTTAGTCACTCTAGCTCACATCATGCCAGTCTCTGAATAGTACATGAACACTTATTTTTTTGGGAAAAAAACAAATATTCCAAACACTTTTTTAGTGTTGGTTTTAAATTCTTTAGAATTCACTTCCACTATCTAGCTAACACTGATTTTTTTGCAGTTATCATGTATAGCAGTTATCATGTATAGCAGTATATGGCTTCTGTAAAGAATGTGTCATTATGGCACAGATGCACAGACATAGGGAATCACAGAGAGGGCAGGCGTACGAGAGCCAGGGAGAGATAGAGCTGGTTGTCAGAACTGAACTCCAGTCCCCACTGACACTAACATGGCCCTCTCTGTTCTCTGTCACAGTGAGATCATCCAGTCCAGGCCTGACTCACTGCCTGGCGTCCCACTCCTCCTCTGGGAGACACTCTGAATCACTCTCACTCACTAGCACACTGACCCCAACAGATCACGTGTCTGCATCTGTGGGGTAACAGGATATCTTGTCTGCTGGAAAAAGCACAAGAAACAAGCTGGTGTCATTGCGCAAGGGTTTCTGTAATCTCGTTGTTATGTAACATGCTTAATCTGCTCTTCTTGGAACACAACCATCAGTTTAATTGTTCTCAGACAATATGATGTCACGGTTACTTATATTAGATTATCATGGCAAATATGATCACACATGCAATGTTTTCTAATTACAGAGATAATTTCAACACCAGGGGAAAATGTGACTTGTCACCTAAATGTCATCATCATCATCTTCATCATCATCATAATCATACCCCTGATATTCTGTGCAGCATGGAGCGCTGTGTGATGGCTGTCTTCACTGCAGTAAATGACATCAGATAGCTGTGTGGGATGTTTTTGAACACCAGGTGTGAGAACTGAAAGGTGAGAACAATATGCACTGGAACAAACTATTGTAGTGGAAGATAAGAATAGTTCAGACATAGCCCCAGAGTGAATGTAGACAAAACAACTCTGAAAGAATAGCACCCTTAGAAATGGACGTTTCCCCCCTAGTATGTTCTATGAAAGGACCCTAATGAGCACTCCTCATGGGTTTTACATATTTTCCCCACAGCCCTACGAGGAAACAGGTGGTGCTGTCCCCACCTTCCTCTGAGTCCACTTCAAAAAAGTTTTTATTTCACCTTTATTTAACCAGGTAAGCCAGTTGAGAACAAGTTCTCATTTACAACTGCGACCTGGACAAGATAAAGCAAAGCAGTGCGACAAAAACATCAACAACACAGAGTTACATATGGGATAAACAAAACGTACAGTCAATAACACAATAGAAAATCTATATACAGTGTGTGCAAATGTAGTAAGTTATGGAGGTAAGGCAATAAATAGGCCATAGTGCAAAATAATTACAATGTAGTATTAACACTGGAATGATAGATGTGCAGAAGATGATGTGCAAATAGAGATACTGGGGTGCAAATGAGCAAAATAAATAACAATATGGGGATGAGGTAGTTGGGTGGGCTAATTACAGATGGGCTGTGTACAAGTGCAGTGATCGGTAAGCTGCTCTGACAACTGATGCTTAAAGTTAGTGAGGGAGATAAGAGTCTCCAGCTTCAGAGATTTTTGCAGTTTGTTCCAGTCATTGCCTAGCAGTGATTTATAGATGACCTGGAGCCAGTGGGTTTGACGACGAATATGTAGTTAGGGCCAGCCAAAGAGAGCGTACAGGTCACAATGGTGGGTAGTATATTGGGCTTTGGTGACAAAACGGATGGCACTGTGATAGACTACATCCAATTAGCTGAGAATGTCAGGGGGCAAGCATGAAGATGGCAAATATGAGGGATTATTTGTATTGATTTTCATCTTTTATTTTTCAATTAGGCCGAGGGCTTAAGTCTTGATTAGATTGGGCCTCTGGCTCTAATGCTATTGATTTTTGGTAGACTCCTCTAAATCCACTCTCCTCCTTATTACAGATCCCTGCTGCCTCCCCCGTGGGCTGTGTTCGCTGTGTTACCAAACATGTAGTCTGCTTCTGATGGGGCCAGAAACCATTTGATTGAAAGTGACAAAATAACACCCCTGCTGTCCCTCGGGCCCGTTTCTATTACCCTGTTATGAACTTCCCTTGGGAGTGTAGAAGCGCCGTGCTTTCTGGGTAAGTGTGCAGAACAGACACTCCAGCATGATTCTGATCTTTAAACCTCATCTTGGAAATTATTCAGGACATTAAGAGCACAGAGAAGCACAGAACAGCCTCTCACGCCTGGAGGGATGTTTAGTGTGTGTGAATCCTAAAGTTATAAAGCTGGTGAATGACATCCTCCTACAAGAATCAACCTTTCATATCAAAATGTTTTTTTTAAACAACCATTCACACGTTAATGAGCTCCGATGTACAACATCACTCTGGGTGATTACTCTCTCTAAACATGAAGTCTTCACTGTATTCACACAGATCAGATATGACCATGCCTGCCAACCAATCTGGCTGAGTATGAGTGTAAAGACAATTATTTGAATGATCACACAGTCATTGTGTTGCATCCATCCATTGAGAAATGTAATTATAGTCAATTCTTTCAGAGGAGAAGGATGGAAGTGAAGACTCTGCCTACCATCCACTTTGATGCACGTTTCTCACTATGTATACAGTAACACACAAACCATTCAATCCAACTTGACCATATGTTCAGTAATGAACATCAAACCACTTTCAATATTACATCTTTGTATGGCAACCATATAACCCACCACTGGCTCTCTTGTTCCCCACCTATATCAGTAGATTTGTGTTGTTGTTGTAGAATTATGTGTAGACGATATCATTTTTTACATGTAAGTGTAACAGCAGTAATATTACAAATATGAAATGGAAAATATCGGTGACAGTCTGTTGGCGTTTGTTTGCTATCTCACCTCAAATGTAATTTCCTCAACATTTTGATTGCTATGGTAACAACATATTACCTCCCACATTTCCTGCCTCCACCCTTCCCCACATCTAACCGCTGTCAGTATCTGCCAAATTTTATATTGTGTGTGAGGAAGTTCCTTATTTCCCTCATTAAGAGTAAATGATCCCACAAAGGTGGTATGATGGAGCTGCATGCCAGCACTGGGTTGTTCCCGTGGGAACTCGCCTACACACTCTGCAATCTGCCTTAGGAAGACGCCTGCCTCTCCCTGCCTGCTGCAGGACAAGGTGTGGCTGTATGGCCTTAAGGCAGCACATCCCAGTCTCTGGCTCTGGGGCTGTGGGGGGGGGGGGGCTGTGGGGGGATCCACAGATGGTTTAGGAACATTCTAATGCAGGATGGTGGCAAGGCATGTACCATACTCCATGGTGCATTTGGCACAAAGAAGTAATGTGTTCATCAAATCATAATCAGATTACATAGACCAAACAATTGTACAATGCTCAAATTGTAGGGCTACCTTTAATCCTACACATTGTATTCAGCAATCAAATGTCATATTATGCTATTATTTTGTGGTTTGTAAATACCGTTTAGGAACCAATGATGCCTTTTTGGAATACACCTATGATAGCATTCCCATTTAAAAAGAGATGTATGCTTTCTCCCTAGAGGATTCAAGCTGACAGACAGGGACCTAATCCATACTAACTATTTGTTAAAAGAAGAAAACAATTATTTTCAGACATCTGTCATTCAAATCTGAGTTTTTAGTCTCACTGTTTCCATTTACTAAAAGCTGTGAATGGTTTCATCTTCAGGTGAAATGAATAAGCACTCAGCTTACCTTTGATCCATCCCTAAAATGTCACAACAATAATGCACACATGCCTAGACAGTATTCATAACGACTCGAGGCAATGGCTCTAACATGTTGCATAAACCTGTTTTTGTGTATTTTGTGTATTTTCTTATCAGGAGGTTTTGCTTGGGCTCCTCAGGGGAATATGCTCTTAGCCCGATGAATGTGAAAGTAGCCATCTTCCCTCTTTGACATCAAAGGTGTTATCAAATAGAAGCACTAAGTGAGAGATTATCAGGGCATCCTAAGAAGGGCTAGTGATCCAAACCAGTAGCCGACTGTTCCACAAGACTGCTTACCCCTCCTTCAGAGGTGGTCAATGGCAAATGACACACAGCAATATCATTCCTATTGAATGAAAGGTAAATGTCAATAATCAGATTAATATGTTTATTTTGCACCATTAAACCCAATTAAATGGGTATAATTTACATCAATTAATATACTTGCAAACAGAGTACAATTCATGTTCAATTACTGTCAAATGGTATGCTCATCATCCACAACAATAAACAAATAAACGATTTACAATACATCTACTGGTACTTCTAAACATATTGAATGTACTGTAACTGTATCCTCCAAAAGCGCCTTTTAATTCTGGGTAAATACAACACCATGCAACATTGTGCTAGCCTTTTGGAAACACCATCTGTCTTAATTTTTGATGAAAGCCTATGGGCTGACTGGTAAAGGAGCATCAGGCAGAAAACAGGCTGCATATTTACTTCCAGCTCATTTATTCTCATTGCCCCACAGAGATACCCACAGTAGGAAAAAGGAAGAGAAGAGAAGAGAGTGAGGGAGAGTGTGAGAGAGAGAGATGCGTGTATAGATATATAAAGGACGAGGGGTCAGAGTGACACAGGGACACACAGAGGAAAGGGAGCGATAGGGGATACATTTATTCATGCCAGGCCTGTGAACTTTGACACCTCTGACAGAGGTTCCCTCTGTTTGTAAACCCAACTCTGACGACATGAGCTCATTAATTTCCTCTTGCTTAGTATCCATAGGACATTTAGCATTCTGACTCATAATGTCATAGTGTCTGGAGGTGGCGGAAGTGATGCTGGAGATGCTGATGATATCATATTTTACTGTAGTTATATTCAGGCTAGTAACTGCCCAGAGTGTTCTCTCATTACTGCCTCGGAATACTGGATCAGTTGAGGACATAATCCACATTTCCAGTAAATTCTATTCACAATCAATGCTTCCTGTAAATGAATGAACGTCATTTCATAGGCTATGTCTTATTGAATTACCTTAGGTCACCTCCAGAGGCATTACTTCCAAGTAAAACAAGATCTGATATGCAAGATGGGTTTCCCAGATACCCTTAAGGCATCATGACTGTAGCCCACTGCCCCAAAACAAGACCGTATTACTGCTATGCCTTCGACATTGCTGCTGTCACAACCGATAGTGTTTTGAAAGTGTGTTAAAAAATTATGTGAAACCCTTATTCCCTTACTGCATTTCACCCCCCTTGGTATTTTTCTGATAACAGCGCCGGAAGAAGATGGCTGCCGTTTTACAGCCCTCTAACCAATTGTACTACTATGTGTGTTTTTCCGCGTTATTTGTAATTTATTTTGTACATAATGTTTCTGCCATCGTCTCTTATAACCAAAGAGAGCTTCTGGATATCAGGACAGCGATTACTCACCTCGCGTTGGACGAAGACTTTTTCTTCAACGAGGCGTTCGCTAAGGATATTCTACAGACTCCCGACAAGGCCCAGATCCCCGTCATTCGCGTGAGGAAGAGACGGAGATATAGTGGACGCAGATCCGGGTGCCTTGTAAGGATCCGACGGCGAACGAGTAAACTGCCTCTCCCATCAATCCTATTAGCCAATGTTCAATCTTTTGAGAATAAAATTGACGATTTAAGATTACGGTTATCCTACCAACGGGACATTAAAAACTGTAATATCTTATGTTTCACGGAGTCGTGGCTGAACGACAACAATGACAACATTCAGCTAGCAGGCTATACGCTACATCGGCAGGACAGAACGGCAGGCTCCGGTAAGACGAGGGGTGGCGGTCTCTGTATATTTGTAAACAACAGCTGGTGCACAAAATCAAATACTAAGGAAGTCTCGAGGTTTTGCTCGCCTGAGGTAGAGTATCTTATGATAAGCTGTAGACCACACTATTTACCAAGAGAGTTTTCATCTATATTTTTCATAGCTGTCTATTTACCACCACAAACCAATGCTGGCATTAAGATTGCACTGAATGAGTTGTACAAGGCCATTAATCAACAGGAAAACGCTCATCCAGATGCAGCGCTCCTAGTAGCCGGGGACTTTAATGCAGGGAAACTTAAATCCGTTCTACCTCATTTCTACAAGCATGTTAAATGTGCAACCAGAGGGGAAAAAACTCTAGACCACCTTTACTCCACACACAGAGACGCATACAAAGCTCTCCCTCGCCCTCCATTTGGCAAATCTGACCATAACTCTATCCTCCTGATTCCTGCTTATAAGCAAAAACTGAAGCAGGAAGCACCAGTGATTCGGCTAATAAAAAAGTGGTCAGATGACGCAGATGCTAAGCTACAGGACTGTTTTGCTAGCACAGACTGGAACATGTTCCGGGATTCTTCAGACAGCATTGAGGAGTACACCACATCAGTCACTGGCTTCATCAATAAGTGCATCGATGATGTCGTCCCCACAGTGACCGTACGTACATACCCCAACCAGAAGCCATGGATTACAGGAAACATCCGCACTGAGCTAAAGGGTAGAGCTGCCGCTTTCAAGGAACGGGACTCTAACCCGGACGCTTATAAGAAATCCCGCTATGACCTCCGACGAACCATCAAACAGGCAAAGAGTCAATACAGGTCTAAGATTGAATCATACTACACTGGCTCTGACGCTCGTCGGATGTGGCAGGGCTTGAAAACTATTACAGACTACAAAGGGAAGCACAGCCGCGAGCTGCCCAGTGACACAAGCCTACCAGACGAGCTAAACCACTTCTATGCTCGCTTCGAGGCAAGCAACACTGAAGCATGCATGAGAGCACCAGCTGTTCCGGACGACTATGTGATCACGCTCTCCGTAGCCGATGTGAGTAAGACTTTTAAGCAGGTCAACATTCACAAGGCCGCAGGGCCAGACGGATTACCAGGACGTGTACTCCGAGCATGTGCTGACCAACTGGCAAGTGTCTTCACTGACATTTTCAACATGTCCCTGACTGAGTCTGTAATACCAACATGTTTCAAGCAGACCACCATAGTCCCCGTGCCCAAGAACTCTAAGATAACCTGCCTAAATGACTACCGACCCGTAGCACTGACGTCTGTAGCCATGAAGTGCTTTGAAAGACTGGTCATGGCTCACATCAACAGCATAATCCCAGAAACCCTAGACCCACTCCAATTTGCATACCGCCCCAACAGATCCACAGATGATGCAATCTCTATCGCACTCCACACTGCCCTTTCCCACCTGGACAAGAGGAACACCTACGTGAGAATGCTATTCATTGACTACAGCTCAGCATTCAACACCATAGTGCCCTCTAAGCTCATCACTAAGCTAAGGATCCTGGGACTAAACACCTCCCTCTGCAACTGGATCCTGGACTTCCTGACGGGCCGCCCCCAGGTGGTAAGGGTAGGTAACAACACATCTGCCACACTGATCCTCAACACGGGGGCCCCTCAGGGGTGCGTGCTCAGTCCCCTCCTGTACTCTCTGTTCACCCATGACTGCATGGCCAGGCACGACTCCAACACCATCATTAAGTTTGCCGACGACACAACAGTGGTAGGCCTGATCACCGACAACGATGAGACAGCCTATAGGGAGGAGGTCAGAGATCTGGCCGTGTGGTGCCAGGACAACAACCTCTCCCTCAACGTGACCAAGACAAAGGAGATGATTGTGGACTACAGGAAAAAAAAGAGGACTGAGCACGCCCCCATTCTCATCGACGGGGCTGTAGTGGAACAGGTTGAGAGCTTCAAGTTCCTTGGTGTCCACATCACCAACGAACTATCATGGTCCAAACACACCAAGACAGTCGTGAAGAGGGCACGACAAAGCCTATTCCCCCTCAGGAGACTAAAAAGATTTGGCATGGGTCCTCAGATCCTCAAAAAATTCTACAGCTGCACCATCGAGAGCATCCTGACTGGTTGCATCACCGCCTGGTATGGCAACTGCTTGGCCTCTGACCGCAAGGCACTACAGAGGGTAGTGCGTACGGCCCAGTACATCACTGGGGCAAAGCTCCCTGCTATCCAGGACCTCTATACCAGGCGGTGTCAGAGGAAGGCCCTCAAAATTGTCAAAGACTCCAGCCACCCTAGTCATAGACTGTTCTCTCTGCTACCGCACGGCAAGCGGTACCGGAGTGCCAAGTCTAGGTCCAAAAGACTTCTCAACAGCTTCTACCCCCAAGCCATAAGACTCCTGAACAGCTAATCATGGCTACCCGGACTATTTGCACTGCCCCCCCACCCCATCCTTTTTACGCTGCTGCTACTCTGTTAAGTATTTATGCATAGTCACTTTAACTCTACCCACATGTACATATTACCTCAACTACCTCAACTAGCCGGTGCCCCCGCACATTGACTATGCAACGGTACCCCCCTGTATATATAGCCTCCCTACTGTCACTTTATTTTACTGTATATATAGCCTCCCTACTGTCACTTTATTTTACTTCTGCTCTTTTTTTCTCAACACTTTTTTGTTGTTGTTTTATTCTTACTTTTTTGTTTAAAATAAATGCACTGTTGGTTAAGGGCTGTAAGTAAGCATTTCACTGTAATGTCTGCACCTGTTGTATTCGGCGCATGTGACCAATAAAATTTGATTTGATTTGATTTGATTTGATTTGATATAATGCCACATTTGTTGAGCACATATTTTAATCTCTTGAAGGGAATCAGAATACATTGTATTGTATGTAATACTGTATGTCTACCACATGTAATGTGTCTAAAAACTATGGCCTTTTCTCGTTTGGGCAAAAGTCTGTCCTCCGTCCTCTCTCATCTGTGACCCCGAAATCGATAAGTGGTCGAGTGTCGAGGTGTGGGACCCACCCCCACATGGGAACTATGGCTTGCGAAAGTATTCACCCCCCTTGGTATTTTTCCTATTTTGTTGCCTTACAACCTGGAATTAAAATTGATTTTTTGGGGATTTGTATCATTTGATTTACACAACATGCCTACCACTTTGAAGATGCAAAATATTTTTTCTTGTGAAACAAACAAAAAATAAGACAAAAAAACAGACAACTTGAGCGTGCATAACTATTCACCCCCCCAAAGTCAATACTTTGTAGAGCCACCTTTTGCAGCAATTACAGCTGCAAGTCTCTTGGGGTATGTCTCTATAAGCTTGGCACATCTAGCCACTGGGAATTTTGCCCATTCTTCAAGGCAAAACTTCTCCAGCTCCTTCAAGTTGGATGGGTTCCGCTGGTGTACAGCAATCTTTAAGTCATACCACAGATTCTCAATTGGATTGAAGTCTGGGCTTTGACTAGTCCATTCCAAGACATTTAAATGTTTCCCCTTTAACCACTCGAGTGTTGCTTTAGCAGTATGCTTAGGGTCATTGTCCTGCTGGAAGGTGAACCTCTGTCCCAGTCTCAGATCTCTGGAAAACGGAAACAGGTTTCCCTTAAGAATTTCCCTGTATTTAGCGCCATCCGTCATTCCTTCAATTCTGACCAGTTTGCCAGTCCCTGCCAATGAAAAACATCCCCACAGCATGATGCTGCCACAACCATGCTTCACTGTGGGGATGGTGTTCTCGGGGTGATGAGAGGTGTTGGGTTTGTGCCAGACATAGTGTTTTCCTTGATGGCCAAAAAGTTCAATTTTTGTCTCATCTGACCAGAGTACCTCTTCCATTTGTTTGGGGAGTCTCCCACATGCCTTTTGGCGAACACCAAACGTGTTTGCTTATTTTTTTCTTTAAGCAATGGCTTTTTTCTGGCCACTCTTCCGTAAAGCCCAGCTCTGTGGAGTGTACGGCTTAATGTGGTCCTATGGACAGATACTCCAATCTCCGCAGTGGAGCTTTGCAGCTCCTTCAGGGTTATCTTTGGTCTCTTTGTTGCCTCTCTGATTAATGCCCTCCTTGCCTGGTCCGTGAGTTTTGGTGGGCGGCCCTCTCTTGGCAGGTTTGTTTTGGTGCCATATTCTTTCAATTTTTTTATAATGGATTTAATGGTGCTCCGTGGGATATTCAACGTTTCTGATATTTTTTTATAACCCAACCCTGATCTGTACTTCTCCACAACTTTGTCCCTGACCTGTTTGGAGAGCACCTTGGTCTTCATGGTGCCGCTTGCTTAGTGGTGTTGCAGACTCTGGGGCCTTTCAGACAGGTGTATATATACTGAGATTATTTGACAGATCATGTGACACTTAGACTGCACACAGGTGGACTTTATTTAATAATAATAATATGCCATTTAGCAGACGCTTTTATCCAAAGCGACTTACAGTCATGTGTGCATATATTTGTATGTATGGGTGGTCCCAGGGATCGAAGATACAAGTGCCATGCTCTACCAATTGAGCTACAGAACTAATTATGTGGCTTCTGATGGTACTTGGTTGCACCAGATCTTATTTAGGGGCTTCATAGCAAAGGGTGTGAATTCATATGCACGCACCACTTCTCCGTTATTTATTTTTTTGAATTTTTTGAAACAAGTTATTTTTTCATTTCACTTCACCAATGTGGACAATTTTGTGTATGTCCATTACATGAAATCCAAATAAAAATCAATTTAAATTACAGGTTGTAATGCAACAAAATAGGGAAAACGCCAAGGGGGTTAGATACTTTTGCAAGGCACTGAACCTATAGCCCTCGCGGGAGTCTAATACCCCCACTCGGGGACTCGGGACCTGCCCCTAGAAGACCCTACACCGTAAGTCCGTCCACCTACGGATCTCGCACAGAACACACCCCCACTTGGGAACGATCCTGCTACGGAACCTGCCCTTACACCTATTGCACATAGGCCTACGACCGGTCATATAAACACATTTACATTTACATTTTAGTCATTTAGCAGACGCTCTTATCCAGAGCGACTTACAGGAGCAATTAGGGTTAAGTGCCTTGCTCAAGGGCACATTTACGTCATTTAGCAGACGCTCTTATCCAGAGCGACTACAAATTGGTGCATTCACCCTATAGCCAGTGGGATAACCACTTTACAATTATACTTTTTTTTTTTTTTTTTTTGGGGGGGGGGGGGGGGTAGAAGGATTACTTTATCCTATCCCAGGTGTTCCTTAAAGGGGTGGGGTTTCAAATGTCTCCGGAAGGTGGTGAGTGACTCCGCTGTCCTGGCGTCGTGAGGGAGCTTGTTCCACCATTGGGGTGCCAGAGCAGCGAACAGCTTTGACTGGGCTGAGCGGGAACTATGCTTCCGCAGAGGAAGGGGAGCCAGCAGGCCAGAGGTGGATGAACGCAATGCCCTCGCCTGGGTGTAGGGACTGATCAGAGCCTGAAGGTACGGAGGTGCCGTTCCCCTCACTGCTCCATAGGCAAGCACCATGGTCTTGTAACGGATGCGAGCTTCAACTGGAAGCCAGTGGAGTGTGCGGAGGAGGGGGGTGACGTGAGAGAACTTGGGAAGGTTGAACACCAGACGGGCTGCGGCATTCTGGATGAGTTGTAGGGGTTTAATGGCACAGGCAGGGAGCCCAGCCAACAGCGAGTTGCAGTAATCCAGACGGGAGATGACAAGTGCCTGGATTAGGACCTGTGTCGCTTCCTGTGTAAGGCAGGGTCGTACTCTCCGAATGTTGTAGAGCATGAACCTGCAGGATCGGGTCACCGCCTTGATGTTGGCGGAGAATGACAGGGTGTTGTCCAGGGTCACGCCAAGGCTCTTCGCACTCTGGGAGGAGGACACAACGGAGTTGTCAACCGTGATGGCGAGATCATGGAACGGGCAGTCCTTCCCCGGGAGGAAGAGCAGCTCCGTCTTGCCAGGGTTCAGCTTGAGGTGGTGATCCGTCATCCATACTGATATGTCGGCCAGACATGCAGAGATGCGATTCGCCACCTGGTTATCAGAAGGGGGAAAGGAGAAGATTAGTTGTGTATCGTCAGCGTAGCAATGATAGGAGAGGCCATGTGAGGATATGACAGAGCCAAGTGACTTGGTGTATAGGGAGAAAAGGAGAGGGCCTAGAACTGAGCCCTGGGGGACACCAGTGGTGAGAGCACGTGGTGCGGAGACAGCTTCTCGCCACGCCACTTGGTAGGAGCGACCGGTCAGGTAGGACGCAATCCAGGAGTGAGCCGCGCCGGAGATGCCCAGCTCGGAGAGGGTGGAGAGGAGGATCTGATGGTTCACTGTATCAAAGGCAGCAGACAGGTCTAGAAGGACAAGAGCAGAGGAGAGAGAGGGGGGGGGGGGGGGGGGAGGATTCAGCAGTGAGGAGAATGTGGCAAATGAAGAAAATGTAGAGAGGAGGGAGTGAAAAGATGCCAGGTCGGCAGGGAGTTTAGTTTTCTTCCATTTCCGCTCAGCTGCCCGGAGCTCTGTTCTGTGAGCTCGCAATGAGTCATCAAGCCACAGAGCTGGAGGGGAGGACCGAGCCGGCCGGGAGGATAGGGGACACAGGGAGTCAAAGGATGCAGAAAGGGAGGAGAGGAGGGTTGAGGAGGCAGAATCAGGAGATTGGAGGGAGAAGGATTGAGCAGAGGGAAGAGATGATAGGATGGAAGAGGAGAGAGTAGTGGGAGAGAGAGAGCGAAGGTTGCGGCGGCGCGTTACCATCTGTGTAGGGGCAGAGTGAGTAGTGTTGGAGGAGAGCGAGAGAGAAAAGGATACAAAGTAGTGGTCGGAGACATGGAGGGGAGTTGCAGTGAGATTAGTAGAAGAGCAACATCTAGTAAAGATGAAGTCAAGCGTATTGCCTGCCTTGTGAGTGGGGGGGGATGGTGAGAGGGTGAGGTCAAAAGAGGAGAGGAGTGGAAAGAAGGAGGCAGAGAGAAATGAGTCAAATGTAGACGTGGGGAGGTTGAAATCCCCCAAGACTGTGAAGGGTGAGCCATCCTCAGGAAAGGAACTTATCAAGGCGTCAAGCTCATTGATGAACTCTCCAAGGGAACCTGGAGGGCGATAGATGACAAGGATATTAAGCTTAAATGGGCTAGTGACTGTGACAGCGTGGAATTCAAATGAGGAGATAGACAGATGGGTTAGGGGAAAAATTTAGAATGACCACTTGGGAGAGATGAGGATTCCTGTGCCACCACCCCTCTGACCAGATGCTCTCGGGGTATGCGAGAACATATGGTCAGACGAGGAGAGAGCAGTAGGAGTAGCAGTGTTTTCAGTGGTAATCCATGTTTCCGTCAGTGCCAGGAAGTCGAGGGACTGGAGGGTGGCATAGGCTGGGATGAAGTCAGCCTTGTTGGCGGCAGAACGGCAGTTCCAGAGGCTGCCTGAGACCTGGAACTCCAGGTGTGTGGTGCGTGCAGGGACCACCAGGTTAGAGAAGCAGCAGCCACGCGGTGTGAGGCGTTTGTGTAGCCTGTGCGGAGAGGAGAGAACAGGGATAGGCAGAGGCATAGTTGACAGGCTGCAGCAGATGGCTACAATAATGCAGAGGAGATCGGGATGAAATGAACTAAACATCAGGGAAAGGAGAGAGCAGGCCTCCCTCACCAAAAAAAAAATATATATATAACTCTCCCAACTTCCACCTCAGAAACTATAATTGTTTCACTGAACCACCCGAGTAAAACTCTCCCAACTTCCACTTTAGAAATTAGAATTGTTGTAAACTACAGCAGACTGTTATCAGTAGCTGTAATTAAGTACAGCAGCTACCAACCACCTAACGTTAATGCCTCGGATGAGGTTAGAAAAACAGCTGAATGGTAGCAGCTAGCTGGCTCAATCACAGGTACTCTTAAGCATGAAATAACATTGGAAACAATTAACCATAGTTGCAAAAAGTTACCAGTAGCTACCCGCTAGCTAGCTAGCTTTGTTGGTCCAAGTAGTGGGTAGGCTAGCCTCGTGCTTCGCCGGAGTCCGCCGAATACAGTCCTTACCTACAATAATTACCTACAATAACCTTCAATAACTACCTGAGTAAGCTACCTATAATACCAAACTACAATACCTACCTACAATCTAAATACATGGTTTAAGCTTAACTCAACACCATATAAGAAGCCAAGCTTACCTTTCATAACGCAGCAACGATTAAACGTTGGGTAGCTAGCACAAAGATATTGTATTTAGCTACCACAGCCTGCTGGTAGTGTTGGCTGGCTAGCAATGGCTACTGTGTTGACTTTGTTTGAAAAACGGCGTCGCTGCGAACGAATGTAGCTGGCTAAAAGGATATTGTTTTTAGTTGCAACCATTGCTAATAGCAACTCGCCAGCTAATCCAGGAGGTGAGTTAGCTAGCTAGCTTCGTGCTACATCCGGCACCGCCGAATACAAAAGTAACCTACAATAACTACACAACAGCTACCCAAAACAGCCCACGATGCCTACCTATACTACTTAATAATATACAGCCCACGATGCCTACCTATAGTACCTAACTACAATCTAAATACATAGTTTAAGCCTTACTCGACAAAGCCCAAGCTATGTATAAAGCCAAACTGGCAGACTGCAATCAGTAGCCGAAATTAAGTACAGCAGCTACCAACCACCTAACGTTAATGATAATGAGGTTAGAAAAACAGCTGAAGGTGGCAGCTAGCTGGCTCAATTACAGGTACTCTTAAGCGTGAAATAACATTGGAAACAGCTAACCACAGTTGCTAAAAGTTACCGGTAGCTACCCGCTAGCTAGCTAGCTTTGTTGGTCCAAGTAGTGGGTAGGCTAGCCTCGTGCTTCGCCGGAGTCCGCCCAACACAATGGAACTACTGAATTAACTCAGGCTTTCTAGGTCTGTATCCTATCATTTGTATTCAGCCTACAACCCTCTTCTCCCCAAGATGTCAGAATGAGTGGTAACAGGTGTAGGAACTTGCCTACCTTGTTTTGTGCTGGCCCCTGTTCCACTGATCCTGACTCTTCAGTTCGACTGCAAATCGTGGTCAATCCTGCCGACAACACCAACTGTTAGGTTCTGAACAAACAGAGTAAAAACTCAAACGGACAACTAGAAAAAGCTCAAACCAAGTTGATTCAACCCACAGAGGAGAGAGGATTCAGGAGTTAAGCAAATCTAATTGAGAAAAGGACTATATCTATCTATGCTACACTGACTTCTATTCAATCCCGAAGTGTCTTTTCACATGTAGCCTGTATGAGTTATGCATAGCCTACCTCTGATAACACTCTGTATGCGTAGGTGGGATGGTACAGTCATTGTATTGTGGTAGTTAGAGATGCTACAGTATGTACACTTCCCCATGACATTGCAGAGTACAATCTGCTCTTCAAATACTGAGACAGGTTTTTTCAGTCTGACAAGAAATCTGATTGTATTTGATGGAGCACTCTTTGTATGTGGAGTGTGCCTCATTTAGCGATCCTATTACACACATTCCTCAGTGAATGCATTGTGTAATCCGGTCAATGTGATTAAAATGGCCTGAATTAGATTAGGTTTGATTCTATTCAGTCTGTTAATTTCCTCTCTCAGACGTATCAGGTTGAGCACTTGAGAGAACAGGATGAAATCTATCAAATAAGGCCAATCTCTGGATATGAAAAGGGATGTATAGACTAGCGTTAACAGTAGCCTGTAACATTTTACAAGAAACCCCAGGTTCTGCACATAGGTCATGGTGTAGTGTGTCATCAAATTACATCACTCTCAGCCATGAACATTGTTTTTCCAGGAATTATTGACCCTGTCCAGACCACACCAACAGCTACCCAGCAGAACTGTATCCAACTATTGCCCTTACAACCTAGTTGACAGCATTCATTTCCAATGTTTAGATGCACGTTTCTCATCACTGAGCAAAGCTTAGATGGTAGGTGTCTGCTGAAATCCAAATTAGCACCCAGTAATATGGTGGTGGTTGAAAAGCTCATTTGATTGCTACCTGACCTCCCCCACCTCACACAGCTGGTCAGTGGCACAGAGACAGAGTGAGTGCTTTAATGATGCTGCTGATGCTGCTGCTACTGTCTGAAGTGCTGAAACAACTTGTCACCACAGAGACTGGTATGGGGTTCGAGTCTCCCTAACTAATATGACCATTCGGTTCTCATTGGCTATATTGGGAATTAGCTGTTGATGTACCAACACAAATTATGTGAATGGTCATTTCGATATTTTTATTTTTATTATGTGGTTGCATATTTAGCCTACCTGCATAATGTTGTTCCTATACAAACCATTCACTTGAATAATCATATCCTGTGAGGTTGTTTGATTTACATTCACAATTCCAATTCCATTATCCTTCCATTCAATAATCTGTCTTCATTCTAATAGCCTGGTCCAGTCACCCCCTCCCCCTCCCCAAAACATGCATGCCTATTCTGTGAGTGGAATAATGTTGCTGTCATTGAGTGTGTTTTAACCCGGTCACAACATTGAGAAGTTGTGAAGGGTTTTCTCGGTTGCCATGGATTTCTAAAAGCTATTGACTGCGATAGGGTCCCTTTCTCTGAACGTCTTTGTAGACGAAAACCTATTAGTTTTTCTTCTTTTTCACAGGGGGGGGGGGGGGGGGTTGGTGGGGGGTAGGGGGGGGGGCGATAGCATCTACGCTCGGGGAAGCGTTTTCGTGTCATTCTAGTTCTGTCTGACCAATTGCGCACGTTTTGAGATTCAGGAGCGCTAAGCATCTCAGTCCGCTATAAACTAAATTCAACCTCTTCAAACTACTGGAACGATAGGAACTGCCCTTAAAAAGGTACATGTATTTACTTTTGTAAATGTTTATTAGCATGGTTTGGCGGTAAAGGCGTAGTCTACATGTTGTTATCCATCATATGTTCTTGTTCATTTAGTTAATCATTTTGTGATACTTTGCTCTAAAATTGGCAAGCATACATTATCACAGACGGTGCATCAAGTAGCCTACTTAGATATAATAACCTAAATAACCTATAGTCAATTGCCTATAATAGAACGACATATACAATCAAATTGAAAATGTCAGAGTGAATAGAAAAATGACTTATAGGCTAATGACACTGTAGCCTAGAATGGATGTTTGCATCTATTTGCCTAGTTTGTTTAATTGTAATGATAAACAATGTTGGCTTACATGAGTTCATCTCATTGATTTCAGTTACATCTACATGGATTTCTTAAAACAATATCCACTGATCACACAGCATTGCAACACATATCATGGCCAGTGATATCTTGCTGAGTCAATAGTGTAGAATTTCAAGTATTTTCACAATTTGGAATTATACCCCACACAACTAAGGGACACTTCATGGACACCCTTAGGCTACCCCCCATGCATAATCAGTCAGTAATAGAAATAAGCAAGAATATGTGCAAACTGTATATTTAGTTTGTATTTACTTTTCTTAGAGTTAAATTATTTGTAACATACTTTTGATAGTACTTTGATATTACTTGCTGGTCATAATTGCTTGCTGGTCATTTCAGTAGGCTAGAGATCAGAGAGAAAAAAGGTGTTCAACATTTCTTTAATCCAAGATGTTGGTGGTTCATCTCTGGCACCACATAGCAATCCTTCTATCACTCCTGACATGTTGAATATCCTCCTAAAAGACCATGAAAAATAATTTTGTGTTGTCAAGCCCACAGTAGCCTTAATTACTTCCTAAGTGCAAACATGGCAAGAACTGAACTGAATTGCTAACGAGGACTGCAAATCACCTGTAAAATTGTGTGTACTCTAGATTTGTTCCTCTGTCTTTTTGAACGATTCACCACCTAGACTACAATTAGGTAGGCTATCAAGAGGCAAATGTTAGTGGGCACATGCACACCTGATTCATCTCTGAGTACAGCAATCGTCTGCCACTGAGAGCCACTCCAGGATTCTTGATTACTTTTCCCCATCGAGGAAATTAATCTCCATCTTATGCATTGGTTTGGATTATGAGGCAAGGGTTTTTTGTGGAGAGCACATGGCGTGACAATATGATGAGTGATTTCTCTTTAATGAGTATGATTAAAGTCACATTAGAAGTGCTCAGCAGATTACCGTTATTGTATTTCGGAGCGTCTACATTTCATAATTGATTTTGAGCAAGATGGAACAGGTGATGACGATTAGTTTTTGTGTGAGTCTAAAGATACCAATATGTGCAGTATAATGAAGCGTACTTTGTTTTGCCTCAATGATTCCTCTCATAATTGTCTCCTGTAGCTCAGTTGGTAGAGCATGGCGCTTGCAATGCCAGGGTTGTGGGTTTGATTCCCACGGGGGGCCAGTATGAAAAATGTATGCACTCGCTAACTGTAAGTCGCTCTGGATAAGTGTGTCTGCTAAATTACTAAAATGTAAAATAGCTAAGTAGGAAAAAAATAGCTCAGGGGGGAATATTTGTTGTTTTGGTTGGTGGTTTCACAGCACACAGTAAAGTGCCTCTTGGGGTTTATTTGTTTAGAAAGCCTATATGGTTCTCCTATCATATGGTTCAATTCCCTTTTCTTCTTGTGCTTGTGTGCAGCAACTCTTGCCAAGCCACATCAATTAGAGGGACCTTGTGAAGATCACGCTTCCATTTCTGGTCATATCTCAGCCTGTCCCTAAGCACAGAAAAAAAATCACAAGTTATTTTGAACCCCTTCCAGTAAAGGTGGATTGATGTGCCTATACCTAGTTCCTGCAATATGTACACTGAGTATATACCACCTGAAGTGTGATATCCTGTAGAGATGTCATGCTGAACCAGTTAGTGCATTATAATTCAAGGCTAAAGATAAGAGTCTCTCATGGCACTAGGTGATCACGTGTCGTCCCAAGCCTCTCAGTATTCAGGCCACTGGTGCTTTGTACCCAAAAGTAGGTCGAATACTTCTCACCAAACAAGTTGAATGAAGTCCAGTGTAATTGGGCAAGGAATGGTTCCACCACTAACTACGTACCTGCAGGTCCATGTCAGCCAGGCCAACTTCTCTCACCACTTAACATGCGTCTCCGACCAGACAGATTTCATGCCTATTTTGTTTTAAGGTAATGAAAATGCATGAAACATACCAGATTGTGTAAGACTAGTAAGGCTACTGACATGGACTTTCAACATGGTTTGTAGACTGCACAGTTCGATTCCCACGGGGGGGCCAGTATGAAAAAGTATGAAAATGTATGCACTCACTAACTGTAAGTCGCTCTGGATAAGAGTGTCTGCTAAATGACTAAAATGTAAAATGTAGACTCCAAAAAGTGACCAAGAATGACCAATCCCTCATTCATGCAAGTGAATACATCCACATTATCATCTGGACTGTACCTGTCAGGTAGTGTGTCCAACTGACACATACTCAGACAACATCAATTTCATTCCCTTACTCTCTCTTCCATACACAGATCCAAATTCAGTCAGTCATACAAACCCACACCTGCGCCCGTAACTACATTTGTATTTCATTTTCATGCAATCCCTAATACAAACATGCAATGCCTCCTGAGGCAGAATGACTTTTAAAGCTGAGAGAGACACAGTGTGTGTATGCATGTGTATTTGTGTTTGCGCACACAAGCGTGTTTGTGTGTGTGAGAGAGAGAGAGAGAGAGAGAGAGAGAGAGAGAGAGAGAGAGAGAGAGAGAGAGAGAGAGAGAGAGAGAGAGAGAGAGAGAGAGAGAGAGAGAGAGAGAGAGAGAGAGAGAGAGAGAGACTTTTGTACTTTAACTATTTGCACATTGTTACAACACTGTATACTTACATAATATGACCTTTTAAATGTCTTTATTCTTTTGGAACTTCTGTGTGTAATGTTGAATGTTAATATTTATTGTTTACTTCACTTTTGTTTACTATCTACTTCACTTGCTTTGGCAATGTTAACATACGTTTCCCATGACAATAAAGCCCTTAAATTGAATTGAATTTAATTGAGAGAGAGAGGGAGCTGCAGGGAGAGAGAGAGAGAGACTCCATTACTCTACACCAGGGGTGTCAAACTCATTCCATTGAGGGCCTAGTGTCTGCTGGTTTTTGTTTTTTCCTTTCAATTAAGACCTAGACAACCAGGTGAGGGGAGTTCCTTACTAATTAGTGACCTTAATTCATCAATCAAGTACAAGGGAGGAGTGAAAACCAGCAGACACTCTGCCCCCCGTGGAATGAGTTTGACACCTGTGCTCTACAGGTACCCCCCTGACTGATGGAATACGGATTACACAGATGCTTGTTAGAGATTACGGATGAGCTTGACAACGGGAAGCAGACATGAATTGCTGTACAGAGCCCATTTATGATGCCCCTTTATCCCTTAATCTATAAAACGCTGGTGATTCATATCTCTGGACTGTGACAGAGAGCAATTATACTGGAACAGATACTGATATTCATAAACACTGATTATATGAAACATTGTGACACACCTAGATGTACTCCAGACAGCAGACAATGTATGGTATGGATGACAGTGTGTTGGAAGATGTGTGGTGGAACCTAGCAAGTATCCAGGCCTAATTGAACTTCAACTCAGGCTTCCGTTGGTACAAGCAATTACAGCGACGTCTCCTGTTCCCTCTGCTGCAGCACTACCTGAGCCCTCCTCTATCATGTCTACTGCTGGTGACAGGAGGAAGAAGCAGCATGTCTTGTATGTACTGGAAATATGTTTGGGTAGATGAAATATTAATTCATCATTTTCTACAATCCCTGCCTGCTTTTCCGGAAATGTGCATATCTGTTTTTAGTATGATACCTCTAAAATTGACTCCGGGGAGAGATAGCGGCAAGGGAATTATTCTGTCCATTCAGCCTGGGGGGTGGGGGGGAATTGGGTGGGGGATGATGAAGATGCAATGATAAGAGGTTGTGATCAACCAGAATTCACCTTCATATCTTATTTAACAGGCCGCTGCATTATTGGGGCCACTGGTGAATATGATCAATGGCAGCCTGCACTGCACGGACAATTAATCTGCAAAGTTAATACTGAAGGACAAACCTGCAACAAGGCCAATGTTATCGCACATGTTCAGGGGTTCCTATCCCGGAACAACCCAGTGGGAGGGCGATAAAAGGCTGGTCTCTCTCGCTGGCAAGGTTCCCTGTACACTTCCGGGCTTAAGGCAATGGCTGGGCCTATCATTCTCCATGTTCTTTCAGTGCCACTGTACCATGTGACATGGCTAAAGGCTATTGCAGAGAGTGAAGCCCTGCAGTGCCCTTGCCTTATTGCAGTCTGGATTATTATTTGCTCGTGGTTTACAAGCTTGTCATATCTCTGATGTTGTCATGTGTTTACAACTCATCATTCAGAAAGATGCAGTTTGTGGTATTGTTATGTCTGTGAAGAGGCATTCACAGCTCCATATTATACACATCTCCCCTTTATGGTCTACTCGCTGCCTTAGGCTATTTGTGAAAGGCTTTTCCATGGCAATTTTGGTCTGTAAAATACATTTCCTTTCACTTTGCTCAATGAAACAGACAGCGTCTGACTTGTTCTGCCTCAGTACATGGTAAAAAAGGGAACTTCTGGTAAAATGTTGTACAGTTATATGAAAAACAAATCCACAAAATCTCATCTTGCAATGTTTTCATAGGAATGAGAACCACAACCAATAGGATTAGGTTTTATTGAAGGCCGTTTGAGCGAACTGTGCATTGCCTTTCTGAAAGAACAGGGTTTACAATCTAGCACTGAGCCACTCTAGCCCCTGCGCGCCTATTTTCATTCAGATGTATAGTGCCTTTTGTTTTTTGGTGGTCTGAATTTTCACAAGTGTTTCTAATAAATGTAAAAAAACACACAATGAAAAGGCCAGAGTATCTACACTACATGACCAAAAGTATGTGGACACCTGCTAGTTGAACATCTCATTCCAAAATCATGGGCATTCATATGGAGTTGGTCCCCCCTTTGCTACTCTAACAGCCTCCACTCTTCTGGGAAGGCTTTCCACTAGATGTTGGAACATTGCTGCAGGTACTTGCTTCCATTCAGCCGCAAGAGCATTAGTGAGGTTGGGCACTGATATTGGGCGATTAGGCCTGGTTCGCAGTCTGTGTTCCAATTCATCCCAAAGGTGTTTGATGGGGTTGAGGTCAGGGCTCTGTGCAGGCCAGTCAAGTTCTTCCACACCGATCTCGACAAACCAGTTCTGTATGGACCTCGCTTTGTGCACGGGGGAATTGTCATGCTGAAACAGGAAAGGTCCTTCCCCAAACTGTTGGCACAAAGTTGGAAGCACAGAATCGTCTAGAATGTAATTGTATGCTGTAGCATTAAGATTTCCCTTCAGTGGAACTAAGGGGCCTATCCCGAACCATGAAAAACAGCCCCAGACCATTATACCTCCTCTACCACTTTACAGTTGGCACTATGCATTGGGGCAGGTTGCGTTCTCCTGGCATCCGCCAAACCCAGATTTGTCCGTCGGACTGCCAGATGGTGAAACATGATTGATCACTCCAGAGAATGCGTTTCCACTGCTGTAGAGTCCAATGGCGGAGAGCTTTATACCACTCCAGCTGACACTTGGCATTGCGCGTTGTGACCTTAGGCTTGTGTGCGGCTGCTCGGCCATGGAAACCCATTTCATGAAGCTCCCGGCGAACAGTTCTTGTGCTGACGTTGCTTCCAGAGGCAGTTTGGAACTCGGTAGTGAGTGTTGCAGCCAATGACAGACGATTTTTACGCGTTACGCGTTACTGATGAATTGACTTGTTGGAAAGGTGGCATCCTATGACGGTGCCACATTGAAGGTCTCTTCAGTACTGGCCATTCTACTGCCAATGTTTGTCTATAGAGATTGCATGGCTGTGTGCTCGATTGTATATACCTGTCAGCAACGGGTGTGGCTGAAATAGCCGAATCCACTAATTTGAAGGGGTGTCCACATACTTTTGTACATATGGTGTGTAAGGTCCTCAAAGGTACAACAAAACCTGACAGCCTTAACACAAAGAGTAAGAAGTTATTATCCTTTTTTTTATCCCCTTTTTCTCCCCAATTTCATGATATCCAATTGCGATCTTGTCTCATCACTGCAACTCCCCAACAGGCTCAGGAGAGGCGAAGGTCAAGTCATGCGTCCTCCGAAACATGACCCGCTAAACCATGCTTCTTAACACCCGCCCGCTTAACCCGGAAGCCAGCTGCACCAATGTGTCGGAGGAAACACTGTTCAACTGACGACCGAAGTCAGCCAGCAGGCGCCCGGCCGGCGACAAGGAGTCACTAGAGCGTGATGAGCCAAGTAAAGCCCCCCCGGCTAAACCCTCCCCTAACCCGGACAACGATGGGCCAATTGTGCGCCGCCCTATGGGACTCCCAGTCACAGCCGGTTGTGACACAGCCTGGGATCGAACCTGGTCTGTAGTGACGCTGCGCCACTCTGGAGGCCAGAAGTTATTATCCTGAATGAAAGTCAGCAGAATTATTCCCCTTTCAATTGCAGTCTAAATTCCAGATAATAATATAAGAGCGTACTGAACAAAGACAAATGGAATAGAGGGGATCACAGTCTCCTTGTGTGTGTTGCAGGAGCAAGGGTACAAGGACCCCGTAGGGACATGGTGTAGAAGGGCAGACAGGATACATTTTTTTATTTAACTAGGCAAGTCAGTTAAGAACAAATTCTTATTTACAATGACGGCCTACACCGGCCAAACCCGGACAACGCTGGGCCAATTGTGCGCTGCCCTATGGTACTCCCAATCACGGCCAGTTGTGGTACAGCCTGGAATCGAACCAGGGGTCTGTAGTGACGCCTCAAGCACTGAGATGCAGTGCCTTAGACCGCTGCGCCTCTCCGGAGCCCACATGTGACAGACAGGCATGTGGACAGGAAAATAGCCATTGTCTCAAGTGGCATGATAAGAGCAGGAATCAGACAGTTCCCGTCCCTTCCCTCTCAGTTGTTGGGTAAATGTCATGTAAAACCACTAGGCTAGAGATAATAGGGAATGTAACATACATGAGGCTCATGCAGTGCTATGTAATAGAGCAGCCACTGGCCGTTTGTTTCTTGAGTTGATGGTCAGGGTGCCGGAACATAATTACACATAATTTATAGACTGCAAATTGACAACAAGAAGCCCAAATAGATATAATATTTGATTAAAACATAATAATTTCAAACCTTGCTTACATTTGTATACAATCACATATATCTCTTTATTATGCGTAGGAATACTTTGGAACAGATTTCTAAAATAAAACAAAATCCCTTGGAGCTGATTGGCTGGTGTTTTACAGTATTTTTTGTCCACCCATTTATTTAAATCAGAAACCTGGGGGCCAGTTGGGGAACCATATCACTTACCTCGCACCGACCATACATCATGGGCAATGAAATATCTTCACCACAGGAGGTTGGTGGCACCTTAATTGGTGAGGAAGGGCTCGTGGTGATGACTGGAGCGGAATCAGTGGAATATTATCAAATACATCAAACACATGGTTTCCAGGTGTTTGATGCCATTCCATTTGCTCCGTTCCGGACATTATTATGAGCCGTTCTCCCCTCAGCAGCCTCCACTGATCTTCACCATACTGCATTGTTGTTGACTGAATCTGATGGGTAGACAGACACCAACAAACAACAACAGGATGCACAGTGATCCCATACATCCAAGTGCACACAAACACAAGCAGCAGGTGCTCCACCATAATCACCTAACCCACGTGTGCTCACCATTTGGCGGCTTCCCATAATATTAAAATGTAACTCCTGTTTTGTTTGGAATGAGATATGTCCCTACTAAAAGCCTCATCCAGAGTCTGTAGGGGAAACCGGTGGAATGTGTATCCCTAAGACACACCTCAGAGTGTGAGGGCAGCAGTACTTTGAGGTGTCCTCTGGGACCTCATTACACAGCATGGAGCTCCGCTGGGGGCTGTAAGAAGAGTAGATGCCTGGCTGCCTAGGACTCTCAGCTGGTGATGGAGCTACATGCTACATGTAGGATCACTGGGTGTGATAAGCTATACATCAGCAGCCCAACGTGTGCTGCTCTGCATAGCACGAGCCCGTTTACCGGCTCAGCCACACCTAGAGTCAAACAGGGCTCTCCCCTGACAGAGGATCAGAACACTGACCAGCCATGATTATTCAAAGAAACAAGGAGGGTATGCTAAGTGGTTGGATGGGTTGCTATTGTATGTGTCAAATCTTCTCTCAGTTTGAAGGTGCGGCGATTGTTGTGTGCTATTATCCTTTGTTTGTTAGAATTGTTTAATGTTACCGAAGCACAACAGCTGGAAACAAATGACTTTCTCTTTTCAACTGAATGAGTGCTTTCAGAGTTTATCATAACGAAATTAGAGTTGCTTTTCATAGTTGATTTCCACAGCTCAATTTACAAGTAGATGACACCCTAAGACTCATTAGCAATCAGCTGAATGTTATGATGCCGTTTTCTATTATAAAAGCCATTTTACATGCCTACAAATTGACTGCTTGGCCATGAACTTCCTTTTTGGAGAGATGTCAGAATATTTGATGGTGTTCTGAAAGTGTTTGTGTCTGTCCTTGGCATACTGGGGGTCGACTATACATACAGCCAGAACACAGCGATAGTCTATTTCTTAATGTTCTCACCCCCAGACATGGCAAATGTTGAGTAAAATTGCAAAACTGGTCGAGACCCAGCACCATTTATCAGCTCGGGGGTAACTCTTCTGCCCATTTCTACTAATCTAACCGTGGGACCACCTGCAGAACAGTGGAGACACTTTGACCTCATTATTTTTCGAACTTGGCTGGAACCATTCATTTTTATGGCACTACATTGGATTGGATTGGAGTGAACCTGCCACCTATCACCTTCCAGAGTTTACTGCTGGATTTTGCTAGTGCCTGGGGAATGGTTTTCTATGAATTGGCTGCAGGTGTGTCTGGTTAAATGAAGCTGAGGGGTTTTGTCTGTCAGTGGGTTAGGGGGCCCTGTCTTGATAAAACCACTAACTTAAACGCCATGGTGTCTTTCCTCTCAATCAGCACCTCATCATCCCCAATTAGATAGAAACCCCTCTCTGTGTGGCCACCCCACAAGGCAAGGACCACTGATGCCATGTGAGGATAATACATGTGTCTATAACAAAGCTATGGGATAGTATGAACAGTGAATTCCGCCTGTTGCTATTGTTTAATACTCTTCAACTGAAAATGTCTTCATCATGTTTTACTATGGACGCCTCCCTCGAAGAGGAATTGAGCATAGGCTTTAGTCCAAATCTACATTTGCCATTCAAATGTGCCGTTTAAATTACAAATTGACAAACAAAAGAGCATAAAGGAAGGGGCGATCTCTGTGGTAAATAGTCTTTAATTGCATTAGCTAATCAGTACAATGCAGGTTTCCCTGAACGTTGCAACAGATTGACTCTACTGGAGTCATGCAAGGCAATTCCATCAACATTTAGCTCTCATTATCATTTGCGTATCAAATTAGCATACACTAGATTGGTATTGTAGGCTGTTGTGTGCTTGTTATTTGGGGAAAGAGCTTGGATATATTGGGAACATAATATTCAAAGTATTCTGAAAACAAAATTGTGATATTCCTTTTTAGAGAATGATAAAAGAGTAAACTGACCATAATGATTTCTGTTGTCTGTTGCCCTCATATTTAGCAATTACATGTGCCCTTAGGTTTTCTTATCTTATTTTCAAAGTAAACCATCTCTAAGTAGCGTCTGTGCCATATTTCTCTCTCAGTGATTGAGCTTGGGGGGTCTTTCACTCTCCCTAAGCCCATAGAGATACTAGTGAGTTTTTGCACGTATTTTCCATACAAACTTTCTTAAAGACAGCTTACAAAAGCTCAATAGATAAAGGTGAATGATCCAACAGCGTGCAAAACCTAAGAATGAAATCTCCTGAAGTCGAGGGTATGAAATAGACAAATAGAATAGTAATGCCATGGAAACAATGATACCAACATGCAAATAGAGGAATCAGTAGAGATAAAGATGGGATATAGATGCTTGGTTTGGTTTACTCTATAGGGACTTGAGAGAACAAATGTAATTCCAAATCCATTAAAATAATGGACTTTGCTTTTATTTCTCGATACAGTTAGCACATAGACAGACCTCACACAGTCCAGTGTTATCTCAGTGCTTTGTGGATTTAAAATGGCTGTGAGGCTCCAGGCGATGGCTTTGAAACAAAAACAGATCAATAGGTGATCTCAAATAAATCCTGCTTTGATATCTGGGGCTACAGGCCAGGAAATGTTCCCATCAGTCTTTGTTTAGAGTGCAGCCAGGTTGCTCAAGATTCCACTGCGAAATTCGACATTCGTCCAGGTAAGCAGGATGTCGGGAGATTACTTCAAACACGGCCACTAGGGGCATCAGTGAGCCGCGAGCTCTGGCTCCGAGGGTCCGTGTTCAATCCCAGTGCTATGCACTCCTTTTTTTTTTTACCCTTACCTTAACCATTTGGAATGAATGCCTAAAATTAACCTTTGAAATTTGAAATTTACGGACAAATGGCGGATTCTGCAGTGAGACTCTCCCCTGATTGGATGGACAGCCTGCGCTCGGTGTCATTCCATTGACCCTGCCGGTTTCCTGTGGTGTCTCTCAGAGTCGGACTGTTTGTCATTTTTCCGGTGCGAGCGGCATGTAGGCCTTGTGTTGCATGACTCACCTCAAACACTATATAGCTAATTGGGATGCAGCCGCAGCTTTGTAGGCATTATGTCGTCTCCTCGCAAATGACAACACTCCATGGAACTGATTTTTCACAGCTCGGATTCGTTAATGTCATTCAGATGTGTTTAATAGCACAGTCTGAAGAGGGAGAGAGAGAGATAGAGAGCGAGACTGTCGTGCAAGCATGTCTACATGTGGAATTGTCCTCAGCGTAATGACTAAGATTGCGCTATTATTGTATCCAATGCCGTCATCTTTAGTTGTCTTTTGTTTTCAGATCAAACTGTACTCTACAGGCGCAGGCAATAATACTGTCTGACCAATTATTGTCTGAATAGGGAGCTTTTTATCTATTCAGCGTCATACACACAATGGCTTTTTTCATGAATGAATTTGTCACGATCGTCAGGGAGAGACCAAGGCGCAGCGTTGAAGGTGAACATATTTATTATTATACTGATCACACGATCAAAACAACGGACGATAACGTGATGTCTACGGTTTAACACAAAACCAAATAAGAACAAGAAACCACAAACACAAAGGAAAAGACAGACAGTTTAAATATGGCTCCCAATCAGAGACAACCAGCTGACACTCGTTGCCTCTGATTGGGAGTCACTCAGGCCAACATAGAAATACAAACTAGACCCACAACCTACCACACAAAACATAGAAACTAACACCCTGGCTCAACATACGAGAGTCCCCCGCGCCAGGGCGTGACAGAATTAAACACAAAATATTGTGCAAACGAACACAATGTGCCTGAGACAAGAGGCTTTAAATGGATCTGTCTGCAGCTCTCATCACCAGTTGACAGTTATTGCCTCTGCTCCAGAATCTCCTCAACCTGTGCACACAGTAAACAATGCAGGGGTTAAAGGTCCCAGACTGGGGGTCATGATAATTGGGAGAGCATGTTGCTCAATAAGATGACAGGGTCTATAGAGGGTGAGCTCTGGTTTATCACCAGAAAGCAGGTATGATTGACAACCTCAGCCTGGGGACCTACCAATTCCCTCAGGCACTTAGCATTTAACTATTCCCTGCTATAGCCTAAGTAAATAAGGCTTCCTGTTTATAAATTATTTTACACCTCAGTAATTCCTTGTTGCTATTGGCTGCAGCTGAGCCCGTTTCCATTGGCAACCTGTGCCACTAGGAACACGTGATGAAACTATCAGAGTGTGAGGTGCCTGTGGCTCTGGCCCATATGTTCTCACACAACAAACCTGTCCACAAGTGCTTCACCCCTAGGGGGCCCTCGCCTTCTTGCTGAACACACTTGTATGGCCCCCATGTTCCCATCCCTGGGTTAACTCACCTGCAGTTGAGATCTTTGGAGTGTGTTTAAATACTGCCTGGTCCCCCTGTTGTCCCCCTGTTGTCCCCCTGTAGCAGCAGGAGACCTGTGTTTAGGATGCCCCTGTTTCCTGTTGGGGTCACCCACCAGCAGTGGAGGCAGAGAGAGTTTGGGGGGCATGGACCACGGTCAGGTTCCCCCCTGCTGGTCCGTGCCTAATGCCATTACTGACTCACAGAGGCTCCCTCAGTTACCCTCCCTCTGTTTGCCCCTGAAACAACAATCTCTGCTCACCCCACCCTGCTCACCCCTCACGCCTAACACCTGTGGTGTGAGTAGAGCTTGAGTAGAGCTCTAAGTGTGCCAGGTCACCCATTAACCCCCTGAATTATCCTATCTCTTTATGCCAGTGTATGAAGGGCACTCAGACAAACTCTTCCTCATTCATTAGAGAATAGTCTGCATTCCTTCCAGTGAACATGGACATGGTTTGCTGGCCCTCGAATAGCTTTCATTCTGATTGTGCTTCTGAACAGTAGCGCCACTGTTCCCCCCATATAGATAACCTTCACGGCTCAGCCCTGTTTGGAACAAATATACTCCTCCTTGGCGATGGGCTCCACAGTCCAAAACAGTAAACAACTTTTCAATTCACTCTCTCAGGGCCCACATGGCCCCAGTGGGAGGGAAGAAATAACTTAAATTAACGGTTTTAATTGTCCGTATTGTTCAGATAAAGCATTTGAAGTGATTATAAGGTTTAGAACTCTTACTAAATTTCCTACATTTTAGTGCCTGCCCACTGGGCACCCACTGGTTGAATCAACGTTGTTTCCATGCCATTTCAATGAAATTACGTTGAACCAACATGGAATAGACGTTGAATTGACGTCTGTGCCCAGTGGGTGGTTAGCATATTGCGTAACACATGCAGGCAAGTGAGCATCAAGGCTAAGCAACTCAATGGGTCAAATGTGTTACGGCTGATGTTCATTCAATTAACATTCCATGCTATGAATTCAGTGAACAAGAACATCAACAATCAGGGTCTCTCTGTTGTAACATTTGACCTGTGTGCCTACTTATGCATACCACAAAGAGGATGAGTCAAAACAGTATCCTCAGATGGTTTCTTGAGTGTCTCAGCATTATCAGTGGAGTCACGTCTACCTGTCTTTGAGCTGTGAGGCTGTGAAGAGGAGCTGAGACTGCGAGCCAACACAGGGAGTGCTAGTACTAGCGCTGCATGCTAAGGGGGAATTCCATTACCTCGCTCAGCCAGGGAGATCTCTCTGCACTCAGCTCAGACAGGAACCAAGGGGGATTTGTTTTCCTCAACATGAGCAGCAAATAATATAAAATATTTTTCCCCCACAGAGTGCCTGATACATGGGCCTGTGTTTTTCCAGCTTCTTGCTGCTGCTGGAAAGAGGGGAGATGGCTGACATAAAGAGACGTGCCTCTCTGTCACTATCAGTGGACGGTAGATTGGGTGATGTGAGAGGCAATTTCAATCTGATGCTTTGATTTGTTCCATTAGTGGAATCCAGAAGCCGGAGTCTGAAAACGGCACGTGACTGCATTTTCTTTCCTCCATATTTCAGTTTGGTTTAAGGTTTTCATGAATGAGTGCAAATGTATCAGTGTTGTCAATTTTCTTTCACTAAAAGGCTTTCCTCAACCAACATGTTAACACCACATCCTTTACATTAAAGTGTACAAGCTGAGTGCCTTGAGATGTTGCATATAAGGATAGCAGCAACCCACTCCATCAAAGAGGTTCGTTCAGACAGAAAAAGGACTGTCTGGTCTGTAAATATTGTCAGCTAAGCTCCAGTGCTTTGCTGCGCCATAGCGATGATATTGTTGGCCGACCGGTTCCTGCCTGTTGGGCTGGTGAATGAGGAGAGACAGGCCCATCAGCAGCAGAGACCCCAGAGGGGGATCCCACTGTCAGAACGGAGCCAGAAGGCTCTGGGCTCATTGTGACTAGAATGCAGAGCACAGCATTCTAGAACTCCACCAGCCATCATCATTAGAGCGTCACTGTTCCAGATCATAATGGCCATCCCTGCTCTGTTCTGTTCTGCCACCTCGGCACTTTCTGAGGGCTCATTGGAGACCGGGTAAAGTAATGAATTAATGGTGGTGGGATGAATCCTTCATGCTATGTATAGCCGTCACCCCTTTTAGACTATAGTATGCATTGAGCAGCTCTTTGAGGAACCAAACACGGTAAGTGGTTTGGAGGTAACGTCCTCTCTCCACCAAGCCCACATCCTCAAAGGCGGCTAGTTGGGGCTTTTTGCCCTTGTTTATCTTCATTTAAAGGCTGGAGAGAAGATGGAGTTGTTTACTGGTTTCAATATTGAGTGCGGGAGCAGGAAGGGGAGGAGGAGGGGCAGACAGTGGAGGTAGTGTTTGGCTTGGGGGATGGGGAGCTGGTTGGTGCTGGTGAGCTAATGGAGGTGCTATCCTTAGACTCCTAATTACATTGGAAGAGATTTCAGATACCCATACAATGTACATATTCAAACACGGAAAACATATCACTTTTCAACAGGAGGATTATAAAACGTCTTCCATATTTCCATAGAATGAAGATCTATAGTCTTCATTAATCATGATACTGTTGAGTGCTGTATTTTTTTATCAATTCAACGTCATGACAAGACACATTAATCAACTGTGTTTACTGTTGAATGCTTGTAGTCTTTTTCCAATTATGTGCTATAGAAGGATGTATAGTGGTGTAACCTTCCCCCTTTGTCATCTTTGTGGAGGAGGTATAGATTTTTAGCCAGCCAAATGAACTGTTTGCTGAAGAGCCTGCAGTCATTGTGCTTAGCTGATTTCCCCTTTTTAAGCACGCTCATCCCCAACTCCAAATGTACACTTTGCAGATCAATAACCTTCCAGTAATTTAACGCTGTCCGCCCCAGAGAGGTTGAGGTCAATCCACTCCACCATCATTGAGGTACTCGTTGATTCAGTGTGGTTTAACGTCGTCCAACCTGCTGTTGCTATTGAAAAGGCTTGTTTGACATAGTCGCAGAAAACAACACATTTTCAATTGTCGCCATGTTTTTCTAATGTATTTTGAATATGGTAGTAGGCGGTCATTTAATTTGGAGGCAGCCATGAGAGGAACATTTTTTTATTCCTGATTTGTCTCCTGACTTGAATCATCTCTGGCTGTCTTGACGTGATTCATATCTGTCACTCGGTGCATCATTAATAATGATTAGCCTGTGGCTGTGTTGTGGTCTACCTGATGTTGATCAATACTTATATTCCATTGGATCAATGTCCTGTGTCGTCAGTTGGGGAGTAGTGAACTACATATAGCTCTACTACATTTTGCAGTTGGTGGTAGTTAAACTAAATTCTAATCTTGGTTGTGTTTTCAGTAGTGAATTAAAAAATGAATTTTGACTGCACTGGGTCTATGACATTTCAGATTTATATATGATCATTTATCATGAAGTAACTTTAGTTAAGTAAACTATATTTTTCTTAAGGGTAGCTTTAGTGTAGCTTAACGTCTTCCAGTGTGAAGTAATTGGTAGCTTGTTAAACTATATTTTCAGAGTAGCTTTCCCAACACTGTGTGTCTTCATGCAGAACAGGGGTTCTGATCTCTGGTTATTTGTTTTGAATGGCATTTCCCTTTGATTCCTGACCAGTGATGATGTCTAATCTTATTAAAAGGCTTTGCTCTGTGGTAAAAGCATTGTGTGCACTGCGGGAGACAGCCGTTTGTCCAAGTCTGTCCTACTGTAGCTCCCCCTGCCTCTTTCAGCCTCCTCTTCTCATCGCCTCCCTCCATCCTCTGATGGATCCTCTACCTCTGCTGCCTCTGCTTCTGTTATCTCTGATTATACCATGGCATTGTTGAATACTCATTTCTGATTGGCTTGAAGGGCATTCTATGGCATTCTAGAGCGTGCATTAGATTATTCAGAACATCAGGCAAAGTGCAGTTCCTCAGCTATAGATGAAGGACTCATTTTAATATCTTTGTGTGGGTGTGCTGGTGGGACGCTATTGTAATCTGCACTGTGTAGATAGATAGCATATTGGTATGGGCTGGATGTTATTGTAATCTGAACTGTATAGATAGATAGCATATTGGTATGGGCTGGATGTTATTGTAATCTGAACTGTATAGATAGATAGCATATTGGTATGGGCTGGATGTTATTGTAATCTGAACTGTATAGATAGATAGCATATTGGTATGGGCTGGATGTTATTGTAATCTGAACTGTATAGATAGATAGCATATTGGTATGGACTGGATGTTATTGTAATCTGCATTGTGTAGATAGATAGCATATTGGTATGGGCTGGATGTTATTGTAATCTGAACTGTATAGATAGATAGCATATTGGTATGGGCTGGATGTTATTGTAATCTGAACTGTATAGATAGATAGCATATTGGTATGGGCTGGATGTTATTGTAATCTGAACTGTATAGATAGATAGCATATTGGTATGGGCTGGATGTTATTGTAATCTGAACTGTATAGATAGATAGCATATTGGTATGGGCTGGATTTTATTGTAATCTGCATTGTGTAGATAGATAGCATATTGGTATGGGCTGGATGTTATTGTAATCTGAACTGTATAGATAGATATCATATTGGTATGGACTGGATGTTATTGTAATCTGCACTGTGTAGATAGATAGCATATTGGTATGGGCTGGATGTTATTGTAATCTGCTCTGTGTAGATAGATAGCATATTGGTATGGGCTGGATGTTATTGTAATCTGCTCTGTGTAGATAAATAGCATATTGGTATGGGCTGGATGTTATTGTAATCTGCTCCGTGTAGATAGATAGCATATTGGTATGGGCAGGCTCCCTAAATTCTGAAATCGACTGAACTTTGCATGTTCCTCCTCTGTATTGTAGATTAATCTGCTTAAAGCTAAGAAAACCATGCCAGAGAAACCCCTGCCAACATCAAAAATGGAACACGTCCAAAACTAAATGGATCAAGCCGCCTCTACAGCCTTTCAGATGAGAGCACTCTAGTTCACTTCGGTTTTGATCAATTCTGTTTTTTAATAACCTCCCTTCATACTGTAGGGCATTACTGTGAATAGGGGCTGAAACCCACCCACTGTGAGCTGGACGTACATGCACAGTGCTGTGGCACACTGTGTCTGCCATTATTAACAACCAGACACAGTATCTAAAGGATACATGCATTATGCATGATGTGGTAACACCAAATCATAGTTTTCCACCGTTGAAGATTTTGGTGTAACAGGATGAAATCGTAAGGGACAACCAGCTAAGGTACGGCCCTGGACTGACCAGAGGTCCCGCTGGGTCCACAGCGTGAGCCCAAACCAGAGATCAATTGGAGCTTTCATTAGTGCTGATTACAGCAGAGGATCATTCTCTTCTGTCTATTACAGTACCAACCTCTTTAAAAGCATTAAGATTAAAATCAATGAAATACAGCTGTTACATTTCACATCCTTTGATGTGTGTGAAAGCAAGATTATACGTGTCAGATTGAAGGGTAAATATACTGTATGCCGTGAGGGCATGTCAAGGGCAAATGTAGTCTTTGCAACTAGTCACTGGGGCACAGCGGAAAAGGTCACAATTGAGGATTATTTCACTTTTGTATTGATTTATTTGCCTGATAAATCTCAACCTTTCAGTCCCCACATAACATTGTTTGTTAAAGATCAATGGACTATAATGGTAAAATATTTGACAATATTTGAAAATGCATTGTTTGGATCTTAGAAAGATGTAGCACACACACTGAGAGACACATTCCTGAAGATATCAAAGAATGCCAGATGCTTCATTCAGGATTTCCTGTTTGGTTAACTTTAGAAAAGCAATTATTGTTCCACCTTATTTAAAGACAAAACTCCCTATTTCTGAGGCCACCAAGGGAACCTAACTGACCATTGATGAAGAAGAGCGCATAACTTAGTAAATGGAAGAAAAATACATACTTTTACTGTCAAACTCTCTCCCCTTGCAATCCCAACTTGAATATGAGAAAAACAGAGGGTGTTTCTCAATATACATACTACCGTGCTCCGCACTCTCATGCTCTGAGTGCATTCTCCGACGACGTTCTCTTGAGTACGTTCTTGTGAGAACGTTCTTGTGAGAACGAGAGTGTGGAGAATTCATAAAACATAACATTTGAGAAGCACTCGCACTCCCCATACTGTATTACCTCACGCTTCACCTCCCCATTCACTGAACATTCTTCCAGCCAGGACAATGGCAATAGAGACGTACACAAAGCAACTGTTTTACTTCATAACTATCAGCTAGCTATATGTGAATTGTAATAATGTAGCTTACCAGATAGTTTAACAGGCAAAATGACCTAAAATGAATATTATGCAAGATAGATGTAAATTCTTCATTGTAGCAAGCTAACAATTCTTTGTGGCTAGATAACAATAGTTGCTAGCCAGTTAGCCCTATTGACTTATTATGGGCTAGCGATCTACAGTATGTTGGCAGGTAAACATGCCAAAATTAACACAGCATGTATTTAACGTATCAAGATAAAATATTGTAGTCAGGCAACATATGAGATGTAAATAGGCAACATTTCATTCCGAAGTCAGAGTGTATTTTCTATCGCTTCAGCTCAAATAATGGCCACCATTGATTTGAATACATTTTGCATTGTTTTTTACATGGTTGTGTCATATTTCTTTGCATACATTCCATTGAAGCTTGCATCGATGCATGCTTCAAAATACGTACAAACGGAGTACGCTTTCAAGAAGTGCCATCCGTGCTCTGTTTCGCATACTTTGGTTTGGACTCATACTCCAACCCTCCTGTGCTCCAATTTGCGTGCTCGGAGCACGGTAGTATGCATTTTGAGAAACACCCAGAGTGATCTCTTAACCTCCCTTGTACAGAGTCTTTCAGGGAGGCGCAGGAAGAGGAACAAACGCACCCATTCAGCTTCTTCCAAAATGCTAATGCCTCTGGCTCTTAACACTTTTTATTGGGGTTCCCATGTCAATACATGGCACAGATTGCCCTAATGGTGGTAGCGGATAGGGGCTTCGTGGAAAACATGGACATATTTTCAACAGAAGAAATGTGTGACAACAACAAGACTGGCTGGTTTCCTGTGGAATTTTGGCGGTCTTATTATGTCCCTGTCTTTCATTCACAAAGACATGCAAGTGTACGTTAACACACAAGCTCACAAAGTGAGCCTCTATATTACTTTTCTAAACATTTAGGCTATTTGGAAAAATATCAAGATTGCATTTGGCCTTGACATTTAAAATCTCTTGTAGAACTTATTGGCATTGTTGGCGACTTGGCGCTATAACAACCTTCACATATTTCTGGGTGCTGTGGGACCTTGTGTGCTGGTTAGAGTGAGAACAAAGGCATTTCAAGGCCGACAGAACAGGTGCTTTTGTTGAGACCCAAGGCAATTTCAGAGGATGAAATGTAATTCCAGCAACTCTATGTTCTCTTTGTCTTTAATGATGGCAGGACCAGTTCTGACTTGAGGAGAAACACTGAGGTCGTTAATGAGTGAAGGAGATGCAGAGGACAGTCATTGCATGGGAAGAAAGGAAATAAATGATTTCCTTATCTACATGGATAACCTAAAGTAGTAGGTTTAAAATAAGCGGTGTTTCTTTCTTTCTGGTCCTGACGAGAAGAAACTGTACTGCTGAACCAATCCAGTAAATGTGGAGGAGGAGTTAAGATGTGGTGCTACTAGGGCTGTGGCGGTCATGACATTTTGGCAGCCGGTTATTGTCATGCAAAAGCCTGCTGGTCTCACGGTGATTTACAGTTAATGAACATAAACACATTTAGTATCTCCAGGCCTCCATGCATACAAGTCGCATACAAGCCGCTGATGCACGTCTTTGGAACATTCTACATTTTAAAAAGTCTAATAAATCAATTTAATATACACCATCACAATAAATCCATTATTTATTTTAGTCAGGTCTAAAGAAACATTATGATATGAAGAAAATGTTTTTCAGAAAAACACAATATGAGTTGGCCTACTGTATGTTATCTGGCTATGCTCCATGCCATAGGCTGTAGGCTTGTTCATAAAGCTAAATAAAATAGAAAGCATATTTTTCCCATTCCGTAGCGAAGTGGCTATGTTGAGCGTAAAAGTGATCATTTGAAACTGGTCCTATATGCTACATTTAGAGTTATTTGGCAACTTTAACTGTAAATGATACAAACCATAGAATGCCTTAGAAATCCAAACATATATGGGCTGCATGATGCGACTATAGGCTATTGATGATACAGAGAGAGAAAAAAAACGTTCCTTGCCTCAGTTTGCACACACAGTTCTCTAATCAAGTGATCATATTTTCACCCATCAGACTATTCTCAATTTAATCTTGTCTTTATGTTTTAAAAAAATAATTAAAAAAAGAAACATCGATTTAGAATGGCCCATTATCAAATGGGCAGGAACAGGGGCAGGGGAAAATACATGTTATCTGTATGCACTCGAATAGCGAATGGAGGCCGCACGCTTTTCCAGCGTTCTGTTTTTCAATGATGCCTGGTAGGCTACTTCGGTTTTATAGCAGAGCATGTGCTTAATATGAGCATCTGAGAAATAAATATAAGAACACTTATTTCACTCCACACATCAACCACGTGCTGTTGCTGTGTGTCAGGTGATATTCCACCCAAACTCTGTATGTCATGGGCTCTCCAAGCCTGTTCCTGCAGCTACCCAGTGCTTAATTTGTGAAACCAAGTGAAATCTTTTCGGGAACATCGATAGTAACATGTTTTCGCAGCTAAACATATTTCACTAAACTGTTGACAGCCCCTCTGCGCGCTTAAGAAAGGAATAAAGGAGAGAGAGGAGATGGAAACGCATTGTCGAGATATTCTGTATAGCTAAAGGTAATGTGTCACCCAATTAATTATGAAAATATACCAAAATCCCTATTACTAGGCTATTCAAAATCGCCCTGCACAATCAATGAACCAACTGGGTATACTTTCTCTCCCAGACTCATGGATAGTAATGTTAGAGCGTAGCATGAGGTAGCTATCCAGTATGCATAATAATACAGTCCACACTCAAAGGCGATTACTCAAATTTGTTTAATTTTGGATTATAAACTAGACCAATTATGTACCAAAGACATCTTAAATCAGTTTTGTTTTATTTTCTTCTGCCATGCATAATATGTGGTAGGCTATGTATTGAATAATGGCACAATATTTATTTTTCAGGCTCAGAAGCCTATGGGTATGCACAAGCTCTAATATGCATATGGTTGTTTTGAACTAATCATCACCTTAGAAAGCTGTCCATTTCGTTGTGTTAGGCTTTGAAACAACATCCACAATGACCATGTTTTACACTCAGTTTCAACCTGCTGTTGAACTTCCTTCTTCAAATTGATCATATCAGTGAGGTGTTTTAAAAGCATGATACTGTTTTGATGATGAGTGTTTGATGTGATTTTCGATGGCATTTGCATTGATTTCAGAGTAGTTTGATCAGGCCCGCAAACGGGTTTAATCCGGCCCGCGAGATGATTTTGTAAAGTATAAAAATGCGCTGCAATTTTTCAATAAAATAAACTGCTGTTCCAATTGCGTCCCCTGGATGGCGCAATAGCAATTGTGTTAAGCAAGCAAACTGTTTATACCGGGGCAGAGCAAGTAGGTCAAGTCTGTGTTTACTCACAGCCGAGACATCAGTGACGCTGCAGTGAAAGCTAGCTACCTCATTGCTAATGAAATCGCAGTGGCTTCAAAACCATCTAGTGAGGGTGAATTTGTAAAAACATGCATGATGAAGGCAGCGGAGATTGTGTGCCCTGAAAAGCGTCAGGCTTTTGTAAATATCAGCCTGACAAGAAACACAGTTGCAGACAGGATTTCCGATCTTTCAGTGGATTTGGACAGCCAGTTGAAGCAAAAAGTAAAGTCATTTATTGCGTTTTCGGTTGCAATTGATGAAAGCACGGACATTACAGATGTTGCACAACTGGCCATTTTCATCCGCGGAGTTGATGACACATTGACCGTCACCGAGGAGTTTGTGGAGTTGGTGCCGATGACAGATACAACGACAGCAGCTGATATTTTTACCGCACTCGTCGGCGCGCTGGACAGGGTCGGAGTGGACTGGTCCCGCGCTGTCAGCCTGGCTACAGATGGTGCGCCCTCAATGATCGGGAAAAAAGCAGGCGTTGTGACAAAGTTCAGAGAGAAAGTGCAATCTGCAAATGGAGGACGTGATTTTTTGACTTTTCACTGTATTTTGCACCAGGAGGCTTTGTGTTGCAAGTCATTAAAGATGGATAACGTCATGAAGGTGGTCATCCAAACTGTTAATTTCATCCGATCCAGAAGCCTGAATCACCGTCAGTTTGACAGCCTTCTCAGAGAGAAAGACCACATCTATGGCCTGCCATACCACACTGAGGTAAGATGGTTAAGCCGAGGTGCTGAGGCGTTTCTTTGATTTACGAGAAGAAATTTAACAGTTCATGGAAGAAAAGGGCAAACCAGTGTTAGATTTCCATTCCGCAGAATGGAAGCAGGACCTTGCATTTATGGTGGATGTTACAGAGCACCTGAATAACTTGAACAAACAGCTGCAAGGGCGCAACAAAGTTGTCACGCAGTATTATGACAGCATACGTTCTTTCAAGTTGAAGCTGTCATTGTGGGAGACGCAACTTGCCGGTGGTGATGCAGCTCACTTCCCCTGTCTGAAAAATGTGTGCGCGACCCAACATGTGGCAGACATGAAGCGGTTCAAAGATAAAATAACGGGACTGTTATGGGAGTTTGAGCAACGCTTTCAGATTTTTGGTGAACTGGAGAAAGACTTCAACGTTTTTTGCTCGCCATTCACTGTGAATCCCTTTGATCTGCCCGTCAGCATCCAACTTGAAATAGACTTGCAGTGTGACTCGGATTTGAAGGGCAAATTTGCCGCAGCTGGCTTGGACACATTTAATCAGAATCTCTTGCCAGGTTACCCCAACTTGACAGCCCTCGCTGCAAAACTGTTGTGCATGTTTGGAACCACATATCTTTGTGAGCAAGTTTTCTCTGTAATGAGCATAAATAAAACAAAGCTGCGCTCAAGGCTCACGCACAAGCACTTGAATCACATCCTGAAGTTGGCTGCCACTCAGGATGTGACGCCTGATATTGATGCGCTGGTGAAAGCTAAAAGATGCCAGGTATCAGGAGTCAAATAAACTATGCAACCCCACTTAAAGTGCTACATGAGACACCCTGATATAGTTCTGTGATCTGTGATATACTTCTGTGAATCACTGAGGCATTGTGTGTTTGTGTGTTCTTTGTCCTCAGAACTTTCAAATAACTTGAGGTGTTTTATGATTAATAGTGATGTTGTGCTTTTGGACACACTGTCCTCAGGCTCCAGCTTTATGTTTATATGTTTTTATGTTGATGTGCTATTGTTTTTAATTGATTTTATTTAATTTGTATATTTAACCTATTCTTGACTCTGTGGTTCTTGCACTTGTTTGGGGAACAGGATTTCATTCTTTTTATCTACATTTCTGCCTGAGAAATGACCCCCTGATATAGTTCTGTGATCTGTGAAACAGTTCTGTTAATCACTGAGGCATTGTGTGTTTGTGTTCTTTTTCTTTAGAATTTTCAAATAAACTTGACGTGTTTTATGATTAATAGTGATGTTGTGCTTGTACTATTTTGGACACACTGTCCTCAGGCTCCAGCTTTATGTTGTATGTTGATCGTATTAAAACAAATAAAACAATCTGAAGTTGTTGTTTTTAAGTTATATATACCATGATTTTTCCAGTCCGGCCCACTTGGGAATAGATTTTCCTCCATGTGGCCCCTGAGCTAAAATGAGTTTGACACCCCTGAGTTAGATGGACAATGGAGTCCTGAGTACTGGGCCATTAGGAAATGATGGTCGTTAGTGAGGTGGGTACTACCAAAGCATGTCCAGAGTGCATAACAGGAGATTACCGGGACTCAACAGTCACACTGCCTGTGTGGCGGTAATACGGTCAACGCAACAGCCCTAGGTGCTACATGGGTGACTTAAGGCAGGAAGGAGGTTCAGGTGTGCTTTGTTAGGCAGAAGCAAATAGAGAGGCACTCAAACCATGTCCAAGAGCTTTATGAGGTTCATCAAGTGCTTGATGTACTTCACAAAGTGGCCTTCACATAAAGCTGCATGATGGGTCATCTTTCCTCTCTCTGAAGTTATACAGACGTAGGATCTTAATTTGAGCCAACAAAATAATCCTGCAGCAACAGGAAATGTATATTATTATGTGGATTATAATTACCATAATTTTTTTGTAAGGGCAAATCAAGTCTGACATTTTAAAGAGAAAATTACAAACTTTAGAAGCCTTTTTTAAACCTCATATACACTACAAGTTTGCATTTCCTGCTGTGTAGGAAAATTCTCTGCAACAAAAGAGTGATCAAATTAAGATGTTGCATCTGTAGCCTACCCACCAACAACAGGTTGATGGAAGAAAAAAATTATAATCTTACATGATACTTTGAGTTGTATTTTCAATAAGGTGTTTTTAGTGCGAAGACATTACTTTCCCCATGTATTCTGACACGCTTGCATGGCAGTCCTTATTCGTATTTTGCCGCTGAACTGGCAGTTGATTGAGCTGATGTTGGAGTCTACAGCTCCAGGGGATCTAGCCCTGATAACAGTATTGATGACTGATTAATCCTCAACATTAGTGTAAATGGAATGTTTTCTCTATAGCAACAGCGTGAAAACCTATTATCAATGCCGTCTAAGAGGGAGAGGATTTCCCCCTATTTTCCCCTATCTCTTGAGAAATTCTCAAAATCCTGATCCTTAGCAATATTATGTTTTCATCTTAAAAAACAGATGGTTCAATTAAATTGTCAATCCATCAGTGTGTTTTTATATGATACAGTATATTATAAAAAGCATTTGTCTCTGGTTTCATATGGATTTTATTCATTCAATGACTCGAAAGGGTTCAAAGCCCTCACTATTAGCATATATGCATTTTTATGAGAAGTGTCAGGGGACCTAACCTATTTTCATTTTTTGTCTTAATGTGTATTTTACCTAGCAAGTTCCAAAAGCTCAACTGAGAGTAAAATATTTCCAGTTCTCTGAGTGATATTTTAACATGTGATTCTGGGTTTCTCTCAAAACCTGTGCTATTGCGTGTGTGTGAGCAATGCATTAATTCCCACACACTGTGTAAAGGCTGCTGTTCAAATGCATCAGTAACCTGTAAAGGAGTGGCCCAGTCAAACGTTTGAGGATGCCGTCATGATCAAACACTCTATGGATCACATCACATCAAAGAGTGGCTTCTGCCCAGACGTTTTATTGTAGAGAAACTGTTCCATTATCCGTTTTGTTGTTATTGTTGCACAGTTCTGTTCTTTCACTCCCTTAGTACATACAATACAACACATCATCCACCTTATTTGATTTAGACTTTATGATACAGACTTTGAAGAGCCCTGCCTGAAAACCATTCTAAATCACAGTTTTTGTATTTGTTATTTGCTTTTAGATGACCTATTGTGGAGTTCACAATGCTTTCTGTTCAATCACTAGCTAACATGATTACCCAGCTGCTCCCAGTAACTACGCTACTGCTACAGAGAGGGCTGGCTTCAGCTCTGGCCAACCTCAACTATAGCCTCTCTTCCGCTCTGTAGTATTTTACCTCGGGCAATTACAATGCTGAATACTCTATTCATATTTTTTACTGCATTAACAAAGTCGGTATACCTTGCAACAACTATGACCTATTCCACCGATACACTTTTTCATGGCAGAAATATCTCTACAGATAACATTAAGATGATATCCCACCACACCCCTGGTCTATCTCTACAGATGGCACATGATGATATCCCCACCCCTGGTCCTCCATGAGTTTCGATTTTATAATTAAGCAAATGTTTCCTAAACAAGATTATATTCCACTTAGCTCAGATTCAATCAGGGCTAAACAGCTAAATGCTTTTACACTGTCTGCCACAGTAACATTTACACTGATAGCAAGGACATCAGTGTTCTTTTGCCCAATCACTCCAAACTTCTAGAGACCTCAATTAACTCTCTCTTTGCTCATATGAACGGCAGACCCTTACCATGCCACTTAATAGATCAAGTGAGATCCCCCTTAACACTTTCACTGACACTTACACAGATGGAAAGAGTAGCACATTCAACAAAAGAGTGTACAACCTTCATCATACACATTTTGTATGGAAATTAATATATTCAACAACTGCCACTCAGGCAGTTTAAATTATTAATTGAGGACCTCTATGTAGTTGAATGTGATTGCTTTTATTAAATATGTTTATTTTGGTTGATTGTGTGCTGAATTATATTGTTTTATACACATATGTATGTGTATGTTGTTTTATTATTCTGTTTTATTGTAATGTACAGTGGGGGAAAAAGTATTTAGTCAGCCACCAATTGTGCAAGTTCTCCCACTTAAAAAGATGAGAGAGGCCTGTAATTTTCATCATAGGTACACGTCAACTATGACAAACAAACTGAGAATTTTTTTTCCAGAAAATCACATTGTAGGATTTTTTATGAATTAATTTGCAAATTATGGTGGAAAATAAGTATTTGGTCACCTACAAACAAGCATGATTTCTGGCTCTCACAGACCTGTAACTTCTTCTTTAAGAGGCTCCTCTGTCCTCCACTCGTTACCTGTATTAATGGCACCTGTTTGAACTTGTTATCAGTATAAAAGACACCTGTCCACAACCTCAAACAGTCACACTCCAAACTCCACTATGGCCAAGACCAAAGAGCTGTCAAAGGACACCAGAAACAAAATTGTAGACCTGCACCAGGCTGGGAAGAATGAATCTGCAATAGGTAAGCAGCTTGGTTTGAAGAAACCAACAGTGGGAGCAATTATTAGGAAATGGAAGACATACAAGACCACTGATAATCTCCCTCGATCTGGGGCTCCACGCAAGATCTCACCCCGTGGGGTCAAAATGATCACAAGAACGGTGAGCAAAAATCCCAGAACCACACGGGGGGACCAAGTGAATGACCTGCAGAGAGCTGGGACCAAAGTAACAAAGCCTACCATCAGTAACACACTACGCCGCCAGGGACTCAAATCCTGCAGTGCAAGACGTGTCCCCCTGCTTAAGCCAGTACATGTCCAGGCCCGTCTGAAGTTTGCTAGAGTGCATTTGGATGATCCAGAAGAGGATTGGGAGAATGTCATATGGTCAGATGAAACCAAAATATAACTTTTTGGTAAAAACTCAACTCGTTGTGTTTGGAGGACAAAGAATGCTGAGTTGCATCCAAAGAACACCATACCTACTGTGAAGCATGGGGGTGGAAACATCATGCTTTGGGGCTGTTTTTCTGCAAAGGGACCAGGACGACTGATCCGTGTAAAGGAAAGAATGAATGGGGCCATGTATCGTGAGATTTTGAGTGAAAACCTCCTTCCATCAGCAAGGGCATTCAATCAATCAATTTTATTTTATATAGCCCTTCTTACATCAGCTAATATCTCGAAGTGCTGTACAGAAACCCAGCCTAAAACCCCAAACAGCTAGTAATGCAGGTGTAGAAGCACGGTGGCTAGGAAAAACTCCCTAGAAAGGCAAAACCTAGGAAGAAACCTAGAGAGGAACCAGGCTATGAGGGGTGGCCAGTCCTCTTCTGGCTGTGCCGGGTGGAGATTATAACAGAACCATGCCAAGATGTTCAAAAATGTTCATAAGTGACAAGCATGGTCAAATAATAATCAGGAATAAATCTCAGTTGGCTTTTCATAGCCGATCATTAGAGTTTAAAACAGCAGGTCTGGGACAGGTAGGGGTTCCATAACCGCAGGCAGAACAGTTTAAACTGGAATAGCAGCAAGGCCAGGCGGACTGGGGATAGCAAGGAGTCACCACGGCCGGTAGTCCCGACGTATGGTCCTAGGGCTCAGGTCTCTCAGTTGGCTTTTCATAGCCGATCATTTAGAGTTGAAAACAGCAGGTCTGGGACAGGTAGGGGTTTCGTAGCCGCAGGCAGAACAGTTGAAACTGGAATAGCAGCAAGGCCAGGCGGACTGGGGGCAGCAGGGTGTCATCATGCCCGGTAGTCCTGACGTATGGTCCTAGGGCTCAGGTTCTCAGAGAGAAAGAGAGAACGAGAGAATTAGAGAGAGCATACTTAAATTCACACAGGACACTGGATAAGACAGGAGAAGTACTCCAGGTATAACCAACTAACCCCAGCCCCCCGACACATAAACTACTGCAGCATAAATACTGGAGGCTGAGACAGGAGCGGTCCGGAGACACTGTGCATTGAAGATGAAACGTGGCTGGGTCTTTCAGCATGACAATGATCCCAATCACACCGCCCGGGCAACGAAGGAGTGGCTTCGTAAGAAGCATTAAAAAAATAAAATAATAAAAATAATATGCCATTTAGCTGACGCTTTTATCCAAAGCGACTTACAGTCATGCGTGCATACATTTTTGTATATGGGTGGTCCCGGGGATCGAACCCACTACCTTGGCGTTACAAGCGCCGTGCTCTACCAGCTGAGCTACAGAGGACCACATTTCAAGGTCCTGGAGTGGCCTAGCCAGTCTCCAGAGCTCAACCCCATAGAACATCTTTGGAGGGAGTTGAAAGTCCGTGTTGCCCAGCGACAGCCCCAAAACATCACTGCTCTAGAGGAGATCTGCATGGAGGAATGGGCCAAAATACCAGCAACAGTGTGTGAAAACCTTGTGAAGACTTACAGAAAACGTTTGACCTGTGTCATTGACAACAAAGGGTATATAACAAAGTATTGAGAAACTTTTGTTATTGACCAAATACTTATTTCCACCATAATTTGCAAATAAATTCATAAAAAATCCTACAATGTGATTTTCTGGATTTTTTTTCCTCATTTTGTCTGTCATAGTTGACGTGTACCTATGATGAAAATTACAGGCCTCTCTGATCTTTTTAAGTGGGAGAACTTGCACAATTGGTGGCTGACTAAATACTTTTTCCCCCCACTGTATACAGGGCTCTCATGTACAATAGATTTTTAATCTCAATGTGACTCCCTGTTTAAATAAAGGTTAAATAAATAAAAACATATCACTTGAATCCTGAAATCCTAGGTATGAATATTACATGGAAATCTGGAACAGAACACCCGTAGTTTTGGCACAAAATGTTTACCCAACCACAGCCATGAATGCTGGAGCCAGAATACCACCAGAAGGTTCCAAAAGTGGATATCATTATACGTGTGTCCATGGACAAAACTAATGAATAACAATAATGCCCTTTCCATTTATGTTGCAGATAGACTAGAATATGTTATTTTGTGGTATGAATCACTTTCTAAATGGGTAGTGCACTGGCACCAAAAAAAATTGATTCACAGTATGTTCTTTACACACTCTTGGGGTAGCCTATAATTTTTTATGACTGAGATATAGACTCAAACAGAACAGAAAATGTAGCTAATATGACATACATGAGGACTGAACATCCTTACTTACAAATCTTCTACGTAACAAAATTCACCACAATGCGTGGGAAAAGTGGTTCCTTCTACTCTGCGTGACTTTTAGAGTAGCAAACAGTAAACTTTCACCCACCCACATGCAGACAGACAACACAAAGCAATACTATTCTCTTTCCAGGTGTGACGTTTGATGTGAGCTTGACAAAGACAGCACTCTAAAAGGTCCTTTTGACAGGATTATTTAGTGCTCCGTCTTTCCTTTCAAGTTTCAGAAAGATACAGTTCCGGGTGTGCGTAGTGTTTCAGTGAAGCAGGCATTTGTTTCATCGATGTGAGAATGCTTTCAAGTGGCACAGGCTCTCAGACTCGGACAATAGAGAACTTTTCAATCATTCGATTTTCTGAGTTATCTCACATTATACAGTGTAGCTGGTTAATATCCAATGTATAGGTTCAGATATTATTAATGAACAGATTCATTGTTTAAGCTAAATAGTGATATTAAGAGAATTAGAGCTCTGTTTACTAAGCCCATATAGCCCACCTACTGTATTGCTTGCATAACACATTACTAGTGACGTTTTTGGTCCAAGATGGAGCTTCATCAGGTCAAACTGGATAATACGCTGCTCTTTAATACTATCAATTTGTGAGGTAAAACAGTTCGGAAAGTAGGTCTAAACTGTTTCACATGGCTGAGTATCAGTCGGTTATCTGATATCAGACCCTTAAAAGGACTGTACTGTTCCATAGGGTTCAGAAACACCAGATGTGGCCTGCAGGTCAGTTTTATACCCCTCCATACATTTATTTGGTGGTCTTTTGGTTGTTAATATCTCCATAACTATCATACGTTTTGTAGAATAATTTGAAGTGCTGACAGCATGTTTTCTCAACAAGACTCCTCGGGCACAAAGGATCAAGTGCCATATTGCTGTTGGTTTAGTTGATAATGAATACGGCTCTACCTCTCTTGCCCCAACAAGCAATTGATTAGTGCAATCCATCAGGTATACATGAAACCACAACGGACATTATTTGCATGGTAATGCAGTTTCCTGGTGCACCTTTATAGAATTATGCCTGAGGGCTCCTCTACCTGACAATGGCTAATTGGTTATGGGAAAGGTAGAACGGCCAAACACTGAGAACAATGAAGATAAGTCTTTCCCACCACTGTTGACTGACACTTTTCATGGTACACTCTTAGAAAAAAAGGAGCTATCTAGAACCCCAGAGGAGAACCCTTTGAAGAACCCTTTTTGGTTCCAGGTAGAACCCGTTTGGTTCCACGTAGAACCCTTTTGGGTTCCAAGTAGGACCCTTTCCACAGAGGGATCTACATGGAACCCAAAAGGATTCTACTTGGAACCAAAAAGGGTTCTACCTGGAACCAAAAAGGGTTCTTCAAAGGGTTCTCCTCTGGGGTTCTAGATAGCTCCTTTTTTTCTAAGAGTGTACCATGAAAAATGTCAGTCAACAGTGGTGGGAAAGACTTATCTGTTGAGGTGTGTCCTATGGGGACAGCCGAAGAACCCCTTTGGATCCCTTTTTTGTAAGAGTGTATGTTCTCGAAATGTACGGTGTCCCATGAATTAGAAATGGTCTCCATTTATAATGTCTCCATTAATTAATACAATATGTAGTTCTACAGAGGATTCATGCAGGCAAAGAAAAAACATCCAGTATTACAAAGCATGTCTTAGCCAGTATACAGTAAAACACACTTAGCCATTAGATTATTTTTGCTCATCAATTGACAATAATGGTGCAGCTTGAAGGGTTATGGAACTGCACAGCCTGTAGTGACCTGAATTTTGAATTACAGTAAACACACAGACACACCTACACACACACATGCACACACACACTGGAACGAATTGCAAAAATCTCTGAAGCTGGAGACTCTTATCTCCCTCAATAACTTTAAGCATCAGTTGTCAGAGCACCTTACCGATCACTGCACCTGTACACAGCCCATCTGAAATTAGCCCACCCAACTACCTCATCCCTATATTGTTATTTATTTTGCTCTTTTGCACCCCAGTATCTCTATTTGCACATAATCTCTTGCACATCTAGCATTCCAGTGTTAATACTATTGTAATTATTCTGCACTATAGCCTATTTATTGCCTTACCTCCATAACTTGCTACATTTGCACACACTGTATATATATTTTCTGTTGTATTTTTGACTTTATGTTTTTTACCCCATATGTAACTCTGTGTTGTTTTTATTGCACTGCTTTGCTTTATCTTGGCCAGGTCGCAGTTGTAAATGAGAACCTGTTCTCAACTGGCTTACCTGGTTAAATAAAGGTGAAATAAAAAAAATAAAAAAAACATGCACACACACATGCACACACACACACACCATTAATTCCTCCCAAAATATTGGACTGCCTCCTCATCTCGAGCTGCTCATTCATGTGAGACGGATCCCTGAGACATTTTCCACAGGAGGATTAGCAGTCTACCACGACAGGCAGGCTCCTCAGTCTCTGTGCTCTGGCCCCCATACTGTCTGTGTGGACAGACAGCAGGCAGGCCACTCCTTAAAAGGTCTGAGATGCTCACTGCTTATAATGAGGGCTCTCGCTTAACTGAATTACCCACTATGCTTTCCCTTAATAGGTCTCTGGGATAAAAAGTCTGTTTTATGGAAATAATTAATCCAGCTTGTTGGCTAAATCAGATAGAATGGAACAATAGTGGCCTTTGGTGGAGTGGAGGGTTCTGCCTGGACTGGTTTATGAGACAGCTCCTCTATCTAACAGACAGGTGGGCTGCTGCTGCTGTTCACTGCTGCTGTGTAGATGGTGATGATGATCTGATCTGCAAGGCTTCCTGCCTGCAGGATCCAACCATTAAATTACAATTGAACTGCTCCATTTGGAGGAGGGATGATTCAATGCAGTCAACAGTGTGTAAGGGAGTGTGTGTGTGCCGAGCCCTCCAACCATTTGGAATAGTGGGTGTTTTGGGTGCTGGGTGTTCGCTCGCACTCCAGGTTGAGCGAAGCTTGGTAGCTCGGTTGCCTTGCCTACACATTTAACTGAAAGACAGCGCGGTTATTTTAATGAATTTGTCTTTTCAGACTTCTATTTGCGCTATATTCTCAATCTGCTGTCTACACACTGAAAATATATCAGCCTTGGAGAACCTTTCCTTTGTTAACAGTGACCTTCGGGGAAATAGCTCATTGATTCCTGGGTTAACATGAACATTCAAATGGGGTCTAAGTGGACACTTCATCTGAACTAGATGAGAGGTGGCATATAGGAACCATTATTTTTGTCCTGGTGGTCCCGTACTATCATTTTCACTTTCCTTCACTTGTATTTCACGGTTTTCTATTTTTAAAAGGACTGTAAAAGTAATCTACAGCCAGAATCACCATTTTTATACTACTTCCAAGCACACACTCACACACTCACAAACCAGTTACCCTGTTGCTGTATCTCAGCCAGTGATGTATGTGCAACAGACGCTAGCGTGCATGCAGCTTTCAGAAGGTGTGCTAATCACGAGGAGTGATCCCATGATGACTGCCATGCTCACTGAGCGCACCATCTGTGCGGCTCCGCTGGGCTCTCCACCGGCCTGGTGTCTCACTGAGCGAGCTGGATGCCTCTCTGGCCCTCCTGGCCTACACCCTTGTGTCCTCCTGTCCTCCTGTCCCCCTATCTGTCCTGCCAGGGTTGTAGTCAGTCAGTCTGTCAGGGCTCATCCCTGCCTTACGGCTGTAGAGATTGACTCACCTACTGCTGAACTCACACACAGCACACAATACCTTACGACCTGCTGGAACCACTTAACATGTTCAGAACAGCATGCAGTTTCTTAAGCTGCAACAATATATTTTAAGTGTAAGGAAATATCAGAAAGATTTCGGATTTATAATAGGCACATACTTGTTATACAATATGTACAAATTTAAAAAGGTATCCTCCCTTGGTTTTCACCTGATTTATCTGGCGAGAGCTTTATGCCTTTGTTCTGATCGGACACTCTCTTTCTAGTGTTGTGCTGGATAAATTGCCCATAAACCTGGATCTGGAAACAATTGTAGAGGCCATTAAAGTGTCAAGGATAATGGAGAATTGCATATGAACATGGGCAATCAAATAGGTGGAATTCCATCTGCTTTTCATTTGCAGTCGGAGGTCATGTACAGAACCCATCAGATATCCGGCAAATTAAGTGATTTCTATATGTTGGATCAAACAGAGGTGGACGTTGTTTGTGATGGGATACGCAAACCGTGAAACAAAAACATCCTCAAATCATCAGGGGTCAAGATTTGGACTACGGCTAGTTGTCCATACACAGCTGTGGAGAGCGTTATCAAAGTGATCTGCATGGTGATATCATAAGCTGTAGTAATGTCACCGTAATGAAATACACAGGACAAATACTTTAGGGATACACAGTTCCTGTTTTCTGTTTGTCACATTCAAATTAATGCATACAGTAATTAACAATATGCTATGGCTCTGCACATGTCAGATTGCAGTATTAATATCATTTATTTTTTTACACGTTGACTAGCAGATGAGTTTGGGGAGAAAACAACAACATTGGGCTATCTGCCCAAAGTTCAATTAAACAACTTCATACTGTGTACAGTCTGTATATCTGCCAAGCCTCTGAACTTGTCTAAACTAGCTTTAGTGCCGCCTCATCAGTGATCGCTCTTGTCCCAGTGGGGATGTCCTTCTCTGACCCCAACTTACTTTACTTTCAGTCTGAGGCTTTGAAGCAATGCTTAATGCCTAAGCATAGATCTCCTTGACGGGACAGAAGGAGCTACTCAAGACCCACCTGAGCATAAAATGCCAACTGTCTAATGTCTAGAAGTATAGGGGTTAAACCGAGGTTAGACACTGCTGGTGGACACACCTCCCTCCCTCCCTCCCTCCCTCCCTCCCTCCCTCCCTCCCTCCCTCCCTCCCTCCCTCTGTCACCTCTCCCTCAGTCTCCTCTCCACTCCCTCCCTCTCTCCTCTCCGATAGTCTCTTCTCCCCTCCCTCGGTATCCTTTCCCCTCCCTCTGACTCCTCTCCCCTCCCTCAGTCTCCTCTCCCCTCCCTCAGTCTCCTCTCCTATCCCCTCCCTCAGTCTCCTATCCCCTCTCTCAGTCTCCTCTCCTATCCCCTCCCTCAGTCTCCTCTCCTATCCCCTCCCTCAGTCTCCTCTCCTATCCCCTCCCTCAGTCTCCTCTCCTATCCCGTCCCTCAGTCTCCTCTCCTGTCCCGCCCCTCAGCTCCTCTCCTATCCCGTCCCTCAGTCTCCTCTCCTATCCCTTCCCTCAGTCTCCTCTCCTATCCCTTCCCTCAGTCTCCTCTCCTATCCCCTCCCTCAGTTTCCTCTCCTATCCCTTCCCTCAGTCTCCTCTCCTATCCCCTCCCTCAGTTTCCTCTCCTATCTCCTCCCTCAGTCTCCTCTCCCCCTCCCTCTGTCTCCTCTGGCCCTCCCTCAGTTTCCTCTCCCCTCTCAGTCTCCTCTCCCCCTCCCTCTGCATCCTCTGCCCCTCCATCAGTTGCCCCTCCCATCCCTCAGACTCCTCTCCCCTCCCTCAGTCTCCCATCCCTCAGACTCCTCTCCCCCCACTCAGTCTCCTCTCCTATCCATCAGGCTCCTCTCCCCTCCCTCAGTCTCCCCTCCCTCAGCATTTTTTCTGCTATCAGGGTACAGGACAATATGAGAACAACATGGCCACTATGGTGTGTGGGGCTAAAGTTGTTGATGCAGGCTATGCTCCTCAACGTGTCCTTCTCTCTTGCTTTGTTCCAAGTTGCCTGAGGGAACTGTGGTCTGGACCATGTTTCTAATTCCATTCCATTGACATGACAGGATAGATATGCCTCTATCTCACACTGGCCAGATAGTATTTGTTGATCGCTGCCTGGAGGGGATAAGAAATCTGTTGTAAATGAAACAGAATTGCAAAAAAATTATCTCACAGAAAGATCAGTGGAGAATATCTCCATTTTATTTTCTGTGTTACGATTTCTCCTTGGTCATGTGCGTGTGTACTATGAATTAACTATATCACATAGAGACCCACAAGCAAATATCATAGCAATAGCACACTATTAAAGAGATTCTCTGGTACTTTTGTATACATTTACATTTACATTTGAGTCATTTAGCAGACGCAAGCCAGTAGCTCTGAAGTAGCGCTCACGAGCCAAAACGGGTCCCTGAAAATTGCTTACTACATCACAAATGTGCAGATATATGTACCACGTTATTGCTCGCTCTCTCGCTCGCTCTGCTGTGTGTGCATCTTGCTAACTGTCACTCAAATGGCGAGGATTTGGAAAATAACGCTGCACAGCTTTCAAACTATGGATTTCATGGCTAATTGAGGTAAGACAATAATTCTGCTCATAGATTATGCATGTATGAACTACACATTGACACATCCAGCCCAAATCTGGAGGTTTAAGAAATATGTACTAGTCACCAAAGTTCCGGAGCATGTTTTAAATATGTTGGATGACACAAACAAAGCTTATTACAGCTTCTAATTTATGTAGCTACAGCTACAGCTCTAGTCGATCTTCGTGTACTGTGAGTCTCCCACAGACTGCTCCATGGCATTTTAACAAATGGCTTTAAGTGGAATAAATGTTTGCTTTTGCGCCTCTATAAATCATGTCCCATTCATGTAATCTGTGAGGGCAGAGGTGTGAATGGGTTAGAGCGGTCGAGAGCGGAGGTGGAAGACGGGAAGAGGAAGTCCCCGGGGCTGTGCCCAGGACAATGTCAGGTTTGTCTGGCCTGAGTGCATGAACACTAAGCTTTTGGGAACTGGCAGCTTACCCCGGGACCTTCCATCCCGTCGTCCTCGCCTCCAGAGCTGTCCAGCTCCAAGCATTAAGCGTTTGTGTAAAGTTCATAAGGCTTCCCTCTGTTTGTGTGGCCATAATTGGGGCTTCATCCTGCTGCTGCTCAAAGAGAGGGCTGAGGGTCTTGGAGGACCTGGCTGCCGCTGGGTCTGGCTCTCTCTGTCTCTGCAGAGGAGAGGCATGCGAGTGTTCTCAGTGTCTGGTGCTGGCAATCTGCTCCTCATATTATCAAAAGGCCAATGTCCTCCTTCGACTGTCCAGAACAGATCCCAGCCATTACTTCAGCTCTAAATTATGACTTTTTAAGGTCACATCCGTCATCTTTGTGTCTTCTGGAAGTCATAAAAAGACACGGAAAATCATGCGTTGATACAGGTAACTGCCAAAATAAAGGAAACGCCAACATAAAGTGTTAGGGCGTTGGCCCACATCGAGCCAGAACAGCTTCAATGCACCTTGACATAGATTCTACAAGTGTCTGGATCTCTATTGGAGGGATGCGACACCATTCTTCCATGAGAAATTCCATCATTTGGTGTTTTGTTGATGGTGGTGGAAAACACTGTCTCAAACCAGGTTTCCATCCAACCTTTTTATGCGAGCAAAGTACATGTTTGATAAAAAATGTAACGACAGGCCTGATGGAAACAGCAAAGGCGGGATCTTTTTGTGTCTGTAAAATTATATGTAATTTTGGTGAACTATCCCTTTAATGTAATTAGTTGAAGTCACAGAGGATGAAATTAATATTACCTCAGAATGGAATGCACTTATATGAATTAATCATAATAGAATTTCTAATGAAAATAATATAGCCTCCATATACAGTATGTAATGGCTTAATGTACTTAATGTGCATTGATCCCATAGCAAAGCGTCCAATTATCTAATGTGTCCATTTGAAGCATTAAAGGTATAGAATCTAATTCCCACCATTTCCCAACTGTCAGCACAACTGTCAGAACCTTGCAGTGGGCCTGCACAAACAGTCATGCCTTTGGTAGGTTTTTTGCTGCGGATTTATGACCTGCATCAGCATAATTCAAGCATGACATCAGCATGACCCTCCGCCCCTCCCCCTCCGCCTTTTCATTTTCTCCCTTTCTCCTTGGTAAAGCCTAAGTCTCAGACCTGGGTCCACACCATACATCATCCAGCCTGGGCTGCTCCCTTCCCCCCGGTGTTGTCAGAGAGAGACGGTGCTTTTGTTGGGCTGTGGAGGTATTTTATCGACAGTCTCAGCTCACTCTCTCTGCTCTGCTCTCTGCTTGCTCCCCACAGGTCACACAGGCTCCACTCCCCCCCATCTGTGGACTCTTGGAATCACCAATTTGTGTCAATGAAGGTCTCAAAACCAGTCACTCAGAACATCCCAGTTTTCATTACAAAGGTTCAATGATTCTTCTGGTCAAACAAACAAAACATCATCTCCAGTCATATTATTATGCTTCCTTTGGCTGGGTGGGTGAGGTCAAGAGCAGACCTGGTCACATATGTACTGTAGGGATACTGTAGCCTGAGAGACAATGTCCACAAGCATAAAAGGAAATAAGGAGATTGTCCCTGCCTGCAAAGAGGATTGCTCCATGAGAACTGTATGTAACAATGTACGAGCATTCACTTAACAGACAACACTCAAAGACTGATCTCTACCCTGCTGCTCCCACACGTGCTCTTGTGTGTATTCTGTAACACGTGTGTGCTTAACTCTTTTAAACAGCATTTTAAGCAAAGCTTCAGGTGCAGCAAACATATTGCTGGACAGGACACTGAAGGGGGCGAGATGGAACTTGCATTCCTCCACTTTTCCTCCTCTCTCTTCTGTACACAATAGTGAATAGCCTTTAGATGGCGCTTTGTGAGAATGATTGTCAGTGGCTTAATGAGCTTCTTTACCCAGCTAGAGGCTTTGGCAACATGTGTGTCTACAGCGCCTCTCTCATTCCATCCCCAGCCTGTGTGACTGGATCCAGACACATCTAGAGCAGTCCCTGGGATTTTGACAGACCCTTTACATTTACATTTTAGTCATTTAGCAGACACTCTTATCCAGAGCGACTTACAGTTAGTGAGTGCATACATTTTTCATACTTTACTGTTCTATGCTCTGATTTTCCCTTTGGATTGGATTGGATTGCCTGTAGAGGGAATGTTTGTTCATATGTATCTCGCGAGGGACCAGTGCGGAAAATGGAGTTAAGTCTTGTAAGTACTGTCTTGTCTTGGGATGTTTCTCTGTGTGCGGCACAGTAGCTGGCTGTTGGATGTGTTGGTCTTTGCACATGTGGTGAGGCGCATTAAATAGAATCACCCCCTCACAGAGAGGAGAGTAGCAACATTGTCTGTGTTCAAGTGGTTACAGTGCCTTCAGAAAGTATTCATACCCTTTGACTTATTCCACATTTTGTTGTGTTACAGCCGGACTTCAACATGGATTAAATAAAATTAAGATCTCAGCTATCTACACACAATACCCATAATGACAAAGTGAACACATGTTTTTAGACATTTTAGCTAATTTAATGAAAATGAAATACAGAAATATCTAATTTACATAAGTATTTACACCCCTGAGTCAATACTTTGTAGAAGCACCTTTGGCAGCGATTACAGCTGTGAGTCATTCTGGGTAAGTCTCTAAGAGCTTTCCACACCTGGATTGTGAAACATTTGCCCATTATTATTTTCTAAATTATTCAAACAGCATGTCTGCTTTCTTTTACCCATCTACCAATAGGTGCTCTTCTTTGCGAGGCATTGGAAAATCTGTGTTTGAAATTCACTGCTCGGCAGAAGGACCTTACAGATAGTTGTATGTGTGGTCCTCTGTAGCTCAGCTGGTAGAGCACGGCGCTTGTAACGCCAAGGTAGTGGGTTCGATCCCCGGGACCACCCATACACAAAAAATGTATGCACGCATGACTGTAAGTCGCTTTGGATAAAAGCGTCTGCTAAATGACATATTATTATTATTATTATTATTATTATGTGTGGGGTACAGAGATGAGGCAGTCATTCAAAACTCATGTTAAACACTATTATTGCACACAGAGTGAGTACATGGAACTTATTATGTGACTTGTCAAGCACATTTCTACTCCTGAACTTATTTAGGCTTGCCATAACAAAGGTTGAATATCTAGTTTTGACATAATTTTGAATCTCTGGATAGATACAATTTTAGGACAGACTGGTAGGATCGTGAACTGTATACATCAGTGCATAAGGCTGGGTGAAGTTTACACACTTAGAGGGATAACATTATACAATGTTTGAATGGACTTAAAATAGGAGTAACATACTGCCCCTAATATCTCTCCATATAGTGGGGGAAACCATAAAATACTATATATAAGTATTTTAATATTTAATCTCTGATACTGAGCTCACCCCATCCCATTCCCCCGCAACACCATACACCACAAACACACACACACACACACACACACACATACACACACCATAACACTATAAAGTCATGGAGACCCTTAGGACTGGGCGACATTTCCGACAGCTGTGTCAAACAGCTCGCCCTGCGAACGCTGTCCAGATGTCCTGCTGTAGAGCGCAGGAAGTACTAAATGGATTGCATACAGCATATTCCCCGTAAATCACAGATCGGAGCCAGGAATTTCAATGTGTTGAAAAGGGTCCTCAGGGGACAGGAAAAAGGGTAACAACCTGCGTATAGTTTTTTTTAAAATCCCTGTCGCAATTCAATATATGATTGTACTGTATCTGAGTTGGGGCATCAGAATTGACTTGTGTTGGACGGAAGTAAATTGCTTTGGGGTTTGAAGGAGGAGGGGATTTGGGATATAAGTCCCATCCATCATGTCTGGCTGTGGCACAGTTTCATCAACAGTTTCAACCTGGGAAATTGACAACATCTGTCAAATGGAGTGATTGGAGGTGGGGAGGACCTCACTGTGTTTGTTCACACAAAATAATATCCCTGTCCCCACAGTCCAGGCTGTGAATCCATAACCCTCCTCTCCTGGCTACTCAGTGAGGATCATAGACTAATATGATGATTGTCCTGGGCTTGGGGCGCTCCTTTGTGACTCAAGACTTCAAAGAGACGAGAGCTGAGAAGGAAAAAATGAAAGCTTTTGGCTCACCATTCTGCAGATACACAGACAGACATATACCTTTTGCGTCACTTGTACTTGAAATGTGACATATTGAAATATTCTGTCAGGCATTTTTCTCAACCTTTGAACTCTGAAGATGTACACTTCAGTTATATACCAGCTATATGAAGCTGTTGTGTGACATGTCCCGGTGCTCATTTCCCAGCCACATTCGCTTCCAATTACAGTGATGTGTGTCTTTCAACAAATAAACACTGAATCTCACCATATCTTGAAATGAAGAGTAATGGTGAGGTGGTTGGGAGAGATTGCAGCGGTATTAGCACTGAAACAGTTTATGTCCCTGCTGTGCCTTAATGTGCTCAGCAGGCCTCCACATTTCACTGAGACAAACAGACCTTTCAGCAGCGAGCAGAGCTGAGTAGATCTGAGCAGAGCTGAGTAGAGCAGAGATGAGCAGAGCTGAGCAGAGCAGAACTGAGCAGAGCTGAGCAGAGCTGAGTAGAGCTGAGCAGAGCAGAGCTGAGCAGAGCTGAGCAGAGCAGTGCAGAGCTGCATAAAGGAACAGCTCATCAGAGGAAGAGAAAACCTTTACCTCTCTTTAACTCATGAAAGACACAGTAATTTTATTGGTCGCATACAGATGTTATTGCTGGTGTAGCGAAATGCTTGTGTTCCTAGCTACAACAGTGCAGTAATATCTAATAATACACAACAATACATACAAATCTAAAAGTAAAAGAATGGAATTTATAAAATATATAAATATTAGGATGAGCAATGTCGGAGTTCAGAGAATAAATATATGCTGAACAAAAATGTAGACGCAACTCGCAGGTGAAAAAGTGTGATGTGGAGGTCCTAGGCTGGCATGGTTACACGTAGTCTCCGGTTGGAAATACTGCCAAATTCTCTAAAACGATGTTGGAGGCGGCTTACAGTATGGTAGAGAAATTAACATGAAATTCTCTGGCAACAGCTATGGAGGAAATTCCTGCAGTCAGCATGCCAATTGCACGCTCCCTCAAAACTTGAGACATCTGTGGCATTGTGCTGTGTGACAAAACTGCACATTTTAGAGTGGCCTTTTATTGTCCCAAGCACAAGATGCACCTGTGTAATGATCATACTGTTTAATCATCTTCTTTATATGCCACACCTGTCAGGTGGATGGAATATCTTGGCAAAGGACAAATGCTCACTAACAGGGATGTAAAGAAATTTGTGCACACATTTGAGAAAAATAAGATTTTTGTGCGTACAGAACATTTCTGGAATCTTTTTTTTTCAGCTCATGAAACATGGAACCAATTCTTTACACGTTGCGTTTATATTTTTGTTCAGTGTATTCATTTTTGTATTCAGACCCCTTCACTTTTTCCACATTTTGTTATGTTACAGGCTTATTCTAAATTGGATAACATAAATTTTTTCCCTCATCAATCTACACACAATACCCCATAATTGTGACACTCTGGCTCCATGGACTTTGATATTTGAGCCAGGGTGTATTTCATTTGGTGGTGTTGGGGATGGGTGTGTTTCATTTGTTTGTGTTTAGTGGTGATTAGTCATATGACTCCCAATCGGAGGTAACGAGTGTCAGCTGTCGGCTCGTTATCTCTGATTGGGAGCCATATTTATACTGTGTGGTTTCTCCTTGGTTTTGTGGGTTTTTGTTCCATGTTTCTGTTAGTGTTACAGAGGACTTCACTATCGTCATTTGTTGTTTTTTCGTGGTTGCTTTATTTAATAAAGTCATTATGTTCACTCCACGCGCTGCGTATTGGTCCGCTTCTTCAGACGATCGTGACAGAAAAACCCACCATAAAGGGACCAAGCAGCGCGTCCAGGAACAAAGGGTCTGGACATGGATGGAACTGTTGGACGGTAAAGGGTCCTGGACTTGGGAGGAGATCCTGGATGGTATGGATCGCCGACCATGGAACGAGACGGTGGAGAGGCGACGGCGAGAGGAGCAACGGCATCGGCAGGGCCATCGTCGGAAGGACGAGAGGCAACCCCAAAAAGTTTTTTGGGGGGGGCACATGGCTTGGGCGACTGAGCAGCAGGAGGCTGCCACAAGGCAGATTCAGAAGGCTACCAGGTTAAGGGGGCTGACGGAGGCAGAGAAGGGACGGATTCAGGAGGCTACCAGGTTAAGGGGGTCACTGGCCAAAGTAGGGAAAGGAGATGTAGAGGCACGGCGTGAGAGACTGAGGTGTGTATCCAGTCCGGTCCGGCCCGTTCCTAATCCCGAGGTACAGCCAGTAGTGTGTGTCCCCAGTACGGTACGGCCTGTTCCGGCCCCTCGCACTAAGTGTACGGTGCGCGTCGCCAGTCCAGCCCGGCCTGTTCCTGAGCCTCATACGAAGCCTACGGTGCGCGTCGCCAGCCCAGCCCGGCCTGTTCCGGCCACTCGCACCAGGGATACGGTGCGCTTCGCCAGCCCGGCCCGGCCTGTTCCGGCCACTCGCACCAGGGATACGGTGCGCGTCGCCAGCTCAGCCCGGCCTGTTCCTACTCCACGCACCAGGGATACGGTGCGCTTCGCCAGCCCGGCCCGGCCTGTTCCGGCCACTCGCACCAGGGATACGGTGCGCGTCGCCAGCCCAGCCCGGCCTGTTCCTACTCCACGCACCAGGGATACGGTGCGCTTCGCCAGCCCGGCCCGGCCTGTTCCGGCCTCTCGCACCAGAGATACGGTGCGCGTCGCCAGCCCAGCCCGGCCTGTTCCTGCTCTCCGCACTAGGCCTACGGTGCGTCCCCAGGGCCAAGCATGCCCTGTTGCTTCTCCCCGCACTAGCCCTGAGATGCGTGTCCTCAGCCCGGTACCTCCAGTTCCGGCACCACGCATCAGGCCTACGGTGCGTCCCCAGGGCCAAGCATGCCCTGTTGCTTCTCCCCGCACTAGCCCTGAGATGCGTGTCCTCAGCCCGGTACCTCCAGTTCCGGCACCACGCACCAGGCCTACGGTGCGCCTCAGACGGCCGGAGTCTGCCGTCTGCCCAACGGGGCCTGAACTGTCCGTCTGCCCAACGCCGTCTGAACTGTCCGTCTGCCCAACGGCGCCTGAACTGCCCGTCTGCCCAACGCCGTCTGAACTGTCCGTCTGCCAAGCGCCGCAGGAACTGCCCGTCTGTACTGAGCCTGCAAAGCCGCCCGTCTGCCATGAGCCTTCAGAGCCGTCCGCCAGACCGGAGCCGCTAGAGCTCTCCGCCAGACAGGAGCAGCCAGAGCCTTCCGCCAGACAGGATCAGCCAGAGCCTTCCGCCAGACAGGAGCAGCCAGAGCCTTCCGCCAGACAGGATCAGCCAGAGCCTTCCGCCAGACAGGATCAGCCAGAGCCTTCTGCCAGACAGGATCAGCCAGAGCCTTCCGCCAGACAGGATCAGCCAGAGCCTTCTGCCAGACAGGATCAGCCAGAGCCTTCCGCCAGCCATGAGCAGCCAGATCCGTCAGCCAGCCATGAGCAGCCAGATCCGTCAGCCAGCCATGAGCCGTCCAGCCAGGATCCGCCAGAGCCGTCCAGCCAGGATCCGCCAGAGCCGTCCAGCCAGGATCCGCCAGAGCCGTCCAGCCCGGATCCGCCAGCCAGCCAGGATCCGCCAGAGCCAGCCAGCCAGGATCCGCCATTCAGTCCGGAGCTGCCCCTCAGTCCGGTGCTGCCCCTTAGTCAGGTACTGTCCCTTAGCCCGGTGCTGCCCCTTAGTCCGGTGCTGCCCCTTAGCCCGGTGCTGCCCCTTATCCCGGTGCTGCCCCTTATCCCGGTGCTGCCCCTTAGTCCGGTGCTGCCCCGTAGTCCGGTGTTGCCCCTTAGTCCAGGTGGGGTTAGTTGGAGGGTGGTCATTGGGAGGAGGCTACTGAAGCAGGTTGTGACTGTGGTGGGGTGGGGATCACGACCGGGGCCAGAGCCGCCACCGTGGACAGACGCCCACCCAGACCCTCCCCTAGTCCTTATGTTGGTGCGCCCGGAGTTCGCACCTTTAGGGGGGGGTACTGTGACACTCTGGCTCCATGGACTTTGATATTTGAGCCAGGGTGTATTTCATTTGGTGGTGTTGGGGATGGGTGTGTTTCATTTGTTTGTGTTTAGTGGTGATTAGTCATATGACTCCCAATCGGAGGTAACGAGTGTCAGCTGTCGGCTCGTTATCTCTGATTGGGAGCCATATTTATACTGTGTGGTTTCTCCTTGGTTTTGTGGGTTTTTGTTCCATGTTTCTGTTAGTGTTACAGAGGACTTCACTATCGTCATTTGTTGTTTTTTCGTGGTTGCTTTATTTAATAAAGTCATTATGTTCACTCCACGCGCTGCGTATTGGTCCGCTTCTTCAGACGATCGTGACAATAATGACAAAGTGAAAACAGGTTTTTAGAAATGTTTGCAAATGTTAGTATTCAGACCCTTTGCTATGAGACTCGAAATTGAGCTCAGGTGCATTCTGTTTCCATTGGTCATCCTTGAGATGTTTCTACAACTTGATTGGAGTCCACCTGTGATAAATACAATTAATTGGACATGATTTGGAAAGGCACAAACCTGTCTGTATAAGGTCCCACAGTTGACAGTGCATGTCAGAACAAAAACCAAGCCATGAGGTTGAAGGAATTGTCCGTAGAGCTCTGAGACAGGATTGTGTCGAGGCACAGATTTGGGGAAGGGTCCCAAAAAATGTCTGCAGCATTGAAGGTCCCCAAGAACACAGTGGCCTACATCATTCTTAAATGGAAGAAGTTTGGAACCACCAAGACTCTTCCTAGTGCTGGCCGCCCGGACAAAATGAGCAATCGGGGGAGAAGGGCCTTGGTCAGGGAGGTGACCAAGAGCCCGATGGTCACTCTGACAGAGCTCCAGAGTTCCTCTGTGGAGATGGGAGAACCTTCCAGAAGGACAACCATCTCTGCAGCACTCCACCAATCAGGCCTTTATGGTAGAGTGGCCAGACGGAAGCCACTCCTCAGTAAAATGACACATGACAGCCCGCTTGGAGTTTTCCAAAAGGCACCTAAAGGACTCTCAGACCATGACAAACAAGATTCTCTGATCTGATGAAACCAAGATTGAACTCTTTGGCCTGAATGCCAAGCGTCACATCTGGAGGAAACCAGGCACCGCTCATCACCTGGCCAATACCATCCCTACGGTGAAGCATGGTGGTGGCAGCATCATGCTGTGGGGATGTTTTTCAGTGGCAGGGACTGGGAGACTAGTCAGGATCGAGGGAAAGATGAACGGAGCAAAGTACAGAGAGATCTTTGACAAAAACCTGCTCCAGAGCGCTCAGGACCTCAGACTGTGGCAAAGGTTCACCTTCCAACAGGACAACGACCCTAAGCACACAGCCAAGACAATAAAGGAGTGGCTTTGGGACAAGTCTCTGTTTATTATATCAAATAAAGCTGGTGGTTTGGATATCCTTTTCTAAATATTTAACATAATCAAATAACCCATATTTTGACAAAGGAAGATACTATAGACACAGAATAGATACGGTAGAACAGTATTTTATTCCAGAATGGTTAATGATGGTTTTAAAAGCGATGACTGTGCCCTTTTTTGTCATAGTAGGTCGTATGGTGTCACCCAGGGATGTGTCCCTCTCTGTCCCTGGTCACAACAGTTCATATGGGGCCAGTAAGGTCATTCGTAATTTCTCCGCTTGGGACAGAGGTCAGCGACCATGCAGTTAATCTCAGAATTCACTACATATCCACATCCATCTAGAGCCCTATAGCTTGATTCCCTCATTCCTTTACGTCCCTCTTGTCATGTTTCTCCTACCCCCCTCCGCTCTCCCTCTGACACAGCCCCAGCCTCATCCACCTGCTCCATGCGCAGACAGACTCGTGCAGTATTAATGGTGTGGTAATTGAACTGTTCGCTCTCTGGCATGCATGCTAAAACAGAATGAAATTGAGCCAAATCTCAATTAGACAAGTTTATTATTTAATATTGCGCTGACTTCCTAATCTCATTAAGGGCCTTGTTTCTGTTTTGCTCCTGCTGCTTCTGCTGAAGTTTTAATAATGAATGAACTCCTCCCGCTCATAAGCATGTAGAGGAATCTCGTCTCTGACTCTGTTCGCCAGAGGTCAGAATGTAACCCATTGCAAATAAACAGGAAATATGATTATATTATAGTAAGTTAACTGAATGCATCCAAATAAAACTACTTTTAATGAAATTCCTGGGGTCTACTTCCCCTTTAGTAGTTAATTATTCAAAATTGTTTTAAAATAATTCAAACAAGATGTGGGTGTGTCTAGGCCGGGCAGTGTTTGATGTAGCCCTATTAGTCAGTAAAGAGCTACACTCTTATGTTTTTTGTCTAGAACCAGTCTCAAATCATTTGTATAAATGAGCAATTGACTTGGCAAAAACAGAAAGAAAACAAAACAAAAAATACCTAATTACCGGCAACAGGCTAATTGCTGTTTAATTATAATAAATTCTCCCAATGTTTTAATTGTACTTCAGTCATTAACTGGGAGTGTGTGGGGAGCATGGCGCGACTGTCTTCCCGGTGTCGCAGCTCTTTAGTGAGGAGAATATTTTAATCCAGTTTGACACGAAGAGGATCTGCTTAATCCCATTACAGGCTTGCAGCACATCAAACTACAGAAGGCCTGTAGAGACACAGACACCAGACACTTCTGCCTGTCTGTCTGTCATACTGCAGAGGCTGCAGACACTCTCCTGTCTGTCGTACAGCAGAGTTTTGCATGTAAAAGAGGCAGACTGCAGACAACTGAACGGCAAAAGGTTGAACAGCATAGCATCTTTCAATGGCAACCGTTAAGGACACTTTAGAGTCCTTCAACGGCGCTTCACCATTTTTATTTAGCCAATTTGACTGCTTTGTCTATATCTTGAGAATACCTCCTCTCATTTAGAAAGTGTTGAAGTGTTGTGGAAAGTGTTTTATTATGTTGTAGTTATAATCTCCAGAACAGAAAATCATTGTTATAAAGCCAGTGAGGAAATTGTGAATTCTTCAGTATATCAACAGACCCTTGACTTTGGTGTATAGGTCAATGTTAGGATTCCATGCCAGACCAGATGGCTGAACTAGGAGACTGAATGGATAGAAAGCATGCCAACCAGAACACTGTGCCAGTAACATCTCATTATGAAGGGAGACGTGGGTGTCTTTGATTCAGCCTGGAGCCTGAATGATGAGGATGGGGCTTCTCAATCAAATGAACCAGCAGGTAGAGCGAGCATGGAGTAGACGTGACTTCCCTCTCTGCCTGCCTCTTACATTTCCTCTGTTATCAGTCTTGTGCATGGTGCTCATTCTGAATGAGAAATGGTTTTTGCATATCTTGGCAGGTAGCCCACTGTAAATGAAAGAGAGCGAGAGCAGAGCAGCGTGCTACAGTATGTCAATCAGAGTTGAGTTTAAAGCATGGCTCCAGACTGCACATGGCCCACATTCGGTCCGTATCCCCTGTCCCTCTATCTCCACCCCAGGACAGCTTCTGTTCCCTCTGAGCCTCGGCTAAGGGAGGTCAGAGTTCATATTGGCCTTCTCATGGTGAGCAGCTTTTAACCTGCTGTCAGCATCATCAGCCTCAGGCTCAAGCTATTGCTGCTGAAGGAGAGGAATAAGAGCAGCCTGCAGTCTTAGAGCAGGCTCGCTTCGGCCCCACTCAACTGATTCATATAGGCCCTGTAGCCTATACTGTGTGCCGGGTTAGAGATAGACATCCCAGTCTCCAACCAATTTAGCCCCTATATGTTTTATGAACCTCCCTCAACCAGATGGCCAAGTTGGATCTAGCTAAATGCTCAACGAGGGGAGAACCAATTCAATCAGATGGCAAGTGATCAAGCACAGTTTGAACAGAACATAATCCATCTAAGTGGTTGGTTGATAAAGGCCCTAAGAGAAACGCATTGTCTTGGAGGGATTGTAAAAACCTCCCTCTTAAACTCACCAAACCTCCCAATAAAGCACTGGCCAATTAGTAAAGTGAGGAGTATTCTGTGTCCTACCTTCTGATTTTAATCTGTCATTTGCAACAAAAATCACAGTGTATGAGAAAAGAGTGAAATGGGAACAACATTATCAAGCCTGAGGCATTTCTCCGGTCCGGACTCATGGATCATAACAAAGCCATGTCAATCTGAGGTTGGAGGAAAAGTCAATGGCCTAGTATTGTGATTAAGAGGGGTTGGTGTATTGTACACTCTGTTGTCTGTGGCTCTGCCGGTGACATCAGGCAGGTCACCCACTAGGTCAGATTAACCAGGATGGACTCACAAAGGCCCCAGACAGAGTTAATACCATTAGCATGAGGCATGGGGAGAGAGTTCAGGGTTCGTGTCCATCTGAAAACAGAGCCTCCTAAAGAAATGAATTAAATCGACTCTTTCACTCCTTGGTCAATTATTCAATTACTTCTCATGAACTGCCATTTGACCTCTGTGTTTCCTATTGAATTTGGTAACTGAGAGAGAAGATACAAAAAGAGGAGCAGTGTTTTCGGTCAGTATGATTGAAAACACACCAGTAGAACGCCAGCTGTTTGTTAAAACTACCGGGTGTGTTGGAGCGTGGCTATCTCTTGCGTCCGGTTTCGCTCCGTCCTCCTGAAATAAAGAGCTTAACACACACAGATTCCCAGTCAAATCCATTTTTTGGCATTAACTTGAAACTCCATCATCATCACGAGAAGAGACACCAGTTCCAAACACTTGTAATTACTGGATTTGTGTGCTTGTGATGAGAAGTGTTCAGCTATTTCAGTGGACATTTGTGAGGACTCCCTGAAGACCCATGAGCATTATAAATAGGCAATTTTATTTGTCTTCAATTTCTTAATACTAGTGGACTGTTATTCAACATTGTCTGGTGTATCTGCTACCCTGCGTTTTACCAACTAAAATGACCCAATGGCCTGGGTCAAAGCCAACTTGAGGGAGGCTAATGAACAGATACCCCAGAGATTCTGTTATAGAACAGAGGCTGGTGGGCAACATTGCCGTCGAGGTGGACAATCCTGCACAGAACTCTATCCCCCACAATCCTGTGCTCTGGCCATACTGTACAGAGCTCATTAGGATTCAAGCCGCTGGCCTGTTAGGTGGAGAATGACCCGTGCCCTCTGATCCTGGGACCCACTGGTTGTCAGATAACAAATAGGTTATTCAGTGTGTTGAGTGGTAATGTGTGTGGACCAAATACTATTGCTATTCTTTGGAAGAAGACTATTGCTAAGTCTGAGGACCATGTGTGATCATCATGGCTGTGTTGTGTTCTCTTTGAATATTCAGAGAGGAGCCCACAGACACAGAACAGCAACAGCCTGATGACAGACGCTGCAGCAGGGTTGTATCTTAATGATGTAAATAATTCGCTCCATTGTGGAATGAATTCATAATTTTCACTTTGAAATGTGGAACATGCATTAATATAGCCACAGCCTCATGTATTTATGTATTTAAGCTCTTGTTCTACGGTGCATGAAAAACCACTCTCTCTAGCTACCTAGCCACACACTCCAACAGACAATAAACAAGAAAACAATGTGTGTCTCCAGGGAACAGGGAGATATAGAGACTTAATATTTAGATTTTTGTCACAGTAGCATTTTAAAGGGGCAATCAGTAGTTGCTACATCCATTATTGGACTTATAAATGAATTATATGTACACACTGATTCTTGAAGAATATAACATATAAATGCCTCATGAGCTTAACCCTCCCGTTGTCCTAGGGTCAAAATGACCCGCCACTGTGTTGAACCAACTTTCTTTAATTTGTATATTTTTGGGATCATTTGTGAGAAGGAGGCAGTGAGACTTTAAAGAAAGCATCACTGCCTCCTTCTCACAAATGATCCAAAAAATATAAAAATTAAAGAAAGTTGGTTCAACACAGTGGCGGGTCATTTTGACCCTAGGACAACGGGAGGGTTAATTCAACTGTCGTCCCCCATCAGAACCCAACATATAAGCTTGTTTTTCTCCAATGTTTGTAAACAAAGTAAATGTAAACAAACACTATATAGCCTCAAAACATGGTAAAAACTATCATTTTGATATCATGGATGGTCAGTCCTTGCATCCATAGCTCTGTCAATTAATTTAAGAGTGGTTTAATGTATGCACTCACTAACTGTAAGTCGCTCTGCATAAGAGCGTCTGCTAAATGACTAAAATGTACAAATGTAAAATGTAAAATTTCACCAGCCTCATCTCTCAGCTTTTTACCGAAATGGCTGATTGCCGCTTTAAGCATGAAGCCCAGAATGTGGTCCCTGCTGATGTGACTGACTGCTGTGCTGGAAACGTGTGTTGTGCCTGACTGAGCATCTCTCTCAGTCACCAGGGGTTCTCTCTCTGCCTTGTGTGGGATTGCCTTACTGTCTGTCTGCCTGACGTGTGGGTGGATCTGGATTCATGGGAGGCCTCTCTCACTCTGTCTCTCTCTGTTGTCTGTGCTGCACTTGCAGGTCCCACGTCTTCTGCATGCCATAGAGGTGAACTGAGAGCTGGAAGAGAGCAGCGTGCGTCACTTCCCCCAAGATGAACTCTGAGATTGCTGTCTGCTGTGGAGTGATGAGGATGAGGTCGTCGAGGTGGAGCCCAGGATTGGCTCTCCTGGTGGGTGTGGTCGCCATTATCTGTGCTTTTCACCCAACCTCTGCCATAGACATACCACTGGAGGGTAAGTGCTCACTTTCCATTAAAGTGCCTGGGCAGGATACCATAAAGCTTTTTTAAAGTATAGTATATTGATTTTGTTTTCCAATATCTGTAATGGTCAAAGCCATCCACATGTATTCTTTGAAATATTGAGTATTCTGTAATTCTGTATCATACTGAAAATCAGTTATATTATATTCATGGATGGAACACATCCTTGGCTGGGTTTTGGTTTCTTGTTTAAATCAGGTTTCTTCATTCTCTTGTATTGGGGCTGTGTATCTTACAGTTTCCTTGGAAACGAGTATCAGGTTTTCCTCCATCTAAATTATTCAGAAACATCTCTTAAGGGGCCACATAAAAATAACATTTCAAAAATGCAACGCATACTTATGTTGATGCAAGGGGATTCATTTCCTGCAATCTCCTTAAATGTGGGCTAAAGTGTTTTATTTATAAAGGTCTACAACCAACACAAAACTGGATTATGCTTAAACTTCTGTCTGTGTTTTTGTTTGTTGTCTTCCTGCTGCCATGGATATTCTAGTTTTAGGTCATGTAAACAGTAAGTTTGCTCTGACGTTCCCTGTCCCATCCAGCATTAGTGACCGTCTGTCTGTCCTCACTTAATCTCTTGGCTCAGTGGTCAGCAACACAGCAGTTGTACCATGTGCCATCCTCCTTTTATTCACACAATCAACATCTTAGAATTGGATTGTCTTGAACTGTCACCCACTTAGTGGCATGTAGTTTTAACCTGCACCACTGGTCCTACTGGCCTGACCTCATGACGCTAGTTTTACTGTTGTTGTCATCTGTAGTTGTGTAGTATATTTCTAACACATATCACTTAAACAAGAAAGAAAGCATGGACAAAGCAGAACAGGTTCAAACAGTATGTGACTGTGAAATAGAACTATTGTAAAAGGAAATATCATCATAATGGAAATTAATCATCCCATAACACCTAATAATAGAGTGTGAGAGATTATGTTATAAGAAATCTGTAGGTCTATGGAGTTTTCTTAATTAAAGTGTTGTCCCTGTTGTCTGTTGTCCAGTTGAGCAGCTGCCCACCATCACAGAGGCGTCCCCCAGCTCTCTGATCGCCTTCCCCTTCGATGAGAGCTTCCCCATGACGTGTGAAGCCAAAGGGAACCCCGAGCCAGAGTGAGTAATGAGTATCCTACTCTACCATTCCATACCCAGCAGATGGGAGAGGGACTACCCAGGAGAGCTCGCTAGCAGCCCAACAGACAGCCCACCACCGGCCATTGATTTGGCATGTCACCTTGTTTTTGGGTGTTTGATTTCATGATGTGAAGTCTTGCACATACTGTGAGTGCCAACCTCGGACACTGAACACACTGTGTACCTTTGGCTGAAACACGAGACATTTTCAAGGTTAACGTTGAATGTTATCAGTGACTGATTGAACTGTTGATTTTGTAGATTCTGGTGGACGAAGAATGGGGAAGAGTTTGACCCTTACCAGGACCCGAGGCTGATCAAGGAGGAAAACACGGGGACGTTTGTGATCCCCAACACTGGGAACCTCACGGAGTACCAGGGAACATACCGCTGTTATGCCTCGAACAAACTAGGGACAGCCATAACGGAGGAAATTAAGTTTGTTGTGCCCCGTGAGTAGCATACATCCATACATCCCTAAGATCTTTGGTGCTCCATTACAGTTCTTTCAAAGTGATTCAGGGCCTGGAATCCAATGTGTCGCTCCATCGTGAGTTGTTTGTTGTATTAGCCATGGCAGAAAGTCATTGAACCTCCAGAGCATTCCACACCCAGTTGCCTCTCATCTATACCGATATAGACCGTGTGGCAGAAGGAAGACTGATCTAGCCTCTCCATCATTTCCCTTGGTACATTTTTCATATAGTTCCAAAGCATAGTACATACATCTTTAAAGAAATCCAGACAGAGGGGAACTGTGACTAAATTTGTTCGTGCTTCAACCATTCAGTGTGGCTGACATGCAGCACAACAGTACTAATGACAAGCCAATATCTAAAGAAGGTGTTGTAAAATCCAATTCACTGGCTCAACACAAACACCTCCACACACAACCAGCACAAAACACTAATATCATAGGACTGCCACCTGCTGGAGAGAAAGGCAACTACACTAAATGACTGACAAATCATTGTAAACTTTTTTTTTGGTGGGGGTGGGGGGGTGGTGGAATAGATGTACCGAAGTTTCCTAAGGAGAAGATTGATCCCATCGAGGTGGAGGAGGGTCAGCCTGTCATTCTGGAGTGCAACCCTCCTAAAGGAATCCCTCCTTTACAGATCTATTGGATGACCATCGGTAAGTGACTAATGGCTTCCCAGAGCTGACACCCTGACACGCCCTGGAAGAGGCCTGTCTAAGTCATGTCCAATCCTTTGTGTTGACACCTGCAATTTTATTGACGCACAATTGCTCAAATAAAACCTACTCAAATCTGGTTTATATGGAATTTCCTCCTCTTTCCACCTCCTCAGGCCTTCAGCACATAGAGCAGGATGCCAGGGTGTCCATGGGTCTGAACGGCGACCTGTTCTTCTCTAATGCTCTGGAGAAGGACAGCCACAGAGACTACTGCTGCTTCGCTGCCTTCCCCAGGATACGCACCATCGTACAGAAGAATGCCATGTCTGTCATAGTCACTAGCAGTAGGTGTCAATCTAAAAGACTGTGATTACGTTTATTTATGATCTCAGCTACAGCACAGAGCTTGTTATGGTTAGGAAAGGGCTTTGTTTTGATCACCATAATGGTCTCAAGCTCTGATCCAATGCATTTGTCATTATGATCATGTGCATGATTAAGAACATTCCCAATATCCAACAGCATCTCCAAAGTTTTCTTTGCCATGCTCTTGATGCCACTGATGTTTTCATTCATTTAAACCACCGCCTTGTCTGTCACTTTTGTTCTATGGATGCTTTGTACATTTTCATATGTTACCCACCTTCATTTCAGAAAATTCAAACAGTGACTCAAGTAGCAGTCCGGGTCATGGTAAGTTACGTTCCATACCATATATCTGTCTAGAACACCCCCTCCATTTTTCCATACCAGAGTGTGATATGGGGATCCAAAGACTACATTGTAGGTTAACAGTTCAAGCGACCCATTCATTGCCTTCTTTGAAAAACCACTTTAGTATTTACCAGTTTAACTAACTAACTAAGCATAAAAACACTGATTGTTTGTATTCTATTCTCAAAGCCAATTCAATCGTGGAGAGAAAACCAAGTCTTCTGATGCCCTCTGGTGTCAAGTCGGAGACACAGCTGGTGAAAGGTGATGAGCTACTACTGGAGTGCATTGCAGAGGGCTTGTAAGTAAACCTACCTCTGTTTCAACATGATATCTGCTGTACATGCCACTGAATGTAAAGCAATTACAACAACCTGCTCATACAACATTTCACTGACCCTCTTCTTTTATTCAGTCCAACTCCCAAGATTGAGTGGGGGAAGATAGGCCACAGGCTGCCTGACAGAGCAACAATAGAGAACCATGGGAAACTCCTGAGCATTGACCAGGTCGATGAAGACGACAGTGGGAAGTACAAGTGTAAGGCTAAGAACATCCACGGAGAGGCCGTCCACTACTTTGACATATCAGTGGAAGGTATGTGTATCTGAAAAAAAGCTGTATAGTTTAAACTGAATTTAGGTTTAACTGTAGGAAGGTACATCATAATAGTAACACATTTTCACGAGAAAGAGTGCCATCTAGAGTACATTGAATGAACTGCTTTTCAAGAGGGCATCAAAAAGTCACAATTTCAGAATTGTCTCTGGGTGGATAACACAAACATCATAAGTATTTTGATTTCCATGTAATAAATAAATAAATTAGCCATTTATTGAGATGTGTAAACTGTGGCCTGGTGCCCTCCCTGGTTACAGATGGTTTATGTCTGTCTTTGATGTTGGTCTTTCCAGAGCCTCCTCGGTGGGTGTCTGAGCCTGAGAGCCAGCTTAGTATGATTGGCTCAGAGGTGCTCATCAAGTGCTCCGCCACTGGCACTCCTCAGCCCACCATCCAATGGAGGGTGAATGGAAAGCCTCTTGAGGGTATGTTCTCAGTGTACCTCAACAAGACATGCATGTCTTATCTCCAGGACTGCCTATTGATGCACAGTTAATGGATATCATTGTTGATTGCAGAGGTCCCAGCATTTAACAGAAAAGAGTCTGATGACACCATTGTCTTGCACAACGCCAAATCGACTGACAGTGCTGTCTACCAGTGTGAGGCCTCCAACAGACATGGAACCCTGCTGGCCAATGCCAATATCATGATCATGAGTAAGTTTATGGGACTTCACTGGTTTTCCTCTCCACCTCTGAAAATAGCCTTGACTTTCCTCTGAGGCTTTAAGTTTTATTGGTTACAAATAAATAGTTGCTACATCTCAGCCTTAATCACTCTGTTTTACCAGACATGCCCGTTTATTTATAGTTACACATTAAGTATGAAATTGTATGAGTGCAGTAAAGAATCCACCTGGTTGCTTGGCAATGGAACGGGCAGCATCTGTTTCTCTGTAATTGCCAGACATTGGCGTTAGGCAGTGGAAGACTGTCTGTGAGTGGTGTTGTGTCTGATTTGAGAGAAGGCTCTGGCACGGGCTCTGCCCTGCAGCTCTCGGCCATGGTGAAGGAATGGCTGTCTGAGTGCCACAGTCCTCCATACGGACTACCCACCCACATCCCCTGGGATTCACTCCGCCTGCTCCCAGGCATTTATATGCTAACACGTCTCTCCAGTCCATTCAGAATTCAATGCCATAACACTAACATGTGCTGCTTTTACAAGAGCAGATAAAAAATAATTTGCTCTCTTTGGCTTTTCAGAAATGTCTGGAGTTTGTCACTGGTCTGTTTCTGGATGCAAATTCACAGCTTCTGTGGAGTGAGACAGACACAGGATGTTTTGGCTAGAAATGATAAGAAACATTTATTTAAAATGTAGCACTCATTATTCCATTTGTTTTCATTTTTTATTCATTTTTTATATTTTAATTGACAGTCCAGCCATTCTTTTCAAATACATGGCAATTAACAAAGAAGGAAGATAACATTTTCACCACAACATTTTGGCTTTAATGGACTTTCTTTGTATCTCTTTGTAGCCAAATACTGCAAGACGGAGTCTGTTCAAGTGGAGGACCACACTTAAATCCCTTCATATCTGTATGGAAGTTAGAAAATCAATCTCTCTCTCATTCATATCCCAAACCCTGAATCACTCACTGGGAGGTCTCTCCCCACAGATCTGGCTCCTATGATCCTGACAGAGGAAGGTCTGGAGTACTCAGCTGTGGAGGGGAAGGTTATAGTGATGCACTGCAAGGTTTTCAGTTCTCCACCCTCTGCTGTTACCTGGTGAGTAAACTCTCCCTAACCCTGTTCCCAGATCAGTATGGGCTTTATCCAGCTCATTCTGCTATTGCTGTCATGTGATGTCATCATTGGCGCCCAGGCAATACCAGGCTAGTCTAGCTCCAACCAGTCCTCTCAGAGGCCAGTAGAGAGCAGTAGATATCAACGTGTCATCAGATAGTTATGAAACACCTGTGTACAGAATCTGTTTCTTGGTTGGTGCTCCACTGTTTACTGAGGAAATGTACAGAAAGAAGCATCTTACTGAAGTGCTCAACAACATTCTTCTGTAATTGAATTAAATCGCAAATGGAGACTTTAATTGATTGCTTTGAATGTTTTACAGGAACAAGGAGGACTCAACAGGGTCTGTTGAGGGACCAAGGTTTACAGTTCACCAGAATGGATCATTGGAGATCTATAATGTGGAAAAAGAGGACATGGGCCAATACACATGTTACACCAAGAATACTGAAGGGAAGTCTGCTATCACTGCCTTACTCGATGTTAAAGGTATAAAACTCAATACAAGACAGCAGTTTTTTAACACACTAGTCTAGGAACATGTGTTTTTTCTGACTATGTGACCTGAAAACTGTCTTACCTAGTTGTCCCTGCTTCAGTCACATAGTCAGAAAAAAATGGATCCTAAACAGAACCCTTTACATATACAGTTGTGTGTTTGAACTATCCAAGATCCCACCAAGATATTCCAGGCCCCAGAAGACTTGCAGGTCCTAATAGGAAGCACAGCCCAGCTCTCCTGCCTGGCGGTGTACGACAACTCCTTCAGTGGCGACTTTGAGGTTGTATGGGAAAAAGACGATAAGGAGATAGCACTAAACCACACAGAGAATTCTGGGTAAGATGAAGCCTTTCTTGTGGTGTTACAGATAGATATAAGCCTAGCCGGAAAGTTCACTTGCTTTTTAGATGGCACGGATCAATAGGTTGTCTCTCTTTTTCTCTGCCGATAGATATTTCATAGAGGATGGCATACTGCAGATCGTCAACGTAAGCCACAGAGACCAGGGCATGTACAAGTGTGTGGCCAGTACTCCAATGGACCAGGACACTGCCTCTGCATTTCTCATAGTGCTGGGTAAGCAAATTATGTAAAATACATCAAAGCCTGGTCAGACCCAAAGGGTCTATGACCCCCAGCACAACAGAAATACATGTCACAGTATGGATCCATATGTTGAAGCCAAGCGTGCCATGGCATACTACTCAGAGCAGAACATGATTACACATGTCTTCAGATTCAGACCATGGCTCTGCATTTACAGTAAAATGCGTTTACATTGTTTGATTCCTCCTCCCCAAAAAAATGTCGATGACCTGCCAACAAATAACTACGTGAAGTTACAGTTTTCACTTTCTTTATTTTCCATTGGTCAGTTTCTGCTTCTAACGTTTTTCCTCAGTCCTTTTCCACTCCAGAGGATGCCCTGTCTTTGTGTGTTATCAAAGCAATGTTGTTGTTGTGGTGGTGTTTTCCAGACATCCCAGATGCACCTGAGAACTTGGTGCTATCTGAACACAAGGATAGAAGTGTGAAGCTCAAATGGATCCCTGGGGAGGACCACAACAGCTCAACCACTGGTAATAGTCTGGCCATCCACCTGGCTCTGCAAACACAACAAACACATTCAGCAGCTCTGCATGCATTTTGGAGCATCAGGCCTGTAATAACATGGCACATATCTACTAAGAAAAATGGAATTAGTACTTTATTATTGTGTTAGTCTCATGTCAACATCCCAACACAAAGTAGTAGTTTAATCTTTTGGAGCAAGTATCCTGCTCAGTGCAGGGTCTGAATAGTTTTCTGCACAGCTGGCTATTAGGTAAGCAGCCCCTTTGGCAAAAGGATTGGGCAGATTGGTGACTGGTCTGTGTGTCTCACCCTGTCAACAGAGTTCATTATTGAGTATGAGGAGAGCCAGTGGGAGCCGGGGACCTGGAGAGAGCTTCAGAGAGTTCCTGGAAATCACGGCTCGGCAGTCCTCAAACTTTACGGACATGTCGACTATCGCTTCCGAGTGTCTGCAGTCAACGCAGTGGGCAGAGGGCGCCCCAGTAAGCCCACAGAGAGATACAAGACCCCTCCCGCAGGTAGGAAGTCCTCCACTCATGTTGCCTTGTCCTCCTCCTTCATATCACCGTACAGGCCACCAGAGCTGCCTCCGCCGCTCGTTGAACTTTAAAACACTCAAACATCTGAGATAATTGATTCCACTCTGATTGCACATTTCACAGGAGATTTCTGCCAAAATCCATATTTCTTCTCTCCCACCAGCACCTGACAAGAACCCTGAAAATATCAAAATCGAAGGTCATTTGCCACATGAAATGGATATCAACTGGGAGGTAAGAAACAGAATGTTGTTGCTTCAATATACTGTACCTTCCTTGAATACGTATGCACCTCTCTGAATACTGAATATTTTTGGGGAAATCAAAGACTCTCTTTATTCAAAGAGAAAATAAGCTAGAATATTGTACACTCTTAGAAAAAAAGGTGCTAAAAGGGTTCTTCGGCTGTCCCCATAGGAGAACCCTTTGAAGAACCCTTTTTGGTTCCAGGTAAAACCCTTTTGGTTCAAGGTAGAACCCTTTTTTAGTTCCATGTAGAACACAGCGGGTTCTACATGGATCCCAAAAGAGTTCTACCTGGAACCAAAAAGGGTTCAACCTGGAACCAAAAAGGGTTATCCTATAGGGACAGCCGAAGAACCCTTTTGGAACCCTTTTTTCTAAGAGTGTACATGCAATTATAAATAAGAATCCTTCAGAAATCAAATATCCCTGCTGTTGATATTTCATATTGTTGATTCATAACTTTAGAAGAGCTATTTTTGATGGTGAATGGGATTGCTATCAAAGCAGCTCATGGTGGTGCTTTGATTAGAAAGTGAAAAGAGTGGAGAGAAGAGTTCTTACATGTACAGTAATAAATTCAGCTTTATTATAAAAATATGAATCTCATTCCCACTATCATCTTCCTGCTCCTGCAGAGTAATACAGCTTCTGAATTTATGATCTCCCTTATTGTTAATGATTTGCTTTTGTGGATAATAGTGTCTTGTTCTATTTCCCATCATGGTCAGGCAATTGTGAGGAAAGCACTAGATCTCTCTATAATCTGTGAAGCCTGCTCTTTATATCAGAGGGGTGCCTCAGAGCTGCCTGGACCCAGCACCCAGCCAAATGTCTAATTGTTTTACTGATTTTATATTATCGAAGCCTTATTAGGATCCAAGTGTATGGGCTTGCCATTATAATCCTGCAATAGCCTAGATGAAGAAGGAAATATAATATTCTTACCTTCCCCACTCTTGCAGCCATTATCCCCCATTGAACACAATGGGCCAGGCCTTGAATATAAGGTGAGTTATAAGAGACAGGATGTGGAGGAGGACTGGGAGGAGCATGTGGTGAAAAGACACTCGTTTGTGGTGAAGGACACTCCCACGTTTGTGCCATATGAGATCAGGATCCAGGCAAGGAACCACCAGGGATGGGGACCTGAACCCAAAGTGGTGATGGGCTACTCTGGAGAGGACTGTGAGTGACTTAAACACAGAGAGTTTTTATGTGTTTTTCACAATAATGATACTATTGAAATGTACAAGGCTAATACGGTATGGTATGTACCATTTAGCTGTGTCTATGGTAGGCTACAGTCCATAAAATATGGACTATTTTCCCTGAAAAGGCCAAAGTAGCTGATGAAATCCAATGTTTGATTGTGTGATATGCATGTAGTAGCTTTATTGAGCTAAAACTTTCTTTTAGAAGTCATAAACCACTTCACTTCACTTTATTTATTTATATTTCACTCTTCATCTTTAGATTTATTTTGGACTTGCCCTCAGGAAGTTACCTCAGGTCAAATACAATGTTATAGATACAAAAGCACCTCAACCTTGTTAAGAATGTGTTGTCTTCCTTTAGAGGTTTCGTGATACTTTGTTGTCATACTGTCTGGTATCATCGCTTAGGCAATAGCAGTGAGCCTCACACTAGTTCCTACCTTGTGAAAGTGGTATATCACATTATTTAGATTGCAGTCACTGATCTATAGATTCATATTTTACAGAAGCATATCTTTGAAGCACCTAAATACTCAACCCAGCTAATACTACACATATGATCTGGTGGATCATTCACCATAAAGCTGAGCTTATATTTCACATGTTGGGGTGATCTTTACGGTACTTAGTGTGACATATGGGCTGAATGGACTGTGATGTGAGTGTGTTTGGCCCTGCAGTTCCGTCAGCGGCTCCTGATGATGTAGCGGTGGAGGTGATGAACAACTCGCTGGTCAAGGTCAGCTGGACGGGTATTCACAAGGACAAGCTGCATGGACATCTGGGAGGCTACAGGGTAATTCTTTAAAACAGTCCTGAAGCTTTCAGACACAGTTTAAAGGGAGAGACCCTGACCTCGCTGGATCTTCTGGCCCTCTCACCCCACTCTGTCTCCCTAGCGCTGGCAGCTCACTGTTACCTTACACAGGCCACTAGCGAAAAATACTATAACCCAGACTATAGCCTTCCCCATTTATGATTTGTTGTCCTTTTCTCACATACGATCTGTTAGATTCATAACACTGTGTGTCCTCTCTGTCATGGCTGTGTCAGATAAACTGGTGGCGGCTGCGTAGTCTGCTGGACTCAAAGAAGACTCACGGGGACGAACACACTCTGACATTCCCGGGGGACCGGAACCATGCCATGGTACCAGGGCTCACACCCTTCTCTGAGTACAGCCTCATCGTCATGACCTTCAACAGGCGAGGCAACGGGCCAGGCAGCCACGCCGTCAACTTCAAAACCCCAGAGGGAGGTAAGACAGGAGGGGGTGGGGGGTGTTGAGGTGAGGTGCCATGGAACATATTAATTCACTACTGTGCAACTGAAGAAGAAAATAACTATCTGGAGACAAGCTTATTGTGCTACGCTGTAATACTGTTTACTACTTGTATATTCTTTTGTTTCACAGTTCCAGAGAAAACCCCAGTTTTCAGGGTCACAGATGTTCAGAAGCACACCGTCACTCTCACCTGGGCACCTCCTCTGGAGGCCAATGGAGTCCTTACAGGATATCTGCTAGAGTATCAGCTGAGTATGTACAAATCTTTCCTCTTCCCTGTTAAACTGCAGTCTCTGACATGCAACAGGCTCCCTTCATTCAATATGACTAGCGACTCCTTGATCTTACCACCAGGATATATTGTTGTGCTTATGAATGGTGCTACAGCGCATTGTTTAATGCTTTGTTAATGACAGTTTCTAGTTTAGCTCCTACAGCTGGTGCAAAAATGTGGTCCTATTATCGAAGAAAATACATGCAGAGCTTTGATCGTGAAGATCCACAGGTTTAAATCTCACAAGTGGTTGCATGAGAACATGATCACATGGAGAACAAAAACTCAGATAAAAATACCCTTGAGTAGAAAATAATGAGGGTTGAAAACAACTAAATGTTAAATGTCTGTTATTGGATGGCATCAGAAAGCATGGAAGGTGATATCCAGTGTGACTCATTGATAGTATAACCCAGGATGACCCCCTTGGTGAGAGAGGGGTCAGTGTCTGGTCAGGGTGTGGCCTGTGTGGTGTGTTGTGATCTGACCCCAGCAGCGCTTATCAAGGCCAGCGTGTCACAGCCTTTTATGGTCTTGGTAAGTGACCCTATCCCGTCCACTGGGGACTTCATCACAACCAACGGCCCAGATTCATCTCAAAGGAAACAGTCACAGGACAACTATAATGTGCATGTGTGTATCCCTCCCTGGCCTGAAACAATAACAACGAAGAGGCTGATTACAAAGTTTAAACGACAGCTTTGCACAGCAACTCTCCCTAATGGTTTTTGATTTTGCCGCTGCACAAGAGGGCCAAAAGCTGATGGACTTTTGAAGTGAGGGGTTTTTGAAGTACCCTTGAAGGAAGTGATGTTAATGGTAAAGATAATACACCAGAGGAAGCACCAGAGGAATTAAAAGGCTGCTGCAAAGCTGTTCCAGGGCTGAGCCCAGCTTCTTAGAGGTTCCTTGCTAACTTAATATTTCACAGGTTTCACAGGACCTACACCGTTACATTGACGGCCGGTTCCATCTCTAGGGAAGGAAGAACCAACTCACAATGGAGATCAGATGTTATTCATAGGTTGCACCGCTGTCACTCGGTCGCGTCATGCCATTGTTATGAACGCTCTCAAGCCGCCCTCTACCGGTGGCGTAATAGTGGTGTCCTAAAGTCGTGATACACTATAGTGCCTGGAAATACCAAGACATTGCTAAAGTAGTCAAATGTTTAGTAGGAAACAACTTTGCCAGCATGTCGTCAAATGTACTTTAGACAGACGGCAATGTTGTCATTAGCTAGCAAAGTTTGTAAAAAATAGCTAGCTATGCTAACAGTAGCTAGCTAAAATCCGGTGTCCTCCCCTCAATCTTAACTAACTAGCTAACGTTATACTGCATCCATTTATTTCTAAGCCACTGTAATGCACTTTTGATTACATCTTCATCAGTGCTCATTGACAATACATTGAGTAGAATGCTCAGTTTGTTATCAGTCCAAAACAAATGTTCCAAACAACATTGTGACAAAACATGAAACCCATGACTACATGCTTACATAATGTGATCATATATCCACCAAACCCACAACATATTATGAGTGTCCTTTTCAAATGATCAATCAAATGCTTATTTTCTCCTTCTGTATCAGAGAGATCCTTTGTGTCCATTGATACAGGAAGACACGTTTAATCGAGTCTCTGTGTGTTTAGTCAACGACACAGAGGAGGTGGGTGTCCTGCAATCTGTGGACATCAGCAACCCTGACACCACCACGTGGGTCCTGCAGAACCTGGAGGCCGTCAGTAGGTACAAGTTCTACCTGCGCCCCTGCACCAGGGTGGGCTGTGGGCCCCGGGTCAGCAAGGAGAGCATCACCACGCCTGAAGCACGTAAGTCACACAGGGTGTGGCAGGGGGACTGGAGGAAGTCCTTTGGGAATGGAAGGGGGGTATGGGTTTACTGTCAAGGGAAATAGCGAGACGTGGTAGCAGGACTTTATATTAGAGGGATGACGTACTCTGTAAATGACCAAGCCTGTACACTGTAAATGACCAAGCCTGTAGACTGTAAATGACCAAGCCTGTACACTGTAAATGACCAAGCCTGTACACTGTAAATGACCAAGCCTGTAGACTGTAAATGACCAAGCCTGTACACTGTAAATGACCAAGCCTGTACACTGTAAATGACCAAGCCTGTACACTGTAAATGACCAAGCCTGTACACTGTAAATGACCAAGCCTGTAGACTGTAAATGACCAAGCCTGTACACTGTAAATGACCAAGCCTGTACACTGTAAATGACCAAGCCTGTACACTGTAAATGACCAAGCCTGTACACTGTAAATGACCAAGCCTGTACACTGTAAATGACCAAGCCTGTACACTGTAAATGACCAAGCCTGTAGACTGTAGATGACCAAGCCATTTCAGTAATGTATTAGCTCATTGAATTTCAGGGAATATGATATTGGCTCCAACTGCCAGGCTTTTCATATCTCCATCTAAGTAATGTTTGTGGGTAAACAATATCATAAGGGTGTGAGAAGGGGTTTCATTCATCATTGTCATAAAAGAGCAAGTGCTTATTGATTTGAAGGAGAAAGCGAGCTAGGAAACAATCCACTGGAAAAGAGAATTGCCTTCAGCAAGAGAAAATTCACATTTTCTGTATCATATTGTATAATTATATAGGAATTGGTAAGGTAAGTAAATTGCAAGCCATTGCAATGTCTGGTTCATGCATATAACACAACATTTTCATTTTATGAATTATATGTCATTTCTACTTCAGTCGAGTGGTAGATGTACTCTGTCGGAACCAGGCCAATCTCAATTCAACTGAGTCTGTGGGAGTGTAGATAAGAGGGTGACACCAGTCAAATATGATTAGAATTTAATGAAAATAAGCAAGTATACTTGAATGTGTAATGGAGGGTCTGTACTGTGGTGCCACATCACACATAGCATCTGTCTAACAATAGTAATAATTGATTTGGGTACTCTCTAATAGTAAGGGCTTTTAAATTGATATAAATGTATAACAAAACATATCTTATTCAATCAAAAACTGTAAGCAGGCTTCTGGGATGAATTAAAAAACATCAAATTTGGTGTGCTGCGAGAATGCATGTTTAGATTGATTTACTAAACAAAACACCATTATAGTGTGAAACCAAAATAAATATGCTTTCTCCCTGTGTGGGAGTAATGTCAAATCAAATCATATTTTATTTGTCACGTGCTTCATAAACAACAGGTGTAGACTAATAGTGAAATGCTTACTTACGGGCCTTACCAACAATGCAGAGAGAATAATAGCACAAAGAATAAATACATTTACATTTTACATTTTAGTCATTTAGCAGATGCTCTTATCCAGAGCGACTTACAGTTAGTGCATACATTATTTTTATCAAGTAACGATAACTTGGCTATATACACGGGGTCCCAGTACCGAGTCAATGTGCAGGGGTATGAGGTAATTGAGGTAGATACATTGCCTTCAGAAAGTATTCATACCCCTTGACTTATTCTACATTTTGTTGCTAGACATCATTGCTAGACCACCATTTTCAGGTCTTGCCATAGATTTTTTAATATATTTAAGTCAAAACTGTAACTCGGCCAGTCAGGAACTTTCACTGTCTGCTTGGTAAGGAACTCCAGTGTAGATTTGGCCTTGTGTTTTAGGTTATTGTCCTGCTGAAAGGTGAATTAATCTCCCAATGTCTGGTGAAAAGCAGACTGAACCAGGTTTTCCTCTAGGATTTTGCCTGTGCTTAGCTCCATTCCGTTAATTTTTTAGCCACCACTATGCTTGAGAATATGGAGAGTAGGGTTGAATATTTTCCCTGTATTTTTTTGCAAATATTCCCGCCAAACCGGAAGTGTCATTCAAAAGCATTATAAAGCATATACATATGTCTGGATTTGATTTGAGCTTTGATCAGCATGAAAATTCAAACCTGATGCTACCTGACCCTGATGAACCATATATTAAATACATTTTATGAGCCCTACATTAACAACATTTGGTCCTCTGTAGCTCAGCTGGTAGAGCACGGCGCTTGTAACGCCAAGGTATTGGGTTCGATCCCCGGGACCACCCATACAAAAAAAATTATGCACGCATGACTGTAAGTCGCTTTGGATAAAAGCGTCTGCTAAATGGCATATTATTATTATTATAACATTTAATGAGCCCAAGCCCAAAAAAGCCCAAATAATTGTGCCATTATCCAATACATATACAGTGGGGAGAACAAGTATTTGATACACTGCCGATTTTGCAGGTTTTCCTACTTACAAAGCATGTAGAGGTCTGTAATTTTTATCATAGGTACACTTCAACTGTGAGAGACGGAATCTAAAACAAAAATCCATAAAATCACATTGTATGATTTTTAAGTAATTAATTTGCATTTTATTGCATGACATATGTATTTGATCACCTACCAACCAGTAAGAATTCCGGCTCTCACAGACCTGTTAGTTTTTCTTTAAGAAGCCCTCCTGTTCTCCACTCATTACCTGTATTAACTGCACCTGTTTGAACTCGTTACCTGTATAAAAGACACCTGTCCACACACTCAATCAAACAGACTCCAACCTCTCCACAATGGCCAAGACCAGAGAGCTGTGTAAGGACATCAGGGATACAATTGTAGACCTGCACAAGGCTGGGATGGGCTACAGGACAATAGGCAAGCAGCTTGGTGAGAAGGCAACAACTGTTGGCACAATTATTAGAAAATGGAAGAAGTTCAAGATGACGGTCAATCACCCTCAGTCTGGGGCTCCATGCAAGATCTCACCTTGTGGGGCATCAATGATCATGAGGAAGGTGAGGGATCAGCCCAGAACTACACGGCAGGACCTGGTCAATGACCTGAAGAGAGCTGGGACCACAGTCTCAAAGAAAACCATTAGTAACACACTACGCCGTCATGGATTAAAATCCTGCAGCGCATGCAAGGTCCCCCTGCTCAAGCCAGCGCATGTCCAGGCCCGTCTGAAGTTTGCCAATGACTATCTGGATGATCCAGAGGAGGAATGGGAGAAGGTCATGTGGTCTGATGAGACAAAAATAGAGCTTTTTGGTCTAAACTCCACTCGCCGTGTTTGGAGGAAGAAGAAGGATGAGTACAACCCCAAGAACACCATCCCAACCGTGGATGTGGAAACATCATTCTTTGGGGATGCTTTTCTGCAAAGGGGACAGGACGACAGCACCGTATTGAGGGGAGGATGGATGGGGCCAAGTATCACGAGATCTTGGCCAACAACCTCCTTCCCTCAGTAAGATCATTGAAGATGGGTCGTGGCTGGGTCTTCCAGCATGACAACGACCCGAAACACACAGCCAGGGCAACTAAGGAGTGGCTCCGTAAGAAGCATCTCAAGGTCCTGGAGTGGCCTAGCCAGTCTCCAGACCTGAACCCAATAGAAAATCTTTGGAGGGAGCTGAAAGTCCGTATTGCCCAGCGACAGCCCCGAAACCTGAAGGATCTGGAGAAAGTCTGTATGGAGGAGTGGGCCAAAATCCCTGCTACAGTGTGTGCAAACCTGGTCATGACCTACAGGAAACGGATGATCTCTGTAACTGCAAACAAAGGTTTCTGTACCAAATATTAAGTTCTGCTTTTCTGATGTATCAAATACTTATGTCATGCAATAAAATGCAAATTAATTACTTAAAAATCATACAATGTGATTTTCTGGATTTTTGTTTTAGATTCAGTTTCTCACAGTTGAAGTGTACCTATGATAAAAATTACAGACCTCTACATGCTTTGTAAGTAGGAAAACCTGCAAAATCGGCAGTGTATCAAATACCTGTTCTCCCCACTGTATGTGTAGGCTACCACACATTATGCATGACAGAAAAACATAAAAGCCCATAAATGTAGCTAGCTATATGCTATATTGGGTAAATAAATTAAACTAGCTCCAGTAGGCTAATCTTTTTGAGTGTGAACTGTATTACTGTACTGTATTGTATTATACTGTATTATATGGACTGGAATTACGCACATCATTCAAACCATGAAAAGGAGAAGAGAACATGTGATTCTGCTGCAGCACATGCGGCCTACAAAGTTACAAGTATAGGTTAGCGAATGTGACTTTAATTTTGAAATATAATAGAGCCTATTTGTATAATTAGTAGGCTTACGCATATATACCTTTCATAATATTTCCCATAATGTTATTAGCCTACCTCCTCTTTCTCTATTGTTGCTTCATTGCTTCCTCGCTTTCAACAGTTAAATAAAATACGTTTCGTTGTCTTCATAGTTCTTATGACATCTTTGAATTATATCGGACTATAATTAGATGCAGAAGGCTTTCACTTCTCTTCAGATTGAATGGTTATGGGTCTGTATAAATAGCTGCTATAGCCTACCGCCATCGCGCGTTCGCTCTTCTTTCAAAATATCTGTGAGTTCTATGGGCTGCTGTATTTAACATTAAGCAAAAAAGAGCTTGCGTCCCTCTTCGAATAGTCTATTGGTATAAGAAATGCAAAAACAATAATGTCCATCAAGCTATTCTAGTCTAGCTTTTCCTGCATGGGACTCCAAGAGCTAAGGAGTGTTTTTTAAGGAGAGGCCAGGGGAGCACAGGTGCTTGCGTATTGCACAAGAGACAGAGGCTATAAGTTAGAAGCTTATAATGCATAACCCATCATTAATTAGCTAAATATAAGGCTAATACTGCATTACATTTATTATCTGAAAGAGGTACACTAGGACATCTATATTTAGGGCTATATATCAATCTAGAACAGGATGATCTATTCTGGATGCAATTTGAATGGAGTTGATGGAGAGAGTGAAAGACTGCGAGAGAGTGCTTGCCCGTGCACTGATTTAAAGCAATGATATTCAAGTGATAGGCTGTTATAAAACTCTGCAGCTGCAATTAAAAAACTAAAAAACTTTACAATTAAAAGACAAGGTGACCCCCGAAAGCCAGATGGATATGGGTACAGTAAATTCGACGTGCATTCGGTCTTTATATTACTGTAGCATAGGCTATGCTGCAGCAAATGTAGGCCTACCTGTCACAAGAAAAAAAGTTACCATGATGAGATGACAGGTCTACATGCATTGTGAACTGTGCTCCATACTGAGATGGGCAGTCTGTCCCCACCCTGAGCATTGATTCATCATGCAGAGGCCGTAGATAATCCAGATTTAGACATTGCACATCATTTAACAGCTCCATTTCAAGCCATGCTGTTCATATAAATAATGTATTATATTTTACCGGTTTCTCACAGCTATTTATCCCGGGAAAAGGGAGTGGTTTTGGGTGGTAAATCCTGGTCAATCTCGATAACCGGGTTCCCGCCATTCAACCCTAGTACTCAGTAATGTGTTGTATTGTATTTGCCCCAAAATTAACACTTTGTATTCAGGCGTCCTTCTTTTCACTCTGTCAATTAGGTTATTATTGTGGAGTAACTACAATGTCGTTGATCCATCCTCAGTTTTCTCCTATCTCTGTAACTGTTTCAAAGTCACGATTGGCCTCATGGTGAAATCCCTGGGCGGTTTCCTTCCTCTCTGGCAACTAAGTTAGGAAGGATGCCTGTATCTTTGTAGTCACTGGGTGTATTGATAAACCATCCAAAGTGTAATTAATAACTTCACCATGCTCAAAGGGATAATCAATGTCTGCTTTAAAAAAAAATCTTTACCCATCTACCAATAGGTGCCACTCTTTGCAAGGCATTGGAAAATCTCCCTGGTCTTTTTGCTTGAATATGTGTTTAGAATGCACTGCTCGACTGAGGGACCGTTTATTAATTTGTAAACATTTCGAAAAACATATTTCCACTTTTACGTTATGGGGTATTGTGTGTAGGCCAGTGACAAAAATGTTGTATTTAATTCATTTTAAATTCAGGCTGTACCACATCAAAATGTGGAAAAAAGTCAAGGGCTGTGAATACTTTCTGTACATACAGTGCCTTGCAAAAGTATTCATCCCCCTTGGTGTTTTTCCTATTTTGTTGCGTTACAACCTGTAATTTAAATAGATTTTTATTTGGATTTCATGTAATGGACATACACAAAATAGTCCAAATTGGTGAAGTGAAATGAGAAAAATTACTTGTTTAAAATAATTCTAAAAAATTAATAACGGAAAAATGGTGCGTGCATATGTATTCACTCCCTTTGCTTCGAAGCCCCTAAATAAGATCTGGTGCAACCAATTACATTCAGAAGTCACATAATTAGTTAAATAAAGTCCACCTGTGTGCAATCTAAGAGTCACATGATCTCAGTATATATACACCTGTTCTGAAAGGCCCCAGAGTCTGCAACACCGCGAAGCAAGGGGCACCACCAAGCAAGCGGCACCATGAAGACCAAGGAGCTCTCCAAACAGGTCAGGGACAAAGTTGTGGAGAAGTACAGATCAGGGTTGGGTTATAAAAAAAATATTCAAAACTTTGAACCTCCCACGGAGCACCATTAAATCCATTATTAAAAAATGGAAAGAATATGGCACCACGACAAACCTGCCAAGAGAGGGCCGCCCACCAAAACTCACGGACCAGGCAAGGAGGGCATTAATTAGAGAGGCAACAAAGAGACCAAAGATAACCCTGAAGGAGCTGCAAAGCTCCACAGCGGAGATTGGAGTATCTGTCCATAGGACCACTTTAAGCTGTACACTCCACAGAGCTGGGCTTTACGGAGAAGTGGCCAGAAAAAAAACATTGCTTATAGAAAAAAATAAGCAAACACGTTTGGTGTTCGCCAAAAGGCATGTGGGAGACTCCTCAAACATATGGAAGAAGGTACTCTGGTCAGATGAGACTAAAATTGAGCTTTTTGTCCATCAAGGAAAACGCTATGTCTGGCGTAAACCCAACACCTCTCATCTCCATCCCCACAGTGAAGCATGGTGGTTGCAGCATCATCCTGTGGGGATGTTTTTCATCGGCAGGGACTGGGAAACTGGTCAGAATTGAAGGAATGATGCATGGCGCTAAATACAGGGAAATTCTTGAGGGAAACCTGTTTCAGTCTTCCAGAGATTTGAGACTGGGACGGAGGTTCACCTTCCAGCAGGACAATGACCCTAAGCATACTGCTAAAGCAACACTTGAGTGGTTTAAGGGGAAACATTGAAATGTCTTGGAATGGCCTAGTCAAAGTCCAGACCTCAATCCAATTGAGAATCTGTGGTATGACTTAAAGATTGCTGTTCACCAGCGGAACCCATCCAACTTGAAGGAGCTGGAGTAGTTTTGCCTTGAAGAATGGGCAAAAATCCCATTGGCTAAATGTGCCAATTTTATAGAGACATACCCCAAGAGACTTGCAGCTGTAATTGCTGCAAAAGGTGGCTCTACAAAGTATTGACTTTGGGGGGGGGGGTGAATAGTTATGCACGCTCAAGTTTTCTGTTTTTTTTGTCTTATTTCTTGTTTGTTTCACACCCAAAAAATATTTTGCATCTTCAAAGTGGTAGGCATGTTGTGTAAATCAAATGATACAAACCCACAAAAAAAAAAAATTTTAATTCCAGGTTGTAAGGCAACAAAATAGGAAAAATGCCAAGGGGGTGAATACTTTCGCAAGCCAATGTACAGTATAGGTAGGATTAAAGTGACTTATGTAATGTAATATTGTTTTGGATGTATACCCTGTAAACTCAGGTTAGACTGAGATGGCCCTGAGTTATAATCTACTTCATTTACATGATTGGATCTCCCATCACATTTATGCAGGGAAACATTTTGCATCTTTTTCATGCTTATATTGCAGTTGGTGTCAGCACATGTTCTTTCGTGCCATGCTAAAGTACGTAAGGCTTTTAACTTATGCAATTGATGATAATGTATGCCTGTCAGGTGGGTATCCATCTTCTTGATTATATATTCACTGTGTGGTGTGGAAGCTAAAACCACTTTCCATACATGTATCTGCTTGGCAATGCTTTCCTTTTTCTTTTTCGTCTCCTCACCAGCTTCCACAGCGGTATCCACTGTCAACTTCAGTATGTAGATTTCTGTTTATGTGCAGTAAAAAACAACTTCTGTAGTCCAACACTGCTGTAAATCATGCCCACAGGTATATTCTCTGCGAAATAACTGCATTGATATATTTCTGCATGAGTCTTCCATGAATTATTTGTATCATATCCTTGGTGGATACTAGAGTAGTACTGTAGCTCTCGCATTCCATTTCTGACAAAGACTATTCTTCTGATATACCTGTTAGTATGATTTCTATAAGCTATACTGTACGCAGTTTCTTTAACATAGACTAGCTATGAGTGCATGAATATGGATAAAGAGCTCATATACAGGTGGGAGGTGAATCTTGGAGACAGCAGCTCCTGGCCCAGTTGCCTGCATGGTTGACTAGGTCAAGCAGCCGTTTAGAAAAGGTTTCTGAGTCTGATGTCAGCAACCATTAAGACACGTAATGTTTCACACAAATAAGGAACTAAGATGATGTAGATACTCCCCTCATCTGTGAATAATTGCCCTTGTCTGCTGCGTGCCCTTGCCATCAGCGCTGAGCACTCTGATGCCTCCTTTCATTAGTAGACCAATACAGACTCCCCTGTTTTCAGACCAAGTTTGTGGTTTTCTCTGCAGTAAAAATGGTAATGAGGATCCCGTTTATAAATTAATATGAATCCAGTCTCATTAGTGAATCTGTAAATGAATATTGACTTTTGTTCCAACAACATCAGGCTCAATGCCACACGTATTACAAACAGAGGGATCAAATTATGCTTTAGGTACAGCATACAGGAAGGCTATCAGACATGCATCTGCTGTATATTGTATTGTCAATAAAAGTTCAAATGATGATGTCTTTGTTTCAACAGAGGAAAAGTCCCTTCCTATAGTATAAATCATTACCAATGATCACCTCTAACCACAAATTAGACCATATTTGCTAGTTGTTTGATGGTATTCATTGCTCAATCCACGATTGTGCACCCCAATACATGTCAGACATGCTTTTAAGTTATGTACCCAGTAGGTCTCTCAGGTTCTCTGGGACTGGCCTTTTAACTACCCCAAAGCCTAGGACCAAGAGGCATGGAGAGGATGCCTTTAGTTATTATGCCCCCAGCCTCTGTATTTGCCTCAGAGAGAACCTGAGGAGGGCCGAAAGAGTGGACATATTTAAAAGAGGGTTTTTTCCTTAGTGTGCTTTTTAGTCGTTCAGTTTTTGTCATTCTTTAGTTTTTTATCTTATGTTTGTTGTGTAGTAAATATTTCAGCTTTTGTTTTTATAGGTTTTTATTAGTTTTCTCTTGTGATGCACATTGCGTTGCATTCCATGTCTGAAATGTGCTGTATAAATAAAGCTTCATTTGATTTGATTTGCTCTGTAGTAGTAACCACCCAGACTAGTTGTTATAGTAGACATATCTGTAGACTAGAAACTAATATCAGTCCACTATACCCGTAGATGTAGTGTACTAACAATTTTATTAGTAGCGCCCACTCCCTGACTCAAAAAATAGCCAATAATGTCCAGATGTGTCTTCCTTTTCAGGCCAGTCTGCCTCCCCCTCACGTCCAAGCCCTACAGTCTCCCACATGGCCAAGTTCATCCGTTCCAACATAGGTATACACTACCGGTCAAAAGTTTGGACACACCTACTCATTCAAGGGTTTTTCTTTATTTTTACTATTTTCTACATTGTAGAATAATAGTGAAGACATCAACACTATGAAATAACACATATGGAATCATGTAGTAACCAAAAAGGTGTTAAACAAATCTAAATATATTTTATATTTGAGATTCTTCAAATAGCCACCCTTTGCCTTGATGACAGCTTTGCACACTTTTGGCATTCTCTCAACCAGCTTCACCTGGAATGCTTTTCCAACAGTCTTGAAGGAGTTCCCACATATGCTGTGCACTTGTTGGCTGCTTTTCCTTCACTCTGCCGTCCGACTCATCCCAAACCATCTCAATTTGGTGGAGGCCAGGTCATCTGATTCAGCACTCCATCACTCTCCTTCTTGGTAAAATAGCCCTTACACAGCCTGGAGGAGTGTTGGTTCATTGTCCTGTTGAAAAACAAATGATAGTCCCACTAAGCCCAAACCAGATGGGATGGCATATCACTGTAGAATGCTGTGGTAGCCATGCCGCGTCTCACAAAGATACGGCGATTGGAACCAAAAATCTCCAAATTGGACTCCAGACCAAAATACACATTTCCACCAGTCTAATGTCCATTGCTCGTGTTTCTTGGCCCAAGCAAGTCTTTTCTTCTTATTGGTGTCCTTTAGTAGTGGTTTCTTTGAAGCAATTCAACCATGAAGGCCTGATTCATGCAGTCTCCTCTGAACAGTTGATGTTGACATGAGTCTGTTACTTGAACTCTGTGAAGCATTTATTTGGGCTGCAATTTCTGAGGCTGGTAACTCTAATGAACTTATCCTCTGCAGCAGAGGTAACTCTGGGTCTTCCATTCCTGTGGCTGCTCTGGCTCCGGAGTAGATCCGCTGACCGGAGCTGGACTGGACACCGGTGGAGCGGACTGCTCTGACTCTGGAGTGGAGCAGCTGACCAGTGCTGGACCAGGCACCGGTGGAACGGGCACGGGCCGTGCCGGACTGGGAACACGCACCACTGGCTTGGTGCGAGCAGCAGGCACGGGCCGGGCCGGACTGGGAACACGCACCACTGGTCTGGTGCGAGGAGCAGGAACGGGCTGGGCCGGACTGGAGACACGCACCACAGGTCTGGTGCGAGGAGCAGGAACGGGCCGGGCCGGACAGGGGACACGCACCACTGGTCTGGTGCGAGGTGCAGGCACAGGCCGTACCGGACTGGGAACACGCACCACTGACTTGGTGCGAGGTGCAGGCAAGGGCCGGGCCGGACTGGAGACACGCACCACTGGCCTGGTGCGGGGAGCAGGTACGGGGCGTACCGGGCTGGCAACATGCACCACTGGTTTGGTGCGAGAAGCAGGGATGGGCCGTACTGGACTGGGAACACGCACCACTGGCTTGGTGCGGGGAGCAGGTACGTGCCGTACCGGACTGGGAACACGCACCACTGGCTTGGTGCGAGGAGCAGGCACAAGCCGTACCAGACTGGGAACCGGCGCTGGAGGTCTACGACTATACCAGTCCTTTACTCTCCGTGCCCAGACTCCTCCCTGAGCCCCCACGAGTGCAGTGGTCGGGGCTCTTCTCTATCGATCCCTGACCACCCTTTTAGCCCCCCCAAAATTCTTTCTTGGGGCTGTCCCGCGGGCTTCCTCCTCGGCCGACGCCGCCTCCTCCTTCGCCCAGGGTCCTTTTCCTGCCAAAATCTCCTCCTGTGTCCAAAAACTCTTCCCCACCTGTGTCCAGGGTGTCTGCTGCTCCTGGGCACGCTGCTTGGTCCGTTTTTGGTGGGATCTTCTGTCACGATCGTTGAGAGACGGGTCAGACCAAGGTGTAGCGTGGTATGCAAACATGTATATTTAATGATAAACACAAAACAAAACAACAAACCAACGTAACGTGAAGTCCAAGGCTATACACAATACAAGCCTAACACAGGAACAAGATCCCACAACATAGGTAGGCACACAGGCTACTTAAGTATGATCCCCAATCAAAGACAACAAGCGACAGCTGTCTCTGATTGGGAATCACACCCGGCCAAACATAGAAATACAATACCTAGATACCAAACATAGAATTCCCAGCATAGATTCTCACGCCCTGACCAAACCAACTAAAATCAACCGGCCTCTCAAGGCCAGGGCGTGACATTTGGTAAACACTTTTTTGGTTACTACATGATTCCATATGTGTTATTTCATAGTTTTGATGTCTTCACTATTATTCTACAATGTAGAAAATAGTAAAAATAAAGAAAAACCCTTGAATGAGTAGGTGTTCTAAAACTTTTTCTAAAACAGTTAAGGTGCCACCATACAACCAATTGTGTTCAATATGGCAATGATAGCCATATGTGAAAACCACAGGAGGCTGGTGAGGGGATGACGGCTCATAATAAATGATGGAATGGAGTGAATGGAATGGTATCAAGCACATGGAAACCAGGTGTTTGATGTGTTTGATACCATTCCATTGATTCCGTTCCTGCCATTACTATGTGCCCGTCCTCCCCAATTAAGTTGCCACCGGCCACCGGTGGTGAAAACACTCAACTCTAGTGATACCATATGACACAAATACTCTTCTCTATTTTGAGCTTAAGTTCAATCAATGAAAACTACCCTAAGCATCGATGTTGAGTTAAAGTCCCTCAAACACCTCAAAAAACTCATCAAGAGACAGTCATATTATTTAGTATGTTCCATACCCGAAGGTGTGAGTGTAGTGTGTTGTAGTTCAAACAGGACAAATATGGGGCCCAACAAGGATTGATTTGTTGGGCCCCAGTCCTCCTTTACACAGCAGAATATTGACCGAACAGTCACCTGACATTTCCATGTAACCTTCAACTGGGTAAACAACTATAGTGCTGTTGGACAAGGAAACGTCCATAGCAACATTTGTCGGCATAGCCAGGCAGAGTGAGGAGGAGGAGCAGGAGGTGTGAGCTCTTACAGAGAGGGTGATATTTAGGGGAAACTGAGATAAGTGGATAAGTGGAAACTGTTGAAAGTTGTAGATCAGAATATTTCAGTGTACTGGGCTCAGCTTTAAAAAAGCTCCCTGACTTTGAAGAGCCATTTTGCAGGCATGGTGGCAGGGCCAGGGCTGCGCTCCCTGCTGTGGCAACAGATGCTTTCTGCAGCCTTAAATACCAGGCTGAGCAGTGCAACGACAAACACACCAAGCCCTGAAATATTTTTTGTCACTTGCAAAGCGAATGATGGGAATTACCATAGTTACAGAGTCATACACCAGCTGTACCCATGGTGTGTCATTTGTGCTCACAGGGATGGGTAGGCCAGACACAGGTGTCCTTGTGTTCTGAATGATCACCTGAGCAAACACCTGAGCAGGAGACACAGTCGAAGATTTGCATGTTCGCCTGAGGGAGAGAAGGGGATTGTTTGCCGTTGACCGGTCGTACGAAAGCAGTGCAACCTTTCTTTTCCAACTTGCAAAATGAAGTGGTGCATTATCCTCAACCTCCCTCCAGCTGCAGTGATTCTTTGATTTCCTGGAGTGTCAGTCTTCAGAGAATTTATTTGTCTGTTATTGTCTAATGTATGCAGCACCACCGTGTACATGAGTTAAGCTGCAGTGAGGCACAGGGATTTCTGCTCACCCCTGATATTTAACATTTCCATCGAAGTGTATACTGTTGTAGAGAGAAGCACAATCTATGTGATTTGAAAAGCGATAGCAATCAGTTGTATTAAGAAAATGAACATGCAAAGTCAATAAGCAGGGTTTTGCATTGTTCATTAGTCTGCTCGTTTCAGTGAATACCTAATATCTTTAGATTTCCATTCAGCTTTGCTGGCTTTCCTTGGCTTTCCTTTTCCTTTGACAATTTCATTATAAGTGATTCAGGAAACATGCCAGTTATTGATAAGCCTTCATTCTATATCCTCCAATATGATTAAGCATGAGACACATTTGTTAGGCTACATATACTGTACTGTATGTGCATAAGCAAATGGATTGACTACATCAACAAGTCCCTGGCCAACGTTTTTTTGTGTGTGTGAAAGTGATCTGTACTATCCTTAATCCTTTACTAACCCTGTTCTGCCATTTCTCCCCTCTTCCTCCCTCATCTGTCTGTCAGTTCCAGCCCTGTTGAATATTAGTTCCTCAGTTAGTGACAACTTTGCAAATATCAGTTGGATTCCAGGAAGCGAACAAACGGATTCAGAGTTTTATATTGCATATATGAACAACCGTAAGCACATTACTTCTCTGTCCATTTGTAGTATTACTTCTCTGTCCATTTGTAGTATATTTTATAACGATACACTTTTAAGGTGATTTTGAATGTATTGGTAACATCTGAGACATCTCTATTCAATACTACCGTTACATGCTAGAAATTGTGTTCTGTGTTATTTCATCGAATGCTCTGTAAATAACCCTTGACCCTTCACCCCTAATGGGTACTAACCCTCCCTGATTGTGCACCTAGGTAAAGGTAACTGGAAGATCTCTGAGGCAGTTAACTCCTTTAAGACTTTCCACGTCATTGAGGGGCTGGAGCCTGGGACTGTGTACACTATGCGCCTTATGACTAACAACTGGGTTGATAATTCTAGTATTTTTGAAGATGTAATCAGGACCAGGGTTAAAGGTGAGCAGGGATGACATCGGAAAATAAGTAAAAGCTTATAGTAAAAGCCCCCCCTTCAAATCCCTACACACATAATCACCATAACCAATTGACGTCTTATTAAGTATGCAGGTGCACCAATGTCCTTGAACATGTCTCAAGGTATCATCCATGGTTCTCTGTGTCAATAGGACTTTTTTATATATTTTTTGTGACTTGGTGAAAGGAATTCCATTTGAACAGCCTCCTCAGTTGATTAATTAGACAAAGGGATTAGCTGTTTATTATTAATACTGCTACATTTCCATGTCAACGTCACCTGCTGCCTCTGCATCCGATAGACTTTGTCCATGTAAACATTCAATCAAGCGTCCTCATGAAAGGCTGAGTCGTGTTGCTGTTTATTCTCCTCTCCTCAGGTCTGGCAAGCATCCATGGAGGAATCTCTACCCAGGGCTGGTTCATCGGGCTGATGTGTGTCGTGGCTCTTCTCACACTCATGGTGTTAATCGCCTGCTTTGTCAACAGAAATAAAGGAGGGAAATATTCTGGTAGGTGCTCAGATGCAAACACACACACATTGCACCTTATAAATGCTAACTAATCACTGCACTAGGCAGTCTTTAATACCTAAGAGAAATGATCACTCTGGACACCTGTCACGCCCTGGCTCTGGGGACTCTTGTATGTTGAGCCAGGGTGTTAGTTTCTTTGTGTAGTGTCTATGTTTCGTTTTCTATGTTCTGTTCTAGGTTATGTGTTTCTATGTTGGCCGGGGTGGTTCTCAATCAGAGGCAATGAGAATCAGCTGTTGCTTGTTGTCTCTGATTGGGAACCATACTTAGGCAGCCTTTTGTGCACTTCTGATTGGTGGGATCTTGTTCCGTGTAGGTTTGTGTATGACCGAGGACTTCACGTTTCGTTTTGTTGTTTTTGTTGTTTGTATCGTGTTACTAAGTACACTATTAAAGAGATGTACGCATATCACGCTGCGCCTTGGTCCACTCATTATGACGATCGTGACAGAAGATCCCACCCCCCAAAACAGGACCAAGCAGCGTGACTTGGGAGGAGATCTTGGATGGGCAGGGGTCCTGGACTTGGGAGGAAATCCAGGCCGGAATGGATCGCCGTCCGTGGGAGGAGACGGTGGAGGCGCGCCATAGAGAGGAGCAGCGGCGCCAACCGGGCCGACGTCGGACACGCAAGAGGCAACCCCAATAATTTTTTTTGGGGGGGCACACGGCATGGACGACGGGGCTGCTGGAGGCAGCTACTGGGCGAGTTTGTGAATTAGGAGAGGAGGCCACCGTGTTTGGGGGGCTGGAAGGGAGGTTGGCGGAGCCTAGAGGTAGAGCAGAGCCAACTCCCCGTACTCAGGCTAGGCAGTGTGAGACTGGGCAGGTTCCGAGGTATGCGGAGCTGCGTACTGTGCCGCGAGTGGTCCGGCACAGTCCGGTACGTCCTGTGCGAGCACCACGCACGTGTCGTGCTAAGTTGGGCATGCAGCCAGGACGGAGTGTGCCGGCTCAACGCTCGTGGCCTCCAGTACCCCTCCTCGGTCCCGGATATCCTGCGCCAGTGTCACGTGCTGTAGTGCCAGTACGAGTACACAGCCCTGTACGTCCTGTGCTGATGCCTCACACAGAGTGTGTAAAAATAGGCATTCAGCCGGGACGGGTTGTGTCAGCTCTTCGCTCCAGACCTCCAGTCCGTCTCCAGAGCCCGGTCCGGCCTGTTCCTGCTCCCCGCACCAAGCCTGTGGTGCGCGTCGCCAGCCCGGTCCGGCCTGTTCCTGCCCCTCGCACCAAGCCTGTGGTGCGCGTCGCCAGCCCGGCCCGGCCTGTTCCTGCCCCTCGCACCAAGCCTGTGGTGCGCATCGTCAGCCCGGTCCGGCCCGTTCCTGCTCCCCGCACCAAGCCAGTGGTGCGCATCGTCAGCCCGGTCCGGCCCATTCCTGCTCCCCGCACCATGCCTGTGGTGCGCGTCGTCAGTCCGGCACAGCCCGTGCCTGGTCAGGTACCGGTCAGCTGCTCCACACCAGAGCCTAAGCAATCCGCTCCACCGATGTCCAGTCCAGCTCCAGCCAGCGGGACCAGACCAGGGGAGCTATGGGGGGGTTGTTAGAGGGTGGTGGTCACGCCCGGAGCCTGATCCGCCTCCGAGGTGGAATGCCCACCCGGCCCCTCCCCTGTTGGGTTTATGTTGGCGCGGTCGCAGTCCGCGCCTTTGGGGGGGGGGGTACTGTCACGCCCTGGCTCTGGGGACTCTTGTATGTTGAGCCAGGGTGTTAGTTTCTTTGTGTAGTGTCTATGTTTCGTTTTCTATGTTCTGTTCTAGGTTATGTGTTTCTATGTTGGCCGGTGTGGTTCTCAATCAGAGGCAACGAGAATCAGCTGTTGCTTGTTGTCTCTGATTGGGAACCATACTTAGGCAGCCTTTTGTGCACTTGTGATTGGTGGGATCTTGTTCCGGGTAGGTTTGTGTATGACCGAGGACTTCACGTTTCGTTTTGTTGTTTGTATCGTGTTGCTAAGTACACTATTAAAGAGATGTACGCATATCACGCTGCGCCTTGGTCCGTTGCTTACGACGATCGTGACAACACCATTATAGACATACTTAAGCTGATATATTATTATTAGTAGAACTATACATCACACCACTGCTCACCATTTCAATGCTGATATTTACAGTATAATGAGAACTTGAATTAATGGGAGCATATGCATTTATATTTATAACATTTAAATAAAACAGCATATTTGAAATATGCAGAATTTTAATAACAAAACATAGAATGCACAGAACACACAGAAGATATGCAAATCTTATGGTCACATGCCAGCGGTGGGGATGAAAACATAAGCACCAGCCAGGGTATCTTAATACCAGTCCTGTCTGTGAGGGATAGGGCGTCGTTTACAGTACCTTTCATCTTTATATACTTATTGAGCGCCAGGTTCAGCTCAGCTAATCGCCTATCATGTCAGAAAGACTGTCTAAATCACAGGGCTTTGTTCTGTGTTGCATTCATTAAACACTACCTCCTGCACTTTCACTGATAGTTAGCTTTCCCTTTTGAAATTAGGATTCAGTTGTTACTCATATTGTAAATGTTGCTGACATCAAGCACTGACTATGTTGTTACTCAGGAATGTGTGAGAACTTGTAAGGCGTTTTAACAGAACATTACTTTGTCTTTAACATGGTATAAAGTTGTTTATTGAACATTATACTGTACTCAAGGTACCCTAAACAATGATATTTCTCTCTGAGCAGTAAAGGAGAAAGAGGATCTTCACCCAGACCTAGAATCCCAGGGTATGCATGACGACACCTTCTGTGAATACAGGTAATCATACCACCAACCACCATTGTATCAAGAATTCAGACATCAGCGCATATATTACTTTGTACCCAATGTTTTGAATTGTATCACATTGTATAATTATATTTCTGTATTTCTCCTGATTTAAAAAGAAAACCCCACATGCATGAGCTTAACACGGACCCTCACAGACATCCCTGTTCAAGACATGTGATGGGCTGAGTAACATGTATGCTAAACGTGATGTGATAAACAGCAACAAATACTCCCGTTGTTGTTTACACATCAGTGATGTTGATGTGCTATCACCCTATATTGTGCATTGTGATTAGGTAGATGTGTGGTGGTAGAGCTCAGCTCATTAGCAGTAACAGCCTCATTGTTCAGATGTTACTATTTGTTTCTGAATGGAACCCAGCAGGAGGCTAAAAACCAATCTGTGTAATTGAATGCAGCTCATCTCCGGGGCAGTAATATCTGTGCTCAATTCATTAATCGTTCACTGGTCCGATTCAGAACACACTCACAGAGTGCAACTCAGAGTCCCACACTTCACTCCAATCAGTAGTCTCACACTCAGAACCTAACTTTAAGTTACGAATCAAAAGTAGCCTAGATATTTTTCATCATGTGCTCACAGTAAAGTTGAGAAGTAGAGTGGTGTGTATGGTCCTTAAAATATATGGCCTCCAATGTCAGACCACGGAAAAGCACATTTATTATATTTTCACTCCAAAATCAAAAAATGCTCAGATCACTGAAGCACCTGATTTCACCATAATTTCCCATGTAGGAGCATCATAATGCCAATCCAAACCATTAGTCTATACAATGAACCCTTTATGTGATCACTCTCTTGTTGAATAATTCAATGAAAACTACAGCCTGAGCATCTCTCCCCATACAGACAGGGTTACAATGCACCTTGTGACTGCAGCATCTGCATAAGCCCGACATCCACATCAATACCCGGCTTCTTTTAATTATCCCATTCATCGTCACATACATTGATATACTGTACATGTAGGGTTTAAGTACACTTGACAGGAGGGCCCCTTACTAGTGCACATATCTGATCATTGTTCATCCGTCCGTCAGTCAGAGGTAAACATTGCTGCCAATCATCGAAGCTCTTCATTTAAGCTGCCTGTGTCCCTGTCCTTACCAATAAAGCCCATAGAGTTAAACCATGAGTGAAATTAGGTGGTTTTGAAATCCCCTGTCTTTGTGCCATCATGTTGTGACACAGTGACAACGATGAGAAGCCACTGAAGGGCAGCCAGCACTCTCTGAGCGGGCAGATCAAAGCAGAGGACAGTGGGGACAGCCTGGTGGACTATGGGGATGAGGACACACAGTTCAACGAAGATGGCTCCTTTATCGGCGAGTACGCAGGTCGCAAGGAAAAGAGGGTGTCCATGGAAGTCAAAGGAACCAACAATCAGAGCACAGCGTGAGAGAAAGGAAAATGGTCCATCATCCATCCTTAGGACAACACTTTCATCAGACTGGTGGAGGGGAGAGGAAATAAAGGAAGTAGATGACATAATCCATACCAATCACAATCTCATATTAAATGTAATGTGTCATTGTCAGCTGCACTGACATCTTCATTTTATAAAGCTCTTTGTTTTGTCAAACTGTAACAGAATGCATAATTTCCAAATGTATATATTATTGTATGTGGGAGTGTTTTATATTACTGCAAATCAGTGAAAACCTTTGAGGCTTTTTGCATTTTTTTGTCAAATGCAACAACTGTTTGTAATCTACTCAAAGGTAAAAAGGAAGAAAAAGAAATCTCCAGTCCACATTGCTCCTTGTTTTATACTACCAGATCTCTCATGCCCAGTCATCGTTTATCAAACTACACGTGTGTGTGAGCATATGATGTCGGTCTTTTTCAGTTGAAGCAAATATTATCTGCATTTTATATTTGAAATGCATTCATTAAATATGATTTGAATATGTGTACAAAGGTTGTTCATTAACTTATTTCCTGGTTTTATACATGACAAAATAACAATACAAAATTGATGCCTCAGTTATATCACATAAAATGCTGAAATACACAAAAGATCTAAGGCAGGTGCTCTGAGAACTCTCAGTTGATAACAGGATAGTACTTATGCTGTTGTTGTAGAAGTTCCAGATACGATTTCCACAGTGAGGTTGTGATTCAGTGGTTTTATGTGCTAGCTCGCTAAAACATGCAGACAATTATCAACCGAGTTACCAGTTGATATTTTCTAGCTCATCAAAATACCAATTAAAGCATTAATGTTGTTCCCATGTTCTTAGAACAGCCTTGCTCATTACAATGTGCATGTCATTGTAGACAAAGCCATTCAACCCCAGAAAACTAATCACAGTAAGCCTGTTTTAAAGTCAACCTCAACGTTACCATGATGATCGCCTTCGATTGCATCTTTGTACAAATACATCAAATACAGCTATTGCATGTTTAAGAATGTTGGTGGATGTTTTTGATGTTATTAAATTGTTTAACTTTTCATTACCATTGGCTATAGACTGACTGTCCGTCTTTAAACTGCATACAGAAAGAATACTTCAACATAAATATACATGATTGGTGCTTTGGGTTTGTAAGACAGGAGTTGAAGTTGGCGAACCGGGTTTTAATGCCCTCGAAATACAGTCTAAGCCCTGTCTAAGCCGGGGGGGGGGGGGGTTGTTCTAAGAAGGTCATACCAATAATCATTTAGCTGTTTGATTTGGAATTTTAAGACCTCTTGAAGTATCAAAAATATATCCAGTATAAATAAATGTTTGGATGAACAATTATTTTTGGTGTTACTGCTATTAGCCCATACAAACGGTTCGGATGTTGCAGACAGAAGTTGGCAGATCGGCTCTACCGACTTCAAACGAGTCTCCTGACACTTGTGGAGTTCGTATAGCAAAACGGAAACATAGGCGGGTGCAGTGGATTGAGACGCATCCAATGCAAAAAACAGATATCTCTAGCTTAATCTGACAGATTTTTGTATTATGCTAATTTAATTTCTACGCGGGCGCGGACATCGACCTTAGGGGGCTAACAGAGGGTTAGGAGGGCTGCCCAAAACAATAAAATTATCTAGCTAACTAATAACTTGGTGTAACTCAGAGGAGACATTCTTGTGGTCCATTCAGTCTTGGTGTGTCTCTCTCTCCCTCTGGCCCCTCTTAACCCCCAAACTAGTGGCCTATCAGCTATCTGAACTAAGGGCAACTCCTCCCCCCATACTTTCCCCATGAGCCCCCTAAGTGTTCTCTCTGATGAATATTTTGTTATAAACAATGCATAACACAATTGGGACATGAATGTGAATACTGTATGGTGAAAGGTTGATTCTGTTGTTAAGCTACTGTAACTTGCTGTGTATCTACAGTTACATTTTGTACCTCTCATTCTGGCAAATTGCTTCTCTAATTTATAGATTATAGAATGCATATGTTTCTTTGCTTTGAGTCTAGAATAGGCTATGTATTGACATCATCAGGTGTTAAGTAGGGAGGGTCCTCCCTGGTGAAGCAATATCATAGGCAGATCACACATCAATCATGATAGACTTCAATCAGAAGTCTGAGAACTTGTTTGTAAGAACGGTGTGGGGATAATGTGTATCTGAAAAGGTGTCACTTCGAATTCTGTCTCCAAGGTTGTTAACGGGTTTTTTAAAACAACTTGTGCCTCAGGAGATGAACATGAGAAATCAAAGGGGTGGGCTCAGTCAGTGGATAAAGGAACAAGGCTATAATCACATGAGAAGCAGAAAGCAGAGAGAGGGCCCTAGCTGCTCAGGTCATGATGGACAGGCCTGTTTCCGTAGGACTCAGCAGACAAAATAAATATGTTGATGAAACAGCATTTTTTTACCATTGTTACATGAGGAACAGGTATATCAGTCAACAGTGTGGTCCCTTGGATGTTCTGTGTACGTTAAAAGGTTTTTAGCCGTGAATAACCCACTCCATTGTGCTCCCTTAACTCTAGTGTAATGTAATTGACTGTCGGGAATAGGACTGAGCCCCTGTGCTAGTGTTGGTGAAGCTACTGAGGAATGAATGCAGGAGAGGAGAGGTCAATGACTCGGAGCACAAGATGAACCTTTAAGAGCCCCAGAGAGCATTTTCTGACAAAGCCCTCTGACATCGTTTCATCTAATTCACCAGGAAAGTCATAAATAAAACTCGGGTCAATGTCAACATTTGCCTAGAAGGCACAGCACAGGAACAAATGGCTAGATTAAGTAGAGAGGAAAAATGGTCTCTCCCACAATATAAATCCTTTCCCGTGTCACCAGTTCTAGGTTGTTTCAGATATCCAGGTCGCAGCCTCCAGAGGAACTGTACTATAGATGTGATTATCACCTCTTCGGAGAGCACGTTAAATCCTTAATGTTGGAACTGACTCATGTTTTTGCTGATATACTGGCATTGACATTATGAGGCCAATTTGTGAAATAATTGAGAACATTATGTAACTTTCTATACTTCGTTTCAGTTTCATTATAGTTCTTCAAGCACATTTTAACAATTTGGAAACAGTATGAACTTTTAATGTCTGCCAGGGAAGGAGTAATCATTTTCATCAAGTTTGCACAGTCATGGTTTAAATTCCCTTTGGGACTTGAAAGGACAGAAAGTCATTGTTAAATGAAATTACACATATTTTGATGCGTCATAATTTCCATTGACTTAAATGTACTGTGTTGTTAGAATTAAAGACATAAACTTAATCTGTGCCTAACAGGTTGATTTCCAAAGTGAATTTCCCAATTGGTCCCCATAGAGAATAACACAATGCCACCGACGCGGCCAGCTACCAAGGACTGTGGGCTCTCCTTCTCCGTGGCCGATGTGAGTAAGACATTTAAACGTGTTAACCCTCACAAGACTGCCGGCCAAGACGGCATTACTAGCCGCGTCCTCAGAGCATGCGCAGACCAGCTGGCTGGTGTGTTTACGGACACATTAAATCTCTCCCTATCCCAGTCTGCTGTCCCCACATGCTTCAAGATAGCCACCATTGTTCCTGTACCCAAGAATGCAAAGGTAACTGAACTAAATGACTATCGCCCCGTAGCACTCACTTCTGTCATCATGAAGTGCTTTGAGAGACTAGTCAAGGATCATATCACCGCCACCTTGCCTGTCACCCTAGACCCACTTCAATTTGCTTACCGCCCCAATAGGTCCACAGACGATGCAATCGCCATCACACTGCACACTACCTTATCCCATCTGGACAAGAGGAATACCTACAGTGGGGAAAAAAAGTATTTAGTCAGCCACCAATTGTGCAAGTTCTCCCACTTAAAAAGATGAGAGAGGCCTGTAATTTTCATCATAGGTACACGTCAACTATGACAGACAAATTGAAAAAAAAAAATCCAGAAAATCACATTGTAGGATTTTTAATGAATTTATTTGCAAATTATGGTGGAAAATAAGCATTTGGTCACCTACAAACAAGCAAGATTTCTGGCTCTCACAGACCTGTAACTTCTTCTTTAAGAGGCTCCTCTGTCCTCCACTCGTTACCTGTATTAATGGCACCTGTTTGAACTTGTTATCAGTATAAAAGACACCTGTCCACAACCTCAAACAGTCACACTCCAAACTCCACTATGGCCAAGACCAAAGAGTTGTCAAAGGACACCAGAAACAAAATTGTAGACCTGCACCAGGCTGGGAAGACTGAATCTGCAATAGGTAAGCAGCTTGGTTTGAAGAAATCAACTGTGGGAGCAATTATTAGGAAATGGAAGACATACAAGACCACTGATAATCTCCCTCGATCTGGGGCTCCACGCAAGATCTCACCCCGTGGGGTCAAATGATCACAAGAATGGTGAGCAAAAATCCCAGAACCACACGGGGGGACCTAGTGAATGACCTGCAGAGAGCTGGGACCAAAGTAACAAAGCCTACCATCAGTAACACACTACGCCGCCAGGGACTCAAATCCTGCAGTGTGTCCCCCTGCTTAAGCCAGTACATGTCCAGGCCCGTCTGAAGTTTGCTAGAGTGCATTTGGATGATCCAGAAGAGGATTGGGAGAATGTCATATGGTCAGATGAAACCAAAATATAACTTTTTGGTAAAAACTCAACTCGTCGTGTTTGGAGGACAAAGAATGCTGAGTTGCATCCAAAGAACACCATACCTACTGTGAAGCATGGGGGTGGAAACATCATGCTTTGGGGCTGTTTTTCTGCAAAGGGACCAGGACGACTGATCCGTGTAAAGGAAAGAATGAATGGGGCCATGTATCATGAGATTTTGAGTGAAAACCTCCTTCCATCAGCAAGGGCATTGAAGATGAAACGTGGCTGGGTCTTTCAGCATGACAATGATCCCAAACACACCGCCCGGGCAACGAAGGAGTCGCTTCGTAAGAAGCATTTCAAGGTCCTGGAGTGGCCTAGCCAGTCTCCAGATCTCAACCCCATAGAAAATCTTTGGAGGGAGTTGAAAGTCCGTGTTGCCCAGCAACAGCCCCAAAATAGCACTGCTCTAGAGGAGATCTGCATGGAGGAATGGGCCAAAATACCAGCAACAGTGTGTGAAAACCTTGTGAAGACTTACAGAAAACGTTTGACCTGTGTCATTGCCAACAAAGGGTATATACAGTGGGGAGAACAAGTATTTGATACACTGCCAATTTTGCAGGTTTTCCTACTTACAAAGCATGTAGAGGTCTGTAATTTTTATCATAGGTACACTTCAACTGTGAGAGACAGAATCTAAAACAAAAATCCAGAAAATCACATTGTATGATTTTTAAGTAATTAATTTGCATTTTATTGCATGACATAAGTTTTTGATCACCTACCAACCAGTAAGAATTCCGGCTCTCACAGACCTGTTAGTTTTTCTTTAAGAAGCCCTCCTGTTCTCCACTCATTACCTGTATTAACTGCACCTGTTTGAACACGTTACCTGTATAAAAGACACCTGTCCACACACGCAATCAAACAGACTCCAACCTCTCCACAATGGCCAAGACCAGAGAGCTGTGTAAGGACATCAGGGATAAAATTGTAGACCTGCACAAGGCTGGGATGGGCTACAGGACAATAGGCAAGCAGCTTGATGAGAAGGCAACAACTGTTGGCGCAATTATTAGAACATGGAAGAAGTTCAAGATGATGGTCAATCACCCTCGGTCTGGGGCTCCATGCAAGATCTCACCTCGTGGGGCATCAATGATCATGAGAAAGGTGAGGGATCAGCCCAGAACTACACGGCAGGACATGGTCAATGACCTGAAGAGAGCTGGGACCACAGTCTCAAAGAAAACCATTAGTAACACACTACGCCGTCATGGATTAAAATCCTGCAGCGCACGCAAGGTCCCCCTGCTCAAGCCAGTGCATGCCCAGGCCCGTCTGAAGTTTGCCAATGACCATCTGGATGATCCAGAGGAGGAATGGGAGAAGGTCATGTGGTCTGATTAGACAAAAATAGAGCTTTTTGGTCTAAACTCCACTCGCCGTGTTTGGAGGAAGAAGAAGGATGAGTACAACCCCAAGAACACCATCCCAACCGTGAAGTATGGAGGTGGAAACATCATTCTTTGGGGAAGCTTTTCTGCAAAGGGGACAGGACGACTGCACCGTTTTGAGGGGAGGATGGATGGGGCCATGTATCGCGAGATCTTGGCCAACAACCTCCTTCCCTCAGTAAGAGCATTGAAGATGGGTCGTGGCTGGGTCTTCTAGCATGACAACGACCCAAAACACACAGCCAGGGCAACTAAGGAGTGGCTCCGTAAGAAGCATCTCAGGGTTCTGGAGTGGCCTAGCCAGTCTCCAGACCTGAACCCAAAAGAAAATCTTTGGAGGGAGCTGAAAGTCCGCATTGCCCAGCGACAGCCCTGAAACCTGAAGGATCTGGGGAAGGTCTGTATGGAGGAGTGGGCCAAAATCCCTGCTGCAGTGTGTGCAAACCTGGTCAAGACCTACAGGAAACGTATGATCTCTGTAATTGCAAACAAAGGTTTCTGTACCAAATATTATGTTCTGCTTTTCTGATGTATCAAATACTTATGTCATGAAATAAAATGCAAATTAATTACTTAAAAATCATACAATGTGATTTTCTGGATTTTTGTTTTAGATTCCGTCTCTCACAGTTGAAGTGTACCTATGATAAAAATGACAGACCTCTACATGCTTTGTAAGTAGGAAAACCTGCAAAATCGGCAGTGTATCAAATACTTGTTCTCCCCACTGTAACAAAGTATTGAGAAACTTTTGTTATTGACCAAATACTTATTTTCCACCATAATTTGCAAATGAATTCATTAAAAATCCTACAATGTGATTTTCTGGATTTTTTTTTCTCATTTTGTCTGTCGTAGTTGACGTGTACCTATGATGAAAATTACAGGCCTCTCTCATCTTTTTAAGTGGGAGAACTTTGGCTGACTAAATAAATGTTTTCCCCCACTGTATGTAAGAATGCTGTTCATTGACTATAGGCCATTATTCAACACCATTGTACCATCCAAGCTCATCATTAAGCTTGAGGCCCTGGGTCTCAACCCCGTCCTGTGCAATTGGGTCCTGGACTTCCTGACGGGCCGCCCCCAGGTGGTGAAGGTAGGAAATCTCCACTTTGCTGATCCTCAACACTGGGGCCCCACAAGGGTGTGTAATCAGCCCCCTCCTGTACTCCCTTTTCACCCATGACTGCGTAGACATGCACGCCTCCAACTCAATCATCAAGTTTGCAGACGACACAACAGTAGTAGGCTTGATTACCAACAACGATGAGAGCCTACAGGGAGGAGGTGATGGCTCTCGGAGTGTGGTGTCAGGAAAATAACCTCTCACTCAACATCAACAAAACAAAGGAGATGATCGTGGACTTCAGGAAAGAGCAGAGGGAGTACCACCCTATCCACATCGACGGGACAGCAGTGGAGAAGGTGGAAAGTTTTAAGTTCCTCAGCGTACATATCACTGACAAAGTGAAATTGTCCACCCACACAGACAGTGTGGTGAAGAAGGCGCAACAGGGTCTCTTCTACCTCAGGAGGCTGAAGAAATTTGGCCTGTCACCTATAACCCTCACAAACTTTTACAAATGCACAATTGAGAGCATCCTGTTGGGCTGTATCACCGCCTGTTTCGGCAACTGCACCGCCCACAACCGCAGGGCTCTCCAGAGGGTGGTGCGGTCTGCACAACACATCACCGGGGGCAAACTACCTGCCCTCCAGGACACCTACAGCACCCGATGTCACAGGAAGGCCAACAAGATAATCAAGGACAACTACCACCCGAGCCACTGCCTGTTCACCCTGCTATCATCCAGAAGGCGAGGTCAGTACAGGTGCACAACCGCAGGGCTCTCCAGAGGGTGGTGCGGTCTGCACAACGCATCACCGGGGGCAAACTACCTGCCCTCCAGGACACCTACAGCACCCGATGTCACAGGAAGACCAACAAGATAATCAAGGACAACTACCACCCCGAGCCACTGCCTGTTCACCCCACTATCATCCAGAAGGCGAGGTCAGTACAAGTGCATCAAAGCTGGGACCGAGAGACTGAAAAACAGCTTCTATCTCAAGGCCATCACTAGCACAGAGAGGCTGCTGCCTACATACAGACTTGAAAATTACTGGCCACTTTAATAAATGGAACACTAGTCACTTTAATAATGCCACTTTAATAATGTTTACATATCTTGCATTACCCATCTCATATGTATATACTGTATTCTATGCTATCTTAATAATGTTTACATATCTTACATTACCCATCTCATATGTATATACTGTTTTCTATACTATCTATTGCATCTTAGCCTATGCCACTCTGATAATGACATTGCTCATCCATATATTTATATATTCTTATTCCATTCCTTTACTTAGATTTGTGTGTATTAGGTATTTGTTGTGGAACTGTTAGATATTACTTGCTAGATATTGCTGCACTGTCGGAACTAGAAGCACAAGCATTACGCTACACTTGCAATAACATCTGCTAACCATGTGTATGTGACCAATACATTTGATTTGATTTGATCTAGGATAATTTCAGTATTTTCTGCAAGCAAAATGTTCTCTCTCTCCCTCTTTTTGTCTTAGCAAGAGTTAGTTACAGCCCATACTCATATTAAAGTAAGGAAATCCTGCATTACAAGTGCTGTGATGAGGTGATTCATTTGGAGAGTGGCAAAAATTGTAATCCCTAGGCAGGCCTGTGACTCACTCAAAGCTTTATTGCAGCCGGGGCATCTAAGGGAATGATCTCAACACATCGCACTTATGCGACAGCTCTCTTGGAGCTGTCAGCAACTCATACAAACTCATCCTTCATTCATCAACACAATTTTCCCTGTGAGCAGCAACAGCAACAACAAAAAAAGAGAGAGCAAAACTTTTCTGCCCTGGCCTATTTATAAATCCTGCTGCCAGCACTGCTGGACATTTCAGGAAACAAATTATGAACAGGAGGCAGTTAGAGCTTGCTGAGTGTCCCAGTTGATCTGAAATGCATTTTTCCTGGCATTCTGTTACTCTGCTCTTCTGAATGAAATGCAGAAATATATGATTATATATAGTGAGGGAAAAAGTATTTGATCCCCTGCTGATTTTGTACGTTTGCCCACTGACAAAGACATGATCAGTCTATAATTTTAATGGTAGGTTTATTTGAACAGTGAAAAACGCATGTCAAAAATGTTATAAATTGATTTGCATTTTAATGAGGGAAATAAGTATTTGACCCCTCTGCAAAACATGACTTAGTACTTGGTGGCAAAACCCTTGTTGGCAATTACAGAGGTCAGACGTTTCTTGTAGTTGGCCACCAGGTTTGCACACATCTCAGGAGGGACTTTGTCCCACAAGTCATTAAGGTTTCGAGGCTGACGTATGGCAACTCGAACCTTCAGCTCCCTCCACAGATTTTCTATGGGATTAAGGTCTGGAGACTGGCTATGCCACTCCAGGACCTTAATGTGCTTCTTCTTGAGCCACTCCTTTGTTGACTTGGCCGTGTGTTTTGGGTCATTGTCATGCTGGAATACCCATCCACGACCCATTTTCAATGCCCTGGCTGAGGGAAGGAGGTTCTCACCCAAGATTTGACGGTACATGGCCTCGTCCATCATCCCTTTGATGCGGCGAAGTTGTCCTGTCCCCTTAGCAGAAAAACACCCCCAAAGCATAATGTTTCCACCTCCATGTTTGACGGTGGGGATGGTGTTCTTGGGGTCATAGGCAGCATTTCTCCTCCTCCAAACATGGCGAGTTGAGTTGATGCCAAAGAGCTCCATTTTGGTCTCATCTGACCACAACACTTTCATCCAGTTGTCCTCTGAATCATTCAGATGTTCATTGGCAAACTTCAGATGGCCCTGTATATGTGCTTTCTTGAGCAGGGGGACCTTGCGGGCGCTGCTGGATTTCTGTCCTTCACGGCGTAGTGTGTTACCAATTGTATTCTTGGTGACTATGGTCCCAGCTGCCTTGAGATCATTGACAAGATCCTCCCGTGTAGTTCTGGGCTGATTCCTCACCGTTCTCATGATCATTGCAACTCCACGAGGTGAGATCTTGCATGGAGCCCCAGGCCGAGGGAGATTGATAGTTATTTTGTGTTTCTTCCATTTGCGAATAATTGCACCAACTGTTGTCACCTTCTCACCAAGCTACTTGGCGATGGTCTTGTAGCCCATTCCAGCCTTGTGTAGGTCTACAATCTTGTCCCTGACATCCTTGGATAGCTCTTTGGTCTTGGCCATGGTGGAGAGTTTGGAATCTGATTGATTGATTGCTTCTGTGGACAGGTGTCTTTTATACAGGTAACAAGCTGAGATTAGGAGCACTCCCTTTAAGAGTTCGTTACCTGTATAAAAGACACCTAGGAGCCAGAAATCTTTCTGATTGAGAGGGGGTCAAATACTTATTTCCCTCATTAAAATGCAAATCAATTTATAACATTTTTTACATGCGTTTTTCTGGATTTATTTTATTTTATTCTGTCTCTCACTGTTCAAATAAACCTACCATTAAAATTATAGACTGATCATTTCTTTGTCAGTGGCAAACGTACAAAATCAGCAGGGGATCAAATACTTGCTAATGGGGATCGAGTCCTTGTTAACGACAAGCATACCCATAACATGATGCAGCCACCACCATGCGGTAGTTAGTTATCTAGCTAATGGTTAGATACGGTTCGGTAGGCTGTAGCTAACGTAACCTAACGTAGCTAAAGTTAGCTTGAAAAAGTTACAAATCCCATCGCCAGATAGCAGCTGGCTAATTATGCTGATATGCTTTGGAATGTCTAGCCAGCGTATTATGAAAGCTAGCTAGCTACAAATGTAGTTTGCTAGTTAGTTCGCTAGCTAGCTAAGTTATCTACGTTACCTCTGCCCATTTTCTTAGTAAGGTAGCCTGTGCTTGCTTGTAGTTTGCACATTGGTCCCGTGTAGCTCAGTTGGTAGAGCATGGCGTTTGCAACGCCAGGGTTGTGGGTTCGATTCCCATGGGGGGCCATTATGAAAATGTATGCACTCACTAACGTTAAGTTGCTCTGGATAAGAGCGTCTGCTAAATGACTAAAATGTAAATGTAATTCAGGTACTGAGCACTACACCATGACTAAACTTTACAGTTGTTGTCGACATAAAAATAAAAGGTTTTTCGCAAGCTGATGTTCTATGAACGAGTGGCTGGTCCAGCAAGTAATGTTAGCTACCTCTTGACACCCATTTTCAAACGGATCCACCTCGACAGGGGCGATACCAACTAAGAATTCTGGATGTTCTGGTTTGCATACAACCAGGAAATGTAGATGGCCCGTTTCTACCAGTGAGATGCAGAAATGTGCGTGTAGTGAGGAAATTCTAGGCTTTTATGAGACATTTTATATGTTGACAACATATTAATGGACACATACAGTGAAAGAGCACCGGTGAAATGTCCCTTTAAACACTATTATTGCACACAGAGTGAGTTCATGAAACTTATTATAATATAATATGCCATTTAGCAGACGCTTTTATCCAAAGCGACTTACAGTCATGCGTGCATACATTTTTTGTGTATGCGTGGTCCCGGGGATCGAACCCACTACCTTGGCGTTATAAGCGCCGTGCTCTACCAGCTGAGCTACAGAGGACTACTATTATGTGACTTCTTGAGCACAGTTTTACTCATGAACTTATTTAGGCTTGCCATAACAAAGGGATTGAATACTTATTGACTCAAGACATTTCAGCTTTACATTTTTAATTAATTTGTAAAAATATCTAAAAACATAATTCCACTTTGACATTATGGGGTAATGACTGTAGGCCAGTTTCACAAATTCAGGCTGTAACACAACAAAATGTGGAAAAAGTCAAGGGGTGAGAATACTTTCTGAGGGCACTAACTTATTATGTGATTTGTTAAGCTACATTTTACTTCTGAACTAATTTAGGCTTGCCTAAACCAAGTGGGTGAATACAAATGCAACGACTATATTTTTGTTGTTTAATTTCTATTAATTTGGAATATATATATATATATATATATATATATATATATATATATATAGTACCAGTCAAAAGTTTGGACACATCTACTCATTCCAGGGTTATTTTTACTATTTTCTACATTGTAGAATAATAGTGAAGACATCAAAACTGTGAAATAACATATGAATCATGTAGTAACCAAAAAAGTCTTAAACAAATCAAAATATATTTTATATTTGAGATTCTTCAAAGTAGCCTTGATGACAGCTTTGCACACTCTTGGCATTCTCTCAACCAGCTTCATGAGGATCAAGGTGTCTGCATTTCTGTCCAATTATCTACAGACCAGATGCATGTACTCTCACCAACAGACATGGCAGAAGCATTTGTGATGCAGTAATGCTGAGGTTAATGATGATTACAGAGACATCTCACATGTCTGGTACTGGCTCTTGATGGTGTGCAATTGAGGGGCGGATTGGCCATCTGGCATTTCAGGCAAATGCCAGATGGGCTGGTCCATGTTTAGCCCAGTGGGCCTGTCTAACTTGGGGATTTTGTGCAAAATGATAATGATCTGTCTAATACTGGAGGTCTCAAGGAAACAAATGGGCTGGTGTGGAGGGGTCAAGTAAAAAGATTGTCCGGTGTGGGGGCCTCAAGGAAATAAATGGTCCGGTGTGTTAGAAATGCCAGGGCCGATTTCTGGTCCCAGTCCGCCGGAGCAATCCAAAATGTTGTAGAACTAGTGGCCTTTTCAGTGAAACAGTTATTTGAAGTTGTAACGTTAAGAGTATTTTCCTCAAAGCTTTGAGTGCTAGGACTAGGACATCGTCCCAGTATTTCCGGAGAAGGCGTTAAAAGGCCAACCACAGACTGACGTATCTGGCACAGACAGATGCTGTACTGTGACTCTGGTAGCACAGACTTGGGAATTTAGGCTATGGAGGAACACATGGCAGGGCAAAGGTAAGCAGGTCCCCTTGGGAGGCAGACAGATGGGGTTATATGACACATCTGAGATGGCTCTGGGCCTGCTCTGAAAACGGCCCAACACTGTCAGGTCAGAGCACTGTAGCAGAGGTTTCTGCAGTTCAGACTGGGGCGACTCAATGTTTGACCCTGAATCTCCATTCTTCTCCGGCCAAGTCTCCACATATCCTCTACTGTACGTGCCTCAGTCTCTGTATGTTTGTGTGTGTGTGTTTTGTGTGTGTGTGTGTGTGTGTGTGTGTGTGTGTGTGTGTGGTCTCATGAGCAGCACAGTGTCTGTCCTCTAGGTAGTGCTACAGTATGGCCTTCTCTACTAGAGAGCAGTTTGCCTTAGCTTGTATAATCCATGGGTTTCATGAATGATAAAACATTAAATAAATCAACAGGAACATTACCATTCTACAGAGACCTCCCCTTATCACAAATGGGCAACTGGATGCATGCTTCGAAGTGTATATGCATATTTGACTCTCTTTGATATTAATACACAATGCAATCGGAAAATAAATTCCACACACATTTACAACTCATGCCTTTCTGTCTCTATGAAAGGCTAATGGAGAAAATCACCTGGAAGAATTACTAATTTACAAAAGTCAAAAGTTCAGATACACACCCAATCAGGAAGTCGAATGACAGATACTACTGTACATGAACATACTGGAAAGTATATGCAGGAAGGGGGGAATCTAAGAAATGGCCAAAGCATAAATGGAATCAAAGAAATTGAATTTAAGGAGCCACTGTATTATTTATTGATATGCTGATGAGGGCATTAAACAGCTTCTCGTTATTACCCTAATTGTGCTCTGTAAATCCCTGCCCTGGGTCTTTAGAAATAGGATTATTACTTGTGCCAGAGTGCTTTACAGATGGGGAATTCCCACTGGTTTTTAAACTCGACATTCAAGTACACCATGTCCGCCTAATTTTATGAGCAAAAACAATGTTTAGTGGTTGCTGTGCTGAATATTGCCACAACATTTAAACTGCACAGTGTAATGCAACACCAATTAATGTGTGTGACAAATGTGTTACCAACCATGAATCCAACATTTTTTATTACATTGCAGTCAGAAGTAATGGTGATAATATATGGCCTAATATTTCAGCTGTCCAGAATTTTTATTTCATCTTTTTGATTTACAACAGAAATGGAATGGAATGAGAAGTCAAGCGTCAGTGAAACATGTAGTACAGCTTCAAGATAGAAACAAAGGGAGCTGGCCAAGTAAACTTGAAATACTATTATTGAGATAAATAGAGCTAATTGAGCAAAACAGGTCCCTGGTTTATTGAACAACAAATCAATTTTGTCTGCTCTCAGAGGACCAAGTGCAACGTAGCCAAATGCTTATGATATTTTAAAAGAGATTTTAGTTATGTTGATCAAATATATTAAATGTTGAAAAGCATTGACTGGTCTTACAAATGCTTCCAAGTATAATGATGTTGACAAATGTCAATATAATGATTTGAGAAACAAACTAAACCACATTTTAGATTTGGGGAAAAAACTCGCAACTCATTGATTGAATGAGACTTTCACTTTTACCAACAAGTCATGTACAGTATGTCTCAATTGTATTACACAGTTCATAATAACTTGATCTGCAAGGAGCCTAATCTAAGATGTTTACTTCTTTATCTGGAGACGTAGCGCTGCCCTTGGCTTTTCAGAAGACCTATATAAAGTATGTCTAACAACTTAATGACTTGAGTGGACAGAGCCTCCACCTCACCCTGGCTTCTGGCTTCTAGCTTCTGGCTCACAGCTGGCAAGGAGACCGCAAGAGGAGTGGTTCTCTGTGATCCAATCAGGTGAGGAGGCCGTTATCTGCTGTGTGCTGGGCTGTTTAGCCAGCCACCTGCACAGGGCTTTCCACCAGGGGCTGTAGACCACGCCGGAGGAGCAGAGGCTCTTACACATTCTGAACACATTTTCACACCAGTTACTCCAGGATAAGCTGTAAGCCAAAGTCCTACCATGCCAATTTCAAAAGCCCTCACACTTAAGAGGATCAGCTTCAGAGCACTACAATCAAGGCAATTCTGCGCTCAATTGCATTGACCTTCAGCGGTAAAAGAAGGTGAGGAAACTGTGAGGAAAAAATTGGGCTGTCACAATAATTGTATTATCATGTAATCAACAATTATGGACAATAGGCATTGGCGGTATATACCGTATACCGGGGTATTTTGAAATACCAGTGGTATGATTTTCAATATCATCCCCCTCCCCCAATTATTTTAAAATATTGAGGCAGTCACATGGTATGTTTGTTAACAAAGAGCACATTGAGCAAATGGAAGTTTTGTGACGTGACGATCACTGTTGAGCAGCACAAGAGAGGTGATCAAGTTACACTTGAAGTTCACTACTAAATGTTTGCCAGCTAGATATCTTATACCTATACGATAACTACTGCATCTAACATGTGCCAAATACATTTTCTCCAGCTCAGGGCTCCAGCTATGCATTTGGTTTGCTAACTTTCTGGCTAAAGGTGGCTGGCTTGCAAGATCAAACATGCTGTCACGCCCGGTATGTACTTTCAAAAAAGGTATTAAAATAAATTTACAAGCAACCCCCAAAACATGTCTGGAAAGAATCTATGTATTGTTTTTGACCAAGTGTGCATGCGCCAAATCCACCTCTTACATGAAATATTAGTGCATTCCGTGTAGCGCGTGTGAAACAACAGGTTGATATGATGTTCATACACTGATGTAGGTGATAAAATAAATTATCTTTCAGGATACTGTACGGGATACTGTACATGGCAGTAATGAGTGATTCAAACCAATGAGGGTTCGGAACTTTAAAGTCAATTATCTCAGAATCATCTTTTTGCAGATATAACCTCATTGTCCCAAGCTCTTGATTTGTTGAGCTCTCAATTTGGTGAGTAACAAACTTATTTTGATATTATAACACTTGCAGAGCTGTCTAATGGGAAAATGAATGGTAGCAAACTGGGCTAGAGAGGAGACTCGTCATATTCATTGGCTCCTCCTCTGCCCAGATACTGGTTCAACATATAACATGGTGTTCCCTTTCAGTCGGTCACTCGGTATAACATACTATGGGGAGTCAGCGACCAATCCTATTCACCTGATGCAAACTGAAATCACAGCAAATGGGCTTCCTAGCTATAATATCAGGGCTTGCATCCATCAAAAAGGCTAACCAGCCGAATTTGAACCTCTGACCGTGCCCTAGGGCATTTGGTTTCACAATGAAAATTAAACTCACAACAGGCTCAGGAGGCCTTGGCTCGGATCAGTTCTTGTGACCGTTGCCTCCGGCTGGGTTCAACTTCGGGCTGACTTTGTGAGGAAGATTGGTGGTCGGAGTTGATAGGGGTGTCATCCCAGCCAAGTGAGGCTCATTCCGGTTTCTCTGGCAGTGTTCAGAGTCCGGATTCCGGGGATGATATACTATCCCTGACAGTGGTGGAAAAAGTACCCAACTGTCATACTCTTGAGTAAAAGTAAAGATACCTTGATAGAAAATGACTCTATGAAAATGACTCTATGAAGGTACCCAGTAAAATACTACTTGAGTAAAAGTCTAAAAGTATTTGGTTTTAAATATACTTAAGTACAAGTATAAATCATTTCAAATTCCTTATATTAAGCAAAGCAGACAGCCACATTTTCAGGTTTTTATTTATTTACAGATAGCCAGGGGAACACTCCAACATAATTTACAAACGAACCATGTGTTTAGTGAGCCCGCCAGGTCAGAGGCAGTAGGAATGACCAGGGATGTTTTCTTGATAAGTGTGTGAATTAGACAATTTTCCTGTCCTTCTAAGCATTCAAAAGATAACAAGTACTTTTGGGTGTCAGGGAAAATGTATGGAGTAAAAAGTAAATATTTTTGTTTAGGAATGTAGTGAAGTAAAAGTAAAAGTTGTCAGAAATATAAATAGTCAAGTAAAGTACAGATATCCCAAAAAATTACTTAAGTAGTACTTTAAAGTTTTTACTTAACTACTTTACACCACTGATCCCTGATTGGCTCTGGTGTCACGACTTCCGCCGAAGTTGGTGCCTCTCCTTGTTCGGGCGGCGTTCGGCGGTCGTCGTCACCGGCTTTCTAGCTGCCACCAATCTACGTTTCTTTTTCCATTTGTTTTGTCTTGATTGTACACACCTGGTTCCCATTACATTATATTATTTCCCTATTTAACCCTCTGGTTCCCACATGGTTTTGTGCATGTTTGTTCTTTGTTTTGTGTTTGAGACTTACGTGAGCTGGTGTGTTTTCCCTGCGTGGAAATTAGTGTTGTTTATTTTTCGAGTAAAGTACGTTGTTTACTCAGTTCTGTGTCCTGCGCCTGACTCTGTCCTACCGCTGCACATTGACACTTGACATCTGGAGGGTTTTCAGAGTGTAAATCGGGGAGAATTAACCATCGGTGGTGAATGCGCCTTTGATGGCATTTTCTCCCCCGCAGCGGAGTTCCACCAATGCTTGGAGGTATTCACCTCCTGTCCCTGCTGCGCCACTTCTCGGGAATCCTGGGAGGGACAGGCGGATGTATTTGGGTGAGCCAGTTTCACCTACAAGGTTGTTTGGCTCGGGGCCCTCCTCCCAAGCATTTACTGTGGCAACAGTGCTCCCAAGTGGCTCGTTCAATGGAGGCAAGTTACTGATTGCCGAGGTCTCTGAACCCGGTGTGGGCTGGGTATCAGAACACACAGTTCCTTCCCCACGTTCAGACACACTGTTGTCAAGAGTGGTGGATATGAAAACAAGCATGACAAAAAAACAGTGCTCGGTCCCTTCAGGAGACAATGTATGGGAGACAGGCAGCGTGCTCCGATTGGCTGGTCGTAGCGGAGTCGAGGGAACAGGTGGTGCTCCACACTGCTACGCTGGTTTCACATATTCAGTCGCTGGGGTTCATAATGAATTACAAGACAGGTTGTTTGAATCCGGCTCAGCGCATTCAGCTTCTGGGTCTCGTTCTGGACTCAGTTCTGAATCATGCGTTTTTGTCCTAACAGAGGAGTGTCGCATTCCTGCTCTGTCTGGTACAGTTTCAGTTGGGGAACTTCGTGCCTTTTTGCTTGTGCCTGCGGTCTGATGGCCTCTATGATAGGTGTGGTGCCTCTGGGACTTTTGTTGATGCGTCTGTTTCAGCGTTGGGTGATTGCGGACAACAGAACGGTGGTGGCGTACATCAACAGGCAGGGGGGGATGCGGTCTCTCTCTCTCCTAAACCTGGCCCGTTATCTGCTCGTATGGAGCAGTGCGCATTTCCTGTCGCTCAGGGCAACGTATCTTCCTGGATCTCTTAAAGTGGGTGCCAATCTACTTTCCAGGGGGAGTCCTATCCCTATGGAGTGGAGACTGCATCCCTCAGTGATGGCCCAGATATGGGACCGGTTCGAAAGGGCCATCATAGATCTTACGCATTGCGAGAAAACGTGCATTGTCGTCTGTTCTTCTCAATAAGGAATTAGGGTGCTCCATTGGGAACGGTTGATTTGGCTTATTGTTGGCCTCAGACCCTGCTCTATGTGTTCCTCCGGTGGACCTGATTCAGGCCATCGTAGAGAGGGTCCACCAGGAGGGTCTGTTGTTGATTTTGGTGGCTATCCGTTGGTCCAGACAATCCGGGATCCCGGAGACCATCCGCCTGTTGGGCGGGGACACGTGGGGAGTTTCGTGTCATTGGGATCTATTGTCCCAGGCTCACAGGAGAATTTGGCACCCACGACTGCAGATATAGGATCTGTGGGTTGGCCCCCTGAAAGGTTGAATTTGACGGCTAGGGGTTTACCCTCTAACGTGATTACGACTGTACAGTCGCTTGTCTGCCCTCTACGGGAGGGTTGCATACATATAAGTGGAGTACGTTTGAGGGTTGGTGTCGGGTTAAAGGAGAGTCTCCTTTTTCAGAGCTCTTTGGTGGACATTTTCACGTTCTTGCAAGAGCTTTTTGAGCAGGGCCTTTCTTTTTCCACATTGAAGGTTTATATGGCAGCCATCTCGGCTAGTCATGTAGGGATTGACGGCTCTACCCACTATCAGTACACCGTTCCGGGTTGGAGTTCATGCCTTGCGACTCCAAAGTGACGTTAAGTTCTAATGCAGCTTTTGCTCCCAAGGTTGTGCCTATGTCTTACAGGTCCCTGGCTGTTCCCTTACTCACCTCCTCCGCTTGCTTCCAGTGAACAATGGAGGTTGCATGGCCTGTGTCCGGTGTGCACTTTACGCACGTATGTGGGCGTTTGTGACAATCTTTTTGTCTATTTTGCAAATCCAGCTTGGGGTAGGGTGCTTCAAAGCAGCGTATTTCTCATTGGATTGTAGAGGCTATCTCCCTGGTATATGACAGCAAAGGACAAGGGTTGCTGAGCGGTGTGCGTTCTCACTCCATTAGGGGTGTGGCGACTTCTTGGGCAGTGTACAGGGGCATGGTGATTGGTGATATCTGTGCTGCAGTGAGTTGGGGTTCCCCACATACCTTTGTGAAGTTTTATCGCTTGGATGTAATTGCTCCCAGTGTGGCTCATAGTGCTTTAATGGCTGGGTCCGGGAGTGGGTGTTTGGCAGCGCGCAGGTTGGGCAGTTTTTTGGGGTTACCATAGTTCCCCTGTGGAATTGAGCCTTGGGCTGCCTTGGTGTACGTCAGCAAGCAGGTTGCACATTTATCCAGGTAACCACAGTTTTCCTGTTGGTTTGAGCTTGCAGTGGTTCGTCGATGAGGCGGCGCATTTTGTCCAGGTTTCCACAGTTCCCTGTGGGTTTAAGCCTTTGTCTGCCATGGCAGCAAACTATTACACTATTTCCAGGTTACTGCAGGTTTCCTGTGAGTTTGACTCTGGTCAATGCTATGCAGCGCACGTGTGCGCTTTACGAAGTCACGACAGGTGTTCTCTTGTTTTGGGTTTCCTTGTACAAGTTCTGATATTTCAAGCTCGCAAGGTAAGTATTGTACTTGGAACCATGGGGTCTAGGGACTTGGGCTGCAGTGGCAGTGTGTCAATGCACATAGTCAAGTTATAGTAGGTCCTGGTTCTGACAGTTCAGGCCTCATGAGGCTCTGACAGTTCAGGCTTCTCGTGTAAGTATTAAAGGATTGCTTCTGTAACTCCTTTTTGGAGCTGGTGGAACCTGTGTGTGCTTGGGCTGCCGAGGGCCTCGTAGTCTGGTACCCTCTGATTGTATGTCCCCATAGTATGTTATACTGAGTGACCAACTGAAAGGGAACATACCATTATGAATATATCTACTGTTCCCTGAAGGAGGGAATAAGGTATAACATATTTTGGCCCCATGCCATCAGGGGGCTTGGGCTCGCTGAAGAGCGGTACTGAATTGAGGAAATGGATGCGAGCCCCGGTATTATAGCCAGGAACGCGGGGCTTCACCGGGTGGGATCAGCATCCATTGGCCCGTTGGGTGTGATTTCAGTTTGCTTCAGGTGAATAGGATTGGTCGTTGACTCCCCCATAGTACGTTATACCTCGTTCCCTCCTTCAGGGAACAGTAGTTATATTCATAACTGTACGTTATACTGTAGCATTATGCAGAGATCAGCTCTGCACTGGCAAGGTACAGGTAACTGCCAAAATAAAGGAAACACCAACATAAAGGGTCTTAATAGGGCCACCACGAGCTGCCAGAACAGCTTCAATGCGCCTTGGCATAAATTATACAAGCTTCTGTAACTCTATTGGAGGGATGTGACACCATTCTTCCATGAGAAATTCCATCACTTGTTGTTTGTTGAGGTGGAAAACGCTGTCTCAGGCGCTGCTCCAGAATCTCCCAAAAGTGTTCAATTGGGTTGAGATCTGGTGACTGAGACAGCCATGGCATATGGTTTACATTGTTTTCATGCTCATCAAATGATTCAGGGAGCACTGTGGATGGTGGCATTGACATCCTGGAAGAGACTACTCCCATCAGGATAGAAATGATTCACCATAGGTTGAAGGTGTTCACTCAGAATGGCTGTGTATTTGTTGGTGTTTACCTTGCCCTCTAAGTGGTTGAGTGGTCCTAAACCATGCCAGAAAAATGTACCCCACACCAGAGCCGCCAGAACCCTCACTTGCTCAAGTGTTTCCTTTATTTTGGAAGTTATCTGTACATTCAACTACCAGCGAACCAGACTGGAATCCACCTACCTGTGTGAAAGTTGTTTACTACAATCACCCCCTCATTGACATTGATCTTCTCTTCATGAGAGGAGATGAAACTAGCCGGCTGCCTATGCTTATCTGATCTCAGACCAGATTATCCGTTTTTTTCTATATAATTGACTTGGATCCTGCTGCTAATGTTATTCTACCCCAGAGATGGATAATTGCATCTCACTGCTTGACCTCCGTCCCTGATTTAATTATATATATAGTTTTCAGACTTTAATAACTTTTAGAGGCTTGGGGGCTATTAGTTATACCCACACTCTGCACTAACTACATGAGTACATACGTTCAAGAAAAAAAGCAACATTAAAGTAATATTCCATTATTTATAGGGCACCTCTGAACAGGTAATTCTGGGAAACATGCATACAGAACAGGTATTCACTTTGTATAAGATGTTTTCCTACAGTTTTCACCGAATTATCCAATACCCAAAGAAAAGGAAATCATTCAATAACTATCCAGTGACTGACAGTAACCAGCTCGTTATGGTACCTTCTCTAACACAACATTTACCTTCCTGATCCAACCATTGAGCCAGGACCACAGTGATAACTGATTTAAGTAGAGGACCACTATGCATAATTATACTGAACAAAAATGTAAACACAACATTCAACAATTTCAAAGATTTTACTGAGTTACAGTTCAGATGAGTAAATCAGTCAATTGAAATAACTTCATTAGGCCCTAATCTATGGATTTCACATGACTAGGAACACAGATATGCCCATACCATAACCCCACCGCCACCATGGGGCACTCTGTTCACAACATTGACATCAGCAAACTGCTCGCCCACACGACGCCGGGTGGCTGATCTGAGATGATCACGCAGGTGAAGAAGCCGGATGTGGAGGTCCTGGGCTGGCGTAGTTACACGTGGTCTGCGGTTGTGAGGCCGGTTGGACGTACTGACAAATTCTCTAAACGACGTTGGAGGCGGCTTATGGTAGAGAAATGAAGATTCAAATATCTGGCAACAGCTCTAGTGGATATTCCTGCAGTCAGCATGCCAATTGCACGCTCCCTCAAAACTTGAGACGTCTGTGGCACTGTGTTGTGTAACAAAGCTGCACATTTCAGATTGGCATTTTATTGTCCCCAGCACAAGGTGCACCTGTGTAATGATCATGCTGTTTAATCAGCTTCTTGATATGCCACACCTGTCAGGTGGATGGATTATCTTGGCAAAGGAAAAATACTCACTAACATGGATGTAAACACATTTGTACACAAACATTTAGTGAAATAAGCTTTTTGTGCATGCGGAACATTTCAGGGATCTTTTATTTCAGCTCATGAAACATGGGACCAACACTTTACATGTTGCGTTTATATTTTTTGTTCAATGTATATAACACAATTGAATAGCCTAAATCCCCCATGACTCATACAGTACAACAGAATCATGGAAATATAATATTAATAACTGATCCACTCATTATGGTTTGTGTGTTGAAAATAAATCAAATTAAAGATCAAATGTTTTGTTTTGTTACTGTTGTTTTTTTCTCCACACACTACCACACTTCAAGTGCTAAATCACACAACTTAGTGAAGAAAAAGAGAGCCGCCTGGTGTTTAAATCATAGTCTATGTTGACAAATGATGCAAATCAAACAAGATTATGAAGGTCTCTCTTGTTGTGAAAATAAAATAAAACGTTTCCCTCCAAGACTGTTGGAGTTACAACTCATTGATAAGGTAATGAAGTATACCACGTGTCAGGTAGGGGATGGCGGTAATGATGACAATCATTTAACATATTTACTGGTGTATACTGGACCACCATCTGCAATTTTATGGTTGATTTAGAATCTCTTTATCCTCTCTTTATAGCCGGAACTCCACAATCAAATGTGCATCAGCCATCTTTTCATATTTTCAGATGTTTGGTGAGCCAGCACGGCTCATTTGATTGTCATATCGAAATGCTTTTCTACCCTGCAATACAAATGTCCTCCATTTAAATCTATTTTACAAAGGAAATGTCACTTTTCTATTAGTCTGGCCTCTACTCAACAATATTCTTATTTATTAGTAGGTCATAAATGACCAGCCTGGCCCATGGTAAGCAGAAAGGTAGTGCCTTCCATGCTCTGTGTTGATTTGTTTTCTGCATGCCCAACATGGAATATGAGGGTTGTGTAAACCGGAGTAGGAACTCATGAACTCAATCCCAAGATGGCCTTAGTCTCATGAATACATGTATCTAGCCTTCAGGTGAGAAGCCATCTCATATGTTATGCATTGTGATGCCTTTTGAATATCAAACTTCTGATTTCCATGATGACAATTAATAGTTTTTTGTTTTATACAGCTCATTGGGGTCATATATTGATTGTTGTAGACGAAAACTCAGAAAATGTAATTGATTCCAATGCATAACACATATAAATGTTGACAAGAATGGGAAAACTGATTAGAAGCCTGTGAATAGCTTTGCAAATTTAGAAGTTTTGCTTGCATATGTAGACTGCAGTGTATTTCTCTTTGTTGATGGTATTATCTTAACAAATGTTTTTGATTCACAGCTGCAACGAATCTCACACAGCAATTTCCTGGCATTCATTTACATTGGCATGGCTTATAATTTCAATCACATCTGATTCTGAAATGTTCCAATTAGTCCATAAACAACCAGGAGCAGCACATTGTGGTACCTCGCTATTCTCAAACCTGTCACACCTGCCGAGTGTCTGAGCCTCCACACTGAGTGCTTCAGGAGATTAGGCACAGGAGTAGTATTTGTGCATAAAATAAGGCAGATTGAGAAAACAATGCCCAGATGGCTATCAAAAACATGTAGCACTATTAAACATGCTGTACAATTTCTAAACATGTTCTCTTTAAGACTTTAAAGGTGACTAAGAAGTCACAAATCTGAGAGAAGTGATTAATAGTTAATTAAAATGTTCTCCATTCCAAGTTCCAAAGCTTTTTTTGTCTATAACAGCCAGTAATTCACACTCACAGGATGCACTGTGAAGAATTAGCAAAACATTTAAATGTATTGAAGCAAAAGAGATGTAATTTTTTATGTATTTGAAATTGTTTAGTTTAGATCACTACAAAATGTTTAATTCCATATGATTTTGATGTGAACATGAGTTAGAACTTGATCAAGTCTGATGAGGAGTTTTCAAATGAAAGTGAAAATATTACAAGGTGTCTTGTTTCCAAACACAATACGAATCAATCACACAAAAAGCAACGGTAAAGTCAGCAGAGAAGGAGGTTGAGATTGTTCAGCATCTGTTAAAAAGGCATTTGATGAGTGGAGAGGTTTCCAAACCATTTTGGACGATGGAGGACTTTAGAAGAATATTGTACAGTGGGCTTTAGAATTAAAACCAAGGCTACTGAGCATTATACAGTGTCTATGGGTGCCATAAAAATACATTTAGGGAGTTAGTGGTATTGTAACATCCCCTTGACTCATTGACAGTGGCGATTTTAGTATGTCAATCTTGGTGGGGCAAACCCCCAAAAAAGTTTGGGGATGCATGCCAGCAAAGCCACTACACGACACAACACAACACAACACAACACAATACTAAACAATAGATTAATTGCTCTATAACAGTCACAAACGGTGCCCACAAACTGTTAGGGCCTACATAAAGCTGTCCCAACAGCAGAGTTTTCTTTTCAGCACCATGGAGTGAATCCTTACAACTGCTACACCTGGCTATCAGCGAAGCCTGGACTGGCAGCGAAACAGTTAATTCAGCCTCATTTACTGCCTTTAAAAAAAAAACATAGCTGAAATGGCTGACTTGCACAAATGTGGTTTCTACTATTGAGAAGTACAAACTATGACATAATGGGATGAAGAGCGGATAAGAGGCAATCCGTAATTTCGATTAAGACATTAATGAGCGAGCTAGGACGGACGTAGTCAATATAACTATTTGTTCAGCACTTTTGAAATGTACAGCGACAGAATTCAGAATATGGGCCGTTCTTACAGTATTTTCCCTGTACACCAAGTCAGAACCGTAGGATAAATAAATTGGGCATATGAGCAGACAATGAAAGTTCATACAATATTCGATGATTACATTTCTCTAAAATAGGCTATAGGCTACATGTGTACCACCAAGTCAGAACAGTAGGCTAAGTTATGAGTGGGAAAGGGACCAAATTATTATGGTGAGGAACAGCTTACTACACAACATACACTTAGTATTACTTTCTCAGCTACAGTATACATATCTCCCTGGCATATTACATCATTTATGCAGCAGCATACAATAAATGTTTGGACTCACCTTGTTGTCCTGTGATCACTTGAACAGGAAGGTGGTGCGGCGGTCCTTCTTGTGGGCAAATTTTGTTATCAAACTTTGTCATCAAAGTCTGTCATTCTCTGGATTTTTTGGTGCTGTAAAGACAACTGGGAACTCGGAAAAAAACAAGGTTGAATCATGACATCAGTGATCTTCAGGTTGGAGATCTAGAAAGAGGCCAGAGTTCCAGACTTAGAATTCCGAGTTGGATGACCGTTCAAAACGCATCTCTACTGCCTCTGATCTGGCGGACTCACTAAACACAAATGCTTCGTTTGTAAATTATGTCTGAGTGTTGGAGTGTGCATCTGGCTAGACGTAAATAAAAAAAACAAGAAAATGGTGCCGTCTGCTTTGTTTAATATAAGGAATTTGAAATAATTTATACTTTTACTTTTGATACTTAAGTGTATTTTAGCAATCACATTTAAGTTTGATACTTAAGTACTGTATATTTAAAACCAAATACTTTTAGACTTTTACTCAAGTAGTATTTTACTGGGTGACTTTCACTATTACTTTTACTCAAGTATGACAATTGCGTACTTTTTCCACCACTGGGAGTGGTCTGTGGATGGGAAAACTGAAAACTACTATTATTGGCAGAGAGGTTTGGAGCTCTCTTTCTTATTCGTCTATTAACTAATTTATGATGTCATCAGGCATGCCAAAACTCCATCCCACCAAAACAGCCTGCAATTTCAGGTAGTCTTTTCAACCAGCTCTTAAACTAAAAGGGCATTATCATAATTTTCACAATTTCACAGTATTATTCCAACCTCATACTGTGGAAATATACACTGCTCAAAAAAATAAAGGGAACACTTAAACAACACAATGTAACTCCAAGTCAATCACACTTCTGTGAAATCAAACTGTCCACTTAGGAAGCACCACTGATTGACAATAACTTGCACATGCTGTTGTGCAAATGGAATAGACAACAGGTGGAAATTATAGGCAATTAGCAAGACACCCCCAATAAAGGACTGGTTTTGCAGGTGGTGACCACAGACCACTTTTCAGTTCCTATGCTTCCTGGCTGATGTTTTGGTCACTTTTGAATGCTGGCGGTGCTTTCATTCTAGTGGTAGCATGAGACGGAGTCTACAACCCACACAAGTGGATCAGGTAGTGCAGCTCATCCAGGATGGCACATCAATGTGAGCTGTGGCAAGAAGGTTTGCTGTGTCTGTCAGCGTAGTGTCCAGAGCATGGAGGCGCTACCAGGAGACAGGCCAGTACATCAGGAGACATGGAGGAGGCCGTAGGAGGGCAACAACCCAGCCGCAGGACTGCTACCTCCGCCTTTGTGCAAGGAGGAGCAGGAGGAGCACTGCCAGAGCCCTGCAAAATGACCTCCAGCAGGCCACAAATGTGCATGTGTCTGCTCAAACGCTCAGAAACAGACTCCATGAGGGTGATATGTGGGCCCGACGTCCACAGGTGGGGGTTGTGCTTACAGCCCAACACCGTGCAGGACGTTTGGCATTTGCCAGAGAACACCAAGATTGGCAAATTTGCCACTGGCGCCCTGTGCTCTTCACAGATGAAAGCAGGTTCACACTGAGCACATGTGACAGACGTGACAGAGTCTGGAGACGCTGTGGAGAACGTTCTGCTGCCTGCAACATCCTCCAGCATGACCGGTTTGGCTCAGTCATGGTGTGGGGTGGCATTTCTTTGGGGGGCCGCACAGCCCTCCATGTGCTCGCCAGAGGTAGCCTGACTGCCATTAGGTACCGAGATGAGATCCTCAGACCCCTTGTGAGACCATATGCTGGTGCGGTTGGCCCTGGGTTCCTCCTAATGCAAGACAATGCTAGACCTCATGTGGCTGGAGTGTGTCAGCAGTTCCTGCAAGAAGAAGGCATTGATGCTATGGACTGGCCCGCCCGTTCCCCAGACCTGAATCCAATTGAGCACATGTGGGACATCATGTCTCGCTCCATCCACCAACGCCACGTTGCACCACAGACTGTCCAGGAGTTGGCGGATGCTTTAGTCCAGGTCTGGGAGGAGATCCCTCAGGAGACCATCCGCCACCTCATCAGGAGCATGCCCAGGCATTGTAGGGAGGTCATACAGGCACGTGGTGGCCACACACACTACTGAGCCTCATTTTGACTTGTTTTAAGGACATTACATCAAAGTTGGATCAGCCTGTAGTGTGGTTTTCCACTTTAATTTTGAGGGTGACTCCAAATCCAGACCTCCATGGGTTGATACATTTGATTTCCATTGATAATTTTTGTGTGATTTTGTTGTCAGCACATTCAACTATGTAAAGAAACAAGTATTTAACAAGATTATTTCATTCATTCAGATCTAGGATGTGTTATTTTAGTGTTCCCTTTATTTTCTTGAGCAGTGTATATAAAACACAGGAAAATCACAATGTTTTATGCACTGGGCCTTTAAGCAGGTAATTCCTACAATAGGCAATTTGAATAATCATTCCGACTAAATTGTCAACTTTACAGAGTTGTACAATGCAAATGCATCTGCATGCATCTAAGCAAACAGATTAAGCCTTTTACTGGTTAAACTATTTACAGCTCCTTTAGTGAATTCATACCACAAATTATCTGTATAATATATGCAGTATACAGTATATACTGTATATACTGTATATAAATAACAATAATCCAGATTTTTACTATTGAGGCTGAGGCCTTGGAATGCGTTGTGGCACAACGAAGTTCATTTGGTGTGATAATCCATCCTTTGAGCGGGGTTACTCCTTTATCCTGTAAAAAAAAAAAAAAAAAACATTGTGGCACAGAAAACTCACCAAACAATAAAGGAGTTAGCTGCTAAACTTTTAATCAGCTGACCTCAACAAAGTAGATTGTTTAAAGGGTCTATAAAAAATGTAAGCGTCTGCATAATATTCTACTAGCTTTAGGCAATATAGACTACTAGCTAGCTTGGCAGGCTAACACAACATATATTTTCTTATAGATCTGATTACATTTCTCACAGCAAGCTTTTATCCTTGACTTATATCACTCTGAGCTTTTATCCACTTGCTGCTTTCTGGACCCGGTTTTATCCCTTGCTTTTTTCTCTTCTATTGTTACCTCTATGTCTGATAAACATGCCCCGCTTAAGAATCACAGAGTAAGAAACCGAACCAGTTCTTGGTTCTCTCCTGAATTGTCAGGTATTTTTCTGCAAAAGAATCGGGCCTGGGCCTTGGCGAGGAAAACAGGTACTCCAGCTGATTGGCTGTTTTTTAGGCAATTGAGAAATAAATGTACTGCAGCTGTCAAAAAGGCAAAATCAAATTACTTCCTTAATGATATGACAGATTCTGCAGGAGATCCTGCAAAATTCTGGAAAACCGTTAATTCACTGAAACGGGGGAATTCTGCTGTTTCTCTTCCTAAGCAAATTATCTCAGACTCCTGTATTCTAAGTGAAAAAAATGATATTTGTGATGCTTTTAATAAGCATTTAATCTCTGCTGGTTTTTTATTTGAAAAGAAAAGTGGCCATTGTGGTACTGGCCAGTTAGTTGATTTTTCGTCTTGCTTTTCAACTGTTACTCTGAAAAATGGTAACCCTGTTTTTAGTTTGCAGAAAATAACTGAAGCAGAGGTTCTAGCTGCCCTGTGTGCCATTGATACTAAGAAATCCTTAGGCGCTGACAATTTAGACCCGTACTTACTTAAGTGTGCTGCACCTATCATTGCTGGTTCAGTGACACACATTTTTTATATAACATTAAGCACAGGAAATATCCCTAAGGTGTGGAAAGCAGCTTTTGTTCTGCCATTACATAAGGGAGGTGATGGTAGTGATTTGGATAACTATCGACCTATCTCTAGGCTCCCTTGTCTGGCAAAGATCCTATAATCTATAGTCAACAAACAGTTACAATCTTTTCTTTCTGTTAACAGTATTTTTAGCCCCAATCAATCTGGTTTTAGATCTAAACACAGTACCACATCGGCCACTATGCTTGTTGTAAATGATATTGCAAATGCCTTAGATGATAGAAAGCACTGTGCTGCGTTGTTTGTAGATTTGTCAAAAGCTTTTGACACTGTAGACCATGCTATCCTTTTGAGTAAGCTGTCATCTATAGGACTGGGCACTGATGCCTGTCGATGGTTTTATGACTATTTTAAAGATAGAACTCAGGCCGTCATGGTCGACGGGGTCAAGTCTGACCCCTTACAGTTACTTAAAGGGGTCCCTCAGGGTTCAATAATTGGCCCTCTATTGTTCTCACTTTATATAAACAACATTGGTGATGATGTCAGATATTGTAAATTCCATTTATATGCAGATGACACAGTGATGTACTCTATTGCTCCAACAGCGGACCAAGCTTTAATGCAGTTGGAGTCTGATTTTAGGATACTACAGGGGTCTCTTTTACAGCTTAAACTTGTTTTAAACGCTAAGAAAACAAATGTCATGTTTTTTTCTAGGTCTAAACTCTCAATTAGAAACACTTTTGTAATCACTAGATTGGATGGTACTCAAATCAAACAGGTCTCTGCATATAAATACTTAGGGGTATGGTTAGATGATAGGCTTTCTTTTAAAAAACATGTTACTGAATTGGGAAAAAAGCTAAAATTCAAGATAGGGTTCCTTTACAGAAACAGGGCTTGTCTGTCCTCCGTAAATAGAAAACAAATTGTGCAGGCTACTTTTACAGTGGGGAAAAAAAGTATTTAGTCAGCCAACAATTGTGCAAGTTCTCCCACTTAAAAAGATGAGAGAGGCCTATAATTTTCATCATAGGTACACGTCAACTATGACAGACAAAATGAGGAAAAAAATCCAGAAAATCACATTGTAGGATTTTTTATGAATTTATTTGCAAATTATGGTGGAAAATAAGTATTTGGTCAATAACAAAAGTTTCTCAATACATTGTTATATACCCTTTGTTGGCAATGACACAGGTCAAACGTTTTCTGTAAGTCTTCACAAGGTTTTCACACACTGTTGCTGGTATTTTGGCCCATTCCTCCATGCAGATCTCCTCTAGAGCAGTGATGTTTTGGGGATGTTGCTGGGCAACACAGACTTTCAACTCCCTCCAAATATTTTCTATGGGGTTGAGATCTGGAGACTGGCTAGGCCACTCCAGGACCTTGAAATGCTTCTTACGAAGCCACTCCTTTGTTGCCCGGGCGGTGTGTTTGGGATCATTGTCATGCTGAAAGACCCAGCCACGTTTCATCTTCAATGCCCTTGCTGATGGAAGGAGGTTTTCACTCAAAATCTCACGATACATGGCCCCATTCATTCTTTCCTTTACACGGATCAGTCGTCCTGGTCCCTTTGTAGAAAAACAGCCCCAAAGCATGATGTTTCCACCCCCATGCTTCACAGTAGGTATGGTGTTCTTTGGATGCAACTCAGCATTCTTTTTCCTCCAAACACGACAAGTTGAGTTTTTACCAAAAAGTTATATTTTGGTTTCATCTGACCATATGACATTCTCCCAATCCTCTTCTGGATCATCCAAATGCACTCTAGCAAACTTCAAACGGGCCTGGACATGTACTGGCTTAAGCAGGGGGACACATCTGGCACTGCAGGATTTGAGTCCCTGGCGGCGTAGTGTGTTACTGATGGTAGGCTTTGTTACTTTGGTCCCAGCTCTCTGCAGGTCATTCACTAGGTCCCCCCGTGTGGTTCTGGGATTTTTGCTCACCGTTCTTATGATCATTTTGACCCCACGGGGTGAGATCTTGCGTGGAGCCCCAGATCGAGGGAGATTATCAGTGGTCTTGTATGTCTTCCATTTCCTAATAATTGCTCCCACAGTTGATTTCTTCAAACCAAGCTGCTTACCTATTACAGATTCAGTCTTCCCAGCCTGGTGCAGGTCTACAATTTTGTTTCTGGTGTCCTTTGACAGCTCTTTGGTCTAGGCCATAGTGGAGTTTGGAGTGTGACTGTTTGAGGTTGTGGACAGGTGTATTTTATACTGATAACAAGTTCAAACAGGTGCCATTAATACAGGTAACGAGTGGAGGACAGAGGAGCCTCTTAAAGAAGAAGTTACAGGTCTGTGAGAGCCAGAAATCTTGCTTGTTTGTAGGTGACCAAATACTTATTTTCCACCATAATTTGCAAATAAATTCATTAAAAATCCTACAATGTGATTTTCTGGATTTTTTTTCTCAATTTGTCTGTCGTAGTTGACGTGTACCTATGATGAAAATTACAGGCCTCTCTCATCTTTTTAAGTGGGAGAACTTGCACAATTGGTGGCTGACTAAACACTTTTTTTCCCCACTGTATGTCCGTTTTAGATTATGGTGATATTTTCTATATGCATGCATCGGCAAACACATTAAAACCACTGGATGCTATTTACCATTGTGCACTCAGGTTTATCACGGGTGATAGTTACAAAACTCATCACTGTATCCTATATCAACATGTGGGTTGGGCCTCTCTATCTGTGAGGCGAGAGCAGCATGCTCTCTTGTTTATTTATAAAGCACTTCTTTTAAAACTACCTCCATATATATCATTATTAATTTCCACTAGATATACTAATTTTAAAACCAGATCACAGATGTCGATTACATTAGAGACTTCTGTGGTCTCCACAGAGTTGGGAAGGACTGCCTTCAGTTCCTTTGCACCTTATTTATGGAACAAACTGCAGATCCAACTTAAGTTAAACACTCTGGTGTCCCTTGCCCATTTTAAAAATGTTATGGAGGATCAATATGATGTTGTCTGTGATTGTTTCTGTTGAATTGTGTTTATGTTTTGTATGTTTGAAATGTTCTTGTCTGTATGTCTAAAACTGTACATGTCAAAATGTTTACACAGGGCACAGCCGTAAAAGAGATCCAGGTCTCAGTCTGTTTTTTCCCTGTTAAAATAAAGATTAAATTATTATTTTTTTAATTACAACTGCTGATTTAAAAAATGTATCTGCTTCAAATTAAGTCAATGGATTATGAAGCTTTTCATTTTATACTGAACAAAAATATAAACGCAACATGCAACAATTTGAACGATTTTACTGAGTCACAGTTCATGTAAGGAAATCAGTCAATTGAAATAAATTCATTAGGCCCTAATCTATGGATTTCACATGACTGGGTATGTGCGCAGCCATGGATCGGCTTGGGAAGGCCCACACACTGGGGAGCCAGGCCCATCCAAACAGAATGAGTTTTTCCCCACAAAAGGGATTTCTTACAGACAGAAATACTCCTCAGTTCCATCAGCTGTCCAGGTGGCTGGTCTCAGATGATCCCGCAGCTGAAGAAGCCAGATGTGGAGGTCCTGGGCTGGCATGGTTACATGTGGTCTGCGGTTGTGAGGCCGGTTGGACGTACTACCAAATTCTCTAAAACGACGTTGGAGGTGGTTTATGGTAGAGAAATAAACATTCAATTATCTGGCAACAGCTCTGGTGGACATTCCTGCAGTCAGCATGCCAATTGCATACTCTTGACACTTGAGACATCTGTGGCATTGTGTTGTGTGACCAAACTGCATATTTTAGAGTGGCCTTTTATTGTTCCCAGCACAAGGTGCACCTTTGTAATGATCATGCTGTTTAATCAACTTCTTGATATGCATATTATCTTGGCAAAGGAGAAATGCTCACTAACATGGATGTAAACAAATTTGGGTACAACATTTTAGAGAGTATGTAACATTTCTGGGATCTTTTATTTCTGCTCATTAAACATTTTACATGTTGCGTTTATATTTCTGTTCAATCAATGCACAAACAGCAACTACTTATGAACCAAGGGCTTCCATGTCTGTGGACACCTATGAACAGATAATCTAATCTCATTATATTAGAGAATTTGTTGCAGTCACTCATGGTTAATGTAAGACAGCTTGTTTGGTTGTATTTTGAGGGGTTGCTGAGTTAAGTGATTGATTGATTAATACTGGATCAGTGCTGTGTTTCACTTCCTGAATCTGTGATTAGTGTGAAGTTTAAACATAAGTGACAGGTTACTACCCTGACAATGAACGCAAAACATTAAAAAAACATTTAGGCATTGGGTGTTTTTGGCATCCTAAAGCTCTGAAATTAATAAAGCTCAATGCTGTCAAGACAATAATTATGTTCTACTTAAGACATTTAGGGCTATTTGACTGCCTTGACTTATTCGTTTCAGCTCCTAGTGGAGGAAATGGACTCAACGGTGCATCTCCAGCTAACTCTGTTCTGGGTGATTTTCTGGACTACCCACTGGGCACAGACATCAATTCAATGTCTATTCCATGTGGAAACAACGTTGATTCAACCAGTGTGTGCCCAGTGGGTACATTCCAGGTGTTTCCTGCCTTCTTCCTTTCTGTAGGATAGTTACGTGCATGACAGCGTATTCCAGTTCCCACCAATATCCAGGAACTTCGTACAGCCATTGAAGAGGAGTGGGACAACATTCCACAGGCCACAATCAACAGCCTGATCAACTCTATGCGAATGACATGTGTCGCGCTGCATGAGGCAAAAGGTGGTCACACCAGATACTGACTGGTTTTCTGATCCACGCCCCTACCTTTTTTTAAAAGGTATCTGTGACCAACAGATGCATATCTGTATTCCCAGTCCATAGATTAGGGCCTAAGGAATGTTAACTCCTGAGTGGCGCAGTGGTCTAAGGCACTGCATCGCAGTGCTAGCTGTGCCACTAGAGATTCTGGTTCGAAACCATGCTCTGTAGTAGCCGGCCGCGACCGGGAGACCCATGGCCCAGCGTCGTCCAGGGTAGGGGAAGGAATGGCCGGCAGGGATGTAGCTCAGGTGGTAGAGCATGGCATTTGCAACGCCAGGGTTGTGGGTTCAATTCCCATGGGGGGCCAGTATAAAAAATTATGTATGCACTCACTAACTGTAAGTCGCTCTGGATAAGAGCGTCTGGTAAATGAATGTATTTAAATTGACTGAATTCCTTATATGTGCTGTAACTCAGTAAAATATCTGAAATTGTTGCGTTAATATTTTTGTTCAGTATAATTAAGCAATGGATGATTGGCACAATTCATTTCAGATTGTGTGATGTTTGTGGATGTCTGCACCCCATAAAAAGTTATACAGTCCATAGGTGTGGTGGGCTTCTTTTGCTTAGAGTCATGTCATGACTCAGCTTATTGGAGTTGTTTGGGTATGGTTTTAAGAGCCAGACACCCCAGACACCTGCTTTTTACTGAGTGGATGGAAAACAAAAAACAAGAATAAAACAGGGTTTATACAAAAGGCATTTCTGGTCTAGTCAGCCATTGTTTCATCAATAAAATATATCTGATATCATGTTGACATGGTAACCAATCATAATATTTGCTCCTTAGTCTTTAATTTCTCTGACCTGTCTCTATTTCTTTTTATTGGCTTCAAGAGTTTACTAATGGAATGTTTCTCTACAAAAGTGCATCATGGCCCCACTATAATACTCTATTACTCTGCTGCTGATTGCTCACAAGCTCAGACCAACTAGACAGAAAGAGATGTCACCACTGGTGTCATGCATTTCTTTTCTTGAAATTTGTTCAGAATTTGCAAATGTATACTTGTTAAATTTGAGTCTTCTGATTGAGGCTATAATAAACGATACATACCCTTGCTTCATTTGAATGCAAATTAGTATTTTGTCAGTGGAGAGATGGAAGAATGGAATGTGGGTCATTGTTAATGCAGGATTTTAATGACTAAGAAATATGCCTACTCTTTACGTTATTGGAACATCTCAATAAGTCCATTCTTCTTCTCTTCTAATTTTAGCAAACAGTCGGTTAGCAGCTTTAGGTTTGATGAATGGGAGAGCAGGTTGGCTTGTAGATGTTGGTGGATCGAAACAGTGACAAATGGCTCTGGGCCTAGTGATTACAAAGCATAGTCAACAGAGCTGGTGCTGCCTGCCACTGCCTCAAACAGACATCTTCCTACTGTATATGCAGTATTACTCACTTCCACATCATTAATCTTATTCATGAGCTGATGAAACTGTTGGAAGCATACAGCAAGGAAGACATGGTGGTGTACTGTAGGTAGGCGGCCTATTGTAGCTCATTGCAGCCTGCTAGGTCCTCATTTGTCGCAAAGGGACACTTTCGATACAGGTGTTCAGTCTGCACCAGACTGATATTGTACCACTACTACATAATGCCAAGCAAAGACAACAATTTAATACTTAATTAATTAACTAAAAATTCTAGTTTACTATAATTATCGATAGTGTTGCAGAAATTATCATCCTGAAAGAGGGAGTACCACCCTATCCACATCGACGGGACAGCAGTAGAGAAGGTGGAAAGTTTTAAGATCCTCGGCGTACATATCACTGACAAACTTGAAATGGTCCACCCACACAGACAGTGTGGTGAAGAAGGTGCAACAGCGTCTCTTCAACCTCAGGAGGCTGAAGAAATGTGGCCTGTCACCTAAAACCCTCACAAACTTTTACAGATGCACAATTGAGAGCATCCTGTCGGGTTGTATCACCGCCTGGTACGGCAACTGCACCACCCACAAACGCAGGGCTCTCCAGAGGGTGGTGCGGTCTGCACAACGCATCACCGGGAGCAAACTACCTGCCCTCCAGGACACCTACAGCACCCGATGTCACAGGAAGGCCAACAAGATAATCAAGGACAACTACCACCCCGAGCCACTGCCTGTTCACCCCACTATCATCCAGAAGGCGAGGCCAGTACAGGTGCATCAAAGCTGGGACAGAGAGACTGAAAAACAGCTTCTATCTCAAGGCCATCAGACTGTTAAACAGCCATCACTAGCACAGATAGGCTGCTGCCTACATACAGACTTGAAAACCACTGGCCACTTTAATAAATGGAACAATACTCACTTTAATAATGCCACTTTAATAATGTTTACATATCTTGCATTACCCATCTCTTATGTATATACTGTATTCTATGCTATCTATTGCATCTTAGCCTATGCCACTCTGATAATGACATTGCTCATCCATATTTTTATATATTCTTACTGGAACTGTTAGATATTACTTGCCAGATATTGCTGCACAGTCGGAACTAGAAGGACAAGCATTTCACTACACTTGCAAAAACATCTGCTAACCGTGACCAATACATTTGATTTGATTTTATTTAGATTTTGAATGCGGTCAGCTATAGCAAAGAGGGCTATGTGGAGTGTTCATGGCACACTGAATATAATAATGAGCCAAACTACAATAATACACAAACTATCACTAAGAAGAACACATAGTTGTGAAGATAATTGCATCATTGCCTCAAGATATGACTAAAGGAAACATTGTTTTTATAAAGCCTCTATTAAAATTCATGTTAATGAAGAGTGTATTCACCAGATAATCATTGCCTGCAGGTTGTGTGCAATGAGGTTAATTAGAATCCTCCTTCAGAATGAAATATAACAATAAATTACATCTGCAATGGAAAGAACATATCCATGTGTTATACTCGATACAAAAAAATTACTAGTTTCTACCAGCAAACATTTTCACCTTTTTTTTGTACAAATGTATAAACAATGTTTGGTTACAATTCAAATATTGTCAGAAGTGACCTAGGTTTGGTTCACATGTAAACTTTCACGGCAAGCTTTTCTAGCACAATTGTTCCAAAAAAAGGTTTTGGCCGTGTTACCCGAGATCGCAGCGTGAACACAGTCAAAACAGGCAGGCTGAAACAGGAAACAAATATGAATGTGTGGTTTAGCAACCAGATAAAACGAAATGGATATATAGATTCAAGGAGAGAGAACAGACATGTACAGCTAGTTTAGGAGTTAACCTTTCATCCTATCATTTGCACACTGAATTGATTTATTCTGGAAATCAAGACCGCAGAAGTTGTTATGGATAAATGGAATAAATGCAGTGGGACATGGACAGCTCGACATCATGACACTCCCAATGTATGAAAACGTTTGACAAAGGTTGTTACAATCCCCTTAAAGTGATGCTACAGAGTTTTTAAAATAATTTCAGTCAGTAGTTTTGAAAGTAGACGAGCCAAAACGGGTCAGCGAAAATTGCAATAGGGTCTGGCTTCAACAGATACCTTCTCACACCACAGACGCTGTGAGACATACGAGATGAGACAGGATGTCGAATGGCACCAGATAGAATAGTCTGTTACTGCCAACAACAACACGGGTGGTGAAATTACATTTAGAATTAGAAGCTAGGTACTAGCTAATGTGTACAAGCTAGTAGCTAGTGTGTACTAGCTAGAGAGTCTGCTAGCTAGCTAGTGTGTACTAGCTAGCTGCACATGCAACAGTGTTTAACATAATGCCCTGGACCAGAGCTAGTGTGCCGACTGATACAGTTGAAGTCGGAAGTTTACATACATCTTAGCCAAATACATTTAAACTCTGTTTTTAATCCTAGTAAGTATTCCCTGTTTTAGTCAGTTAGGATCACCACTTTATTTTAAGAATGTGAAATATCAGAATAATAGTAGAGAGAACGATTTATTTCAGCTTATATTTCTTTCATCACAGCAGTGGCTTCTTCCTTGTTGACCGGCCTTTCAGGTTACGTCGATATAGGACTCTTTTTACTGTGGATATAGATACTTTTGTACCTGTTTCCTCCAGCATCTTCATAAGGTCCTTTGCTGTTGTTCTGGGATTGATTTGCACTTTTCGCACCAAAGTACGTTCATCTCTAGGAAACAGAACGCGTCTCCTTCCTGAGCGGTATGATGGCTGCGTGGTCCCATGGTGTTTATACTTGCGTACTATTGTTTGTACAGATGAACGTGGTACCATCAGGTGTTTGGAAATTGCTCCCAAGGATGAACCAGACTTGTGGAGGTGTCTTGGCTGATTTATTTTTATTTTCCCATGATGCCAAGCAAAGAGGCACTGAGTTTGAAGGTAGGCCTTGAAATACATCCACAGGTACACCTCCAATTAACTCAAAGGATGTCGATTAGCCTATCAGAAGCTTCTAAAGTCATGGAATTTTCCAAGCTGTTTAAAAGGCACAGTCAATTTAGTGTATGTAAACTTCTGACCCACTGGAATTGTGATACAGTGAATTATAAGTGAAATAATCTGTCTGTAAACAATTGTTGGAAAAATTACTTGTGTCATGCACAAAGTAGATGTCCTAACCGACTTGCCAAAACTATAGTTTGTTAACAAGAAATTTGTGGAGTGGTTGAAAAACGAGTTTTAATGACTCCAACCGAAGTGTATGTAAACTTCCGACTTTAACTGTATGTGCGTAGCACAATGACGCCCAAAGCTACTGACTCACGCGATACCCGAGACCAACAAACGTCTACAGGTTGAGCAAGCACATACATTTGAGATGCAAAAATAACATCTGAGATGCACGTGCATGGCCTTTGCGGTTCGCAGACCATGTGGTGTCTGCGCGCATAATCTGCTGATGGATGCTTCTCGAAAATTGTGCACAATTGTGTACTACGCCATCCATTTCATATGATACGTTAAGTACTGCAACAACAAGAAAAAGTCTGACAATGTGTTATGAATTTGTAAATGCTTAAGATCCCAGACTGCATCTTTAAGTAGCAAGTATCCAATACAATGCTGATGAGAGAGGATTGAACTTAATGGGCTCGTGGCCTTCTGGCTATGCCTTGTTTCTCTCCTGCTGGTTACACTTACAGTATGGATCCAGTGAGGTACTGTGAAGTATGTCCCCAATATCATGCTGCAATAATTAATATGGATTTGTTTTTGATAAACTAAATATATAGGCTACATTTCATAATGTTCTATACTGTACTGTGCATAGCAACTAGAGGCTTCTATTAGAGAATAGTTTCAGCAGTCTCATAGTCACAAGATATTATTTAAATGAGAAACCTCTCAACAAGTATGCTGTTTGATATGCAGTACAATACTAAATTAAGTGTTGTGGCTCTTAAGTGTAATTTATTATCAATATGGAGCTTGGAAATGAAACAGAGCTTGGAAATGTTGTTTTATTCAAATGGGTACATATTTGGAAAATTTAACTTAAACAAGATAGTTTTGATCATGCAGTTTCAGGTTTACCAAAAAAATATTACTGTATGAAGAGCTCATTATTTTTTAGTGTAGTCATGGCTACAGACTAGTGATTCTTTACTGTGAACTCCATTGGCAGTTTACAGCGAGAGTAAAAAGAAAAGAGACTTTAATCAAGTGTACAAAGTTCAATGATAGCGTCATGACCTTGACTGAGACAACTATTGAACAAAGCCACATAAAAAGTGAACGAAACAAACAATGCCTTGTAAAAAGCTACTATTTAAAAAAAAAATATTGTTCCCTTAGGTGGCATATTTCCTTTTTCTAATCTCGGCACCTTGAAGGCTGTCACTGAGGAGAACAGTGCAGCACTGCTCTCAATGATGTATTCGGGATTCAACGGTCTCCTGAGGTGAAGTCCTTGTTTAGTATTGAACAGTCCAGTAACAATAACTTTGAGTTGTGTTTGAGGCCATCGTCTCATCTCAAATGCTTTCTATTGTAAGGTTTCACTTTATAAGAGTTCTAGCAGCTTCCACCTAGCATCTCTATGGATATCAATGCACCCCTCTCTCAACAGTAAGTGTCTGTTCTTTGTGATGCACAAGCATTGCTCTCTGGGATCCTTTGACAGCACTTTTTTTTTTACACAGAAAAGGGAAGGAAAAGACTGCTTTTTTTAATGCTTTCATGCAACTGAAAGAGGAGAGAAGGGAAACTATAAACTATTTTTCGATGCAGTTATCTTCATATGCTTAGTATGACATGAATTTAGGCTTGCTGCCAATTTCCCTCAGCCTTCATAAGTTGCACATTCTGTGCAATGTCACATTAAGTGCATGTCATGGCCTGGATCTCTGTTATTGTCATCAGCAAAGTGGAAAAGTAGCATTCAGGGAACAATTCCTATAATAGTTTTTATCATCAACTAACATCAACAACAAAGAACTCCCCCTATCAAAAACATGTTGAACTTAAAACATCAAACGCTGTCCTGAGGCTTTATAAAAAGTCCCTCTGTAAAGGGATGATTTCTGTCAGGAAAAGGTACTTACAGTTGAAGTTTTTCAACCACTCCACAAATGTCTTGTTAACAAACTATAGTTTTGGCAAGTCGGTTAGGACATCTACTTTCTGCATGACACAAGTAATCTTTCCAACAATTGTTTACAGACAGATTATTTCACTTATAGTTCACTGTATCACAATTCCAGTGGGTCAGAAGTTTACATACACTAAGTTGACTGTGCCTTTAAACAGCTTGGAAAAGCTGTGTGTGCGAGCAAGGAGGCCTACAAACCTGACTCAGTTACAGCAGCTCTGTCAGGAGGAATGGGCCAAAATTCACCCAATTTATTGTGGGAAGCTTGTGGAAGGCTACCCGAAACGTTTGACCTAAGTTAAACAATTTAAAGGCAATGCTACCAAATACTAATTGAGTGTATGTAAACTTCTGAACCACTGAGAATGTGATTAAATAAATAAAAGCTGAAATAAATCATTCTCTCTACTATTATTCTGACATTTCACATTCTTAAAATAAAGTGGTGATCCTAACTGACCAAGACAGGGAAGTTTTACTAGGATTAAATGTCAGGAATTGTGAAAAACGGAGTTTAAATGTATTTGGCTAAGGTGTATGTAAACTTCCGACTGTACATGACGTGTCACAAAGCTTTTGTCATTTTGTTCAATTTTCAGTACAATGTGTTACATCGCCCCAGAAGCAGTGAGGGAGAGAGTCTGTGGAATTTTACCAACCTGTTAGCTGAAGACTAGGGCGTCAGGTTGTGGTTAGAGCGTTGGGCCAGTAACCGAAAGGTCGCTGGTTTGAATACATGAGCTGACAAGGTGAAATCTGTTGATGTGCCCTTGAACAACTTAACCCTAACTTGCTCCAGGTGTGCTGTACTACTATGCCTGACCCTGTAAAAAACAAAAAACATTTCACTGCACCTATCTGGTGTATGTGGGAATTAAAAAAGTAGCAACAACAGGTTCACGCTTTGGCATCAATTTTATTACAGGATCTATTACTTGTATTTGAGTTTTAAGAATTTCTTCACCGAGACTTTCATAAATGTGATGGCAAATGGGTAGTGTTGTGGTTGGTCTTTAGTTCCATGGGTGGGACGTAAGGAACCCTGTTACCGGCAATGACTTCCCACAGCGATGGACTTTGTCTGCATTTGATAGGTTTTGATTTGACTGTCTCAAGAACAACCTTGACAGGGCAATACATCATTTTATTTGTAAGATTATTATTTTTTAATCTACAGAGAGTAATGTTTTGACCACTGTCAGTCACCAAGTTAGTAGCACAATTCTGAATAGTGTATCATGATGGACTCCAGGCACTCTTCGTTTTCAAACCTTACCCAACCCTTACCTAAACCTAAATTAGAGGAATGGTCCAACTCGATGTTTGCTGTTTTCCTCTGAAATTGCCCAGTATGTGACACAACAAGTTCTGTCTTTGAATAGATAGGTATGACAGTTTGCAGACAAAGGGTTCTGGTATGTATGCACACATGACTGTAAGTCGCTTTGGATAAAAGTGTCTGCTAAATGGCATATTATATTATATTATGGTATAATTTTGTCACATGGTAAAATCAATGCGGCTAAGGCTAACCACTACCTGACACAGCAATATTTCAGAGCAAGCGGCAAAGGGAAAACATCAAAGGGACAACCTTTTGAAGAACAAACAAATAAGGCCATTAACTGACAAAGGAGAATTTGAACATTGCATTTCAAATAATGTGAAAAATCTGAATATGTTTCATTTAATGCCAACCTTGAGCAAGTATCAGGAACTCATCTTATAACAGTACAGAGAAGTACAATAGGGGAGGCTAGATTACGTTTACAATCAGCACAATGACAAAATAATAGGTGACTAGTCAAATTGGCACTTTTACATTAATAGTCTATTCTACCAGGTTTTAAATTCATACATGGTTTAGAAGTTAACAATGAAATATGCAAGAATCGTTGAATTGTGTGAGAGAGAATTCACTTTTAAGCTTTTGTATTCATCACTGAAAACAGTGAAATTCAATAACCACTACGCAAGTTTTCGGAGAAATAGTATGTTTAGCTTGGAATAGAAAAATACTCCCATATATACAGAATATATTTACTTTACCTCACAAACACAGTTCCATAATTGACTCCTACGTCCAACACAGTAAAATAACAAATAGGGCCACTTAAAATGATATTGGATTTGGTCATCATTCCATGCAAGAAAATAACTGAACAGAAACACTAAGCAGTTAACATCTCAATAAACTCATTTAAAGCATCATTAGCATCCTCATTATTGTAGACCTACACAACTTACATCAAAATACTGCAAGCCATAGTCCCTTGGGTTTTACAATAGACTACATGTCCACATCAGCTCTACACACATTTGTCATGAAGTGGTGCATGAAATCTGTTCAATGTGTCATTCACTTTATTTTACACATAACCAACGTTAATTTAACACAGCATCAAGGCCAACTCCGATCTCTACAAATAAATGTAGTCATACTGCCCTGTCTTTCTCCTTTGACTTGGTTATTTGTTTAAATCACATTATTGCCTTATTTTTTCTCAAAAGTTGGCCCCCAATTAAAAAAAAAATTGTTTGACTAATTTGGCAACTACATTTATGTCATCTTCATGAATGCTTGCTAACCTTTCAAATTCCACTTGGACAGATGCTCATTGATGATTCAGCATAGAGGAACCTTTTAACAGGCCATTGTTTTCCCCATTATCTGTTTTGGATGCAGGTCCTTGGACTCCTAGCATCGGCAGGAGACTGGTCCCAGGCAGTGACAGCAGGAGTGGTGGGCCAGTCGGCCATGATGGAAATGAATGAGAAATGCATCGGTAATGAGATTACAAAGCTGTAGCAGAGAAGCCAGAAAGGAAGATTACCAGGTACATGCTGTGACAGCCTCACCTCCACTGCGGAGAGCAGGGACACACCTGTGAGCCTCATCTAACACTCACCACAGTGCCAGCGTGGATGGTGGATACATGGCAGGTGTGTGATCTCATTTGTGGCGCTCAGGTCTTGTGGTGCTCCCTGACGCATCAGGTTTATGGCAGGGAACAACATTTGTCGCAGCTGTTTTGATATCTCCACGGGCTTGTCATGGGAAGCACAAGCAAAGTCGAGAAAGGGATGACAATCAATCTTACTTAATGAACAAGAATTTAAAATATGTAGTCATAAAATGTTAAATTATCTCATTCATTTTTGTGACATTGTATGAAAATGTATTTCGACATGTCATTGTAATTGCAAAATCTGAGATATTCATGTACTATAAATGAAGTAAGATTAGTAAGTAATTTGATAGCATTTACAGAAGAGGACGGCTGTAGGCCTACGTTTAGCCTACACTCAGGTAGCATAGCAGCTTTTCTGCAATGTAAAAGTTCTCAGGTTGTTTATGCTGAATTGGAATTGTCATCCAGGACACTCCTCTCAATCTGCTTCCTGCCACTTATGTGCACTCAGAGATTGATATCTCGCAGACATTGTAAAATATGTGCTTGAATTGCAATCACATTGGAGAAAATAACTTTAGAATATTAGGTATGTATACTGAACAAAAATATAAACGCTACATGCAACAATTTCATTGATTTTACGAAGTTACAGTTCATATGAGGAAATCAGTCAATTGAAATAAATTCATTCGGCGGTAATCTATGGATTTCACAGGACTGGGAGTACAGATATGCATCTGTTGGTCAAAGTTACCTTAAAGAAAATGGGCCTCACAATGGGCCTCACGATCTCGTCACTGTATTTTTGTGTATTTAAATAGCCATCGATAAAATACAATTGTGTTTGTTGTCCGTAGCTTATCCCTGCACATACCATAACACCACCACCACCATGGGGCACTCTGTTCACAAAATCAAATCAAATCAAATCAAATTTTATTGGTCACATGCGCCGAATACAACAGGTGCAGACATTACAGTGAAATGCTTACTTATAGCCATTAACCAACAGTGCATTTATTTTAAACAAAAAAATAAATAAAACAACAACAAAAAAAAGTGTTGAGAAAAAAAGAGCTGAAGTAAAATAAAGTGACAGTAGGGAGGCTATATATACAGGGGGGTACCGTTGCAGAGTCAATGTGCGGGGGCACCGGCTAGTTGAGGTAGTTGAGGTAATATGTACATGCGGGTAGAGTTAAAGTGACTATGCATAAATACTTAACAGAGTAGCAGCAGCGTAAAAAGGATGGGGTGGGGGGGCAGTGCAAATAGTCCGGGTAGCCATGATTAGCTGTTCAGGAGTCTTATGGCTTGAGGGTAGAAGCTGTTGAGAAGTCTTTTGGACCTAGACTTGGCACTCCGGTACCGCTTGCCGTGCGGTAGCAGAGAGAACAGTCTATGACTAGGGTGGCTGGAGTCTTTGACAATTTTGAGGGCCTTCCTCTGACACCGCCTGGTATAGAGGTCCTGGATGGCAGGAAGCTTTGCCCCAGTGATGTACTGGGCCGTACGCACTACCCTCTGTAGTGCCTTGCGGTCGGAGGCCAAGCAGTTGCCATACCAGGCGGTGATGCAACCAGTCAGGATGCTCTCGATGGTGCAGCTGTAGAATTTTTTGAGGATCTGAGGACCCATGCCAAATCTTTTCAGTCTCCTGAGGGGGAATAGGCTTTGTCGTGCCCTCTTCACGACTGTCTTGGTGTGTTTGGACCATGATAGTTCGTTGGTGATGTGGACACCAAGGAACTTGAAGCTCTCAACCTGTTCCACTACAGCCCCGTCGATGAGAATGGGGGCGTGCTCAGTCCTCTTTTTTTTCCTGTAGTCCACAATCATCTCCTTTGTCTTGGTCACGTTGAGGGAGAGGTTGTTGTCCTGGCACCACACGGCCAGATCTCTGACCGTCTCCCTATAGGCTGTCTCATCGTTGTCGGTGATCAGGCCTACCACTGTTGTGTCGTCGGCAAACTTAATGATGGTGTTGGAGTCGTGCCTGGCCATGCAGTCATGGGTGAACAGAGAGTACAGGAGGGGACTGAGCACGCACCCCTGAGGGGCCCCCGTGTTGAGGATCAGTGTGGCAGATGTGTTGTTACCTACCCTTACCACCTGGGGGCGGCCCGTCAGGAAGTCCAGGATCCAGTTGCAGAGGGAGGTGTTTAGTCCCAGGATCCTTAGCTTAGTGATGAGCTTAGAGGGCACTATGGTGTTGAATGCTGAGCTGTAGACAATGAATAGCATTCTCACGTAGGTGTTCCTCTTGTCCAGGTGGGAAAGGGCAGTGTGGAGTGCAATAGAGATTGCATCATCTGTGGATCTGTTGGGGCGGTATGCAAATTGGAGTGGGTCTAGGGTTTCTGGGATAATGCTGTTGATGTGAGCCATGACCAGCCTTTCAAAGCACTTCATGGCTACAGACGTCAGTGCTACGGGTCGGTAGTCATTTAGGCAGGTTATCTTAGAGTCCTTGGGCACGGGGACTATGGTGGTCTGCTTGAAACATGTTGGTATTACAGACTCAGTCAGGGACATGTTGAAAATGTCAGTGAAGACACTTGCCAGTTGGTCAGCACATGCTCGGAGTACACGTCCTGGTAATCCGTCTGGCCCTGCGGCCTTGTGAATGTTGACCTGCTTAAAAGTCTTACTCACATCGGCTACGGAGAGCGTGATCACATAGTCATCCGGAACAGCTGGTGCTCTCATGCATGCTTCAGTGTTGCTTGCCTCGAAGCGAGCATAGAAGTGGTTTAGCTCGTCTGATAGGCTTGTGTCACTGGGCAGCTCGCGGCTGTGCTTCACTTTGTAGTCTGTAATAGTTTTCAAGCCCTGCCACATCCGACGAGCGTCAGAGCCAGTGTAGTACGATTCAATCTTAGTCCTGTATTGACTCTTTGCCTGTTTGATGGTTCGTCGGAGGTCATAGCGGGATTTCTTATAAGCGTCCGGGTTAGAGTCCCGTTCCTTGAAAGCGGCAGCTCTACCCTTTAGCTCAGTGCGGATGTTTCCTGTAATCCATGGCTTCTGGTTGGGGTATGTACGTACGGTCACTGTGGGGACGACATCATCGATGCACTTATTGATGAAGCCAGTGACTGATGTGGTGTACTCCTCACTGCTGTCTGAAGAATCCCGGAACATGTTCCAGTCTGTGCTAGCAAAACAGTCCTGTAGCTTAGCATCTGCGTCATCTGACCTATTTTTTATTAACCGAGTCACTGGTGCTTCCTGCTTTAGTTTTTGCTTATAAGCAGGAATCAGGAGGATAGAGTTATGGTCAGATTTGCCAAATGGAGGGCGAGGGAGAGCTTTGTATGCGTCTCTGTGTGTGGAGTAAAGGTGGTCTAGAGTTTTTTTTCCTCTGGTTGCACATTTAACATGCTGGTAGAAATTAGGTAGCACGGATTTAAGTTTCCCTGCATTAAAGTCCCCGGCCACTAGGAGCGCTGCATCTGGATGAGCGTTTTCCTGTTGATTAATGGCCTTGTACAACTCATTCGGTGCAATCTTAATGCCAGCATTGGTTTGTGGTGGTAAATAGACAGCTATGAAAAATATAGATGAAAACTCTCTTGGTAAATAGTGTGGTCTACAGCTTATCATAAGATACTCTACCTCAGGCGAGCAAAACCTCGAGACTTCCTTAGTATTTGATTTTGTGCACCAGCTGTTGTTTACAAATATACACAGACCGCCACCCCTTGTCTTACCGGAGTCAGCCGTTCTGTCCTGCCGATGTAGCGTATAGCCTGCTAGCTGAATGTTATCATTGTCGTCGTTCAGCCACGACTCTGTGAAACATAAGATATTACAGTTTTTAATGTCCCGTTGGTAGGATAACCGTAATCTTAAGTCGTCCAATTTATTATCAAATGATTGAACGTTGGCTAATAGGATTGATGGAAGAGGCAGTTTACTCGCTCGCCGTCGGATCCTTACAAGGCACCCGATCTACGTCCACGATATCTCCGTCTCTTCCTCACGCGAATGACGGGGATTTGGGCCTTGTCGGGTGTCTGTATGATATCCTTCGCGGTCGCCTCGTTGAAGAAAAAATCTTCGTCCAATAAAGAGGTGAGTAATCGCTGTCCTGATATCCAGAAGCTCTTTTTGGTTATAAGAGACGATGGCAGAAACATTATGTACAAAATAAATTACAAATAACGCGGAAAAACACACATAATAGTACAATTGGTTAGAGGGCTGTAAAACGGCAGCCATCTTCTCCGGCGCTGTCTATAACTCTGACAACGTTGACATCAGCAAACCACTCGCCCATACAATGCCATTTAAGTGGTCTACGGTTGTGATGCCAGTCGGACGTACTGCCAAATTCTCTACAATTACATTGGAGGTGGCTTATGGTAGAGAAATTGAAATTTACTTCTCTGGCAACAGCTCTGGTGGACATTCCTACAGTCAACTTGCCAATTGCACACTCCCTCAAAACTTGAGACATCTGTGGCATTGTGTTGTGTGACAAAACTGCATTTTTTGAGTATACTTTTATTGTCCCCAGCACATGGTGCACCTGTGTAATGATCTAGCTGTTTAATCAGCTTCTTGATACGCCACACCTGTCAGGTGGATGGATTATCTTGGCAAAGGAGAAAAGCTCACTAACAGGGATATAAACAAATGTGTGAACAAAATTTGACAGAAATAAGCTTTTTGTGCGTATGGAAAATGTAGGGGCTCTTTTATTTCAGCTCATGAAACATGGGACCAACACTTTACAGGTTGCGTTTATATATTTGTTCAGTGTAGATATCCAGAAATTGTGCCTGTCTTTCCAATTATTAATTACCATATGAAGAGACAGGAGTTGTAACCTTTGCATATTACATCATCGATGAGCACGGCCCCCTATCAATAATTGATTTTCCTGCACTTTGCTTAGAGCCATTACTATTTTTATATTGTGAGGGGAAAAACAACAACTGTTCATTCTCCTGCTTTGCTTGTCAGCTTTGTCTGTCACTGGGACCTTAAGGGCCTGATAAAAAATGAATGAGCAGTGCTTGCACTGTAAATAACTGCTGGTAATGCACTGTGGGTTATTTGAAATGTCAAACCTACTGTCATGCTTTGATTATCTATGTATCTGCCTTGAGCCTAGATCATGAATCTCTGCAATCTGGTTGCTGACTTATTAAGTAAACTGCCATTTACAAACATATTGACCAGGGAGAAAGAGGTTATTATTATGTGCAGGATAAAGTACACACACAATATGATGTAATTTTGATGCCGTAATTATTTGTCTGACTCTAGAATTGATTGCATCAAGGCAGCATTGTCTGGTCGATGTCTCAGGAGAAAGTGGGCTTGGTTCTGACAGCATTTTTCTCTGCAAATGTCACACAAAATGGACATCTAACCTCTCCCTATCCCCGTCTGTTGTCCCCACTTCCTTCAAGATGTCCACCATTGTTCCTGTATCCAAGCAAGCTAAGGTAATTGAACTAAATTACTATCGCCCCGTAGCACTTACCTCTGTCATCATGAAGTGCTTTGAAAGGCTAGTCAATGACCATATCAGCTCCACCTTGCCCAACACCATAGACCCACTACAATTTGCATACCGCCCTAACAGATCCAAGGACGACGCAATCGCTGTTGCACTGTACACCGCCCTATCCCAACTGGACAAGAGGAATACCTATGTAAGAATGCTGTTCATCGACTGCAGCTCTGCTTTCAACAACATAGTGCCCTCCAAGCTTGTCCAAAAGCTCAGGGCCCTGGTTCTGAATTTCTCCCTGTGCAACTGGGTCATAGGCTTCCTGACGGGCCTAGCCCAGGCGGTGATGATAGGCAACAACACCTCTGCCACGTTGACCCTCGACAAGGGGGCCCCACAGTTGGGTGTGCTCAGCCCCCTCCTGTACTCCATGTTCACCCATGACTGCGTGGCTACGCACGACTCCAACTGTAAGCACAACCCCCACCTGTGGACGTCGGGCCCTCATATCACCCTCATGGAGTCTGTTTCTGACCGTTTGAGCAGACACATGCACATTTGTGGCCTGCTGGAGGTCATTTTGCAGGGCTCTGGCAGTGCTCCTCCTGCTCCTCCTTGCACAAAGGCGGAGGTAGCAGTCCTGCTGCTGGGTTGTTGCCCTCCTACGGCCTCCTCCATGTCTCCTGGTAGCGCCTCCATGCTCTGGACACTACACTGACAGACACAGCAAACCTTCTTGCCACAGCTCGCATTGATGTGCCATCCTGGATGAGCTGCACTACCTGAGCCACTTGTGTGGGTTGTAGACTCCGTCTCATGCTACCACTAGAGTGAAAGCACCGCCAGCATTCAAAAGTGACCAAAACATCAGCCAGGAAGCATAGGAACTGAGAAGTGGTCTGTGGTCACCACCTGCAAAACCAGTCCTTTATTGGGGGTGTCTTGCTAATTGCCTATAATTTCCACCTGTTGTCTATTCCATTTGCACAACAGCATGTGACATTTATTGTCAATCAGTGTTGCTTCCTAACTGGACAGTTTGATTACACAGAAGTGTGATTGACTTGGAGTTACATTGTGTTGTTTAAGTGTTCCCTTTATTTTTTGAGCAGTGTATTACAATACAAAACAATACACACAAATCTATAAGTATAATAATGGAATTATAAATATTAGGACGAGCAATGTCGGAGTCCGGAGAGTATATATACAGTACCAGTCAAAAGTTTGGACACACCTACTCATTCAAGGGTTCTTCTTTATTTTTACTATTTTCTACATTGTAGAATAATAGTGAAGACATCAAAACTATGAAATAACACAAATGGAATCATGTAGTAACCAAAAAAGTGTTCAACAAATCAAAATATATTTACCCATCCCATCTCGTCACATTTACGTAAGTAATCAGACCCTTTGCTATGACACTCGAAATTGAGCTCAGGTGCATCCTGTTTCCATTGATCATCCTTGTGATGTTTCTACAACTCTATTGGAGTCCACCTGTGGTAAATTAATTTAATTGGACATGTTACGAACCCCGTGGCTTTAAACGTCTAGGGTGAATGGACATGAGACCCGTAACATAATTCAGGCAAATTATAAGCGTGACATGGAACAGTGAGAACAAAAACTACACGACAACCATAAACTACCGTCAAACATAAAATGTTTATTTTTTTTAACACACGGTAAAGGTTTGGGAAAAAGGGCTGAGCAGGACCCAAGAAATGAAACAATAGTGTAAAAAAATAACTAAACTGATCTTGCCTGCCTCAAGAACCGCTAAGCTACTGCTAATCATACAAAAATACAGTTGGTGGTCCGCTCAGGTCTAACTAGTGTTTTTAGACAGTTTTCTTCCTACGGGTAATGTACGCCCAAGGGCAACTTGCTTAAATTCCCCTTTTCCCAGAAACACACAAAGTTACCAAACAGAGTAACCAGCAAATGAGTGAGTACACAAAACACAGGACACCACAGTATCCATACTCACATACGGAAATAGTCTCTCACAACAAACACAACTGACCGGCTTTTAAACAATGGGATGTGTGATTGAAAAACCAGAAACAGGTAGTGCAATGCAGAGGAATGTTCACTGATTGGTCCACCTTAGCAATCAGCAGACACCCCAATGACTACCAATCAGGAACATACAGGACACCTGTGATTAGGGCAGAAGGAGAGGAAAAACACAAAAAGACACAGGATACCTGTATCCGTAACAGGACATTATTTGGAAAGGCACACACTTGTCTATATAAGGTCCCACAATTGACAGTGCATGTCAGAGCAAAAACAAGCCATGAGCTCAAAGGAAATGTCCGTAGAGCTCAGAGGCAGGATTGTGTCGAGGCACAGATCTGGGGAAGGGTACCAAAACATGTCTGCAGCATTTAAGGTCCCCAAGAACACAGTGACCTCCATCATTCTTAAATTGAAGAAGTTTGGAACCACCAAGACTCTTCCTAGAGCTGGCCGCCCAGCCAAACTGAGCAATCGGGGGAGAAGGGCCTTGGTCAGGGACGTGACCAAGAACCCAATGGTCATTCTGATAGAGCTCCAGAGTTCCTCTGTGGAGATGGGAGAACATTCCAGAAGGACAGCCATCTCTGCAGCATTCCACCAATCAGGCCTTTATTTTTATTGTGGCCAGACGGAAGCCACTCCTCAGTAAAAGGCACATGACAGCCAGCTTGGAGTTTGCCAAAAGGCACCTAAAGGACTCTCAGACCATGAGAAACAATATTATCTGGTCTGATGAAACCAAGATTGAACTCTTTGGCATGAATGCCAAGCGTCACGTCTGGAGGAAACCTGGCACCATCCCTAAGGTGAAGCATGGTGGTGACAGCATCATGCTGTGGGGAATTTTTTCAGCGGCAGGGACTGGGAGACTAGTCAGGATTGAGGGAAAGATGAACGGAGCAAAGTACAGAGAGATCCTTGATGAAAACCTGCTCCAGAGCGCTCAGGATCTCAGACTGGGGCGAATGTTCACCTTCCAACAGGACAACAACCCTAAGCACACAGCCAAGACAGCGCAGGAGTGGCTTCGGGACAAGTCTCTGAATGTCCTTGAGTAGCCCAGCCAGAGCCCAGATTTGAACCCGATCTAACATATTTGAAGAGACCATAAAATAGCTGTGCAGTGACGCTCCCCATCCAACCTGACAGAGCTTGAGAGGATCTGCAGAGAAGAATGGTAGAAACTCCCCAAATACAGGTGTGCCAAGCTTGTAGTGTCATACCCAAGAAGACTCAAGGCTGTAATCGCTGCTAAAGGTGCTTCAACTGTTGAGTAAAGGGTCTGAATACTTATGTAAATATGATAATTCAGTTGTTTATTTTTAATACATTTGCCAAAATTTCTAAAAGCCAATTCAACATTTTAGAATGCTGTTACGTAACAAAATGTGGAGTACAGGAGGGGGCTGAGCATGCACCCTTGTGGGGCCCCTGTGTTGAGGATCAGCGTAGTGGAGGTGTTGTTGACTACCTTCACCACCTGGGGGGTGGCCCGTCAGGAAGTCCAGGATCCAGTTGCACAGGGTGGGATTCAGACCCAGGGCCCCAAGCTTAATGATGAGCTTGGAGGGTACTATGGTGTTGAAGGCTGAGCTGTAGTCAATGAACTGATGGGATAGGGCAGTGGATAGGGCAGTGTGCAGTGCGATGGTGATTGCATCATTTGTGGATCTATTGGGGCAGTATGCAAATTGCAGTGGGTCTAGGGTGTCAGGTAAGGTAGAGGTGATATGATCCTTAACTAGCCTCTCAAAGCACTTAATGATGACAGAAGTGAGTGCTACGGGGCGATAGTCATTTAGTTCAGTTACCTTCGCTTTCATGGGTACAGGAACAATGGTTGACATCTTAAAGCAAGTGGGGACAGCAGGCTGGGATATGGAGAAATTGAATATGTCAATTAACACTCCAGCCAGCTGGTCTGCGCATGCTCTGAGGATGTGGCTAGGGATGCCGTCTGGGCCAGCAGCCTTGCGAGGGTTAACACGCTTAAACGTCTTACTCACGTCGGCCACGGAGAACACGAGCTCACAGTCCTCGGGAGCAGCCCGTTTCACTGTGTTATCCTCAAAGCGGGCGAAGAAGGTGTTTAGCTTGTCCGGAGCAAGATGTGTGTGTCCGCGATGTGGCTGGTTTTCCCTTTATACTCCATGATTATCTGGAGTCCCAGCCACCGTTGAATTGCGACTTCACTTTGTCTATGTATTGACGTTTTGCTCTCCGCATGGCTCTCCAGAAGGTGCTGCGGTCAGCCCAATGCATCACCGGGGGCATGCTGCCTGCCCTCCAGGACATTAACAGCACTCTGTGTCAAAGGAAGGCCAAGAAGATCATCAAGGACCTCAGCCACCTGAGCCATGGACTGTTCATCTCTGCTACCATCTAGCAGACAGAGACAGTACAGGTGCATCAAAGCCAGGACCGAGAGACAGCTTCTATCTCCAGGTCATCAGACTGTTGAAGAGCCATCACTAGCCGGCTATCTGCCCGGTACTCTGCCCTGCACCTTGAGACTAATGCCCCATGTATATTGACTCATTGAACCCTGGTCACCTCATATTCTGTTTATATACTGTTGTTTACTCCCTTTTATGTATATACTGTATTTTCCTAATATAATATACCTACTACAGTACATACCAGTTTCTTTCAAAATTACATACACACCACCTATTTATATTCTGGATTGTGACACATACTCACTCTAATATATCTACTCTTGAATGTTAATTGGACTCCTTCTGTCATTTCTTGATTCCTTGTTTGTGTATTTGTATTGTATTTGCGAGACATTCTACTGCACTGTTGGAGCTAGTAACATAAGCATTTCACTGCACCTGCTATAACACCAGCAAATCTGTGTACGCAAATAATAAACTTTGATTTGACATACATCGTGGCTTATTTAGCATTATCAGTGACTGTTTCTTGTATGGTTCCATACATGTAATCACTGTGATGAAAAGGCAATGTATAAGGATAAATAATTGTCTGAAAACAAATACTTTTAGCATATCTAAAGTAAATTATTTTATTTATGACGTGCTATTGAAGGTCTTAAACTATAGGAAGCAGGTTACAACTAGAAAACCACTACTTCCTTTGTCAAAGTTAAGCAATAGTCCAGCCAATGTGGAGCCCTCCGGAAGGCAAACAAATGGCTTAAATATGCTGCCATCAATCAATATGCCACTCCTCATTAGTTTTATTCTGGATATATCCTGAAACAAGCTCAACCTCTGGTCTTTCTAATTGTGCTTCTAGGTGCTGATATCAGGCTGCTGCCCAGTGAATAATTGATTCAGGTCAATTGGGCTGCAGTAACTTGAAATCCTGCTGGTCTCTCTCAGTCAGACTCCCTCTATATCTAACTGAAAGTCTATTTTCTGCCCCATATACATTTTTCATATGAAGCCATTTGTCCTTGGGGAACAAATGTCATCTCAAGACTGGATACACATTGCCTTGACCATCAGAGTTCTCACCTAGCTGTCCCCATATCTTTTACCTTAATGAGCTTCGGTCTTCCCCCTCTGTCATGCTGGGATTTCTGGCTGTGTGTCTACCCATAGAAAGAGAATGAAAAGAACAGGCTTGGATCCCGGCAATTTGAATGGGGACGCCCTTTCTATTCATTCTATTTCTATGTGTCTACCTCTCTTCTCTTTCTCCACCCACGTTTCATCACAGGATCAGACAAGGGAAGCGAGCTGCCTCGGACTCTCAAATGGATGTCACAGATCTGTTGACACGGTAACCCAATTGTGCCTCCAGGATACAAATCAAGTGCACCATGGGGAATGATTAGGGTTCATTTAAAGCATATCTGCTTATTGCAGCCTGTGTGCCATTTTTGGAGTGTAGAGCAGAAACAATGTTTAATTCATTCAACATCCATTATTTCCAAATGCCTTTCCTTTTTTAGATGGGTCTGTTGTCCTTTAACTCAACCCCCAACGTGAGTAATTCTTATGCAAATGTTGGTATCTACTAGCTACTTGATGAAGTCAACATTACACTACAACTCATATCAGCATTTCGAAGGAACCCGGTGGGATAGTAGGTTGACTATGTTACAGTTACAATGTATTTTTCTGTATGAATGTGTTCATTTGTGTTGTTGTTTTCTATGTCTAAGAGGATGTTTGTCTATGTTCCTGCTACTCAGGAGACCCTCAAGCACCACTATGGTCAAACCAGAATGGCTTTAAACCATTAGCCTAACTACTCACTTTCAAGGAAACTTTACCACTGTCAATTACTTACAGACAGAACCTGTTATCCAAGCATCATTACCAGCACGGGAATTACAACTTTAATGGAGCTGAAGGTGGAATTTGTTATCTTCTCAGTGCAAGCTTGTGTGTGGCTCTCTGTAATAGAGTGGGGGGCAGGCACGAAGCAAACTCTGATGAAATCAACCTCGTCCAGTGATCTCTCTCTGGCCAGGGACCAACGCCTCCTGGAGACTCAGGGGTGGTGAGAGCACAACACTAGACACTCTTAGCAGGATAGCGTTTCATGAAAAATGATGCATCATTTATCACTTTTAAAACTAGAGCACACGCGGCACATTCTCCGAAAGGTGAGGACCTGAGATTGTGTCCCTGTTGACATTGGCTCCCTCAGGTCAGTATTCTGATTATGCTGAAATAGCCATGTCAATTAAAAGAAGTATGTATAACATTTTATTTAAAAACTAAACAGAAATGTGAACTTGGTTATGATTTTGTGGAGAATCACCTACTGTGTTGTTGAATTATTATTGTCATTCTAAAAGAAAATAAAGGACTTCAATGAGACAAATTAAGCACAATATAACAAATGCACAATGCAGTAAATGCATCTTAACTATGGGAACACAGATACTACATAATGGGAACACAGATACTACGGTAACTTTGTTTGCGTCTGCTCTTTTGGTTTTCAGCATGATAGTTTCCAGCATGTTCTGGACACAGCAGAGGCAATGGGAATGATACGTAAAGTGTTTAGTTTCTCACTGTTGTTCTCCAGTTTCTCGAAGGCCCAGCGCATTTTTTATATTTGTATTTATTTAACCTTTACTTAAGTCAGTTAAGAACTGTCACGATCGTTAACGGAAGATACGGACCAAGGCGCAGCGTGATAAGCGTATATTTTATTAAGTACTTAACACGACACAAAACAACAAACAAACGATACGTGAAGTCCTAGGTTACACAAAACAAACCTTTACGGAACAAGATCCCACACCGACTAGTGCCAAACAGGCTGCCTATGTATGGTCCCCAATCAGAGACAACGAGATAAAGCTGCCTCTGATTGGGAACCACCCTGGCCAACATAGATCTAAACGATCTAGCACATCAACATAGAAAATATAACACAGAAACTACACACCCTGGCTCAACATTTCAGAGTCCCCAGAGACAGGGCGTGACAGTACCCCCCCCCCCCCCCAAAGGCGCGGACTGCGACCGCGCCACACAAACACAACAGGGTAGGGGCCGGGTGGGCATTCCGCCTCGGAAGCGGATCCGGCTCCGGGCGTGACCACCACTTTCTCTCCACCTCCCTGTTGCGCCCCTGATCTGGTCTGGCACCGCTGACTGGAGCTGGACCCGACGACGGTGGATCAAACCGTACAGGCTCCGGACTGGAGCCGCTGGCCGGAGCTGGACTAGACACCGGTCGAGCGGATTGCTCTGGCTCCGGAGTGGATCCGCTGACTGGAGTTGGACCGGACCCCGGTGGAGCGGATTGCTCTGACTCCGGAGTGGAGCAGCTGACCGGTGCCGGACCAGGCACCTGTGGAACAGGCACGGGCCGTGCCGGACTGGACACACGCACCACTGGCTTGGTGCGGGGAGCAGGAACGGGCCGGACCGGGCTGACGACGCGCACCACTGGCTTGGTGCGGGGAGCAGGAACGGGCCGGACCGGGCTGACGACGCGCACCACTGGCTTGGTGCGGGGAGTAGGAACAGGCCGGATCGGGCTGACGACGCGCACCACTGGCTTGGTGCGGGGAGCAGGAACAGGCCGGACCGGGCTGGCGAAGCGCACCACTGGCTTGGTGCGAGGGGCAGGAACAGGCCGGACCGGGATGGCGACGCGCACCACTGTCTTGGTGCGAGGGGCAGGAACAGGCCGGACCGGGCTGGCGATGCGCACCACTGGCTTGGCGCGAGGGACAGGAACAGGCCGGACCGGGCTGGACTGGGAACACGCACCACTGGCTTGGTGCGGGGAGCCGGAACGGGCCGGGCCAGACTGTGGAGGCGGACTGGAGGTCTGGAGCGGAGAGCTGACACAACCCGTCCTGGCTGAATGCCTACTTCCACACAATACGTGTGAGGCATCAGCACAGGACGTACGGGGCTGTGCACTCGTACTGGCGCTACAGCACGTGGCACTGGCGCAGGATATATACGGGACCGAGGAGGCGTACTGGAGACCACGAGCATTGAGCCGGCACACCCCGTCCTGGCTGAATGCCCATCTTTGCACGACACATGCGTGGTGCTAGCACAGGATGTACAGGACTGTGCCGGAACACTCGCGGCACAGTACGTGGCTCCGCATAACACGGAGCCTGCCCAGTCACACGCTTCCTAGCCTGAGTACGGGGAGTTGGCTCTGCTCTAACCCTAGGCTCCGCCAACCACCCTTTTAGCCCCCCCCAAAAAAAAATATTGGGGCTGTCTCTCGGGCTTCCTCCTCGGCCGGTACCCTCTGCGTTGCCGCTGCTCCTCTCTATAGCGCACCTCCACAGTCTCCTCCCAAGGACGGCGATCCATTCCGGCCTGAATCTCCTCCCATTCCAGGATCCCTTCCCGTCCAGGATCTCCTCCCAGGTCCAGGCTGTCTGTTCCTGGACACGCTGCTTGGTCCTCTTTTGGTGGGATCTTCTGTCACGATCGTTAACGGAAGATACGGACCAAGGCGCAGCGTGATAAGCGTACGTTTTATTAAGTACTTAACACGACACAAAACAACAAACAAACGATACGTGAAGTCCTAGGTTACACAAAACAAACCTTTACGGAACAAGATCCCACACCGACTAGTGCCAAACAGGCTGCCTAAGTATGGTCCCCAATCAGAGACAACGAGATACAGCTGCCTCTGATTGGGAACCACCCTGGCCAACATAGATCTAAACGATCTAGCACATCAACATAGAAAATATAACACAGAAACTACACACCCTGGCTCAACATTTCAGAGTCCCCAGAGCCAGGGCGTGACAAGAACAAATTTGTATTTACAATGACGGCCTACCCCGTCATTGTGTTGATGAGAAGCTGTGGCTATGTAAGCCTCAGAGATATGTTCTTTGAAAGCCACAGCTTGGATGCACTTCTCAGGGTATAAATAGCAATTCATCGTCCCAACTATGTGCATGCAAAACAATTGCTCTTTTTATTCTGAAATACTTTCAGTAATTTCATTGCCGTATATTTAGAGAGGTCTGAGGCACAGTTCCACCACAATATTCCAGGTGCTCTGAGTGTTTGGAAATTAGGCCTTGGTGCTTGAGTTCGAAAATGCTTTTCCATTTGGATTTGAGTGTAATTACTGTAATGAACAGACATCTTTTCCTATTCACATGCCACCCTTAAACTGAGACATCATGCAGAGAGAACCAAATAGAGAAAATAATGGCAGCATGAACTATAGACTTATTTTGTTCTTAGAAGCCAGTTTTTGACCAAATAAAAAAACCCATTTATCATCTTCAACCCAGAGTTTTCTTTGTGGGTAAATGATGCCAAAGCTGACTAGTCCAGCTGAAAGGGTGATGCTCGGTCACAAGGTCTTCTGGGAGGTCAGGAAGAAAACTGGTTCAAGAACCAGAGCTGAATACTTCTTGGATGACGCTACGCTCCCTAAAGAGACAATTAGAGGGAAAAACTAGAGTGGTTTAAGAGTGCAAATAATGTTTTCGAAACATAATAACACACCACTATTGCTTAAGGCAACAAAAGAAGCCCTGGCAAACCACATTTACAGGCTTTCTTTTCTCAATCATGTGAAATCATCAACAGCCATTACAATAATAGAAACTGAAGCAAATCCATATGAATACAAGTAATCAGACCTTCTTAAGCAGCTTTCAGGGTTGGTATAGCTGTTTAGAGATGGGGTATAAATATGATTATCTCACATTGTTTGTAAGATTTGCCTGAGGAGGTGGCAGAGATAGGGCAGCTCTGTGTGAAAGCGAGGCAGATCAGTGTGTCTGTGTGTGTGAGGCTTAGTCTCCATGGGTTTCATCTGCCTGAGAGGTGCTCCTCTGGTCCCTTGTGAAGCAATTTGTGGAGGCAGCTCATAAATTACACAGCTAGTCCGGGATGTAATTTATTAGAGACAGGTGAGGTCCTGATTTAAAGGTCTGCATATAAAAAGCAGCTCTCTGATTTGTCTCTTTCTACTGAACAGTGACTGCATTCGCAGAGTGCAGAATTGCCATTAATCATTATTCACAGCCACCGTAAACAGTGAAACTTTGAGTAGTATTTGAAAAGTGTTTACCACTTAAGAATGTAGAATACGGTCCAGTAAAAGTGCATAATCTTTCAAATAACTTGGAAAATAAGGAACTATGAGGAGCGAGCAGATTCATATTAAAAGGGACATTAAAAATGTCCCTTTCAAAATAGCTGATCAACCTTAAGATCAGTTAGAAATTGTGTTGATTCCATCTGATGATACAATTTGGCATTGGTACATTACATATTATGCTCGAAATTAAAAGGAAAATGTTTGTACAATATGTTCCAATGTTCTGTAGGTTTCATCTGACTCAAGAGGAAATCAACATCAGCTTAATAGTGGCCATGGGCTTGTGGCTAAGTTGCATAAAACTACTTACTCTTAAGGTGGGCTTAATTATTCATATTGCATTATTCATATTGTTTTCAATCTACTGTTCTCTATGTCATCTGATAGGTTGATTAAAGTCAGGTTGCCAATGAGCTGAACCAGCCATGATGGGGATATGCAAGGTGACAACAATGAGCTGAACCAGCCATGATGGGAACATGCAAGGTGACAACAATGAGCTGAACCAGCCATAATGGGGACATGCAAGGTGACAACAATGAGCTGAACCAGCCATAATGGGGACATGCAAGGTGACGACAGCACATTTTGTGAGTTGTGAATCACAGGCGGCCGGTGGCACCTTAATTGGGGAGGACAGGCTCATAGTAATGGCTGGAACGGAATTAATTGAATGGTATCCAACACATCAAACATATGGTTTCCATGTGTTAGATGCCATTCCATTTACTCCATTCCAGCCATTATTATGAGCCGTCTTCCCCTCAGCAGCCTCCTGTGTTGTGAATGTGTTGAAAGCCCCACATGATCACAGGAGACATGAAGGTCATTCTCTTTGCCAGGATAGTAAGAGCCTGCCCTTTCAGGTACACAATATTCATATCATTACTGAGAGCAATTTTTAAATCTCTCAGCATGTTGTCAGATCAACATCCAGTTTTTGTTGACATTTGTGTTGTCAACAAAAATGGAATTCAACATGAAATAACCAAACTTTGTATGTTATAAACCTCATGCAAATTCAACCTACTAGCCATTTTGAAGTAATGGGATTACATTGATAAAGTACATGGAAAAAAATTAGGAAACCTTATTGACTCAACCAATTTCTGCCCAGAAGGTAGCCAGTTGCCACAGGCCAACATAACACCACAATGAGGACTAATAATTAATAATGCTGCCTTGTCCTCAGTTTCTGAGAATCCTTCTTTGCATTCTTGGAAATGTGTCAAAGTGAGGAGAGTAAATACATATTATCTGTAATACCCTTCTAGCTTCTTGATATGACGTACAGTATTAATTAGTCACACAAAAATCTTTGAGTTCTTCTCTTATTATCATTGATGACTACGACATGCTTTTTTAAAAACCCAGCATCCTCAGAGAAAATGTGTTGTGTGTGTGTGTGTGCATGCGTGCCTGTATGCATGGTTGTGTGTATGTGTGTGTGTGTGTGTGTGTGTTGATGTTACAGGCTTTGGTTTTTCCATGTATGTTTTTAGGTTGGACTTTCAGCACGTATAGCACATTAGAACGTAGGGTGCACCGATTGGTGTCACCTCGTTAGTCAGTATGTGTTACACCTGTGCTGGCTTGTCCATCTCGTTAGTCGGAAAGTGTTGCACCTGTGCTGGCCTAGGTGCTATTTAAGAATGGCTGGTCCAGTGCTCCAGTTGTCTTGATAGATGTGGAGGGTTAACACATTTAGTAGTCGTGATAGATGTGGAGGGTTATCACCTTTAGTTGTCTTGATAGATGCGAAAAACAATCCTTTATCTGATCTTCCCTGTTTTCATTTTGCTCCACTATTTTGGTTTGCTTCCTGTCTTTAAGTTTGGTGTGGGTTTTTATTTTGTTTGCCTCTTAGTGGGCAAATTTAGTGGGTGCTCATGGTGGGTGTCTTTTAGGTCCCAGTTGTTGTTGCTAGACAACTTTTAGTGGACACCCCCATGAGTGTCTTTCAGAACCCCTCCTAAAACCCCACCTGCTTCGTTTTGTTTGTCAGTTACTCTTTGGTAGTTCCCCTTTCTGTGTGAGCAAAATGTTTTGGGTTTTCTTGCAGGGGAACATAACAGTTGAATTTTGCAGATCAACAAGGAAACCAGGTCAGAGAGTGAGGGTTCTGTACTGGGAGTTAACTTGCATGGTTTCCTCTGGAAATTAGAGAGGGTTACAATATATATATTTAAAAAATGGTATTACTCTAACACCTAAAACTGTATGTAGTTTGGGACAGTCTATTGTAAAGGCAAAGCACTGCTACTACTCTAGACATTTAAAAATATAAATACGGCAGTCCTTTGAGTTGTAAATAAGATAATTAATGTGAGTAGGATGGTCAACAGTCATATTTCAATTAGTCTGGGTTTGAACAGTGGTGGAAAAAGTATTAAATTGAGAAAGTCACCCAGTAAAATACTACTTGAGTAAAAGTATTTGGTTTTAAATATACTTAAGTATCAAAAGTAAATGTAATTGCTAAAATATACTTAAATATTAAAATATAATTTCAAATTCCTTATATTAAGCAAACCAGACGAAACGATTTTCTTGTTTTTTATTTACGGAGAGCCAATACTCAGACATTTACAAACCAAGCATTTGTGTTTAGTGAGTATGCCAGATCAGAGGCAGTAGGGATGACCAGGTATGTTCTCTTGATAAGTATGTGAATTGGACCATTTTCCTGTCCTGCTAAGCATTCAAAATGTAATGTGTATTTTTGGGTGTCAGGGAAAATGTGTGGAGTAAAAAGTACATTATTTTCTTTAGGAATGTAGTGAATTAAAAGTAGAATTTGTCAAATATAAATAGAAAGTACAGATACCCCCAAATATTACTTAGGTAAAAATATTTTAAAGTACTATTTAAGTACACCACTGGGTTTGAATTTTCTTCTGCAGTCAACTGCAATGGCTCTGACTAGTACAATTGTGTTCATATTCTGTTAACTCATACCCAAATAATGTTGTTGACTCATTCTACACTCGTATTTGTGGCCAAAGCATAAATTGGAGAAAACCTTAAAAAACCCAACCTCAAACTTCTATCTCAAACAGACTGTTTCAGAAATGCTTGCTATTTCCTCATAAAGGATAATGTCCTGAGGAGGATGAGCTGGCCAATCAGCGGTCTACTTGCATTAATATTTTTAATGACTGGTATATGCCCACACCATTCTGTTGTTGGGGTACGCCCACACCATTCCAACCCAGAAAAGCTTTTTAACATACTTAATGACAATTTTTTTTGGGAAGGAAAAGTTTCAGTCACATTGTAATTCATTATAGGTCATACTTCATAGAAATCAAACCGTTGATTTATTGGCACATATTAAAAGGGAAAGCATGAAAATATATTTAAGCTCTGGTGAAGAGAATAATCAGTATTAGAGAATAACACTTTTTCAGTTGTACTAAGTTTGGACACCTACTCATTCAAGTTTTTATTTTTATTTTTACTATTTTCTACATTGTAGAATAATAGTGAAGACATCAAAACTATGAAATAACACATTTGAAATCATATAGTAACCAAAAATGTGTTAAACAAATCAAAATATATTTTATATTTGAGATTCTTCAAAGTAGCCACCCTTTGCCTTGATGACAGCTTTGCACACTCTTGGCATTCTCTCAACCAGCTTCATGAGGTAGTCACCTGGAATGCATTTCAACTAACAGGTGTGCCTTCTTAAAAGTTAATTTGTGGAATTTCTTTCCTACTTAATGCGTTTGAGCCAATCAGCTGTGTTGTGACAAGGTAGGGGGGGTATACAGAAGATAGCCCTATTTGGTAAAATACCGAGTCCATATTATGGCAAGAACAGCTCAAATAAGCAAAGAGAAGAAGGCATGAAGGTCAGTCAATATGGAACATTTCAAAAACTTTTAAAGTTTCTTCAAGTGCAGTCGCAAAAACCATCAAGTGCTATGATGAAACTGGCTCTCATGAGGACCGCCACAGGAATGGAAGACCCAGAGTTAACTCTGCTGCAGAGGATAAGTTCATTAGAGTTACCAGCCTCAGAAATTGCAGCCCAAATAAATGCTTCACAGAGTTCAAGTCACAGACACATCTCAACATCAACTGTTCAGAGGAGACTGTGAATCAGGCCTTCATGGTCGAAATGCTGCAAAGAAACCACTACTAAAGGAAACCAATAAGAAGAAGAGACCTGCTTGGGGCAAGAAAGACGAGCAATGGACATTAGACCGGTGGAAATTTGTCCTTTGGTCTGGAGTCCAAATTAGAGATTTTTGGTTACAACTGCCGTGTCTTTGTGAGACGCGTTGTGGGCAAACGGATGATCTCAGCATGTGTAGTTCCCACCGTAAAGCATGGAGGAGGAGGTGTTATGGTGTGGGGGTGCTTTGCTGGTGACACTGTCTGTGGTTTATTTAGAATTCTAGTCACACTTTACCAGCATGGCTACCACAGCATTCTGCAGCGATACGCCATCCCATCTGGTTTGGGCTTAGTGGGATCATTTGTTTTTCAACAGGACAATGACCAAACACACCTCCAGGCTGTGTAAGGGCTATATTACCAAGAAGGAGAGTGATGGAGTGTTGCATCAGATGACCTGGCCTCCACAATCCCCCGACCTCAACCAAATTGAGATGGTTTGGGATAAGTCGGACAGCAGAGTGAAGGAAAAGCAGCCAACAAGTGCTCAGCATATGTTTGAACTCCTTCAAGACTGTTGGAAAAGCATTCCAGGTGAAGCTGGTTGAGAGAATGCCAAGAGTGTGCAAAGCTGTCATCAAGGCAAAGGGTGGCTATTTGAAGAATTTCAAATATAAAATATATTTTGATTTGTTTAACACTTTTTTTGGTTACTACATGATTCCATATGCGTTATTTCATAGTGTTGATGTCTTCATTATTATTCTACGATCTAGAAAATAGTAAAAATAAAGATAAAGCCTTGAATGAGTAGGTGTGTCCAAACTTTTGACTAATACTATATATATATATATATATATATATATATATATATATATATATAAGCCAATACCATGGAAACATCTAATATTCCACCCTTGTCCAGGTTGATCAATATCAGGAAGTTCATAATATAACACTTTGTGTCCCTCTGGATTTTTTGCAGTAATTACATGAAATGAATACCTTAATTATGTAAACACTTCTGATAACTGTGGTCATGTATTTTATATTCCTGGATCCCCAGCACATTCTCTCCTGTTGATAAAACTGAGATCTACCCTTGCCACATCCTTTCTATTCCTGTCAGTGGGTTTTCACTAGGGAGCTGGGAGTATTGATATGCTAAAAGGATGACACAAGAGATACCTTCAAGGGGACTTCTCTTTACATGAATGCCCCCAGAGTTATTATCCATTATGTTAACGACTTCACTCTCTTTTCATGCTACCTTGTTTGTAAAGGACCTTGAGCTGAAATCAGATGGTAACCCATTTCTTGTTATTGTAAGATTGGAGGAAAGAGCAAGATAATGGTTTAGTATGAGTCATATGTCTTGGGATTGTATTAATGGTTTCTATCTCTACCTCAATAAGAAGAAGATAATTGCATTAACAAGTGAAACGCCTTCAAATGTAAACTGAGGAAGTCTCACCTATAGGGTAGTTGGCAAGATAGTATGGAGCAGCTGGCTCTCATTGTGTGTATGGTATAATAGATGTTGTCTGGTGTCAAGTGGTTCAAGATTAAACTAACTGTAAATGCTTTAAGAAATATCAGGTTTTATTAGTGGTCCTCTGTAGCTCAGTTGGTAGAGCATGGCACTTTGACGCTATTTTACTCACGTTATGCTGTCAACCTTGTCCAATCACCATCTCCATGTCCATGTTTCAAAAGTCAATCATGTATAGCTTGTTATTCATTGGAAGAAGGAGATAGCGTCGCGCCCCTCCATCTTTCGACACTATTAGTTGACTCAGCCAATTGTCCAAATGTCCAGACAGTGCTCGATCGAGACAGAACTGTAGCTAGCTAGCCAACCTTTTCCAACTTTCTCCTGGACTATCAGCTTTTCATACCACAAGCTAAGATAAAAAATATTAATGATACTGCAATGGTGATATTAACCAGAGCCAACTTGTTTTCCAACAGTAGAATTTATAAAGCAACCGCTAACTTGTACTATCAATAGCTGCTGCTTAGCTTAGCTGCCTGGTAAGCTAGCTAGCTAGCATGATAATGTTAACAATAGCGTTACAGTAAAAAAATAAAAATCACTGGCCTACACACAATACCCCATAATGTCAAAGTGGAATGATGTTTTTTTTTTGTTGTTCTTTTTTTTTTTTTTTACAAATTAATAAACAAATGTAAACTGAAATGTTTGAGTCAATAAGTATTCAACCCCTTTGTTATGGCAAACCTAAATAAGTTCATGAGTAAAAATGTGCTTAACAAGTCACATAAGCTGCAAGGACTCACTATGTGTGCAATAATAGTGATTTCTGAACGACTACCTCATCTCTATACCCCACACATACAATTATGTGTAAGATCCCTCGGTCGAGCAGTGAATTTCAAACACAGATTCAACCACAAAGACCAGGGAGGTTTTCCAATGCCTTGCGAAGAGTGGCACCTATTGGTAGAAAATAAATAAAAAAGCAGACATTGAATATCCCTTTGAGCATGGTGAAGTTAATAATTACACTTTTGATGATGTATTAATACACCCAGTCACTACAAAGATACGGGCATCCTTCCTACAGTAACTCAGTTGCCGGAGAGGAAGGAAACCGCTCAGAGATTTCACCATGAGGCCAATGGTGACTTTAAAACAGTTAAAGAGGTTAATGGCTGTGATAGGAGAAAACGGAGGATGGATCAACACATTGTAGTTACTCCACAATACTAACCCAAATGACAGAGTGAAAAGAAGGACACCTGTACAGAATACAAATATTCCAAAACTTGTTTGCAACAAGGCACTAAAGTTATACTGCAAAAAATAATGTGGCAAAGCAATTAACTTTTTGTTGAGAATACAAAGTGTAATGTTTGGGGCAAATCCAATGCAACACATCACTGAGTACCACTCTCCATATTTTCAAGCATTGTGGTGGCTGCATCATGTTATGGGTATGCTTGTAATCGCTAAGGACTGGGGAGTTTTTCAGGATGAAAAGAAACAGAATGGAACTAAGCACAGTCAAGATTCTAGAGGAAAGCCTGGTTCAGTCTGCTTTCACCAGACACTGGGAGATGAAATCACCTTTCAAGGAGATTAATTCACTTTTCAGCAGGACAATAAACGAAAACACAAAATCTACACTGGAGTAGCTTACCAAGAAGACAGTGAATGTTCCTCAGTGGCCAAGTTACCGTTTTGACTTAAATCTGCTTGAAGATCTATGGCAAGACCTGAAAATGGTTGTATAGCAATGATCAACAACCAATTTGAAAGAGCTTGAAGAATTTTGAAAAGAATAATAGGCAAATGTGGCACAATCCAGGTGTGGAAAGCTCTTAGAGACTTACCCAGAAAGACTCACAGTTGTAATCTCTGCCAAAGATGATTCTAACATGTATTGACTCAGGGGGTTGAATACTTATGTAATCAAGATATACTGTATTAGTGTTTTATTTTTATACAGTGGGGGAAAAAAGTATTTAGTCAGCCACCAATTGTGCAAGTTCTCCCACTTAAAAAGATGAGAGAGGCCTGTAATTTGACATTCTCTCAACCAGCTTCATGAGGTTGTCACCTGGAATGCATTTCAATTAACCGTTGTGCCTTCTTAAAAGTTAATTTGTTGAATTTCTTTCCTTCTTAATGCATTTGAGTCAATCAGTTGTGTTGTAACAATGTAGGCGGTTATACAGAAGATAGCCCTATTTGGTAAAAGCAAAGTGAAACGACAGTCCATCGTTACTTTAAGACATGAAGGTCAGTCGCAAAAAACATCAAGCGCTATGATGAAACTGGCTCTCATGAGGACCCCCACAGGAATGGAAGACCCAGAGTTACCTCTGCTGCAGAGGATAAGTTCATTAGAGTTACCAGCCTCAGAAATTGCAGCCCAAATAAATGCTTCACAGAGTTCAAGTAACAGACACATCTCAACATCAACTGTTCGGAGGAGACTGTGTGAATCAGGCCTTCATGGTTGAATTGCTGTAAAGAAACCACTGCTAAAGGATGATCTCTGCATGTGTATTTCCCACAGTAAAGCATGGAGAAGGAGGTGTTATGGTGTGGTGGTGCTTTGCTGGTGACACTGTCTGTGATTTATTTAGAATTCAAGGCACACTTAACCAGCATGGCTACCACAGCATTCTGCAGCGATACGCCATCCCATCTGGTTTGGGCTTACTGGGACTATCACTTGTTTTTCAACAGGACAATGACCCAACACACCTCCAGGCTGTGTAAGGGCTATTTTACCAAGAAGGAGGGTGATGGAGTGCTGCATCAGATGACCTGGCCTCCAGAATCCCCCGACCTCAACCAAATTGAGATGTTTTGGGATGAGTTGGACCGCAGAGTGAAGGAAAAGCAACCAACAAGTGCTCAGCATATGTGGGAACTCCTTCAAGACTGTTGGAAAAGCATTCCAGGTGAAGCTGGTTGAGAGAATACCAAGAGTGTGCAAAGCTGTCATCATGGCAAAGGGTGGCTATTTGAAGAATCTCAAATATAAAACATATTTTCTGTTCAAATATTTTTTATTGAACACACACAAGAATGGTGTATAGGTATGAAAGACATGTGTACAGTTCTTATCTAAACATAAGATAACAGACATGAACAACAAGACCCAGAGTTCTGGACACAAAACAAATATTACAAAACACGACATACAGAACAGGGACAGGTAGAAAGAAAAAGGGTAGATGTAACCCCCCCCCCCCCCCCCCCTTATTCCACCCTGTCCCCCTCCCGACTGCTCGAGTGTCGGGGCCAGCACACGCTGCCCAAAGGTGGATTACAATATGACAATTGAGAGTGCGTTAAAAAGTACAAATTCACAGCACCGACTGGTCCAGGTAAGAGAGGAAAGGCTGCCAGATTTGATCAAATGTTGATAATTTATTGTTCAGAATATATCTAATTCTTTCTAAGTGTACAGTTTTTGCCAATTCGCTGAGCCATAATTTGGTAGAGGGCGCTTCCCTCCTTTTCCAAAACAACAAGATTAATTTTTTTGCCGAAATGAGACTGTAAGAGATGAGTTGTTTTTGGGAGTTGGTTAATCCGTTTAGGGAATCGGAGACTCCCAGGATTATCAGAAGCGGGTCTGGATCTATTGAAGTCTCCAGAACTTCAGAGAGGACCCCAAAAATTCCACACCAATAACCATACAGACTAGAGCATAGGGCAAAGCAGTGGAGTAGTGTACCCTGCTCAGCCTGACATTTATCACACATAGGGGATGTATCAGGAAATATCCTATGCAGTTTAGTTTTGGAATAGTGTAATCTGTGTAATACCTTAAATTGTATGAGACGATGTCTGGAGTTAATGGAGCAGGTGTGGATATACTCCAAGCTATCCTCCCAGTCTGCCACCGAAATATCAGTCCCTAGTTCTTCCTCCCATTTTGCCTTAATGGCATCAGTAGAGGGTACACTAACAGATTGAAAAGCGTCATATAGACGAGATATCAGTTTGTCTGAGGTGGGGCATATTTTTATGCATCCGTCGAACATGGAAGGTTTAGCATTCTCAAATGTTGGGAGGTGTTTTCTAACATAGTCTCTAATTTGTAGGTATCTGAAAAAGTTACTTCTGGGAAGGTTATAAGTTTCCCTCAGCGCTTCAAAGGAAGCAAAGGTCCCTCCTATATATAAATCCCCTATGGTACTTATCCCCATCGCTCAAAGGTGTTATCAAGGTTAGAGGGGGCAAAGGAGGGATTCCTGGCAACAGGGAGCATGAATAATATTGGTCTAAGCTCAAAGTGGACTTTAATTTGCTTCCAGATTCGGACTGTGCTATCTATTATAGGATTGTTATGGTAAAGTGACATCTCCAGATTGACCGGTGACAAAATCACGGCACCAATAGAGAAGGGGTGACACTCCTCCCGCTCCATGCTAAGCCAGCTGGATGGCGGGGGTGCGTCATCCAGCAAAAACGTAACAGCGCGGAGGTTAGCGGCCCAATAGTAAAATATAAAATTTGGGAGAGACAATCCTCCTTCCATCTTGGATTTACATAGGTGTTTTTTACCTATCCTGTGTGTTTTATAATCCCAGATGACAGGATTGATAATAGAGTCCAGTTGTTTATGAAAGGATTTAGGTATGAATACTGGGATGTTCTGGTATAGGTAGAGCAGTTGTGGGAGGAAGACCATTTTAATGGCATTAATTCTTCCGAGCAGAGAAATTGGGAGAGTTCTCCAAAATTGTATGTTTGCCTTGAGATTTTGTATCAGAGAAGGGAAATTCTCTTTAAATAGTAAGGAGTATTGTTTGGTAACTACAATTCCAAGGTAGATACATTTTTCTGAAGATAACTTAACTGGAAGATGTTCTAGCCAGGAGGTGTTTTGCAACCGTATGGGCATTAATTCACTCTTGTTCCAATTTATTCTGTATCCCGAGAAGGTACCAAACAAATTAATCACCTCAAGAATAGCTGGAATACTAGCTTGGGGTTCTGTTACATAAAGGAGAATATCATCTGCGTATAGGGAAATCTTATTTAGAGTATCTTTAGTATTATAGCCGTGTATTGCTGAATGAGATCTGATCGCTTGAGCGAGAGGTTCAATAATTAGGGCGAAGAGCATAGGCGACAGCGCACAACCCTGCCTTGTCCCTCTGTGAAGGTTAAATCGGGGCGACATTGATTGGTTAGTGAGTATTCTCGCACAGGGGTTCCTATATAAAAGCTGGATCCAATTTATGAACCCATCTCCAATATTAAATTTCTGTAGGACCTTGAATAGATAGGGCCACTCAACTTGGTCAAAGGCCTTTTCGGCGTCAAGAGATATAACGGCAAGGTCCACGTTAGGTAACCTCTGAGAATACATAATGTTGAAGAGGCGCCTGAGATTGAAGAATGAGTTTCTATTAGGGATAAAGCCGGTCTGGTCCGAATGGACCAATTTTCCAATTAAAGTGCTAAGCCTGTTAGCCAGAGTTTTTGCTAAAATCTTTTGGTCTGTATTAAGGAGGGATATTGGTCTGTATGACCCTACCTCTTCCGGATCTTTACCCTTCTTATGTATAACTGTAATAAACGCCTCATCCAAAGTAGATGGGAGAGCTCCATCCTCATTGGCCCGAACCAACATTTTGTGCAGGTAGGCATGTTGCTGAATGTTTTATAGAATTCACCAGGGTATCCATCTGGGCCCGGGGTCTTGCCACTCTTTAGAGATTTAATTGTTTCTCTAATTTCTTCAAGAGATACAGTGGGGAAAAAAAGTATTTAGTCAGCCACCAATTGTGCAAGTTCTCCCACTTAAAAAATTGAGAGAGGCCTGTAATTTTCATCATAGGTACACGTCAACTATGCCAGACAAAATGAGAATTTTTTTTCCAGAAAATCACATTGTAGGATTTTTTATGAATTTATTTGCAAATCATGGTGGAAAATAAGTATTTGGTCAATAACAAAAGTTTCTCAATACTTTGTTATATACCCTTTGTTGGCAATGACACAGGTCAAACGTTTTCTGTAAGTCTTCACAAGGTTTTCACACACTGTTGCTGGTATTTTGGCCCATTCCTCCATGCAGATCTCCTCTAGACTAGTGATGTTTTGGGGCTGTCGCTGGGCAACACGGACTTTCAACTCCCTCCAAAGATTTTCTATGGGGTTGAGATCTGGAGACTGGCTAGGCCACTCCAGGACCTTGAAATGCTTCTTACGAAGCCACTCCTTCGTTGCCCGGGCGGTGTGTTTGGGATCATTGTCATGCTGAAAGACCTTTCATCTTCAATGCCCTTGCTGATGGAAGGAGGTTTTCACTCAAAATCTCACGATACATGGCCCCATTCATTCTTTCCTTTACACGGATCAGTCGTCCTGGTCCCTTTGCAGAAAAACAGCCCCAAAGCATGATGTTTCCACCCCCATGCTTCACAGTAGGTATGGTGTTCTTTGGATGCAACTCAGCATTCTTTGTCCTCCAAACACGACGAGTTGAGTTTTTACCAAAAAGTTCTATTTTGGTTTCATCTGACCATAAGACATTCTCCCAATCCTCTTCTGGATCATCCAAATGCACTCTAGCAAACTTCAGACGGGCCTGGACATGTACTGGCTTAAGCAGGGGGACACGTCTCGCACTGCAGGATTTGAGTCCCTGGCGGCGTAGTGTGTTACTGATGGTAGGCTTTGTTACTTTGGTCCCAGCTCTCTGCAGGTCATTCACTAAGTCCCCCCGTGTGGTTCTGGGATTTTTGCTCACCGTTCTTGTGATCATTTTGACCCCACGGGGTGAGATCTTGCGTGGAGCCCCAGATCGAGGGAGATTATCAGTGGTCTTGTATGTCTTCCATTTCCTAATAATTGCTCCCACAGTTGATTTCTTCAAACCAAGCTGCTTACCTATTGCAGATTCAGTCTTCCCAGCCTGGTGCAGGTCTACAATTTTGTTTCTGGTGTCCTTTGACAGCTCTTTGGTCTTGGCCATAGTGGAGTTTGGAGTGTGACTGTTTGAGGTTGTGGACAGGTGTCTTTTATACTGATAACAAGTTCAAACAGGTGCCATTAATACAGGTAACGAGTGGAGGACATAGGAGCCTCTTAAAGAAGAAGTTACAGGTCAGTGAGAGCCAGAAATCTTGCTTGTTTGTAGGTGACCAAATACTTATTTTCCACCATAATTTGCAAATAAATTCATTAAAAATCCTACAACGTGATTTTCTGGATTTTTTTTTCTCAATTAGTCTGTCATAGTTGACGTGTACCTATGATGAAAATTACAGGCCTCTCTCATCTTTTTAAGTGGGAGAACTTGCACAATTGGTGGCTGACTAAATACTTTTTTACCCCACTGTATTTCCTTATTCAGGAAGTTAGTCTTCCTGGTTCAGGGCAGGAAGATTACAGTCCTCCAAAAAGTTTTGCATACTTAAGGGGTTAGGATCCGCTTTAGATGTATATAGTGTCTCATAAAACTGACGGAATCTGTCATTGATGTCTTTGGGGGAGGAGAGTAATTCCCCAGATGCAGATTTAACTTTGTGAATCATTCGGTCACTCACGTTTTTTCGAAGTTGTCTGGCGAGTAATTTGTGTGGTTTGTCACCAAACTCAAAATATTTTTGCTTGGCATAGAGAAAAGATTTTGCAATTTTAGCCGAGAGGATCTGATTGTATTTCAATTTTAAAGACATCATTTTTTTATGTTTCTCCATAGATGGATGTCTAGCATTCTCCCTATCCAGTAAGTGAATTTGTCCCTCCAGTTCTACCACTTTTTTTCTGTTTTGCCTACTCCTGGCAGTCTGAAAGGAGATGATACAGCCTCTCAAATAAGCCTTCAGCGTTTCCCACAATAATGCTGGGGAAGTCTCTGTGTTGTCGTTGGTATCGAAGAAAAATGTAATTTGGTCTTTAAGATGTTCACAGAATTTTGGTTCTGTGAGGAGTTGAGGATTCAACCTCCAGACCCTCTCGTTTGGTACGATGTCACCCAATCTCAGGGAGAAGGTGAGTGGACTGTGGTCAGAGATTATAATATCATGATATCTCACATTACAGGTATAGGGGAGTAGTTTAGCATCAACCAAAAAGTAGTCAATTTGAGTATATACATTGTGAACATGAGAGTAAAAGGAGTATTCCCTACCCGTAGGATTAGAGATCCTCCATATATCAAATAAGTTAGAATTTTTTATGTAGGTATTCAAGAATTCGCTTGAATAGGAGGTAGGGGTTTGCCGGGTAGAGGATCTATCCAAATATTGGTCTAGTACACAGTTAAGGTCCCCTCCAATGACCAGATTAGTATGGGAGATATCTGGAATCAGGGCAAGGACTCTTTTGAAAAAATAGGGGTTATCAATGTTTGGCCCATAGATATTTAGTAGAGTTACAGAAGTAGAATGGATCTCTCCTATTACGATCACATAACGACCCTCTTTATCGACAATAGTGGTTTTATGCAGAAAGGGAATTCCTTTCCGTACCAGAATCGCTGTGCCTCTCGTTTTGGCAGAGAAGTTACAGTGATACACTTGCCCCACCCACTTACATTTAAGTCTGTTATGAGATTTGTTTTTCAGATGGGTTTCTTGCAAAAATATTATATCAGAAGAAAGTGCTTTCAAGTGGGCTAGGACCCTGCCTCTCTTAATTGGTTCGTTTAAACCCTTGACATTCCAGGAAGTGAATGTAAGTCCCGCCCTCCTCTCATTTGTAGTTCCTATGGTGGCCTGCATAACATGTAACTCACTAAAAAGGTAAGAAAGCGCACCAAACCATCACAATCAGCATATGTAGCACCTACACCCGAGCAGTATCCAACCCACCCCTCCCCCCCGCAAGCACCTTTACTCTCCACCCTGTTCCCCTACTTTCCCCAACCTTTATCCCCCCCATCAACCCACATTTAACAGGCATACACACATAGGACAGAAAAAAATATGAAAATAAAAATAACAAACACATTGTCTGGCTGATGCCAAAAAAGCACGGCGCGGCCTCGAACAAGAGGTAAAACAAAAATAAAATCCCAACTATACGCTCACCTCTCACTATCTTAGAACTTCTACTAACATATGAACTGAGGAGGCTCCCGCACTTAAAGTGTTCAATTAGCATCTAATAAACCTAAACAGAATAAGTTGCAACTTAAACATATTGCGCACTTAAGGTTCATCTTGGGTCAATCCCTGAGATAAGCAAGATGTATCATCACAAGATTCTATTGCTAAGCAATGCCGGTCTAAACATAAACCATCAGTAACCGACATAGACAGCAGTACAGTTACATATTGTGGGTTAGGAGAAGGGAACAAGGATTTTGATAAATTGAACGTACCCCCCAATCAAAAAAATAACAAAGTAAATAAATAAAAAATGTTTAAAAAAAATAAATAAATAAAAATTGTAAAAAAAATAATAATTAATTATTTTCAAATAATAATAAAAAAAAATAGTGATTTATATATACATATGTGCACACATATACACATCCACACACACACACACATACATGTGCATACCTACATACATACACACACACATACGTGTGTATATATATATACGCACACACACACACACACATATACACACGTATACATACACACACACACAAACCCCCAAAAAATAATATATACATATAAAATGAATATTCTTAAATATATACAGATACATACACACGCATACACACATACATCCATACACACATCTACATACACAAACATGCATACCCCAGAATAATAATCTATACTAATTTAAAATATACACATACATAATACTAAAATGCTAAGAGAAAATAATAATAAAGTACAAATAATAATTATTATATGTACGCACAGGAGTAATGTAAGAATTGAAAAATAAATAACGAAACAAAACAAAAATGGGGGAATATAAGTATATCCATCCGAAAGTGTCAATGATCCGACCTGGAAGGCCTCCCAAACAGGCATCGCTCTAAACCCAGTCGGAATGAAAGTGAAATTAACGTTAAGTGAGAGCTCTGACCGCCCTCCATTGGTCAGCTCATCGTATTACATGTTCGGTAGCCCTTGCTGAGACCGTTTAATACGGTTTCACCCGTTATGGTATGGTATGGATTCGAGTCCATGAGCAGACCTTAACACACAATGACAAGGCACTCTAACCTGTACGGGGGATTGGTGTATATTCCCGGATAAACTTCTCTGCGTCCAAAACCGAGGGGAGCCAAATCTTCTCCCCGGAAGGCGGGGTAATTCTTAGTCTTGCAGGGAAGAGCAAGGCTGGGCGAAGATGGAGTTTGTAGAGTTTGGTCATGACATCTCTGTAGCCAGCGCGGTGCTTTGCCACATCGGGCACATAGTCCTCATAGACACGAAAGGGGTGCCCTTTATGTAACAGGTTGCCCCTCATTCGAGCCTCGCGCAGGATAAGATCCTTGGACTTTGTGGAAACTGTGACAACAGATGATTACTGGGCGAGGACGCTGGCCCGGTCCAGGCATTGGGACAAGGGCGCGATGTGCACGGTCCAGTAGGGGATCCGACGCCAAAACATCCGGTCCCATTGCATCCTTCAGTAGCTTGGCGAAGAAGTCGGTGGGGCGAGAGCCCGCCTCCACCCCTTCTGCCAGACCCACAACGCGAAGGTTATGACGCCTGGATCTGCCCTCCAGGTCGACCACTTTCACAGAAAGCCTCTGCACATTATCCTGCAATGACGTGCATAGCTTCTCTAACTCGTCGATCCTACCAGCGTTGAATTCAGAAGCTTTCTCAAGGTCCACAATACTCTGGCCCTGCGACGCGACCGTTCGAATGGTGCTCTCGATTTTAGTGTCCAGTTCAGCAATAGTAGCCTTAAGATCCTCCGCTATAGCAACACGTAGTTCTCCCAAAGCCCGGGTAAGTTCTGTAAGTGTCACGTTGTTACCTGTGCCTTCCGCCATGTTTGTCTCGTTGTTTGGTGGGGAGTAGGCCTCTGATGTGGATTTATTGTCCTTTGGTCGCTTATTACTAGGCATTTTCACATAGAAAGTTACAATATTGTATTAGAAAGAAAAGTTAGTTGTAACAAGTGCAATAAAGTAAGTTAGGTTAGATTATTTCGCTAAAAAGTTGCGGGAGCCTCTCACACACAGCCGTTCACTCCAACATGCTAGCTCCGCCAAATATAAAACATATTTTGATTTGTTGAACACTTTTTTGGTTACTACATGATTCCATATGTGTTATTTCATAGTGTTGATGTCTTCACTATTATTCTACAATGTAGAAATTAGTAAAAAATAAAGAAGAACCCTTGAATGAGTAGGTGTTCTAAAACTTTTGAACGGTAGTGTATATATATTTTTTAAATTGTCATGATGTACCTAGGAAGCCTGTCTGGGTAAATATGATATAGCTTAAATTTTCAAGAACTTGTTTGATGACATATAATAATAATTTTGGGGGTGCTTACATTTGGAAATGTTTGGCATATCCCAACTCCCCATGAGACACCCGCAAGGAGTCGGGTCACGGCCAGGGTCGCTATTGTACAGCTCCCCTGTAGCAATTAGGGTTAAGTGCCTTGCTCAAGGACACAGCAAAAAAAAAAAAAACCTTGTTGGCTCTGGTCTTCAAACCAGCAACCTTTCAGTTACTGGCCCAATGCTCTGACCTCAAGGATACCTGCCTGTATATACAGTGCTATGAAAAAGTATTTGCCCCCTTTCTAATTTTCTCTACTTTTGCATATTTGTGATACGGAATGTTATCAGATCTTCAACCAAAACCTAATATTAGACAAAGGGAACATAAGTGAACAAATAACACAACAATTACATATTTATTTCATAAACAAAGTTATGCAACACCCAATTCTCCTGTGTGAAAAAGTAATTGCCCCCTTACACTCAATAATTGGTTGTGCCACCTGGTTCCAGTAATGCCTGGCGAAAACCAAACTCTGCATTCCACAGTAAGAACATCATACCAAAGGTCAAGCATGGTGGTGGTGGTGTGATGGTTTGGGGATGCTTTGCTGCCTCAGGACCTGGACGACTTGCCTTAATAGAAGAAACCATGAATTCTTCTCTGTATCAGAGAATTCTACAGGAGAATGTCAGACCATCCGTCTGTGAGCTGAAGCTGAAGCGCAGCTGGGTCATGCAGCAAGACAATGATCCAAAACACACAATCAAGTCTACATGAAAATTGCTAAAAAGCAACACATTTGAAGTTTTGGAATGGCCTAGTCAAAGTCCAGACCTAATCCCAATTGAGATGTTGTGGCAGGACTTGAAACGAGCAGTTCATGCTTGAAAACCCACACGTCACTGAGTTAAAGCAATTCTGCATGGAAGAGTGGGCCAAAATTCCTCCACAGCGACGTGAGAGACTGATCAACAAGTACAGGAAGCATTTGGTTGGAGTCATTGCAGCTAAAGGTGGCACAACCAGTTATTGAGTGTAAGGGGGCAATTACTTTTTCACACAGGGGAATTGGGTGTTGCATAACTTTGTTTATGAAATAAATATGTAATTGTTGTGTTATTTGTCCACTTATGTTCCCTTTATCTAATATTAGGTTTTGGTTGAAGATCTGATAACATTCAGTATCACAAATATGCAAAAGTGGAGAAAATTAGAAAGGGGGCAAATACTTTTTCATAGCACTGTATTTATTTTTAATACTGTTTAGCCTCAAATAATTTTCATTTTAGGTTATATAATAATCTTCTACCATTTCTCCTTTCTCCCGGCCCCTCTGCAGCCCTGCTACTGGCCTCTGTGAAGACCACCTCGCCTTTCTCCCAGACCCCCTCTTCTACAGCCTCTGTGAAGACCACCACTGCCTCTGCTGTCTCTCAAGGGCACCGCCAGCTCTGCTAGAGCCTCTGTTAGTGTTCTTCTCTGCTATAGCCTCTAATTCTTAAGAGTCTATTGACACACCCTTGCGTATAAGTTTTTTTTGCATGGGCTGCATCTCAATCCACTGAATCAGGCCTTCCACATAGGTCTTCCGCATCTGCGGTGGAAGGTGGCCGAGGTACAGCGGTGTTTGTCAGACCATGAGACGTCCTGAAAATCGGTCTTCTCGCGAAAACGTCCTACAAGCTTTGGAAAGATGAGACTCTCACGAACACGATGGTGTTCTCCGTTTTGGAAGTATGGAGGTAGTTTTGTGCCAACAAAAATAAGGGGTTAAATATGTGTCCGAAAATATACATTTCCTGAGCTTTCTTATATCTCGTAGACAATACATTTTTTTACTGTCTTTTTTGTCATTTATGAATATGTTATTCAATATGGACTATAGTAGTAAAGGCCAAGTTAAATATTTAATGTAACGTTCTTTTTTTAAACAATTTGATAACTAAAGGGGTCCTAAAATTATACATCAAATAGCTAAATGATCCATGGTATGACCATCTCAAAACAATTCCATATGTTAGCTTAATAGAAAAAACTTGATTGGTTTAATATGTGGCAATGCATCACTAGTTTCCATATAGACGCTGCTATACTCCAAACCTTTTTATCTTCTGTCTACAATTAGGGGCTTGATTCAATCATGTTCATTTGGAAGGGGGATGTAAAGCCTATCAGTCTACTCGGGAGTAGGGCCTATAGCCTACAATAGAACATCACGCATTCAAGTGTTTCAACTTGTAACGTGGCTGCAGGAACTTCTAACGCGGCTACATGGGATTTGTCGGACATAAAGTGTGATGGTTTTGTTGCATCCAATGGCAATGTAGGCGATATGGTAACACAAGGAGCCGCTTGTGGATTTGACAGCTCTAACGCAGTTCCACCTCCGACACAGCGAAAACAACCAATATGTGGGTGTGGACCAACGCTAATTTGAGCCCTAGAACTTCCTTTTTTCCTCCCTTTTCTTCTTCCCCTTCTTCCCCTTCTTCCCCCCTCTCCCTTAACATACCATTGTTCCACAGCTTTGGCGCTTGCTACGCCAGGATAGTCGGTTCGAATCCCGGGACCACCCATACTTAAAATGTATGCACGCATGTGTCATGGATTCAGCCGAGGCTGCTCCTCCTCCTTGCTCGGGCAGGCTTCGGCGTTCGTCGTCCCCGGAGTACTAGCTGCTGCCGATCGATGTTTCGGTGTTTGTCTTGTTTGGTCTTTATTGTTTACACCTGTTTCCCATTATGTTTTATTGTGTTCCCTTTATAACCCTCTGTTTCTCATTGTGTATTGTGCGTAATTGTTTTGGTCTTTGCGGCAGTTGCCCATGTGTGCGGGTCATATTATTTCCTCTCTGATTGAGGTTGCCTTTGTACTTTGTATTTGCACTGCATCCAGTAAAGTTTCTGCCAGTAGCTCGGTGTCCTGCTCTTGACTTCGCCTACCGCATACACGTCGCTGTGACAGAATTACGCACCTTTAGACATGGAGTCAGCAGGAGCGGCGGTGCCAGCTGGATCAATAGAAGAGCGCGTAGAACAACAAGCGGCTATGATCCAGGCTCTCGGCACCGCCATGGAACAGGTGGTGAAAACCGTGGAGCGATGGGAGAGAAGAAGTTGGTCTACACCTCCTCCGACGATACCACCACCATCAGCTATGCCCATCGCTTAATCTCCGGGGTCCAGTGGGATTCGGCTCTCGCTCCCGAGGGCTTATGATGGCACAGCTGCCGGGTGTCAGGGTTTCCTGCTCCAGGTGGAACTCTACCTGGCAACCATCCACCCGGCGCCCTCGGGATACGAGAGCGTGTCCGCCCTCATCTCCTGTCTGTCCGGCAAGGCGCTGGAGTGGGCCAACGCAGAGTGGGGGGGAATAGACGCCGCTACAGTCAACTATGCGGAGTTCACCCGCCGCTTCAGGGCAGTATTCGATCATCCACCAGAGGGTAAGGCGGCGGGTGAATGTCTATTCCACCTCCGACAGGGGAGGAGGAGCGCGCAGGAGTTCGCACTGGACTTCCTGACGCTGGCTGCCAACGCGGGATGGAATGAAAGGGCCCTCATCGACCACTACAAATGTAGCCATAGGGAGGACGTGCGTCGGGAATTGGCCTGCAGGGACACCAACCTAAACTTCGATAAACTGGTGGACATGTCGATTCGCCTGGACACCCTGTTGGCTACCCGCGGACGTCCAGACCCGGGGCCGTCCATTCCATCCCCCAGCACTTCCGAGCCGACCCCTATGGAGCTCGGAGGTGCTGGTACAAGGAGAGAGACCAGGAAAGAGGCCGTCCCCTGCACCAACTGTGGCCGCAGAGGACACACTGCTGGTCGGTGCTGGGGAGGGTCTCCTCGGAATCGAGGCAGTAGGCCGCACACTGATGAGTCATTCCAGGTGAGTAGGCGCCCAACTCACCCAGAGCTCCCTGTTGCGCATACAGTGAGGGAAATAAGTATTTGATCTCCTGCTGATTTTGTACGTTTGCCCACTGACAAAGACATGATCAGTCTATAATTTTAATGGTAGGTTTATCTGAACAGTGAGAGACAGAATAACAACAAAAAAATCCAGAAAAACGCATGTCAAAAATGTTATAAATTGATTTGCATTTTAATGAGGGAAATAAGTATTTGACCCCTCTGCAAAACATTACTTAGTACTTGGTGGCAAAACCGTTGTTGGCAATCACAGAGGTCAGAGGTTTCTTGTAGTTGGCCACCAGGTTTGCACACATCTCAGGAGGGATTTTGTTCCACTCCTCTTTGCAGATCTTCTCCAAGTCATTAAGGTTTGGAGGCTGACGTTTGGCAACTCGAACCTTCAGCTCCCTCCACAGATTTTCTATGGGATTATGGTCTGGAGACTGGCTAGGCCACTCCAGGACCTTAATGTGCTTCTTCTTGAGCCACTCCTTTGTTGCCTTGGCCGTGTGTTTTGGGTCATTGTCATGCTGGAATACCCATCCACGACCCATTTTCAATGCCCTGGCTGAAGGAAGGAGGTTCTCACCCAAGATTTGATGGTACATTGCCCCGCCCATCGTCCCTTTGATGCGGTGAAGTTGTCCTGTTCCCTTTCGCAGAAAACCCCCCCAAAGCATAATGTTTCCACCTCCATGTTTGACGGTGGGGATGGTGTTCTTGGGGTCATAGGCAGCATTCCTCCTCCTCCAAACACAGCGAGTTGAGTTGATGCCAAAATGCTCGATTTTGGTCTCATCTGACCACAACACTTTCACCCAGTTCTCCTCTGAATCATTCAGATGTTCATTGGCAAACTTCAGACAGCCCTGAATATGTGCTTTCTTTAGCAGGGGGACCTTGTGGGCGCTGCAGGATTTCAGTCCTTCACGTCGTAGTGTGTTACCAATTGTTTTCTTGGTGACTATGGTCCCAGCTGCCTTGAGATCATTGACAAGATCCTCCCGTGTAGTTCTGGGCTGATTCCTCACCGTTCTCATGATCATTGCAACTCCACGAGGTGAGATCTTGCATGGAGCCCCAGGCCGAGGGAGATTGACAGTTATTTTGTGTTTCTTCCATTTGCGATTAATCGCACCAACTGTTGTCACCTTCTCACCAAGCTGCTTGGCGATGGTCTTGTAGCCCATTCCAGCCTTGTGTAGGTCTACAATCTTGAACCTGACATCCTTGGAGAACTCTTTGGTCTTGGCCATGGTGGAGAGTTTGGAATCTGATTGATTGATTGCTTCTGTGGACAGGTGTCTTTTATACAGGTAACAAACTGAGATTAGGAGCACTCCCTTTAAGAGTGTGCTCCTAATCTCAGCTCGTTACCTGTATAAAAGACACCTGGGAGCCAGAAATCTTTCTGATTGAGAGGGGGTCAAATACTTATTTCCCTCATTAAAATGCAAATCAATTTATAACATTTTGGACATGCGTTTTTCTGGATTATTTTGTTGTTATTCTGTCTCTCACTGTTCAAATAAACCTACCATTAAAATGATAGACTGATCATTTCTTTGTCAGTGGGCAAACGTACAAAATCAGCAGGGGATCAAATACTTGTTTCCCTCACTGTATGTGTATTAAAGTTGTGTTTCCCGAGGTTTCTCCTCATTCCCAGCATAAGGCGCTAGTCGATTCAGGCGCAGCTGAGAATTTTATCGATCGCCATTTCACCCATAAGTTAGGGATTCCTATAGTTCCAGTGGATGTGCCCTTCCCTATCCATGCCCTAGATAGTCGCCCTTTGGGGACTGGGTTGATTAGGGAGGTCACTGCGCCGCTCAGGATGAAAACGCAGGAGGGCCATGAGGAGATAATTTGGTGTTATTTGATTGACTCTCTTGCGTTTCCCGTGGTGTTAGGACTTCCCTGGTTGACGTCTCATGACCCCAACATTTCATGGCAACAGAGGGCTCTCAAGGGAAACATATGTCGCCGAAACGCTGAGACAGGGATACATACGGCCGTCCACTTCCCCTGCGTCCTCAAGTTTCTTTTTTGTGAAGAAGAAAGATGGGGGTTTACGCCCGTGTATTGACTACCGTGGTCTCAATCAGATCACCATGAAATACAGCTATCCTCTCCCTCTGATTGCTAGTATGACAGAGTCATTACACTGGGCTCGATTCTTCACAAAATCTCAGGAGCACGTACAACCTGTTGCGCAGTAGGGAGGGAGATGAGTGGAAGACAGCATTCAGTACCACCTCGGGTCACTATGAGTACCTCGTCATGCCATACGGTTTAATGAATGCTCCTTCAGTTTTCCAATCGTTTGTGGATGAGATTTTCCGGGACTTGCATGGACAGGGTGTAGTGGTGTATATTGATGACATTCTAATATACTCCGCTACCCCCACAGAGCATGTGTCCCTGGTTCGTCGGGTGCTTGGTAGACTGTTGGAGCATGACCTGTATGCAAAGGCGGAGAAATGTTTGTTCTTCCAGGAGTCCATCTCCTTCCTGGGACACCGGTTGTCCGCGTCAGGGGTGGAGATGGAGATTGACCGTGTTTCAGCCGTGCGCAATTGGCCGACTCCCTCCACGGTGAAGGAGGTGCAGCGGTTCTTGGGTTTTGCCAATTACTACCGGAGATTTATCCGGGGCTTTGGGCAGGAAGCAGCTCCCATTACCTCCCTGCTAAAGAGGGGTCCGGTGCGTCTGCAGTGGTCGGCTGAGGCGGACAGGGCTTTTAGGCATCTGAAGGACCTGCTCACCTCGGCTCCGGTGCTGGCACATCCGGATCCCTCTTTGGCGTTCCAAGTTGAAGTGGATGCATCCGAGGCTGGGATCGGTGCTGTACTGTCTCAGCGCTCGGGTACGCCACCTAAACTCTGCCCCTGTGCTTTCTTTTCTAAGAAGCTCAGTCCGGCGGAGCGCAATTATGATGTGGGGGACAGGGAGCTGTTAGCTGTGGTGCAAGCCCTGAAGGTGTGGAGGCATTGGCTTGAGGGGGCTAAACACCCTTTTCTCACCAGGCTAGGTGGGCTATGTTTTTCACCCGATTTGTATTTACGCTCACCTATAGACCAGGGTCACAGAATGCTAAAGCAGACGCCCTGTCCCGACTATATGACACAGAGGAGAGGTCCATTGAGCCTACTCCCATACTTCCGGAGTCTTGTCTGGTGGCACCGGTGGTATGGTAGGTTGATGCGGAGCGGGCGTTACGTACCGATCCTACTTCCCCACAGTGTCCAGAGGGTCGGAAGTACGTGCCGCTCGAGGTTCGTGATCGATTAATATATTGGGCTCACATGTCACCTTCCTCTGGCCATCCCGGTATTGGACAGACAGTGCACTGCCTTAGTGGAAAGTACTGGTGGCCCACTTTGGCTAAGGACGTGAGGGTTTATGTTTCCTCCTGCTCGGTGTGCGCTCAGTGTAAGGTGCCTAGACACCTACCCAGAGGGAAATTACAACCCCTACCCATTCCACAATGACCGTGGTCTCACCTCTCGGTGGATTTCGTCACGGACCTTCCCCCCTCCCAGGGGAATATGACGATCTTGGTCGTTGTGGATCGGTTTTCAAAGGCTTGCCGTCTCATTCCTATGCCAGGTCTCCCTACAGCCCTACAAACGGCTGATGCCCTGTTTACACACGTCTTCCGGCACTACGGGGTACCTGAGGATATAGTGTCTGATCGGGGTCCCCAGTTCACCTCTAGAGTCTGGAGGGCGTTTATGGAACGTCTGGGGGTCTCGATTAGCCTTACCTCAGGTTTTTACCCCGAGAGTAATGGGTAGGTGGAGAGAGTGAACCAGGATGTGGGTAGGTTTCTGAGGTCCTATTGCCAGGACCGGCAGGGGGAGTGGACGGAATATATCCCCTGGGCATAAATAGCCTAAAACTCACTTCGCCACTCCTCAACTAACCTTACGCCTTTTCAGTGTGTGCTAGGTTATCAGCCGGTCCTGGCACCTTGGCATCAGAGCCAGATCGAAGCCCCTGCGGTGGACGAGTGGTTTCGGCACTCGGAAGAAACATGGAACGCTGCGCATGTCCATCTACAGCGAGTGATCAGGCGGCAAAAGGCGAGCGCCGATCGCCACCGCAGTGAGGCTCCGGTGTATGCACCGGGAGATTGGGTCTGGCTTTCGACCCGAAACCTGCCCCTTCGCCTGCCCTGCCGGAAGCTGGGTCGGCGGTTTGTGGGGCCATTTAAAGTCCTGAGGAGATTGAACGAGGTTTGTTATAGGTTACAACTGCCCATTAATTACCGCATTAACCCCTCGTTCCATGTGTCTCTCCTCAGGCCGGTAGTAGCTGGTCCACTCCAGGAGAGTGAGGTGCGAGAGGCTCCTCCGCCCCCGCTGGACATCGAGGGGGCTCCGGCGTACTCAGTCCGTTCCATCTTGGATTCGAGGCGTCGGATGGGGGGCCTGCAGTATCTCGTGGAGTGGGAGGGGTACGGTCCGGAGGAATGGTGCTGGGTCCCTAGGAGGGACATCCTAGATCCCTCCATGTTGAGGGATTTCCACCGGAGTCATCCGACTCGCCCTGCTCTGCGTCCTCCTGGCCGTCCCCGAGGCTGGGGTCGGCGCACGGCTGGAGCCGTGCGTCAAGGGGGGGGTACTGTCACGGATTCAGCCAAGGCTGCTCCTCCTCCTTGCTCGGGCAGGCTTCGGCGTTCGTCGTCCCCGGAGTACTAGCTGCTGCCGATCGATGTTTCGGTGTTTGTCTTGTTTGGTCTTTATTGTTTACACCTGTTTCCCATTATGTTTTATTGTGTTCCCTTTATAACCCTCTGTTTCACATTGTGTATTGTGCGTAATTGTTTTGGTCTTTGCGGCAGTTGCCCATGTGTGCGGGTCATATTATTTCCTCTCTGATTGAGGTTGCCTTTGTACTTTGTATTTGCACTGCATGCAGTAAAGTTTCTGCCAGTAGCTCGGTGTCCTGCTCTTGACTTCGCCTACCGCATACACGTCGCTGTGACAGCATGACTGTAAGTCGTATTGGATAAAAGCGTCTGCTGAATGGCATTTATTATATTAAGTCTATCTTGTAGCAGAGAGACATTCCAGAGTTGATAACGCAAAAAAAGGCTTCAAGAAATACTTGTGCTTTAGGCTTGATAGTCACAAAACACTATCCATCAGTTTTCCTAAAGTGATGTAAATTACACACAAATAAAGGAAAGTGATTGCAATCTATCAAAGAAAATTGTTCTTAGCCTTGCAAATGGTAGCAAGTATGGTGTTGATCCTTTAAGATAATATATTTCAGAGGCTACTTCACTTTCCATCAGGCTTAGCCTAATTAAGTCCATTGTCCTAAACATGCACATTTTGGCATTAGAGATATTCAGAGATTTATACCCTCTCTAAAATAGCAAGAAATGATGTCTTTACAGTTCTTCCTCTGTTTCTTTTAGTTCAACAACATACTTGTGTCACGACTTCCGCCGAGGCTGCCTCCCCTCCTTGTTCGGGCAGGTTTCGGCGTTCGGCGTCACCGGCTTACTAGCTACTGCCGATCCATTTATCATCACTCCATTTGTCTTGTCTTCAATCACACACACCTGGTCCTTATTCCCTCATTAGTCATTGTATAAGTGTTCCCTTTGCTTCCTTGTCTGTGTGGGTGATTGTTTTTTGTGGAGGTTAGTGAAGCGCATGTATTTTGTATCAACGGGAGTATTTCCTGTGTACCTTGTATTTTCCAGTGCGCCTGTTTTTTGCCCGGGAGTGTGTTTGACGCATTTCTGCGTAAACCTGTATTTTGCAGATTAAAGCCTGTTATTCTGTGATTGACCATCCTGCGCCTGACTCCTTCAACACCACCTCATCACAACTTGATTACTTGAAGAATACTTGCCTGATGTAGCACACTTGTGTGAGAAGGGTGTCAAACGATAGTTCACTTAGTTTTTAAACATGAATATTGACCATCCACATTAGTCCTTTTGTTTGCAGTCTTACATAGTTTTAAAGTAAAGTTATGTGATTCCAATTGTGTTATGTAAGTATTAAATTGCCCATACCTGGGAAGTTGAACTATATATTCCTTCTAAGAACTAATGTTCTCATGGTTTGTCCATTAAGTTATTATGCTTGCTTCTTGGCAGCCAATGTAATGTGAGGTACAGTGTATTGTTAATAACATAATGAGTCTTTCAGTTTAGTGAGAGAAATAGACTTTTGTAACGATTAGGTACTTTACTTTATATTTCTGTACTTACTTTCTTGGAAATGTCTAACGCCAACACTGTAATTTTCACACGAATGAAGACCTTTAAAGTAGCTTACCTACTTACATGTTGAAACGGCAGTCGCATATTTTGTTACTGTAAAGTAATGATTTACACTTTAAGCAGACAGATTTTTTTTGCACTTGATTAGTCCTAAAGTAAAATAGCTTTATGTTTTGACTCTTTGTGGCCTGTCCAATATTCTCCTATGTGTTGCGAAATTGTTCACTTGGAGATAAGAAACAACTACTTTTTAGCCTACATTATGCAATACATTATGCTCATGAGAGATATTTCACCTATTATTTGCTATGGCTATGGTATGCTATAATTTGATTTCCTCTATAAGGTGTGAATAGTCAATACAGCATAGAGTAATAGATAATAGACAGCTGTGCACCTCTTAGCTTCAATCCTCTTCATAGTGCATGATGTACAGTAGCACAATCAATTTTCTGAATTAATAAAATGTACCTTTTGATTCTTGAAATATATAATTTACAAATCCCTCATGAGCATTAGTTGGACTGTCATACCCCATCAGAACCCAAAATATAAACCTGTTTCACTCCAATGTTTGTAAACACATGAAATGTAAACAAACACTATACAGCCCCAAAACATGGTTAAAACTATACTTTGCATCCGTAGCTCTGTCTATGAATTTGAGAGTGGTTACACTCCAGCCCCATTTCTCTAGGCCAACGCTTTGTTATTGTTTCAACTGGCCCCGTGTAGCTCAGTTGGTAGAGCATGGCGTTTGCAACGCTAGAGTTGTGGGTTCGTGTCCCACGGGGGCCAGTTTGAAAAATGTATGCACTCACTAACTGTAAGTCGCTCTGGATAAGGGCGTCTGCTAAATGACGTAAATGTAACTGCTGATTGCCTCTTTAAGAAACCTGGTTTGAGATAGACACATTTTTATAAAGGGACATAACACATTTCATAGTGTAATAACACAGGCTAATTAAAGTCTAACTTGAAGTTGAATAACAAAAAATATATGGTTACATAAAAGGTGCAGATTAGAACATTGCTGATCGATAAATCTTGCTGGAAGGCATATAGGTGTAGGCCTACTGTAGTTTAGTCATTCAGTAAAAACAAGGCCAACAATTTGTCCCAAATCCTGAAGGATTACACCTCAAATAGATTGGTATAGTCTAATTCACCTACATATTCAATAGTCTGATGTTATAGTCAATAGTTGTGTTGAGATAAATAGGCTAGACATTGCCTACTATGCATGAGAATAACCATATTTGATACATATTGTGATTTTATGCGGAGGAGGGGTCTATGGTGTGGCGATTTTGTGCCTTCAAAAGCCAGACTGGGATAAACAGGTTGGACATCAAGCGGGTTCTGTATCAAAAGCGACTTGAGATTCCTGTGTTCCGGACGTCTTCACAGTCCTCTCATCATCCTCCTGGTTTTGAACAACCTCTCCCTTCGCCTGCAGCAACCTGCCCTGTCTTCTCTGTTGAAGGTAAGGTTCCATGAAAGTTATTGTGCCACGTAGTCTACTGTGTGTTAATTCTATGAATGGAGAATGTTTCTTCGGTGGCGAATGCGTCCAGTCCACTAATTTGACTAAACGCATAGCAGCAGGTATAACTATAGTAGGCTACCTAGTTGAACCACAGCCCTTTGATTTGCGCATTTTCATGAAAAGCCTTAGAATTCCAATGTTTTGAACACCAATCAATGCTTTCTCTCCCGGTTACATTAAGATAAAGTTCATACTGAGTCCCTGGCGACATTTCGTGCGGTTCATTTTAATCTACACTTAAGTAAATGCTTAGGAATTGCATTTCAAATCATATTTTCGCTAGGCTACATTCAAAAGGGAAGGCTATTCTTTGTAGTTTTGTCGTTGCACTATAGCAAGCAATGCGCTTTCTAATTGATCTTCTCCCTGCCTCATACCTTTACATTTGGTGCACAAATGCTTTCCAAATGTCTTGTTGGAAGACGCAGCAAACTACATAGGTTTTTGTTTTAACTTGCATCACATAACAGGTAGGTTGCCTAGTTGCCTTGCCTAGTTAAATAAAGGTTAAATAAAATAAAACGTTGGTGAATCACGTTACTGAATTTCACCCAGTCTTTCAACCTATTTCGTATTCTTTTTCTGGGCTCTCGGGAGTTGTTCAGGTATAGCCTAATTGCTGAACAAGTCTGTATTTTTTACAAATACAAATACGCACTCGTTCCCACATAAATCCCTGTTCTGTATTTGTGCCTAACTAAACTAGGCTTTGCATACAGGCTGTTTGGGCAATGTACCCAGGTTACCGTGGGCATACACACCTGCAGTAGGCTACTATAATATGTGATGAGAGCTAAATTAATGCTGATCAGTGTATTGCCCCCAAAAGGTGTTTGTTTGAAATGGAATTGGATGAGATCATTTTGCAGTCATTTTAAGATTTTCAAAAAGGAATTAGCTGCTACATCTTCCTAAAGCAGTATATAAAACATCCACTTGAAACAAGCACACTAGTGCTTGTGCTGTCTGTGGTACAGATTTGAGCTCTCTCTCTCTCTCTCTCTCTCTCTCTCTCTCTCTCTCTCTCTCTCTCTCTCTCTCTCTCTCTCTCTCTCTCTCTCTCTCTCTCTCTCTCTCTCTCTCTCTCTCTCTCTCTCTCTCTCTCTGCGACAGGCAGGGCTCGTGTGTGTGCATGTGTGTGTCTGTTATGAACATGTATTGCCTTAAGCTTTGAAAATGGTACTGTTAGACTTTGGTCAACAGGACAATGTTTTATAAATTAGACCCAAGTCTGCAGTCAAAATTGCTAGGAAAGCTATGCAATCCTACCTTCTGTCATGATTAACATGATGTTCAAAACTTTACAGGAAGGTAAAGCATAATGTATAATTAGCTGTTTTCTTTCAAATGTAACTCAATAGATTTATTCCATGATCACACTCTTCTGTCACTTAATCTGGCGAAATGATGATTAATATACCACTTTGTGGCTTAATTTCTCAAGCAGTGACTTAATAAAAGTGCCACATCTCTGCAGCTCTGTCAATTAGCCTCAGGAGGGCAATCTAGAGAATACATATGGGCCGTTGGGCCCCCTCAGTTTCTCATGCCCACCTGACAGACTGGCAGTGGCTCACTACGGCCTGACCATTCAGCCTGCTCTCACCGAATTGCAACAGATGTCAAATCACTCTGTTTCCCACCATCCATAGGAAATTAATGTGAACATAAAAGAAGTGATCCATTTGGTAATTGTTCTGGAGAAGAAAATATTGGCCTGGCTGCTTCTCGCTGACAGATGTATGCATATTATAGACAAATGATCAGAATGGCAATATGAAATGCTGCACTGACTGACAGACAGCCTCAATTGTTACACTGACCGACAGACAGCCTCAATGTATTTCATATACATACATACATATGTATGGGGTTTAATTGTTGACTTGAGTAGACATTACATTTCCCTGAGGTATCATGCATTATACACATGTTCCCCCAGTTCCCCGTGGCCAGGCAGGCCAGGGCAGGTAGCTAGCTGAGGCCTAATCTTCACTGAGGTGATAGAGGGAGATAACAGTGATAGATGGAGCGGGTGGTGTGGTTTAACATCCTGAGCTCAGTGTTGTCTGCCGGGGTCAGGCCTGTGATATCATAGCGCCAGTTCAGCCAGCTTCATTCTCCCTCCACCCGTCCTCATGCCCGGGATCTTGGTCGCGTTAATAGCTGCCGGTGTGCATATGAGCCAGGCTGGTTCGGTATTCACGGCCTCAGATGCTGTCTGTCAGTCCCTCGCACACTTCAAGTGAAATGCTTCCCTGGCCATCCGCCAGCCAGCAGCCGGATGTTATTGTGACGTGAGTGGGCTACATTCTCAGTGATGTCTTCAGGTAGTGCGATTTTTTTTCAAGTTCAGCACTTGAAAATAGAGAGGAAAGCGAGCAATGATGCATACACCTACTTACAGTATATGACCCAGTATGGTGATTGGAATGGAAGTAAATGTTCTTGCAATTAGTTAATGATGGCTCATTGCTACATGAATCATGCTTTATGTCACCCTTGTTGTGGAAGTGTAGCACAGATGGATAATAACACCCTTGTTAGACTCCCCGAAGCTTTCAACAAAGGTTATCTGGATCCTTGATGCATACGAGCAAAACAACTCTTCATCAGAAGAACACTCAACGCTACATTGCATTTAGCAAAATTACCATTTAATAGAATTCTCAAAAGGTAGGGTTGCATGTAGGGCTGGGCGATATGGCCTAAAAATCATATCTCTATTATTTTTTCAAAACTATGAGCGATTCACGATATGCTGTATATGTAAAAAAAACGAACAAAAAAAACCCACAAAAAACATTTTCTCTAAATAAGCTTTGTTGCACAATAAACTGCATTTCAAACAGTCAGGAATAATCTAATGAATTTATGCTTGTAAAGTTATACCTAGGCTAAATATAAGCCACTTATAATTTAATTATTTTATCGAAATAGTTTAATCTGCTTTATTGCACTATGCACAGATCTGGCTTTCAAGTCTGTCTATGAAAATGCCCTTTTTGTTTCAAATTTAACCAGAACAATGCACATCCACTAATAATTACCAACTTCTTGTAGCAGGCATTATAGAAAATTAACACAGGTCTCATAAACAATCCCTCAAGCACAACAAGCCCACGTGCTATTGAGTAGCCAGCTAATCTTTATATTTAAAGTGTAGCCAACTTGTATCTATTTACTTGCTAACAAGAAAGAACAGTTTAAGCTAGAGATTTTTTTTTGCCCTTCCGCATCTGCGGTGAAAGGTGGCAGAACTAGAGCAGTGTTTGTCAAACCATGAGACATCCTGAAAATCGGTCTTCTCACAAAAAAGTCTGAAGTGTCACAAACACGACGGTGTTCTCCGTTTTGCTATAGGACGCCCACAAGCCTCGTTTGAAGTCGGTGCAGCCTCTTCTGCCAATTTATATGTCGGTAACCTCCGAACGGTTTGGGCTACACACGGATGACCCAGCTGTGGAAAGCTGAGACTGTCACGAATTTGATGGTGTTCTCCGTTTTGCTCTATGACGACCACAAGCCTCACAAGACTTGTCTGAAGGTCGGTCCCCAGTACCATTTAAAAAACTGAATGGAAGTATATATGGAGTTAGTTTAGTGCCTAAAATAAGGGGATAAATAAGTGTACAAAAAAATACAAATAGTTTCCTGATCTTTCTTATATCTCTCAGATATAGGACAGACACTTAAGAACACTCTTCTTTTAGACTATTTCTTTTGACTATGTGTTGTTCCATGTAGTGAATATGTTATTCAATGTGTTTCTAGTGGCTAATAGCAGTAATGCCAAATTCAATGTTTCATCCAATCCCTTTTTTTGATATATATTTTTTTGATACCTTAAGGGGTCTTAAAATTCCAAATCAAATAGCTATATAATCCTTGGTATGACCATCTTAAAACAATTCCATATGTTATCTTAGAACCCGATCATAAAAACAACAAAAAATGAAAAACCTAGATTCTTTGAATATCAAATTAATTCGATATATCGCCCAGCGCTAGTTGCATGAAGTATCCTTCTGATCAAGAACACCTACAGCTAAAATTACCTTGAAATTAGAAAAGAAAAAACTACACATAAAAATGAGACATTATCAATGAACAAAACTATAAACGCAACATGTAAAGTGTTGGTCCCATGATTCATGAGCTGAAATAAAAGATCCCAGAAATGTTCCATACACACAAAAAGCTTATTTCTCTAAAATGTTGTGCAAAAATATGTTTACATCCCGGTTAGTGAGCATTTCTCATTTGCCAAAATAATCCATCCACCTGACAGGTGTGGCATATCAAGAAGCTGATTCAACAGCATGATCATTACACAGCTGCACTGTGTGCTGTGGACAATAAAAGGGCAATCTAAAATGTGCAGTTTTGTCACACAACACAATGCCACAGATGTCTCAAGTTTTGAGGGAGCATAATAATATAATATGCCATTTAGCAGACGCTTTTATCCAAAGCGACTTACAGTCATGTGTGCATACATTTTTACGTATGGGTGGTCCCGGGGATCGAACCCACTACCCTGGCGTTACAAGCGCCATGCTCTACCTATTGAGCTACAGTTAACATGCAATTGGCATGCTAACTGCAGCAATGTCCACCAGCACTGTTGCCAGAGGATTGAATGTTCATTTTTCTACCATAAGCTGCCTCCAACGTCACTTTAGAGAATTTTGCAGTATGTCCAACCGGCCTTACAACCGTAGACCACGTGTATGGCGTTGTGTGGGCGAGCAGTTTGCTGATGTCAATTTTGTGCCCCAGGGTGGTGGTGGTATGGACAGGCATAAGCTGCAGACAATAAACACAATTGCATTTTATCGATGGCAATTTGAATGCACAGAGATATCATGACGAGATTAATGTTTCAGCATGATAATGCATGGCCCCATGTCGCAAGGATGTGTACACAATTCCTGCAAGCTGAAAATGTCCAAGTTCTTCCATGGCCTGTATACTCACCATACATGTCACCCATGAAGCATGTTTGGGATGCTCTGGATCGACGTGTACGACAGCGTTTTCCAGTTCCCGCCAATATCCAGCAACTTCGCACAGCCATTGAAGAGGAGTGGGACAACATTCCACAGGCCACAATCAACAGCCTGATCAACTCTATGCTAATGATATGTGTCGCGCTACATGAGGCAAATGGTGGTCACACCAGATACTGACTGGTTTTCTGATCTACCTTATTTCTTTAAGGTATCTGTGATGAACAGATGCATATCTGTATTCCCAATCATGTGAAATCCATAGATCAGAGCCTAATGAATGTATTTAAATTGACTGATTTCCTTATATGAACTGTAACTCAGTAAAATCTTAAAAATTGTTGCGTTTATTTTTGTTCAGTATATATTTTCACTTGACGAATCCTTCTCCAATGGATTGTAGTATGCCTACTATCTTGTGTGAGGATATTTGAAGGAGCAGGGAGAGGACATGTGGAAGGTCTGCAGGAGGCCAGGCACAGTAAGCAGCACAGACTGGTGACCTTCACCTCTTGATGGACACTGATTGGAGCGCGGGTGGAGGCTGATTTATATGACAGGAACCTCCGTCATTTATTTCTGGTGCTGCTACAATCTTTAAAAACTGCCCTCAACATTTCACAACAAGAACTTACTGAATAACCTTTCGGAGTGATGAAAGAATGTGATAAGCGGTCTCCATTTCAGTGAATCGTCCTTTATCTGAAACTGAAGAAAGATTGGCATTGTCCCCTGAAACCCGGGATGATGCAGAGGCTGGGGCAGCGAAGCTTTAATTGTTGATGTCGAGGCAAACAACTATTTCTGTAAAGTCAATAGGTGGGTGCGAGACATGCATTGTCCACACCTACATTTGATTTGTTTTGATTTGTAGTTTAATTTTCTCAGCAGAATATTTACCTTTAAGTCTTCCCACTTTCATTTAATACTCTTTGGCAGCAGAGGGGCATAAACAAATCAGAGCCCTCACTATCAGTGCTTTGAGGGAATGGAATTATCACGTACTGTACCATTCTGAATTGGGAAGTACTTTCGTCTTATTTCCTGCTCCTCCTTCCCTTCAAACACCCCCAGACCCTATAAAGCAGGGTTTCCCAAGCTTGGTGCTGGACCGCCCTGGGAGCATGTTTTGTTTTTTGCCCTAGCACTACACAGCTGATTCAAATAATCAAAGCTTGATGATAAGTTGATTATTTGAATCAGCTGTGTAGTGCTAGGGAAAAACATTTAATGTGCAACCAGAGGGGACCCCAGGACCAAGTTTGGGAAACCCTGCTATAAAGTACTGTCTATAAACTGCATAATTGGGATTTAGTTTGTATGTGGAATTCATGAATAATTAATTAATGTACAGTACCATTCAAAAGTTTGGACACACCTACTCATTCAAGGCTTTTTCTTTATTTTTACTATTTTCTAGATCGTAGAATAATAATGAAGACATCAACACTATGAAATAACGCATATGGAATCATGTAGTAACCAAAAAAGTGTTAAACAAATCAAAATATATTTTTATATTTGAGATTCGTCAAATAGCCACCCTTTGCCTTGATGACAGCTTTGCACACTCTTGGCATTCTCTCAACCAGCTTCACCTGGAATGCTTTTCCAACAGTCTTGAAGGAGTTCCCACATATGCTTAGCACTTGTTGGCTGCTTTTCCTTCACTCTGCTGTCCGAGTCATCCCAAACCATCTCAATTGGGTTGAGGTCAGGGGATTGTGGAGGCCAGGTCATCTGATGCAGCACTCCATCACTCTCCTTCTTGGTCAAATAGCCCTTACACAGCCTGGAGGTGTGTTGGGTCATTGTCCTGTTGAAAAACAAATGATCGTCCCACTAAGCCCAAACCAGATGGGATGGCGTATCACTGCAGAATGCTGTGGTAGCCATGCTGGTTAAGTGTGCCTTGAATTCTAAATAAATGACAGACAGTTTCACCAGCAAAGCACCCCCACACCATAGCATCTCCTCCTCCATGCTTTACAGTGGGAAGTACACATGCGGAGATCATCCGTTCAGCGGTTGGAACCAAAAATCTCAAATTTGGATCCAGACCAAAGGACACATTTCCACTGGTCTAATGTCCATTGCTCGTGTTTCTTGGCCCAAGCAGGTCTCTTCTTCTTATTGGTGTCCTTTAGTAGTAGTTTCTTTGAAGCAATTCGACCATGAAGGCCTGATTCACACAGTCTCCTCTGAACAGTTGATGTCTGTTACTTGAACTCGCATTTATTAGGGCTGCAATTTCTGAGGCTGGTAACTCTAATGAACTTATCCTCTGCAGCAGAGGTAACTCTGGGTCCTCCATTCCTGTGGCGGTCCTCATGAGAGCCAGTTTCATCATAGCGCTTGATGGTTTTTGCAACTGCACTTGAAGAAACGTTCAAAGTTCTTGAAATGTTACGTATTGACTGACCATGTCTTAAAGTAATGATGGACTGTCGTTTCTCTTTGCTTATTTGAGCTGTTCTTGCCATAATATGGACTTGGTCTTTTACCAAATAGGGCTATCTTCTGTATACCCCCCCCCCCCCCCCCCCCCCCCCCCCCCCCCCCCCCCCCCCCCCCCCCCCCCACACACCTTATCACAACACAACTAATTGGCTCAAATTAGAATGGCGCCGGAGAAGATGGCTGCTGTTTTACAGCCCTCTAACCAATTGTACTATTATGTGTTTTTTTCCACGTTTATTTGTAATTTATTCTGTACATAATGTTTCTGCCATCGTCTCTTATAACCAAAAATAGTTTCTGAATATCAGGACAGCGATTACTCACCTCGTATTGGACGAATAATATTTCTTCAACAAGTCGTACGCGAAGGATATCCTACAGACACCCGACAAGGCCCAATTTCCCGTCATTCGCATGAGAAAGAGACGGAGATATCGTGGACGTAGGTCGGGGTGCCTTGTAAGGATCCGACGGCGAGCGAGTAAACTGCCTCTTCCATCAATCCTATTAGCCAATGTTCAATCATTTGAGAATAAATTGGATGACCTAAGATTACGGTTATCCTACCAACGGGACATTAAAAACTGTAATATCTTATGTTTCACCGAGTCATGGCTGAACGACGACATGGACAACATACTGCTAGCAGGCTATACGCTACATCGGCAGGATAGAACGGCTGACTCCGGTAAGACAAGGGGTGCACAAAATCAAATACTAAGGAAGCCTCAAGGTTTTGCTCGCCTGAGGTAGAGTATCTTATGATAAGCTGTAGACCACACTATTTACCAAGAGAGTTTTCATCTATATTTTTCATAGCTGTCTATTTACCACCACAAACCAATGCTGGCATTAAGATTGCACTGAATGAGCTGTATAAGGCCATAAGTGAACAGGAAAACGCTCATCCAGAGGCAGCGCTCCTAGTTGCCGGGGACTTTAATGCAGGGAAACTTAAATCCGTTCTACCTAATTTCTACCAGCATGTTAAATGTGCAACCAGAGGAAAAAAACTCTAGACCACCTTTACTCCACACACAGAGACGCATACAAAGCTCTCCCTCGCCCTCCATTTGGCAAATCTGACCATAACTCTATCCTCCTGATTCCGGCTTATAAGCAAAAACTAAATCAGGAAGCACCAGTGACTCGGTTAATAAAAAAGTGGTCAGATGACGCAGATGCTAAGCTACAGGACTGTTTTGCTAGCACAGACTGGAATATGTTCCAGGATTCTTCAGATAGCATTGAGGAGTACACCACATCAGGCACAGGCTTCTTCAATAAGTGCATCAATGATGTCATCCCCACAGTGACCGTACGTATATACCCCAACCAGAAGCCATGGATTACAGGCAACATCCGCACTGAGCTAAAGGGTAGAGCTGCCACTTTCAAGGAGCGGGACTCTAACCCAGACGCTTATAAGAAATCCCGCTATGCCCTCCGACGAACCATCAAACAGGCAAAGAGTCAATACAGGACTAAGATTGAATCGTACTACACCGGCTCTGATGCTCGTCGGATGTGGCAGGGCTTGAAAACTATTACAGACTACAAAGGGAAGCACAGCCGCGAGCTGCCCAGTGACACAAGACTTCCAGACGAGCTAAACCACTTCTATGCTCGCTTCGAGGCAAGCAACACTGAAGCATGCATGAGAGCACCAGCTGTTCCGGATGACTATGTGATCACGCTCTCCGTAGTCAATGTGAGTAAGACTTTTAAGTAGCTCAACATTCACAAGGCCGCAGGGCCAGATGGATTACCAGGACGTGTACTCCGAGCATGTGCTGACCAACTGGCAAGTGTCTTCACTGACATTTTCAACATGTCCCTGACTGAGTCTGTAAACCAACATGTTTCAAGCAGACCACCATAGTCCCAATGCCCAAGGACACTAAGATAACCTGCCTAAATGACTACCGACCCGTAGCACTGACGTCTGTAGCCATGAAGTTCTTTGAAAGTCTGGTCATGGCTCACGTCAACACCATTATCCCAGAAACCCTAGACCCACTCCAATTTGCATACCGCCCCAACAGATCCACAGATGATGCAATCTCTATTGCACTCCACACTGCCCTTTCCCGCCTGGACAAGAGGAACACCTACGTGAGAATGCTATTCATTGGCTACAGCTCAGCATTCAACACCGTAGTGCCCTCAAAGCTCATCACTAAGCTAAGGATCCTGGGACTAAACACCTCCCTCTGCAACTGGATCCTGGACTTCCTGACGGGCCACCCCCAGGTGGTAAGGGTAGGTAACAACACATCTGCCACACTGATCCTCAACACAGGGGCCCCTCAGGGCTGCGTGCTCAGTCCCCTCCTGTACTCCCTGTTCACCCATGACTGCATGGCCAGGCACGACTCCAACAACATCATTAAGTTTGCCGAAGACACTACAGTGGTAGGCCTGATCACCGACAATGATGAGACAGCCTATAGGGAGGAGGTCAGAGACCTGGCCGTGTGGTGCCAGGATAACAATCTCTCCCTCAACGTGACGAAGACAAAGGAGATGATTGTGGACTACAGGAAAAAAGAGAGGACTGAGAACGCCCCCATTCTCATCGACAGGGCTGTAGTGGAACAGGTTGAAAGCTTCAAGTTCCTTGGTGTCCACATCACCAACGAACTATCATGGTCCAAACACACCAAGACAGTCGTGATGAGGGCACGACAAAGCCTATTCCCCCTCAGGAGACTGAAAAGATTTGGCATGGGTCCTCAGATCCTAAAAAAATTCTACAGCTGCACCATCGAGAGCATGCTGACTGGTTGCATCACCGCTTGGTATGGCAACTGCTCGGCCTCCGACCGCAAGGCACTACAGAGGGTAGTGCGTACGGCCCAGTACATCACTGGGGCCAAGCTTCCTGCCATCCAGGACCTCTATACCAGGCGGTGTCAGAGGAAGGCCCTCAAAATTGTCAAAGACTCCAGCCACCCTAGTCATAGACTGTTCTCTCTGCTACCGCACGGCAAGCGGTACCGGAGTGCCAAGTCTAGGTCCAAAATACTTCTCAACATCTTCTATCCCCAAGCCATAAGACTCCTGAACAGCTAATCATGGCTACCCGGACTATTTGCACTGCCCCCCCACCCCCATATTTTTACGCTGCTGCTACTCTGTTAATTGTTTATGCACAGTCACTTTAACTCTACCCACATTTAGACTGTAAACTCTCCTTCCAGACTCACATTAAGAATCTCCAATCCAAAGTTAAATCTAGAATCGGCTTCCTATTTCTCAACAAAGCCTCCTTCACTCATGCTGCCAAACATGCCCTCGTAAAACTGACTATCCTACCGATCCTTGACTTCGGCGATGCCATTTACAAAATAGCCTCCAACACTCTACTCAGCAAATTGGATGTAGTCTATCACAGTGCCATCCGTTTTGTCTCCAAAGCCCCATACACTACCCACCACTGTGACCTGTACGCTCTTGTTGGCTGGTCCTCACTACATGTTCGTCGTCAAACCCACTGGCTCCAGGCCATCTATAAATCACTTCTAGGCAAATCCCTGCCTTATCTTAGCTCATTGGTCACCATAGCAGCACCCACCCGTAGTCTGCGCTCCAGCAGGTATATCTCACTGGTCATCCCCAAAGCCAACACCTCCTTTGGCCGCCATTCCTTCCAGTTCTCTGCTGCCAATGACTGGAACGAATTACAAAAATCTCTGAAGCTGAAGACTCTTATCTCCCTCACTAACTTTAAGCATCAGTTGTCAGAGCACCTTACCGATCACTGCACCTGTACACAGCCCATCTGAAATTAGCCCACCCAACTACCTCATCCCTATATTGTTATTTATTTTGCTCTTTTGCACCCCAGTATCTCTATTTGCACATAATCTCTTGCACCATCTAGCATTCCAGTGTTAATACTAATTGTAATTATTTTGCACTATAGCCTATTTATTGCCTTACCTCCATAACTTGCTACATTTGCACACACTGTATATATATTTTCTGTTGTTGTTTTTTTTTGTTGACTTTATGTTTTTTTACCCCATATGTAACTCTGTGTTGTTGTTTTTATCGCACTGCTTTGCTTTATCTTGGCCAGGTCGCAGTTGTAAATGAGAACTTGTTCTCAACTGGCTTACCTGGTTAAATAAAGGTTAAATAAAAAATAAAATAAAAATAAAACATATTACTTCAACTACCTCAACTAGCCGGTGCCCCCGCACATTGACTCTGCACCGGTACCCCCCTGTATATATAGCCTCCCTACTGTTATTTTATTTTACTTCTGCTCTTTTTTTCACAACACTTTTTGGTTGTTTTATTTTACTTTTTTATAAAAAAATAAATGCACTGTTGGTTAAGGGCTGTAAGTAAGCATTTCACTGTAATGTCTGCAGCTGTTGTATTTGGCGCATGTGGCCAATAACATTTTATTTTATTTTATTTGAAATGCATTAAGAAGGAAAGAAATTCCACAAATGTACTTTTAAGAAGGCACATCTGTTAATTGAAATGCATTCCAGGTGACTACCTCATGAAGCTAGTTGAGAGAATGCCAAGAGTGTGCAAAGCTGTCATCAAGGCAAAGGGTGGCTATTTTAATTTGTTATTTAATAGTTTTGATGTCTTCACTATTATTCTACAATGTAAATTTTTTTTAAAATAAAGACAAAACCTTGAATGAGTAGGTGTGTCCAAACTTTTGACTGGTAGTGTATGTGTTTTTTGTTTTCTATAGTAGTACTGTCACTATCAACTATTTATCTGAATCTGACTGTGAACCCATAAGCCATTGTGTAATGGTTTTGAACAAATATTCCTCAATTACTTATCCCTTACGTATATTGGCTGCCTCCACTGTGGTCACTCCTGGTTGTAATCTTCTTAGCAATAGACAATATCATCATGCCGTGCTGCAGATTACCTTGTCGCCATATATTTCCAAAGAGATCGATAGATTATGCTCTCATGAGATTCATTTTGATTAAGCTTGGAATGGTTACAGTTATGTTGTTGCAGGATTCTGTCACCACACTAATATTTGTATGACATTTCCAGCTCTAGATTATCGAGTAACACTTAGGAAGTTTACGTCATCAACACTAATATCAGTGCAACAGCGTTAGAATACATAACAAGGTTTAACTCAAACCATCCTCAAACAGGACACAATAATACTTTGAAGTAAATTACCTCCCGTTTTAACGCCAAAGTACAGATACACAGTATAAATCCAACATCTGCTCAATCCTGTGGTATGCAGTGGAGAAGTTGGAGAATTTACAAGGAGATATTGAGCAGACTCTGGGGTTTATGGGAAAGATGCCTGAGGATAATACCCTGGGAATAAGGTGGGAGCTGAGCTTAGCTACATCTAACAAATCCTCTGACGCACAGGCATCTGTAACACGTTGGTGTTAGAGGAGGAGGTGGTGCACAACACTGTGTTGTCAACACATAGTGAGGATAGGCTAGCTACTGTATATAGCCACCTGCACCAGCCTGATAGAGGGCCTGTCATGCAAGACCGATACTTCAAAAACCCTCGCAAATTACATTTATAACAGTAGCAATTTCCAGGTAATCACCACAATGGAAATTCAAAACATGTCGTGGAGAGAATTTATGTCTTCAAAAAGTATGAAGTATAAGTTTGAGTTATGTGGGGGTAGTGACTTGGGATGAAGTATAGTCTTTTAGACTTTGCCGTTCAGAGGGATGTCTCAGAGAACTCAATACTTAGGCCTAATCTGAAAAATTGAGTTTTGTTCACTCAAGACAGTCAGATCAGGACTGAATAATCAGATGGTATTTGGAGCTTGTTCATGAAGCCATTGCGTTTTGTGATAGCATCTTCCAGTAGCATAGTGGGGATGGCAAAATCAGAGCACATTTTTGTGTTCCTATTTTGTGTTCTTTGTTCTAATGTCTAATCTATTTCATAGACCTGCATTCAGACACATTATGGGTAATGTTTACAAATGCATATGTACTGTAAATATGTAACTGCGCGAATAACCATTTTGATTAGCATTTAACCTCAAATAACCTCAAAATCCCATAGCCCTCACTACCTCCCATTATGAAGAATCTACAGTGAATTCGGAAAGTAGCCCTCACTACCTCCCTTTATGAATAATCTATTAAATATTTCAGATTTACTCTTCTACACTTTCTCTTTCAATAATTTTAAGCAGTTTTGCATATTCCACTTCTTCATCTTTGAAATCTTACCTCCTGTCAGTGACTTCAACATCCACATGCAGTAGAGCAGGGGTGTCAAAGTCAAATGGACGGAGGGCCAAATAAAAAATTTAGCTACAAGCCGAGGGCCGGACTGTTCGAATGTTCATTGAAAAAATTTTTAATGACGCATATAGTCTAGTGAACCTAATTGAACCTACTGAAAACCTAACAAATATATTCCAATATGATCAGATAAATAAAGCAATATTTTCTTATGGCTCTGTCAGTAATCTTTAATTTTCAACAGACACAAAAGACAAATTTCCTTTATATAAAAATCCCCATAACATGAACATTAAATGAAAGAAACCGGTATTCAAGGCACCATCAGTAGCCTATATTTTCTATTTTAGCAAAAGTGGGCTAAATTTACTTCAAAGAAAAAAACAATAATAGCAATTTTCTATCATCCACTCAACTGAAATATTTTTAAAATATAATTGGATTGAAATACAATAAAATAAAGTGCAAAAATCTATTAATCAAAAACAACACTTTGTTTAAGGAGAAGTAACATGCAGTGAAAACAAATATTAAACTTTAACTTTTAAACTTGAACTGAGTAAAAACTCTAAATATGTGATTGCACAGTAATGTTCACTTGTTTGAGGTTGAGGGTGATACTTGGTGGTGTCCCATCTTTTCCACAAGTTCATCAATGTTCGGGGTAAGGCTCTGAGCTGAGGAAATCCTCAGAATTGAGTGGAGGTGTTCAGCAGTAAGTCGACTTCTGTGTGATGTTTTGTTCAGGTTCATCAAAGAAAACAGTTGTTCACACAGGTATGTGCTGCCAAACATAGACAACGTTTGAGCAGCCTGGATGCGCAGCTGGGGCATTGTGTCGGGGAGGAAACGGGCGAACTCCGCAGCACCCACTGCCGCATATTTTGCCCTCAGTGCATCATTGCATTGGAGGTCAATCAACTCCATTTGGAGGTTTGGTGGTGAGCTTTCCACGTCAACAGCAAATGGGTTACCGAGCAGTTCCAACCTGCTTTTTTGTGCTTCAAAGTCAGCAAATCGGCGTCGAAAGTCAGCGGCAAGCATACCTATTTTATCAGCCAACTGTGCGCTCGGGGAACGCACTGGTAGAGAGCTTCTCTTTCATGGTCTGGCAGCTGGGAAAGTGGCTCAAATTTTCTTTCCGCATCTGCGTCTCCCACAGAGTCAGTTTGGTTTTAAATGCCTTCACTGTACTGTACATATCAGAGATGACATGATCCCGACCCTGCAGCTGCAAGTTCATTGCATTCAGATGACTCGTAATGTCACACAGAAAAGCCATTTCACACAGAAACATTTCGTCTCGGAGTTGTGTTGTGTCTTTCCCTTTGCTGTCCAAGAACAGACAAATCTCCTCACGAAGCTCGAAACATCTTTGAAGCACCTTTCCCTGGCTTAGCCATCGCACCTCTGTGTGATAAGGCAAATCACCATGCTCCGTTTCTAACTCCGTCAGAAATGCCTTGAACTGGCGGTGATTCAAACCTTTGGCTCTGATAAAGTTAACTGTGCGCGTGATGATGCTCATTACATGCTCCATTTTCAAGGCTTTACCGCACAACGCTTCCTGGTGTATGATACAATGATAAGCTGTCAGCTCACCTGTCGCGTTTTCCTCTTGCATCTTTTCCCGTATCTTCGCCACCAGTCCGCTCCTGTGTTCACACATCGCAGGTGCTCCGTCGGTTGTCAAACCCACGAGTACTCTTTCAGTACCGCCACACTTTCTCCACACAGAAGACACACAGGTTTTCCAGCTACCTCCGTGAACATATACTCCGACTCCCACCTTGTTTGAAACCCCCGGTTCTCAGTGTCCACCTTCCGTTTTGCCATTTTTGATGGGTATCTGAAAGTTAATTTTACTGTGATGCTGACGACTGCTGTGCCAATAAATATTGAAATGAAGCAGCCTACTGCTCGGTGCGTCACCGTTGCATTGTGGGAAATGTAGTATTGGTGCGTGTAAAATATCTGCGGGCTGCCGGCTTGCTGCGGTCTGCGGGCCGGTTCTAATAATAAATCAAGATCATCCCAGGGGCCGTAAAAAACCTTCTCGCGGGCCGGATGTGGCCCGCGGGCCTTGACTCTGACATATGTGCAGTAGAGGGATTTCACAGAGGCTTCTTTGAGCACAGTAAGGATGCTCTTATTTCAGTGGGACGTGCAGAATTCAAAATGAAATAGAAATCGTTATTTTCTGTATCGTCTCAGGGTTTGCCACTTGCATTGTCCCTAGAATATCCCAGTAGCAGTTAAATGCGTGGTTGTGTTGTGTTGCTCTCTGTATTGCTGCATTGTAATACATGCGAGTGCCACACCATTGCCTCATAAATGTTTCAATGCACTTCTGACAGTGTGCCTCCAGTTGCTAGAACATGAAATGTACTGTTATGTGAATTTCTTATGTGGCTGTGCTTGTGAAGAGAGTATCTGACAAACCCTGACCTCTGCATACATACACTGCGCTGCTAGCGCACACATTACAAGAAACTTCTATTCCACTTGTTTGCTTTTTCTGCGTTTTCAGTGCTCCTACTCTCACCACTCACCCATACACATTCACAACAGGCAGGTTAAGATCGTAGAAATGAATATAACTTTACCTGAAGCACTTCCATTATGCCACATCTCAAAATAATATATTGTGTGAGTGTAGTGGTTAACGAAAGTATGAGTCTCTTTCAGTCTCTATTCTTTATAGAACTGTATGTTCGTATGCAGGCTTTCAGTGTCCTCTCAGTAAGAGAAAAGAGTGTGTACGCTATGTTGCTTGGTACAAATGTCATGACAACGTGTGGTGTTATAATGAACAGGTAGTAATGTACTAACTCAAGCTTTAAGATGATTCATAATTTTGTCAATGATCACGTACTGTATACCTGAATATGCTTCAGGCTCATATACCTGCTTTTTTAAGAGGAACCTATTAACTATGACAGGCCACAATGAAAGACATGGAGAGGGGCGGAAATGTATGCGTGTGCTCTTTAATGTCTGGGTTAATTCGCATAACCTTTTTGTAATGCAATTTTATTCTGTGGATGTATTAACATCACATTAACTGGGAATGTAATGTCAGTGCAGTTCCACGTAGATGTAATTGAGAGAGATCCCATAGGACCTTGTTGGGAAATTGCGAGTCTCATATTAATACAGTAATATCTCTATCTACCTCCACAAATGGTCTAGAATTACAGCCTTAAAACTTAGCACCTCTCTCTGAGTGCATGATGCATATTCTGGCACTGCATTAGATAGTGGGGTGGAATATATATTGATTCCATACACACCACTGCCATTTGTACCTACAGTGAGGGAAAAAAGTATTTGATCCCCTGCTGATTTTGTACGTTTGCCCACTGACAAAGACATGATCAGTCTATAATTTTAATGGTAGGTTTATTTGAACAGTGAGAGACAGAATAAAAAAAAACGGGTCATAAATCAGGAAAATAGCATTGAATCAGCTAGGCTGGATACTGTGAGAGAATTAAGGCTACCTGACAGGCTTACCATTGAACTCATCATTCTTTTCAAATCTGTAGTACATAAAACAATATAAAGTTAAAATAGATATCGATATTGAGACACGACATAGTATTTTCATATTTTAGTATACGCTGTTCATATTAATACGAAGTTCCTGTTCTTTTTCGAAGACTTCTCACAAAAACAAGTGTAAATCTGTGAAAAGACAACAGAGCACTAAGCGTACCTTAAGCTTTTTATTTTCAAATCCTTTTACAAATTCTTAAATTCTCGAAAGTTTCGGTGAGAAAGCTGCACCACTCTGTCAAAAGAGCTCTGTGGTTTAATATTATCGGATATATTAGGTTACGAAATCTGACTTTTTTGATATAATGTTAATGATATTGTATGTTAGAGAAAGATCCCACTGAATGATTTAGAACATGAAGAATCATATTTGTCTTAGTAAAATGTATTTTTTAACATAAGGAAGTGAAATGTCATCACCAAAGCGCATTTTCACCCACTCTGGGCAGAGTGGGTGGACACCCTAAAATAACCTCTACTGTAACAGACTGGATTGCCGAGCAACGTGGTTGCATCCCATATTTCATATATTTTGAAGTCTATTAATATACACTTTCAAACATGAGCAGTGTGTGTAACAAACTCAACGATATTGGGACAATGAATGATGTGACAAACATAATGAGAGTTTCCTTGCTGTTTGGCAGCATTTCCACCACTCCTGTTCACTAGAAACTACAGCACAACATAAATACTGAGGCAGTGCAGGCTGCAGCATGATTAATGCACTGCACACTTAATGGATTTGCAATGAACCAATCTTCTGATGAGCTGCTTACACTTGCAATAAACAAGCACATGCCTGCCTCCAGTCTAGGGTCTCCCTCCTAGTCTTTTTTATCTTGGAATTTGCAAACCAAACATCTAGGTCCATGTATGTTAACGTGAGGAGAGTAAGTAATCAAGAGAGGTAATGGCTTTGTGTCTGTGACAGGCTCAGTCCGCTGTGTGGCTACAACTCTCTGGGGCAGACTGTGCGGGTCAAAGGCCTATTTGTCTATGGCTGTGTGTGCTGTGTGTCTGACCCGGTAGCTTGGCTCTGCTGATTTTGTCTGCTTGTGTCACTGTCTGTCATTCTGTCCTATGCCCTGTGCCATTTCACTCTGGCTTTGTGAGGCGACTGTGGGCGCTGCGCCTGCTCATCCATCAACAGAACTCACCAGACATCACATGACCTCACCGTTAGTCAACTCTATATTTCTTGGACAACACGCAGTGAAAATTAACTCTTGACATCTGTGATTATTCTAAACCTTTAAACTGTATTTTTCCATTACACTTACTGGCCTGTGATATATTTAACTGTATCTTCAGGGCCACATTGTGGCCCTTTTTACTTTCTCTGGATTGTTTATGTTTGTGTCTGTCTGGAAAAGCCTCTTTGCAGGGATTCATCAATAATGTGTCCCCAAATATGGGGTCAATATAAGGAAGGCTTTAATCAGTCTCTCAATGAATGCCAGTCCTAATGGATTAAGACCACTGCCATCCCACAACCACACCACCGATCTTGCATTGTGCTTTCATTACCCACAGAAAGGCTCTCATACTTTCTACCAAAAGCTAAATAGCTTTTAACTGAAAGAGCCATTTTCTTTATTTGCCCTCCTAATAGAAAAAATTCCCCAAGATACAGAGGTAACACTGTTGATCTACAATCCTGCCATACCTATCTCAGCCAGCATAGATCATTACCTGACCTTACGTAGGTGGGACACTGGAAACCACTTAGATGACATTCTCCATGAAAAGGGGGATTCAGATGTGTAATTACACTAACAAGGATTGTAGTTAACTGTAACGTGTCATAGTTACAATGTAATAACAACATGTACCTGGTAGTAATTGCGGTCTGCAATTACAGAAGTGTAACAATGAATGCTTGTTACAAATGGGCAGGTTTCCACTAAATTTAACAACTTATTGTTTTGCTTCTTCTCAGCTGCATCTGATTAATTAACAACTCTGACAAAGGTTGGGATCCTTTGCAGATGAGCTGGGTGTCTGAGAGATTATAGCCTATGCACAATGAATGTGCACTGTTCAAAAATATATCCTCCGTTAATGTTGTTGCTAGAAGTTGCCCCAAAAATAAAGTGTTGAGGAATGAAAAAAAACACATATATATATATATATATATTTTTTTTTAAATATGTTTTTTTCATCAGAAAAGTAGTGCACTGGGTTTTTAATAATTGTCCTGTATTAGCGTACCGATATAGCCGTCTGCAACACAACCGCCCCCTCTGAAAAATGTGCAGCACCCCAAAACTACCACCCACGGCTATGCCATTTGGCTTAACTTGGTTGAGCTTACAAAAACAGATCTAATAGGAGTGTCATCCCAGATGAGGACAAGCATTTCGCTACACCCACAATAACATCTGCTAAATGTGTTTATGTGACCAATAAAATGTGATTTGATTTGAATAAGACACTATTTTAAAGCATAGTACATGCAATGTTTGCCTAAGTACAATGTAATTACTAGTTATTACAATGGATTTAGCTAGTTAAAATGAAGTGTATCTTGAGGGGTACTTACATGTAACTAATGTGTACTTATACAGTACATTACCCATCCTGAAAAACCTGGCCATCATTTTTAAAGTTTCTGGAAGCGCCATCCAAGTGGGAGAATAAAGACACTAGTACAACACAGAGTACATGTAATGTTCACATAAGTACAATGTAATTACTTTTTGTTACACAAGATTTAGCTAGTTAAAATGAAGTGTATCTTGAGGGGTACTTACTTGTAATTATAGTGTAACTACAAAGTACGTTACACATCCTGACAATCTAATCATCAGCTTCTGAAAGCGCCCATCCAAGTGAGAAATAAACACACTAGTACAACACAGAGTACATGTAATATCTGCATAAATACAATGAAGTTACTAGGTTTTACACAGGATTTAACAATTTCTATGTAATTACTTCAGCCTACTACTCATTACCAAGTGAAAATAACTACAAAACAATAGATTTTACATTTATATTTACGTCATTTAGCAGACGCTCTTATCCAGAGCGACTTACAAATTGGTGCATTCACCTTATAGCCAGTGGGATAACCACTTTACAATGTATTTTTTTTTTTTTGGGGGGGGGGGGGGGTAGAAGGATTACTTTATCCTATCCCAGGTATTCCTTAAAGAGGTGGGGTTTCAAATGTCTCCGGAAGGTGGTGAGTGACTCCGCTGTCCTGGCGTCGTGAGGGAGCTTGTTCCACCATTGGGGTGCCAGAGCAGCGAACAGTTTTGACTGGGCTGAGCGGGAACTATGCTTCCGCAGAGGAAGGGGAGCCAGCAGGCCAGAGGTGGATGAACGCAGTGCCCTCGTTTGGGTGTAGGGACTGATCAGAGCCTGAAGGTACGGAGGTGCCGTTCCCCTCACAGCTCCGTAGGCAAGCACCATGGTCTTGTAGCAGATGTGAGCTTCAACTGGAAGCCAGTGGAGTGTGCGGAGGAGCGGGGTGACGTGAGAGAACTTGGGAAGGTTGAACACCAGACGGGCTGCGGCATTCTGGATGAGTTGTAGGGGTTTAATGGCACAGGCAGGGAGCCCAGCCAACAGCGAGTTGCAGTAATCCAGACGGGAAATGACAAGTGCCTGGATTAGGACCTGTGCCGCTTCCTGTATAAGGCAGGGAGGTACTCTCCGAATGTTGTAGAGCATGAACCTACAGGATCGGGTCACCGCCTTGATGTTAGCGGAGAACAACAGGGTGTTGTCCAGGGTCACGCCAAGGCTCTTCGCACTCTGGGAGGAGGACACAACGGAGTTGTCAACCGTGATGGCGAGATCATGGAACGGGCAGTCCTTCCCCGGGAGGAAGAGCAGCTCCGTCTTGCCGAGGTTCAGCTTGAGGTGGTGATCCGTCATCCATACTGATATGTCTGCCAGACATGCAGAGATGCGATTCGCCACCTGGTTATCAGAAGGGGGAAAGGAGAAGATTAGTTGTGTGTCGTCAGCGTAGCAATGATAGGAGAGGCCATGTGAGGATATGACAGAGCCAAGTGACTTGGTGTATAGCGAGAATAGGAGAGGGCCTAGAACTGAGCCCTGGGGGACACCAGTGGTGAGAGCACGTGGTGCGGAGACAGCTTCTCGCCACGCCACTTGGTAGGAGCGACCGGTCAGGTAGGACGCAATCCAAGAGTGAGCCGCGCCGGAGATGCCCAGCTCGGAGAGGGTGGAGAGGAGGATCTGATGGTTCACAGTATCAAAGGCAGCAGACAGGTCTAGAAGGACAAGAGCAGAGGAGAGAGAGTTAGCTTTAGCAGTGCGGAGAGCCTCTGTGACACAGAGAAGAGCAGTCTCAGTTGAATGACCAGTCTTGAAACCTGACTGGTTTGGATCAAGAAGGTCATTCTGAGAGAGATAGCAAGAGAGTTGGCTAAAGATGGCACGCTCAATAGTTTTGGAGAGAAAAGAAAGAAGGGATACTGGTCTGTAGTTGTTGACATCAGAGGGATCGAGTGTTGGTTTTTTGAGAAGGGGTGCAACTCTCGCTCTCTTGAAGACGGAAGGGACATAGCCAGCGGTCAAGGATGAGTTGATCAGCGAGGTGAGGTAAGGGAGAAGGTCTCCGGAGATGGTCTGGAGAAGAGAGGAGGGGATAGGGTCAAGCGGGCAGGTTGTTGGGCGGCCTGCCGTCACAAGTCGCAAGATTTTATCTGGAGAGAGAGGGGAGAAAGAAGTCAAAGCATAGGGTAGGGCAGTGTGAGCAGGACCAGCAGTGTCATTTGACTTAACAAACGAGGATCGGATGTCGTCAACCTTCTTTTCAAAATGGTTGACGAAGTCATCCACAGAGAGGGAGGAGGGGGAGGGGGGGGGGGATTCAGCAGGGAGGAGAATGTGGCAAAGAGCTTCCTAGGGTTAGAGGCGGATGCTTGGAATTTAGAGTGGTAGAAAGTGGCCTTAGCAGCAGAAACAGATGAAGAAAATGTAGAGAGGAGGGAGTGAAAAGATGCCAGGTCTGCAGGGAGTCTAGTTTTCTTCCATTTCCGCTCAGCTGCCCGGAGCTCTGTTCTGTGAGCTCGCAATGAGTCATCAAGCCACGGAGCTGGAGGGGAGGACCGAGCCGGCCGGGAGGATAGGGGACATAGAGAGTCAAAGGATGCAGAAAGGGAGGAGAGGAGGGTTGAGGAGGCAGAATCAGGAGATTGGAGGGAGAAGGATTGAGCAGAGGGAAGAGATGATAGGATGGAAGAGGAGAGAGTAGCGGGAGAGAGAGAGCGAAGGTTGCGACGGCACATTACCATCTGTGTAGGAGCAGAGTGAGTAGTGTTGGAGGAGAGGGAGAGAGAAAAGGATACAAAGTAGTGGTCGGAGACTTGGAGGGGAGTTGCAGTGAGATTGTAGAAGAACAGCATCTAGTAAAGATGAGGTCAAGCGTATTGCCTGCCTTGTGAGTAGGGGGGGACGGTGAGAGGGTGAGGTCAAAAGAGGAGAGGAGTGGAAAGAAGGAGGCAGAGAGAAATGAGTCAAATGTAGACGTAGGGAGGTTGAAATCCCCCAGAACTGTGAGGGGTGAGCCATCCTCAGGAAAGGAACTTATCAAGGCGTCAAGCTCATTGATGAACTCTCCAAGGGAACCTGGAGGGCGATAGATGACAAGGATATTAAGCTTAAATGGGCTAGTGACTGTGGACAGCATGGAATTCAAATGAGGAGACAGACAGATGGGTCAGGGGAAAAATTGAGAATGTCCACTTGGGAGAGATGAGGATTCCTGTGCCACCACCCCGCTGACCAGATGCTCTCGGGGTATGCGAGAACACATGGTCAGACGAGGAGAGAGCAGCAGGAGTAGCAGTGTTTTCAGTGGTAATCCATGTTTCCGTCAGCGCCAAGAAGTCGAGGGACTGGAGGGTAGCATAGGCTGGGATGAAGTCTGCCTTGTTGGCAGCAGAACGGCAGTTCCAGAGGCTGCCTGAGACCTGGAACTCCACGTGGGTCGTGCGTGCAGGGACCACCAGGTTAGAGAGGCAGCAGCCACGCGGTGTGAGGCGTTTGTGTAGCCTGTGCGGAGAGGAGAGAACAGGGATAGGCAGAGGCATAGTTGACAGGCTGCAGCAGATGGCTACAATAATGCAGAGGAGATCGGAATAAAATGAACTAAACATCTGGGAAAGGAGAGAGCGGGGCCTCCCTCACCACAACTCCCAAATATAACTCTCCCAACTTCCACCTCAGAAACTATAATTGTTGTAAACTACAGCGGTTCAATGTTTTCTACGAATAGACTAACCTAGTTTATTCAGCTAGCTAACTAGGGGCAGTATTATTCCGTGAAAAACGTCCGGGCACCTCGTCATAAGACGCCACAGCCAGCTAGCATGCCGGTCTCCAACAGCAGGGTTTAGCGCCAATACTCAGCCACAACAACCACCAGTGTATCAACACACAAGCAGATCGTCCGTGTCTAACGTTGTGGGTTAGTCCCGACAGCTTGAGCGAGTCCGTCGTCAACTTATTCAGCCAGTTAGTTAGCTAGAATAGTTAGCAAACTAGCTAGCCATTGCTTTCAGACAAAGAAGAACCCCTCCTTTCACGGCATGAACACACAGAGAGAGCCAAACTAACGTTAACTAGTCACCCATGTCCCGAATTCCTTGAGCGACTCGGGCTATCAATATGTAAAAAACAAAACACAAGTGTAGGTTATGACTTACCCCTAGCAGCTACTGTTAGCTAGCCAAGTGCAAAGCTAGCCACTGAATTGACTCAGCCAGTTCACGTCTGTTCGCTCGGTCGTTCCAGCTATTGTTTACAAGTAGCTATCCAGGTTGCAACAAGCTTGCTAATTTTTGAGCACAGTAGCCACTTGCTGCCTAACGTTAACGGTTCAGACAATGAGGTTAGAAAACAGCTGAATGGTAGGCAATTATTGTATGTAATTATTGTAGGCAGCCAGCTGGCGTAATTACAGGCACTCTCAGGCGTGAAACAACTATACCGTTGCTAATAGCTACTCGCCAGCTAGTCCAGGTGGTGAGTTAGCTAGCTAGCTAGCTTCGTGCTACACCCGGCACCGCCAAATACAACACTAACCTACAATAATTACATACAATAACTACCTACAACAACCCACGATACCTACCTACAATACCTAACTACAATCTAAATACATAGTTTAAGCCTTACTCGACAAAGCCCAAGCTATGTATAAAGCCAAACTTACCCGACGCCAAGCTCCAAGCTCCTCACCTCCTCACCTGCTCACCTGGTTAACTTAATTACAACATGTAAAAATAACTTACATTTTGTACAAAATATTAAGTATTTTATTGTTACATTAAACATTTGATTAATTAGAATAAACAAAAATATAACATAAAAGTAACTATTCTAGTGGTGACTCAAATCTGTTTCCTATAGAATGTTGAGTAGCCTAGATAGTGTTTTTAATGTTACAAGTAAAATCAAATAAAATGTTATTGGTAACAATGGAAATCTGTCTCTGTCATCATATGTTTCTTTCTTGTAAGCATTTTTCCATCCTGGAGTCTGAGACCTTGTGGAAATATGTGGTAGAGAAGAAGAATGTATGACAATTTAGCTAGCATTAGACACTATGTTACCCGATACTAGTTATCATCATAATGCATTCTTATAACTAACCCAAGAAAGACTAATGAGAAGCTAGTGAGTTGAGTGGGCAGAACAAGGAAGGAGGTGGGCAGAGCCAAGCATGAGCTAGCAAGATCCTACTGGCATGTTCTAGCATGTATTTGCATATTTCCATTAGGGAACGCCTAGTCTGTGAAGTGCGCATGTGCAATAACTCAATTCACCCTTGCACTCCTAAATATAGCAATTTTTATAAACTTTGGCAAAGGGAGTCTACTCTGTTAATAAAATATTATAGTTTTGGGAAAATAAAACTGTATTGAGATCAAATGTTTAATCGATGAGAAAATCGTCAGAATGTCAGCCCAGTTCCATCTCACTCCATAAATGTAAATGTAAATATTCTCCCACTGCCGGCCACTGAGCTTCCTCTCCCCACCAGATTCGGCGGGGAGAGGCATCTCCAACCGGATGCTTCACATTTATACTTCAGGTGAAACATCTGGGCCATTGTTCTATCTGTGCGAACACTAAAAAGTTAGCTAGTTAGTGTTTAGCTACATTGAAAAGGAATTAATGTTACTCATAGTGTGTGTTGACACACGTAGCTAGCTAACGTTAACATGCTGGGTGTGCTCCGTTTGCATCACTTTCATTGGGGGACTTTTATCAGGTAGGCGAACCGTAAATTCCACAATGTCAATACCGAAAAGCAAATTGGAGAAGGGCTTTAAATTCTGTGTTGTCCTATTTAACAGATTACGAAGGTATGTATACTTAACATTAATAGCCAGCTAGCTAGCAAGCTAGGCTAGATCAGTACATACCAGCAGCGACAGCGTTAGCCAGCTCGCTAAATTAGTTTAAAAAAAAAACTAAGTTAACTTTACTACCTGGCGATCTAAGCAGAGTTGTTTCAATGAGGAGATTGGTTCTCAGTTGGCTAACACATATCACGGGATTTGTGCAAGCTGAAATATGACGTGTTGGGATGCTATCGGCAGTGGTGTAAACTAAAATACGAGTACTTAAAGATGCACCCCAGGATCTTAAGCACAACAAATTTGTAACATATAGTACGAATTGGATTCGTAACATATCATACTAATTGCACCAATTACAAAATATATTATAATAATTGCAGGACGTAACATATCATACGAAATGGATGACTTAGTGCATAAAAAACAGGGACCACTTTTGGCTCATGAGCAAAACTTTCAAAAAAATTGGAGAGTGCATCTTTAAGTAAAAATAATTTAAAATACTACTTAAGTTGTTTTTTGGGGGTATCTGTACTTTACTACTTTTACTTTTCCTCCACTACAGTTCAAAAAAAGAAAAAGTACTTTTTACTCAATACATTTTCCTTGACACCCAAAAGTACTCATTACATTTCGAATGCTTAGCAGGACAGGAAAATGGTCCAATTCACACACGTTTTTTTCTCGTCTACACCACTTTTTTTTTTTCATGGCAATCTATCATGTCTGGATTTTGTACACTGACTGTCACGTCTCCTCCCGTTGCTCCCCTCCGGCGCTCTGATTCGCTAGTCTACTGAGCCACCGTTCTGAGCGCACCACCTCGGCAACACCGGAATGGAAACCCAACGCACCCCAATCACCTCCAGCGCACCTGCACCTCATCTCATCACCACCCCTATTTAGCCCTGGACTGTTCTGGATGATGTTGTGTGTGATTGTTAAGCTTCATGTCGTTTACTCTATCTTTGTTATTTATCTTGCTCATTGTTAAGTAAACCTTGACCTTGTTAATTCCTGCATCTGCGTCCTGCCTCTTCGTATACTCAGTACGTGTCACACTGACCTTCTCGACCCCGTTCTTTTACAAAGGGACACGTTCGAGGTCATCATTATTTTGAGCGTGTTGCGCAGATGGGCAGACATTAAATTTCCATTAATTCCTTGACATGCCTTAATTCCTGCGATAAATAAATAATTGCACCAATGCATCACATCCAAAAGTGAGAATGTTCTTCAACAGTGCAAGGTTACATGATGGAATAAGAGTTTGTCTTATGACCATTTTAAGTGCGTTTATAAACAATTATTCTACCAAGCTTACAATTTGGCAAGCACAAATTACTCTCTCACAATTTTAACCATAACTGTTAATTAATGTGTCTAAAACATTTTAATTGACGGTTAAAGCAATTGACCCATTGTCAAATACACCATTAAATGATTTAACAATTTAATTTGGTTTTTATGTGAACCGTTTGGGAACCTGTTTTTGCCATTGCGCTCATGAGCTTCCATGAATTTGAAACAAAAGCGTGACCTGGGCCTGGTAATCAGACTCCAGAGGTCCCGAGTGGCGCAGCGGTCTAAGGCACTGCATCTCAGTGCTTGAGGCGTCACTACAGACCCCCTGGTTCGATTTCAGGCTGTATCACAACCGGCCGTGATTGGGAGTCCCATAGGGCAGCTCACAATTGGCCCAGCATCGTCCGGTGTAGGCCGTCATTGTAAATAAGAATTTGTTCTTAACTGACTTGCCTAGTTAAATAAAAGGTTAAATAAAAATTAATTAAAGGCTCTTTGCAGAATGTTACTTCCATATTTAGTAAACAGTACCCATTATTTCCAGCATAGCCGGAAGTCGTAGCTCAGTGGGTGAAAATGGCGGAGGATTCCTCTCGGTGCCTTCAGGAGTTGCCGAAGTTGACCGTAAACAATGTCCACAGAATTGCCCGGGCCGCAACGTAAGTGGCGAAAAGCAAATTGGAGAAGGGCTTTAAATTCTAAGCGTCGTCCTATTTAACTGATTACAAAGGTATGTATTCTTAGCATTATTAGCCAACTAGCTAGCAAGCTAGGCTAGATCAGAAGCGGCGAAAGCGTTAGCCAGCTCGCTAAACTAGTATCCATTATATTTTGTATATATTTTTTATTGTACCATCTAGTTTGCTTAATATAAGGAATGTGACATTATTTATACTTTGAATACTTAAGTATATTTAAAACCAAATACTCAAGGAGTATTTTACTGGGTGACTTCAGTCATTTTCTATTAAGGTATCTTTACTTTTACTCAAGTATGACAATTGGGTACTTTTTCCACCACTGGCTATCGGTACACTATAATTACAAGTAAGTACCCCTAAAGCTACACTTCATTGTAACTAGCCAAATCCTGTGTAACACCTTGTAATTACATTGTACTTATGCAGATATTACTTATACTCTGTGGTGTACTAGTGTATATATTCTCCTACTTGGATCTTGCTTCCACAAGCTTTAAATTGAGGGCCAGTTTGTTAGGATGGGTAATGTACTGTATAAGTACACATTAATTACAAGTAAGTACTCCTCAAGATACACTTCATTTTAATTAGCTAAAACGTGTAACAACTAGTAATGTACACTGTACTTATGCAAATATTAGCTTAGAAATGCTTAGAAATAGTGTCTTATTCCTCATCTGGGATGACACTCATATTTAATCTGTTTTTTTAAGCTCAACCAAGTTAACCCAGGTGGTACACTTTATTTTGGGGCAAGTGTTAGCAGCAACGTTGACTGGCGATATATTTTGAACAATACACATTCATGGTTAAGTAATTAGAGCCTATTGAGCATAGGCTATAATCTCAGACACCCAGCGCATCCACAAGAGATCCCAACCTTTGTCACAGTTGTTAATGAATCAGATGCAGCTGAGAAGAAGCTAAACAATAAGTTGGTGAATTTAGTGGAAACCTGCCCATTTATAAGAAGCATCATAACAAGCATTCGTTGTTACACTACTGTAATTACAGACCGCAATTACAACCAGGTACATGTTGTTATTACATTGTAACTATGAGTCGTTACAGTTAACTACAATACTTGTTACAGTGTAATTACACATGTAATTACACTGTAATAAGGATCCCTTTTAGTAGGAAGTGTTACCAAACTTCTTATGCGCCTATGTTTTCTGCTCTGATTTTACTAGATTTGGGGATACTGTCAGTTAGATGCTGTGTGGGTGCTGGGTTGTTCCAGTGATGGCTCTGGTGTCACTGGCCTGTGTTACAGGATGGATGGGCTATGAGCACAAGGTTTTGGAGAAATGTGGACACCGTGCCATGGGGTGATAGAGAGGAGATGATTCATTTTCAGCATCACTTCACCCAGGATGATCTCATTATTTTGTGCTAGTGGACAGTCCCAGCGATGAGAGAGCACTCTCTGGCTCCATGCCACTACCCTGAGAGACATGTCCATGCAGAGAGATATGACACACTGATGTGTCCAATGCCCAACCTATAATACCTAGATGTCTTATAGGAAATATATTACAAATATGCTTACTGTCTCCTCTCAGCTGATGACATGCAGGTACAGTATACTAACTGTGCTTCGATGTGGGCTGTAGATACCTTTCCCAGATATTCATATTTTTCCCCTGGTGAACAGATACTGCATGTCATGTGTTCCATGAGTATGTGTGGTATGCAGCAGGAGTGTATAGAAAAGACTGATTCAAATCAGCAGCATCCCACTGAATGGCTCCCCGTCCCTTCCCATGGCCAGTTTACAGGTACATGGTATTGTTTTTGTTAGGATGAATAGAAAATGCCTCCTGGGGTGGATGTTGAATGAGGGTTGTTTATGCCTCCCTCGTCTCCCCTGTCCACAAAGATGTATCCCTTTACAACACCATGGGTTCAGGGATCTCAGTAATAATCCATACTCTGTCACTTTTATAAGCACAAATACACAGATTTATTTCCATTGGCATTGTTATTGACTTATTTTTTCTATTTCAAATCCCCACATTTGTGTCTAAACGAAAAGGTTTGGCTCATACTGTGCATCAATAGTTGTCTATAAAAAAAATGATGCTTCTCTCCCTGCTATTATATACATAATACTGCTGCCTTTCGTAATACTGGTGCTTTTAAAGCCATTAGTTAACATTTCTCCTCTAGAAAGGTACAGCGCTAGTGTTTATGGTCAAAGTGTGATAGGCCAGTTTGTTAGCCTTCCAGTCATGGTACTCACCTTCTCTTCAATAATCAAAGTTTGATAAAAATATGAATTATTGACATATTCATAACTCATACAGTATGCTATCATATGTTATTCCTTGGTGTGAAGACATACAGTATAATGAATTATAAATTGGGATTTTGTATACTAAGAGATTGAAATGTTGCTTACATCATTGAAGTTGATATCAATCACACTTGACCTGCCTGTGCCTGCTTGTCATTCTGCATGATGTAAAATATGAAACCAGGGAGGCTATTTGAGTGTGAAGCAACATATAAAAAATTAAAGAGATGGGCCTATATGGTGTTTTTATGAGGACTCCTCTGTCCTCAGACCCACTCCAAAACATTTCTCATTCAAAAATAACGTGAGCTTAACCATGATTGTAGCTATTAACCTCAAGGTCATTGAGACATCTTTAAATTGGTTAGTCCCCTATTTCTCGGATGCAACATACAGTAGACAGTTCTTGATTTCTGAGTAGCCTTAACACTAGAAAGGCCAAGGGGATAATGTTGACCCAATATGAATTAAACATTTAAATATCTCTGCCATTTTTAAAGTCATGCCCCCTTCCGTCCTTGACTTTACATAAAGAAGTCTATTTAACACACATATGTTGTTAGAATTTCGACATCACAGACATCCCCAGAGATTGGAAAGCTGCCGCGGTCATCCCCCTCTTCAAAGGGGGCGACACTCTAGATCCAAACTGTTACAGACCTATATCCATCCTGCCCTGCCTTTCGAAAGTATTTGAAAGCCAAGTTAACAAACAGATCACCGACCATTTCGAATCCCACCGTACCTTCTCCGCTATGCAATCCGGTTTCCGAGCTGGTCATGGGTGCACCTCAGCCACGCTCAAGGTCCTAAACGATATTATAACCACGATCGATAAAAGACAGTACTGCACAGCCGTCTTCATCGACCTGGCCAAGGCTTTCGACTCTGTCAACCACCCCAGTATCGCTATTTGCACATAATCTCTTGCACATCTAGCATTCCAGTGTTAATACTAATTGTAATTATTTTGCACTATAGCCTATTTATTGCCTTACCTCCATAACTTGCTACATTTGCACACACTGTATATATATTTTCTGTTGTATTTTTTGACTTTATGTTTTTTTACCCCATATGTAACTCTGTGTTGTTGTTTTTATCGCACTGCTTTGCTTTATCTTGGCCAGGTCGCAGTTGTAAATGAGAACTTGTTCTCAACTGGCTTACCTGGTTAAATAAAGGTGAAATAAAATTTAAAAATAAAAAATTCTTATTGGCAGACTAAATAGCCTTGGTTTCTCTAATGACTGCCTCACCTGGTTCACCAACTACTTCTCAGATAGAGTTCAATGTGTCAAATCGGAGAGCCTGTTGTCTGGACATCTGGCCGTCTCTATGGGGGTGCCACAGGGTTCAATTCTCGGGCCGACTCTATTCTCTGTGTATAACAATGATGTTGCTCTTGCTGGTGGTGAAGCTCGGATCCACCTCTATGCGGACGACACCATTTTGTATACATCTGGCCCTTCATTGGACACTGTGTTAACAAACCTCCAAATGAGCTTCAACGCCATACGACACTCCTTCCGTAGCCTCCAACTGCTCTTAAACACTAGTAAAACTAAATGCATGCTCTTCAACCGAACGCTGCTTGCACCCACCCACCCGACTAGAATCACTACTCTCGGCGGGTCTGACCTAGAGTATGTGGACAACTACAAATACCTAGGTGTCTGGTTAGACTGTAAACTCTCCTTCCAGACTCACATTAAGAATCTCCAATCAAAAGTTTATTTTTTCCTTCACTCATGCTGCCAAACATGTCCTCGTAGAACTGACTATCCTACCAATCCTTGACTTCGGCGATGTCATTTACAAAATAGCCTCCAACACTCTACTCAGCAAATTGGATGTAGTCTATCACAGTGCCATCCGTTTTGTCACCAAAGCCCCATATACTACCCACCATTGTGAACTGTACGCTCTTGTTGGCTGGCCCTCACTACATATTCGTCGCCAAACCCACTGGCTCCAGGTCATCTATAAATCACTACTAGGCAAATCCCCGTCTTACCTTAGCTCACTGGTCACCATAGCAATACCCACCCGTAGTATGCGCTCCAGCAGGTATATCTCACTGGTCATCCCCAAAGCCAACACCTCCTTTGGCCGCCATTCCTTCCAGTTCTCTGCTGCCAATGACTGGAACGAACTGCAAAAATCTCTGAAGCTGGAGACTCTTATCTCCCTCACTAACATTAAGCAAGACCTTGATTCCTGTAGTGCTTTCTGTCCTAATGGTGATGACATGCATTCCTCTGACATGGCTTTTGATTCCAGCTCTATGAAGTGACATAGAGGGGAAGGGACTGCTGTTGTCACAACAAATCAAATCAAATGTTATTTGTCACATCCGCTGAATACAACAGGGGGCTTGTAAGTAAGCATTTCACCTTACCGTGAAATGCTTACTTACAAGCCCTTAACAAACAATGCAGTTGAAAAAAAAATAAAGAGTTAAGAAAAATGTGGCAATTTTTAGGGCCTTCCTCTGACACCGCCTGGTATAGAGGTCCTGGACAGCAGGAAGCTTGGCCCCAGTGATGTACTGGGCCGTACGCACTACCCACTGTAGCGCCTTGCGGTCGGAGGCCGAGCAGTTGCCATACCAGGCAGTGATGCAACCAGTCAGGATGCTCTCGATGGTGAAGCTGTATAACTTTTTTAGGAACTGAGGACCCATGCCAAATCTTTTCAGTCTCCTGAGGGGGAATAGGTGTTGTCATGCCCTCTTCACGACTGTCTTGGTGTGTTTGGACCATGATAGTTTGTTGGTGATGTGGACACCAAGGAACTTGAAGCTCTTAACCTGTTCCACTACAGCCCCGTCGATGAGAATGGGGGCGTGCTCGGCCCTCCTTTTCCTGTAGTCCACGATCAGCTCCTTTGTCTTGATCACGTTGAGGGAGATGTTGTTGTCCTGGCACCACACTTCCAGGTCTCTGACCTCCTCCCCATAGGCTGTCTCATTGTTGTCTCATCAGACTGTCCTGTCCTCTGTGTGGGAGAGATGGCCTGACCTCCCATGGACTGGGCTGTGGCTGTGGCTGTAGCTGTGGCTGTTGCTGTGGCTGTGGCTGTGGCTGTGGCTGTAGCTGTGGCTGTGGCTGTGGCTGTGGCTGTGGCATTGGTGCCAGTGGTCTTCAGCTCCTCTTCCAGCTGGACAGACTCCTCGCTGTCTTATTATGGTCAGATCCCTGGTCTGGTCTTAAGACTGAGCGCAGGAGTCTATCCTCCTGAGTGTTGGGTAAATAGAAGCAGTGTATCTGGTGATGGCAGAGACAACGTTGGGTTATACCCTATCAGCGACTGACTGGCTGTGTGTGCTGGATGGAACTCCAGGAGCTGGCCCTCCATTAATCATATTCAATTCAGCAGCATCCCACTGAATGGCTCCCCGTCCCTTCCCTAAGCTCCTCACTCCTCACTCATGCCTATCTTAATATGGACAGATGAAGTCACAGTTCTGTTTGCATATTCCAAAACCATTATAATCATAGTTCTATCATTCACTCGTCATTATTCTCCATCACTACTAGATGTGTAATCATTATGTTGACAAACAATGCATCCCATTTCAACCAATAACAATTATTCTCTTGCTACAGGCTGAAATATGTAATATTGCATTGGGAGATAATGTTGTATATTAACATATGCTCAAGCAAACCACTGATTATTAGTTGTTTTATTATATGATTATCAGCTTTATGTTCATTTGAACCCTGATTTCACATAGCTCAACTCATTCCAAGTTGGCAGGTGCTCTTAAATAGCTTATTTTCTGGGGGAAATATGCTACATATTTAGATATGACTATCTCAAATGTCCAGACAGTAGAACTAACGCTTGTTTCTGGCAGAAAGAATACTGAAAGTTGTGCATATTTATATAGATACGAATTTCATAATTGCTTTGAAAGCAATGTCTCATGAGAATTTGTCTCAGCTTAAACTCAGTCTGTTTGTTTGAATGATACTGGTTCCAAGGAACACTGAGCATAAAGTGGGGTATCTTTTATCTTTTTAGTTTATTTTGAGATGCATATAGGAATTATGGCTACTTCTGCAATAATTTACGGACCCCCATTATTAAGCTGTTATTCATAAAACGAACATTTGTACATCAGTTATGAAAGTCATTCATTTCCATAATTCACTGAGCCAATTAAGAGGGCTTCAGTCATCTTTATCACTATGGTTACCTTTACTGCTACTCCATCTCAAGTAAGAGTTGTCTTAAATATATCTCTGTCCTCTAAGAGATCAGCCGACCATTAGTACTGTGAGGGTTGAATTCATATTGCTTTAAATAAAAGGTCAAATTAAATCACAGAATGTATCCAAGGTTAGGTCTTCTTGCGGTATGATTCAGGTGGTCCAATTTGAGACATGCACACAAGCAGCAGTTTCCACAGCCCTCTTCCCTCTCCTGCCTGCGGAGAGAGGACATCATAGAGGGCTCTACATTACTTTGTGGTTTGATTGAAACAAATAGAAAAGTCATCTGTGATCTGAGCTAGTGTCCACACGGTCAGTTGAGTTCAGAGCACTTAGGTTGCTCCCCGCAAGCCACCATTGAACTGACTGAAGGTAACTGCTGGTCTGTACTGAAAGCTCAAAGTAGCAGACAACCCAGGGCAGGAGTATTTATAGTGTCAGTGGCAGTCTGCAGGATGATTGAATATACTGAAGTGGTAAATAATAAAGTGTTCATTGCAACCAGGCACATAAACTAGAGCAGTGCTACTGCTGCTGTAGGACCCAGACTAAGAGCTGGCGCATTCACCCCCTGCAGGGCGCTCAACCTTCTCAAAAGTCAAACCAGGGGTGGGGGTTTATGTGGCGGCCATTTACTCAGGAGCCTGTTAAATTCTCTGGATGTCTGGGGGTTTTGTTCAAAGTAGTGACGGAGTTGACTATGGAGCAGACATTTTAATAATTCATTTTCATATAGTAATTCAAATGTTCCTGTATACATATTCAGCTACTTTATATCCAGACATAAACATCAGAGAATGCACGTTTCATTTCTGAAATTTCCAACTTTGTAAAATGAATTAAATATGTATTTTGTTTGACAGAGCACACAGTTAAAAGAGAATACTAAAATACAATTCTAAAGAGACAGGAAATGTCTTGGGTATTAACATTTGATGTTGATTAGGGTTTAGATGAGTTATTTTATCTAGTCATGATAGCATATTATTTTGTCTTATGAAAAGTATAAACCCAAAGAAAGAAGCAATCAGTCAAGTGAAACCACCTTTTCCCTTGTGTTGTTTTGTGATGTGATGTTTATATACTGGTAGATTTGACAAATGCATTAATAATAGTCACGTTTTGTTAAACTTACTTTATACAGTGCCTTCAGAAAGTATTCATACCCCTTGACTTATTCCATATTTTGTTGTTTTACAGCCTGAATTCAAAATGGATTAAATATTATTTTTTTCTCACCCATCTACACACAATACCCCATAAAGACAAAGTGAAAACATGGTTTTATTTGTATATAAATAATGATTTACCCCTTAGTCAATCATATGTAGAAGCACCTTTGGTGGCAATTACAGCTTTGAGTCGTCTTGGGTGCTTTGCACATCTGGATTTGGGGATTTTCTCCCATTCTTCATTGCGGATTTTCTGTTAAGTTAGATGGGGAGCGGCGGTGAACAGCAATCTTCAAGACTTTCTACATATTTCCAATGGGATTCAAGTATGGGCTTTAGCTGGGTCACTCAAGGACTTTCACATTCTTGTTCTGAAGCCATTCCAGCATTGATTTGGTTGTATGGTTGGGGTCATTGTCCTGTTGGAATGTACATTTTTGCCCCAGTCTAAGATCATTTGCACACTGAAGCGGGTTCTCATCAAGGATTTGCCAATATTTGGCTCCATTCATTGTTCCCTCTATCCTTACAAGTCTTCCAGTCCTTGCTGAAAGGCATTCCCATAGCATGATGCTGCCACCACCATGCTTCACGATAGGGATGGTGTTAGATGGGTGATGAGCTGTGCCTGGTTTTCTCCAGACACAGTGCTTTGCATTCAGGCCAAAGAGTAACATTTCTGTCTGATCAGAGCACATAATCTTTTGCTTTGTGGTCTCAGAATCTTTCACGTGACTTTTTGCAAACTCCAGGCGTTCTGTCATGTGCCTTTTTCTCAGGAGTGGCTTCTGTCTGGCCACTCTCCCATAAAGCCCAGATTGGTGAAGTGCTGTAAAGAATGTTTTCCTTCTGGCAGGTTCTCCCATCTCAGCAAAGGAACTCTGTAGCTCTGTCAGACCGGTCATTGGGTTCTTGGTCACCCCCCTGACCAAGGTCCTTCTTGCCCAGTTGCTCAGTTTGGTCGGACGGTCAGCTCTAGGCAGAGTCTGGGTAGTTCCATATTTCTTCCATTCCCAAATATGGAGACTACTGTGCTCTTGGAAACTTTCAACATTATAGAAATTGTTTTATACCCTTCCCCAGATACAGTGGCTTGCGAAAGTATTCACCCCCCTTGGCATTTTTCCTATTTTGTTGCCTTACAACCTGGATTTAAATGGATTTTTGGGGGGGGGTTGTATCATGTGATTAGACAACATGCCTACCACTTTGAAGATGCAAAGTATTTTTTTGTGTGAAACAAACAAGAAATAAGACAAAAAAACAGAACTTGAGCGTGCATAACTATTCACCACCCCAAAGTCAATACTTTGTAGAGCCACCTTTTGCAGCAATTACAGCTGCAAGTATCTTGGGGTATGTCTCTATAAGCTTGGCCCATCTAGCCACTGGGGTTTTGCCCATTCTTCAAGGCAAAACTGCTCCAGCTCCTTCAAGTTGGATGGGTTCCGCTGGTGTACAGCAATCTTTAAGTCATACCACAGATTCTCAATTGGATTGAGGTCTGGCCTTTGATTAGGCCATTACAAGACATTTAAATGTTTCCCCTTAAACCACTCATGTGTTGCTTTAGCAGTATGCTTAGGGTCATTGTCCTGTTGGAAGGTGAACCTCCGTCCCAGTCTCAAATCTCTGGAAGACTGAAACAGGTTTCCCTCAAGAATTTCCCTGTATTTAGCGCCATGCATCATTCCTTCAATTCTGACCAGTTTCCCAGTCCCTGCCGATGAAAAACATCCCCACAGCATGATGCTGCCACCACCATGCTTCACTGTGGGGATGGTGTTCTCGGGGTGATAAGAGGGGTTGGGTTTGCGCCAGACATAGCGTTTTCCTTGATGGCCAAAAAGCTCAATTTTAGTCTCATCTGACCAGAGTATCTTCTTCCATATGTTTGGGGAGTCTCCCACATGCCTTTTGGCGAACACAAACGTGTTTGCTTATTTTTTTCTTTAAGCAATGGCTTTTTTCTGGCTACTCTACCGTAAAGCCCAGCTCTGTGGAGTGTACGGCTTAAAGTGGTCCTATGGACAGATACTCCAATCTCCACTGTAGAGCTTTGCAGCTCCTTCAGGGTTATCTTTGGTATCTTTGTTGCCTCTCTGATTAATGCCCTCCTTGCCTGGTCTGTGAGTTTTGGTGGGCGACCTTCTCTTGGCAGGTATGTTGTGGTGCCATATTTTTTCAATTTTTTAATAATGGGTTTAATGGTGCTCCGTGGGATGTTCAAAGTTTCTGATTTATTTTTATAACCCAACTGTGATCTGTACTTCTCCACAACTTTGTCCCTGACCTGTTTGGAGAGCTCATTGGTCTTCATGGTGCCGCTTGCTTGGTGGTGCCCCTTTCTTAGTGGTGTTGCAGACTCTGGGGCCTTTCAGAACAGGTGTATATATACTGAGATCAAGTGACACTTAGAGTGCACACAGGTGGACTTTATTTAACTAATTATGTGGCTTCTGAAGGTAATTGGTTGCACCAGATCTTATTTAGGGGCTTCATAGCAAAAGGGGTGAATACATATGCACGCACCGCCTTTTCCGTTATTTATTTTTTAGATTCTTTTTAAACAAGTCATTTTTTTCATTTCACTTCACCAATTTTGACTATTTTGTGTATATTGATTACATGAAATCCAAATAAAAATCCATTTAAATTGCAGGTTGTAATTAAACAAAATAGGAAAAACGCCAAGGGGGATGAATACTTTTGCAAGGCACTATATATGCCTCTACGGACTGTTGCTTGGACTTCATGGTATAGTTTCTGCTCTGACATGCACTTCTTCTTTAAGTTTTATTGGCAGGCTACACTCATAAGGTGTATTACTGCCACCTACTGTAAGGGGTAGTACAAAATACCCCAAAAACTAAATATGTTTTGGATTGTCAAGGGGTGATGAAGGTGGGTGTGGTGCATGAATCAAGCGCAGGACGCAGAAGCTCAGTCCAAAAGACTTTAGTGCAATATTCACGTAGAAAATAAGCACAATAAGCTCGAAGGCAAAATAACGGCGCACACAGGCGTCAAACAAACGGCGCACTAACATGTGCGAAAAACCTCTCCAAAACACTGGAGGGAAGTACGTAGCTCCAACACAAAACAGAAGAGCAATCACACACAAAGACAAACACACACAACGAGAACTAAATAGGACACTAACGAGGACTAACAAGACACAGGTGTACAACATCAAGACAAAACCAAACGAACATGAAACATAGATCGGTGGCAGCTAGTACTCCGGGGACGACGACCGCCGAAGCCTGCCCGAACCAGGAGGAGGAGCAGCCTCGGCCGAAACCGTGACATGGATTAACAAATTCATACTACAACCCAAAAAAAATAATATACACTACCGTTCAAAAGTCACTTAGAAATGTCCTTGTTTTCAAAAGAAAAGCACATTTTTTTGTCCATTAAATTAACATCAAATTGATCAGAAATGCAGTGTAGACATTGTTAATGTTGTAAATGGCTATTGTAGCTGGAAACGGCTGATTTTTAATGGAATATCTACATAGGCATACAGAGGCCCATTATCAGCAACCATCAGTCCTGTATTCCAATGGCACATTGTGTTTGCTAATCCAAGTTTATCATTTTAAAAGGCTAATTGATCGTTAGAAAACCCTTTTGCAATTATGTTAGCACAGCTTAAAACTGTTGTGCTGATTAAAAGAAGCAATAAAACTGGCCTTCTTGAGAGTAGTTGAGTATCTGGAAGTGAAGAAGCGACTCCGGGATGCTGACCTTCTAGGCAGAGTTGCAAAGAAAAATACATATCTCTGACTGCCCATCTTAATCTTTTCTTTGTATTGGCCAGTCTGAGATATGGCTTTTTCTTTGCAACTCTGCCTAGAAGGTCAGCATCCCGGAGTCGCTTCTTCACTGTTGACGTTGAGACTGGTGTTTTGCGGGTACTATTTAATGAAGCTGCCAGTTGAGGACCTGTGAGGCGTCTGTTTCTCAAACTAGACAGTCTAATTTATTTGTCCTCTTGCTCAGTTGTGCACCGGGGCCTCCCACTCCTCTTTCTATTCTGGTTAGAGCCAGTTTGCGCTGTTCTGTGAAGGGAGTAGTACACAGCGTTGAACGAGATCTTCCGTTTCTTTGCAATTTCTCGCATGGAATAGCCTTCATTTCTCAGATCAAGAAGGTCAGTTTTATTGCTTCTTTAATCAGCACAACAGTTTTCAGCTGTGCTAACATAATTGCAAAAGGGTTTTCTAACGATCAATTAGCCTTTTAAAATGATAAACTTGGATTAACAAACACAATGTGCCATTGGAACACAGGACTGATGGTTGCTGATAATGGGCCTCTGTACGCCTATGTAGATATTCCATAAAAAATCTGCCATTTCCAGCTAAATTAGCCATTTACAACATTAACAATGTCTACACTGTATTTCTGATCAATTTGATGTTAATTTAATTGACCAAAAAATTGCTTTTCTTTCGAAAACAAGGACATTTCTAAGTGACCCCAAACTTTTGAATGGTAGTGTATATATGTACTCCAGTCGGATTTAAATGTCTATTTAGATCCCTACACAGGCTCAGGAACCTGGGAGGGGGGAACCCTCTTCATTCAGTACTCCCTGTAACTTTTCGGCTGTTAAGTCCTGGAGATCTATTTGCCGCATTTACAATGATGTCTAACTTCTTTGATTTTTTATTAGTTTGACTAGTGGAATGTATCACTTTCTCCACATTGGAGATCTGCTGGATGGCCCTGATCCCAGCTACTGCGACCTCATTCATCCTTACAGGGCACTCCGGGAATGTGATTCCCATCACAATTACAACAACATGCTTCATCTGACTCTACTACATATTTATTCCTTCGACAAACACTTGCCATGTGTCCAAACTTTTTACAATTGTAACACTGCAGCGGCTTCTGTACATACGGTCTCACCGCATATCTCACATACCCAAGTTTTAAATAAGGCGGGAGAACCACTTCATCAAACGACAGTAGCTCCTTCTTTCCGGCTATCATTCGATTCAAGTGACGTGCATCTACCACTCATGGAATGTTAGCCCTAAACCACACAGCCTCTATGTCCAACGAGACACCAGAGATGACACCTTTAACCGGTGCCCTACTCTGAAAATCATAGCTTTCCACATCATACGTTGACATCTTGTAGAGCCGCAGAGCTTTCTCCTGATGCGCTTTTGACACACAGGAAATCAACACATCATACCGCTCCTGGTCACTCTGACCGATTCCACTTTACCCAATTCGTCCTTCACCACAGCAAACAGGGCACCCAAAAAAACATCCTTGCTCGTGAATCGCACTCCAACCATAAACTGCTGTTCATTTCCAACTTTATCCCTTTTTACTGCACTCTTCTTCACCATCGTCCACTCATTCTCACAAACTGTACTTGCGCCAAGAGATTCACACAATATTTCCGCTTCTGCCATTGCTTCCGCTAGCCAGCAGTTTTTCCCTCCAGACCAATCCGCGAGCCTCTGACATGCACTGTCAACTGTGGGACCTTATATAGACAGGTGTGTTTCTTATTAAATCGTGTCCAAACAATTCAATTGGCCACAGCTGGACTCCAATCAAGTTGTAGTGACATCTAAAGGATGATCAAAGGAAATTGGATGCACCTGAGCTCAATTTGTGAGTGTCAAAGCAAAGGGGTGTGAATACTTATGCAAATGAAATATTTCAATACATTTGCAAAAAACTCTACAAAAATGTTTTCCCTTTGTCGTTATGGGGTATTGTGTGTATTGTGTGTAGTAGAAAAAACAAACAATTTAATCAATTTTGAATTCTGGCTGTAACACAACAAAATGTGGCATAGGTCAAGGGGTATAAATACTTTTTGAAGGCAATACAAGTATGTTTAGAATTTGAAAACATCTGTATCCTCAGCTTCTCTTGGGTCAAATGGAAAAGGGCTGCCATCCAAATCTATCAGTAGTTTGTGGTGCGTCTTTGTTGGATTGAACAGTCTTTCACTTTGGTCCAGAAATCACTTCGGAGGTAAGTTGGCCTTTGCCTCTTCTTTCAGGCTACACACCTGTCATCTGACAGGTTGATGCTCAAAGATGTTGAGGGGTTAAAAGATATCCAGTTAAAACATGCTACTCCTGCCCTCACAGCAATTACCCAGTCTGGCTCTAGCAGTTTAGGAGTTTCAAAGAACCTAGCTACCTTTGCTTGTTGCGTCTTGTAAACAATTCATACTGATAAACACACATTAGAATAGAGACCCAAAATTATCTCTGAGGGAGAATGAGGACTAAGATGTTAGTCTGTTGCTGGTGCTAACTATGGTTATGCATTATCCAGTGATTAAAGCATTATACAGTGGGGGAAAAAAGTATTTAGTCAGCCACCAATTGTGCAAGTTCTCCCACTTAAAAAGATGAGAGAGGCCTGTAATTTTCATCATAGGTACACGTCAACTATGACAGACAAATGGAGGGAAAAAAATCCAGAAAATCACATTGTAGGATTTTTAATGAATTTATTTGCAAATTATGGTGGAAAATAAGTATTTGGTCACCTACAAACAAGCAAGATTTCTGGCTCTCACAGACCTGTAACTTCTTCTTTAAGAGGCTCCTCTGTCCTCCACTCGTTACCTGTATTAATGGCACCTGTTTGAACTTGTTATCAGTATAAAAGACACCTGTCCACAACCTCAAACAGTCACACTCCAAACTCCACTATGGCCAAGACCAAAGAGCTGTCAAAGGACACCAGAAACAAAATTGTAGACCTGCACCAGGCTGGGAAGACTGAATCTGCAATAGGTAAGCAGCTTGGTTTGAAGAAATCAACTGTGGGAGCAATTATTAGGAAATGGAAGACATACAAGACCACTGATAATCTCCCTCAATCTGGGGCTCCACGCAAGATCTCACCCCGTGGGGTCAAAATGATCACAAGAACGGTGAGCAAAAATCCCAGAACCACACGGGGGGACCTAGTGAATGACCTGCAGAGAGCTGGGACCAAAGTAACAAAGCCTACCATCAGTAACACACTACGCCGCCAGGGACTCAAATCCTGCAGTGCTAGACGTGTCCCCCTGCTTAAGCCAGTACATGTCCAGGCCCGTCTGAAGTTTGCTAGAGTGCATCCAGAAGAGGATTGGGAGAATGTCATATGGTCAGATGAAACCAAAATAGAACTTTTTGGTAAAAACTCAACTCGTCGTGTTTGGAGGACAAAGAATGCTGAGTTGCATCCAAAGAACACCATACCTACTGTGAAGCATGGGAGTGAAAACATCATACTTTGGGGCTGTTTTTCTGCAAAGGGACCAGGACGACTGATCCGTGTAAAGGAAAGAATGAATAGGGCCATGTATCGTGAGATTTTGAGTGAAAACCTCCTTCCATCAGCAAGGGCATTGAAGATGAAACGTGGCTGGGTCTTTCAGCATGACAATGATCCCAAACACACCGCCCGGGCAACGAAGGAGTGGCTTCGTAAGAAGCATTTCAAGGTCCTGGAGTCTCCAGATCTCAACCCCATAGAAAATCTTTGGAGGGAGTTGAAAGTCCGTGTTGCCCAGCGACAGCCCCAAAACATCACTGCTCTAGAGGAGATCTGCATGGAGGAATGGGCCAAAATACCAGCAACAGTGTGTGAAAACCTTGTGAAGACTTACAGAAAACGTTTGACCTGTGTCATTGCCAACAAAGGGTATATAACAAAGTATTGAGAAACTTTTGTTATTGACCAAATACTTATTTTCCACCATAATTTGCAAATAAATTCATTAAGAATCCTACAATGTGATTTTCAGGATTTTTTTTCCTCATTTTGTCTGTCATAGTTGACGTGTACCTATGATGAAAATTACAGGCCTCTCTCATCTTTTTAAGTGGGAGAACTTGCACAATTGGTGGCTGACTAAATACTTTTTTTCCCCACTGTATCTATCACTGGTGACCCAATCTGAATTTTAGTTTCCTATTCAGATTTATTTGTCTTTAATTGTTCAATGCTTTTCTCATTGCTTAACTTAAGGAACACTGTGGAAAATGGTTTTCCTTTCTCTGTGGTACATGGTCTTGATCTGGCCGGGGGAGGCAGGGTTTGCAGACAACATAATACTTCTTCAAGTGCTTAAAAAAATTCATCCCTCCATACCACAAGGAAGGTTGTGAGAAAAGTCAGACGAGATTACCAAACTGTTGACAGTTTAGCAGTGAATCAGCTGAACATGTCTTTTTTAAACACTGCAACCACATTGAAATTAACTCACAGTGTGAGATAATCTGTAGTTATTACAGCTTGTCATGGTACTGCTCTGAAGTTTAGGAACTCTGTAGAATTTCACCTGACACAGAAATCCACCCATAGTGTTTCGGTTTTGCTGACTTGCAGCCTAATATTGAAAATAATGATTTGTTAGGTGGCATCTAGGGCAGATTCAAATGTGTGGTTAGCATGGCAATTGTTATTTTACCTGAATAAGTATTGCATCTTCCTGTGATTGTAAGCTTGGGAAATTGTCTAATTGCTATTCAGGCACATTGTGAACAGGATTACTATTCAACAGTGGAATGTTTCTGACTCACATTCAGTGGTGGGCGTTCTTGTTCCACCTCCTGTCAGACATAGTGGGACATGCTTTTGATTGGCATCCCTTTTACCAGGAACAGTTTAGCTCTTGTTCTGCATTTCAGCTGTTCCATTCCAATGAGCTCTGCCTCCAAACTAATTGGCCTTAGTGTGAAAGCTCACATTGTTCAGCAGGCTCTGACAGGCTAGGCAAACTGCTGACTGGTACAGCTACATGCCTACTGTTCAAAAAATTAAGGTTGGGCGGTATCCAGAATTTCATACGTCATACTGTTTCTGTACCATACTGGGGTATACAGTATTACCAGAAGTGCACACAAGGGGCGCTATTTCCCCAAAATGTGTTTAATAATAATATTCATAAAAATAAACATTGCACAAAACAATTTAGGCAACAGGGATCTTGATCCAGGAGGGGATTGAATGTCTCTGATGTAACCAAGAAGCTTGATCTTGACATCTAGCCACTTAGCTAGCAAGTTAGCAAACCAAACGCATAGCTGGAGCCCTGAGCTGGATATAATTTATTTGACACATCTTAAATTTCTTAACTTATAGTTATAAGCAATGGCTAGGCACGCACTCCTGCAGCCCCCGTGAGGCAGTGGTGCCCCCTCCCCCCATTTTAAAAATAAATAAAAATAAAATAAGAATAATATATACTGAGTGTACATGACATAGACTGACCAGGTGAATCCAGGTGAAAGCTATGATCCCTTATTGATGTCACTTGTTAAATCCACTTTAATCAGTGTAGATGAAGGGGAGGAGAAAGGCTACAGAAGGAGTTTTAAGCCTTGAGATAATTGAGGCATGGATTGTGTATGTGTGCCATTCAAAGGGTGAATGGGCAAAATAAAAGATTTAAGTGCCTTTGAACGGGGTATGGTAGTAGGTGCCAGGCACACCGGTTTGAGTTTGTCAAGAACTGCAACGCTGCTGGGTTTTTCACGTTCAACAGGTTCCCTGTGTATCAAGAATGGTCCACCACCCAAAGGACATCCAGCCAACTTGACACAACTCTGGGACGCATTGGTGTCAACATGGGCCAGCATCCCTGTGGAACACTTTCAACACCTTTTGAGTCCATGCCCTGACAAATTGAGGCTGTTCTGAGGGCAAAAGGGGTACAACTCAATATTAAGAATGTGTTCCTAATGTTTTGTACACTCAGTGTATATTCCCAGTTTATATTTCCCTGATAGGGATGTTACTAGTTTTCAAACATACAATATGATATCAGGCATATTCACCAAAGGTCTCTTGATAGGCTCTGTGTATGAGCAGAACCATTATAATGGAAGATTTTCTTTACTGTGCCATTGATAATTGAGACTATGAGAGGGAAACTATACTATAATTGGATTGAGAAAGAGTATTTGCAACCAAGCTTTAACTTCCTGATTGATGTCTTGAGATGTTGCTTCAATATATCCACATAATTTTCCTTCCTCATGATGCCATCTATTTTGTGAAGTGCACCAGTCCCTCAGGCAGCAAAGCACCCCCACAGCATGATGCTGCCACCCCCGTGCTTCACGGTTGGGATGGTGTTCTTCGGCTTGCAAGCATTCCCCCTTTTTCCTCCAAACATAATGATGGTCATTATGGCCAAACAGTTCTATTTTTGTTTCATCAGACCAGAGGACATTTCTCCAAAAAGTACGATCTTTGTCCCCATGTGCAGTTGCAAACCGTAGTCTGGCTTTTTTACGGCGGTTTTGGAGCAGTGGCTTCTTCCTTGCTGAGCGGCCTTTCAGGTTATGTCGATATAGGACTTGTTTTACTGTGGATATAGATACTTTTGTACCTGTTTCCTCCAGCATCTTCACAAGGTCCTTTTCTGTTGTTCTGGGATTGATTTGCACTTTTCACACCAAAGTACGTTCATCTCCAGGAGAGAGAACGCGTCTCCTTCCTGAGCGGTATGATGGCTGCGTGGTCCAATGATGTTTATACCTGCGTACTATTGTTTGTACAGATGAACGTGGTACCTTCAGGCATTTGGAAATTGCTCCCAAGGATGAACCAGACTTGTGGAGGTCTACAATTTTTTTCTGAGGTCTTGGCTGATTTCTTTTGTTTTTCCCATGATGTCATGCAAAGAGGCACATAGTTTGAAGGTAGGCCTTAAACTACATCCACAGATACACCTCCAATTGACTCAAATGATGTCAATTAGCCTATCAGAAGCTTCTAAAGCCATGACATTCTTTTCTGGAATTTTCCAAGCTGTTTAAAGGCACAGTCAACTTAGTGTATGTAAACTTCTGACCCACTAGAATTGTGATACAGTGAATTATAAGTGAAATAATCTGTCTGTAAATAATTGTTGGAAAAATTACTTGTGTCATGCACAAAGTAGATGTCCTAACCGACTTGCCAAAACTATAGTTTGTTAACAAGAAATTTGTGGAGTGGTTGAAAAACGAGTTTTAATGACTCCAACCTAAATGTATGTAAACTTCCAACTTCAACTCTAGATAAAAGGATAATAGTAGTCTAGTAGTAAAAGTAGTATCCTATTGTATATTACGTCTACAAATAGTACAGGTTTTATCTAAATAACACAAAAGTTCTGTTTCTCTCACTACAATTTCACTTAAATTCACTTTGAGTCGCAGCGAGCTGTTCTGGTGTGATCATTGCTGCTTTCAGCAGGGTTGATAAGGTACCGCTGGGTTCATTACAGTTTGTCACAGGCAGCAGACACCATGTTCAATGCCCTAATGCTTTGCATACTAATCCTCAGGCCTAGTGATCGAGTCTCCAAGCAAAAGCAGCCCAGGCAGGTGTGGTCAAACCCAGGAGCACTGAGCCTCATGGTTCAATAGCACCTAACCAGGGCTGTGTCCGAAATTGCACCCTATTCCCTATATAGTGCATTGCTTTTGCCCAGAGAATAGGGTGCCATTTCAGACACAACCCAGGGTTTTGTGTCAGTCCCCATCCAAGCAGCCTTTTCCTCTGAAATGTCAGACATGTAAGGTTATCTATCTGCTGTCATAAATGCTCTCAATGAACTGCACAGAAGCGAGGCTCTTGATGTAATTTGTCGGCTTGATCAAACAAGACAGGCTTGAAATAAGGTGTAGTGGAGGTTGTGGTGGTCAATTTGTAATCCATCCTCAGAAATGAAAATGTGTTGACTCCGAGGTGGAAAATGTTATACCTGTAATTAGTTATGTCATATGGAAAGTCTATTTTGTATATGGCATGATTTACTGAAGGAAACTAGATTAGTCCAATACAGTAGCACAGCCTTGCTGGATGATAAATTAGACGAGTCCCTTTCAAATAGACACACCTGAAGTCAGAACATTTACATTTACGTCATTTAGCAGACGCTCTTATCCAGAGCGACTTACAAATTGGTGCATTCACCTTATAGCCAGTGGGTTAACCACTTTACAATATGTATTTATTTATTTTTATTTTATTTTTTGGGGGGTGGGTTAAGGGGGGGTAGAATGATTACTTTATCCTATCCCAGGTATTCCTTAAAGAGGTGGGGTTTCAAGTGTCTCCGGAAGGTGGTGAGTGACTCCGCTGTCCTGGCGTCGTGAGGGAGCTTGTTCCACCATTGGGGTGCCAGAGCAGCGAACAGTTTTGCCAAGGTTCAGCTTGAGGTGGTGATCCGTCTTCCACACTGATATGTCTGCCAGACATGCAGAGATGCGATTCGCCACCTGGTTATCAGAAGGGGGAAAGGAGAAGATTAGTTGTGTGTCGTCTGCATAGCAATGTTAGGAGAGGCCATGTGAGGATATGACAGAGCCAAGTGACTTGGTGTATAGCGAGAATAGGAGAGGGCCTAGAACTGAGCCCTGGGGGACACCAGTGGTGAGAGCACGTGGTGCGGAGACAGATTCTCGCCACGCCACTTGGTAGGAGCGACTGGTCAGGTAGGACGCAATCCAAGAGTGAGCCGCGCCGGAGATGCCCAGCTCGGCGAGGGTGGAGAGGAGGATCTGATGGTTCACAGTATCAAAGGCAGCAGACAGGTCTAGAAGGACAAGAGCAGAGGAGAGATAGTTAGCTTTAGCAGTGCGGAGAGCCTCCTTGACACAGAGAAGAGCAGTCTCAGTTGAATGACCAGTCTTGAAACCTGACTGGTTTCGATCAAGAAGGTCATTCTGAGAGAGATAGCAAGAGAGTTGGCTAAAGACGGCACGCTCAAGAGTTTTGGAGAGAAAAGAAAGAAGACCTCCATGTTGTTAATTGTTGTTAATTATATTACCGATGGCAAGTTTGCCATCTATTAAAGTGACATGAGAATGAGATGTGTTTTCAGAGGAAGTCTATGTTCCACGGTGCTAAAACACAGAGATAAGTGCAAATGAGCCTTTTGGACTGCTGACTGCAGCAACACCATCCCTCCCCCTGTAGATGCAAGATAGTGCTGCTGCAATTAGGAGTGGGCCTGTTTAATGGGGCGATATAGTGAGGAATATTTGGAGGCCACCAGTGTGAAGGACTCAGCACTCTGAGTAGTGGAAGGCCTGTGCTGTGCACTGCTGCAGGCTTCAAATGGACTTAGAGTAAACCTTGTCTTAATTGATGGTAAAGAGATCAAGTTACAGGACTTAAGTCCGGATAAAGGGCGAAGCCATGATGATTTAGGCACAGTGGAGTTCAGGGGAGAGGCCCAGAGGAGCGGCAAACATTAGGCTTTGAGTGGCTGGCATGCTCTCTCAGCCACTGAGACAATCCATTCTGTCCCCTCAGCCATACACACACAATCTGCATGCTCTCAACAACAAAAACATGGTAGAACAAGCAACTTCACAGGTTCACGCTAGCCATCTAAACCAGCTTTAGCCCATTGCCATAATGCCATAATTACATTTCAAGTATCATAAACTTAATCTCCCCTGGAAAAAAGTGTCTAGACATTATTTCCCCATGCTTCTTGCTTAGGATTTGGTTTGGTATAGTGGGGGTTAATATAAGCCTTGCTGTGCCTATCCAACCTGTGCATCGTGTTGCAGTATTTTTTTTGTGATCTCCACTGTGCCATGCATATGAACTTGATAAGACTGACAGCTTCTCTGATCCAGGCAAATTCATTTATTAAGATCCTTATAATGGATATATCCAAAGAATTGGCAATAGAAACAAAGGTAATTTTTTTTAAATGCACATAGTTTGCTGTCATTTCAGCTGCTTGATGTGATTGTGTGTTAGCTTTAGTTGGATAGCTAACAAAGGAGAAGTAACATTTACATTTTAGTCATTTAGCAGACGCTCTTATCCACTTTTTCATACTGGCCCCCCGTGGGAATCGAACCCACAACTCTGGCATTGCAAACGCCATGCTCTACCAACTGAGCTACATCCCTGTAACATTAGTAACATTAGCCTAGCTATCCTCCACAACTATGTTATTGACTCGACAATCAGCTGGTTGTTGCCTATTCATAAATTATTTATTAAATCATTATTTGCTGAAGTTCTTGTTGCCTATTTATTAATTATTTCATAAATTTATGAAGTTCTTCTCTCTCGTCATCATTGAACCTCAACTAGCTAGCTACATGCCAATGATTTGTTTAGCAAAGTAACATGGAACAAATAGAATTAACGAATGGGTCAAAACTTGAAAATAGAATTAACGACCAGCCTGTTTGGTTGGCCATGAACTGGCTTTTGCCCGGACTATATTGTCTGGTGAAAGGTTGAAATAAATAAAAAATAAAAATAATGTTGTTCATGAAAATATGTTGTTAATCTTTTTTTTATATGATGCCAACAGTTTTATAAAAGCAATAAGGCACTCTAACCTCGATAATCCCCGGGTTCTCATTAATTATTAAAGCACTCGAACCTCGATAATCCCCGGGTTCTCATGCCTTATTGCTTAACCCCCTAGAGTCGATTGATGCAATCTAAGTAAAATAAAAAAATGCCCATCAAAATCCATCAGTTTAAGCTAGAGACATCTGTTTTTTTGCATTGGATGAATCTCAATCCACCGCATCCGCCGATGTCACACTTCCGTGGTGAAAGGTGGCGGAACTAAAGTGGTGTTTGTCAGACCATGAGACATCCCAAAAATCGTGAGAAGATCTACAAACTATTATGACCACTCTACGGAAATGTAACGGGACTCGTGAAGGTAACCGGTGCCCGTTTAAAAAAATTAATGGAAGTATGAAGGTACTTTTGTGCCTACCCAAAAACGGTTAAATATAGTGGCTTGCGAAAGTATTCACCCCCCCTTGGCATTTTTCCGATTTTGTTGCCTTACAACCTGGATTTAAAATGGATTTTTTGGGGGTTTGTATGATTTGATTTACACAACATGCCTACCACTTTGAAGATGCAAAATATTTTGGGGGGTGAAACAAACAAGAAATAAGACAAAAAAACAGAACTTGAGCGTGCATAACTATTCACCCCCCAAAGTCAATACTTTGTAGAGCCACCTTTTGCAGCAATTACAGCTGCAAGTCTCTTGGGGTATGTCTCTATAAGCTTGGCACATCTAGCCACTGGTATGTTTGCCCATTCTTTAAGGCAAAACTGCTCTAGCTCCTTCAAGTTGGATGGGTTCCACTGGTGTACAGCAATCTTTAAGTCATACCACAGATTCTCAATTGGATTGAGGTCTGGGCTTTGACTAGGCCATTCCAAGACATTTAAATGTTTCCCCATAAACCACTTGAGTGTTGCTTTAGCAGTATGCTTAGGATCATTGTCCTGCTGGAAGGTGAACCTCCGTTCCAGTCTCAAATCTCTGGAAGAATGAAACAGGTTTCCCTCAAGAATTTCCCTGTATTTAGCACCATCCATCATTCCTTTAATTCTGACCAGTTTCCCAGTCCCTGCCGATGGAAAAACATCCACACTGCATGATGCTGCCACCACCATGCTTCACTGTGGGGATGGTGTTCTCGGGGTGATGAGAGGAGTTGGGTTTGCGCCAGACATAGCGTTTTCCTTGATGGCCAAAAAGCTCAATTTTTGTCTTATCTGACCAGAGTACCTTCTTCCATATGTTTGGGGAGTCTCCCACATGGCTTTTGGCGAAATCCAAAAGTGGTCCTATGGACAGATACTCCAATCTCCGCTGTGGAGCTTTGCAGCTCCTTCAGGGTTATCTTTGGTCTATTTCTTGCCTCTCTGATTAATGCCCTCCTTGCCTGGTCCGTGAGTTTTGGTGGGCGGCCCTCTCTTGGCAGGTTTGTTGTGGTGCCAAATTCTTTCAATTTTTAATAATACATTTAATGGTGCTCCGTGGGATGTTCAAAGTTTCGGATATTTTTTTATAACCCAACCCTGATCTGTACTTCTCCACAACTTTGTCCCTGACATGTTTAGAGAGCTCCTTGGTCTTCATGGTGGCGCTTGCTTGGTGGTGCCCCTTGCTTAATGGTGTTGCAGACTCTGGGGCCTTTCAGAACAAGTGTATGTATATATACAGTGAGGGAAAAAAGTATTTGATCCCCTGCTGATTTTGTACGTTTGCCCACTGACAAAGACATGATCAGTCTACAATTTTAATGGTAGGTTTATTTGAACAGTGAGAGGCAGAATAACAACAAAAAAATCCAGAAAAACCCATGTCAAAAATGTTATAAATTGATTTGCATTTTAATGAGGGAAATAAGTATTTGACCCCTCTGCAAAACATGACTTAGTACTTGGTGGCAAAACCCTTGTTGGCAATCACAGAGGTCAGACGTTTCTTGTAGTTGGCCACCAGGTTTGCACACATGTCAGGAGGGATTTTGTCCCACTCCTCTTTGCAGATCTTCTCCAAGTCATTAAGGCTTCGAGCCTGACGTTTGGCAACTCGAACCTTCAGCTCCGTCCACATATTTTCTATGGGATTAAGGTCTGGAGACTGGGTAGGCCACTCCAGGATCTTAATGTGCTTCTTCTTGAGCCACTCCTTTGTTGCCTTGGCCGTGTGTTTTGGGTCATTGTCATGCTGGAATACCCATCCACGACCCATTTTCAATGCCCTGGGTGAGGGAAGGAGGTTCTCACCCAAGATTTGACGGTACATGGCCCCGTCCATCGTCCCTTTGATGCGGTGAAGTTGTCCTGTCCCCTTAGCAGAAAAACACCCCCAAAGCATAATGTTTCCACCTCCATGTTTGACGGTGGGGATGGTGTTCTTGGGGTCATAGGCAGCATTCCTTCTCCTCCAAACACGGCGAGTTGAGTTGATGGCAAAGAGCTCGATTTTGGTCTCATCTGACCACAACACTTTCACCCAGTTCTCCTCTGAATCATTCAGATGTTCATTGGCAAACTTCAGACGGGCCTGTATATGTGCTTTCTTGAGCAGGGGGACCTTGCGGGCGCTGCAGGATTTCAGTCATTCACGGCGTAGTGTGTTACCAATTGTTTTCTTGGTGACTATGGTCCCAGCTGCCTAGAGATCATTGACAAGATCCTCCCGTGTAGTTCTGGGCTAATTCCTCACCGTTCTCATGATCATTGCAACTCCACGAGGTGAGATTTTGCATGGAGCCCCAGGCTGAGGGAGATTGACGGTTATTTTGTGTTTCTTCCATTTGCGAATAATCACACCTACTGTTGTCACCTTCTCACCAAGCTGCTTGGCGATGGTCTTGTAGCCCATTCCAGCCTTGTGTAGGTCTACAATCTTGTCCCTAACATCCTTGGAGAGCTCTTTGGTCTTGGCCATGGTGGAGAGTTTGGAATCTGATTGATTGATTGCTTCTGTGGACAGGTGTCTTTTATACAGGTAACAAACTGAGATTAGGAGCACTCCCTTTAAGAGTGTGCTCCTAATCTCAGCTTGTTACCTGTAGAAAAGACACCTGGGAGCCAGAAATCTTTCTGATTGAGAGGGGGTCAAATACTTATTTCCCTCATTAAAATGCAAATCAATTTATAACATTTTTGACATGCATTTTTCTGGATTTTGTTGTTGTTATTCTGTCTCTCACTGTTCAAATAAACCTACCATTAAAATTGTAGACTGATCATGTCTTTGTCAGTGGGCAAACATACAAAATCAGCAGGGGATCAAATACTTTTTTTCCTCACTGTACTGAGATCATGTGACACTTAGATTACACACAGTTGGACTTTATTTAACTAATTATGTGACTTCTGAAGGTAATTGGTTGCACCAGATCTTATTTAAGGGCTTCATAGCAAAGGGGGTGAATACATATGCACGCACCACTTTTCAGTTATTTATTTATTTGAATTTTTGATAACAAGTAAAAAAAATTTATTTCACTTCACCAATTTGGACTATTTTGTGTATGTCCATTACATGAAATCCAAATAAAAATCCATTTAAATTACAGGTTGTAATGCAACAAAATAGGAAAAACGCCAAGGGGGCTGAATACTTTTGCAAGGCAAATGAATACTTTTGCAAGGCAAATGAATACTTTTGCAAGGCAAAAGTTTTGAGAATGACACAAATACTAATTTTCACAAAGTATACTCCAGAATGTCATGAAGAGTGATCAGATCAATTCCAATTAATTGCAAAGTCCCTCTTTGCCATGAAAATGAACTTAATCAACAAATAAACATTTCTACTGCATTTCAGCCCTGCCACAAAAGGACCAGCTGCCATAATGTCAGTGATTCTCTTGTTAACACAGGTGAGAGTGTTGACGGAGACAAGGCTGGAGATCACTTTGTCATGCTGATTGAGTTAGTATAACAGACTGGAAGTTTTAAAATGAGGGTGGTGCTTGAAATTATTGTTTGTCCTCTGTTAACCATGGTTACCTGCAAGGAAACACGTGCTGTCATCATTTCTTTGCACAAAAAGGGCTTCACAGGCAAGGATATTGCTGCTAGTAAGATTGCATCTAAATCAACCATTTATCGGATTATCAAGAACTTCAAGGAGAGAGGTTCAATTGTTGTGAAGAAGGCGTCAGGGCGCCAGAACCGTCTACTAAAGTTGATTCAGCTGCAGGATCGGGGCACCACCAGTGCAGAGCTTGCGCAGAAACGGCAGCAGGCAGGTGAGAGTGCATCTGCACACACAGTGAGGCGAAGACTTTTGGAGGATGGCCTGGTGTCAAGAAGGGCAGCAAAGAAGCCACTTCTCTCCAGGAAAAACATCAGGGACAGACTGATATTCTGCAAAAGGTACAGGGATTGGACTGCTGAGTCATTTACTCTGATGAATCCCCTTTCCAATTGTTTGGGGCATCCAGAAAACACCTTGTCCGGAGAAGACAAGGTGAGCGCTACCATCAGTCCTGTGTCATGCCAACAGTAAGGCATCCTGAGACCATTAATGTGTGGGGTTGCTTATCAGCCAAGGGAGTGGGCTCACTCACAATTTTGCCTAAGAACACAGCCATGAATATAGAATGGTACCAACACATCCTCCGAGAGCAACTTCTCCCAACCATCCAAGAACAGTTTGGTGACGACCAATGCCTTTTCCAGCATGATGGAGCACCTTTTAATAAGGCAAAAGTGATAACTAAGTGGCTCGGGGAACAAAACATCGAAATTGTGGGTCCATGGCCAGGAAACTCCCCAGACATTAATCCCATTGAGAACTTGTGGTCGATCCTCAAGAGGCGGGTGGACAAACAAAAACCCACAAACTCCAAGCATTGATTATGCAAGAATGGGCTGCCATCAGTCAGGATGTGGCCCAGAAGTTAATTGACAGCATGCCAGGGCCGATTGCAGAGGTCTTGAAAAAGAAGGGTCAACACTGCAAATATTGACTCTTTGCATAAACTTAATGTAATTGTCAAGAAAAGCCTTTGACCTTTATGGAATGCTTGTAATTATACTTCAGTATACCATAGTAACATCTGACAAAAATATCTCAAAACACTGAAGCAGCGAACTTTGTGAAGACCAATGCTTGTGTCATTCTCAAAACTTTTGACCACGACAATTTAAAAAATATATATAAATATCTTTCCTGATCTTTCTTATAATTATCTCCTAGATGTAGGACAAACACTTCAAAACCTTGTTTCTTATGATACATTTTTGTACTGTCTTTTTTGCCATTGATGAATGTGTTTTTCAATGCGTTTCTCTGGGCTATAGTAGTCAAATTCAATATTTTATCAAGTAATTTTTATTATAATAACAATATGCCATTTAGCAGACACTTTTATCCAAAGCAACTTAGTCATGTGTGCATAAATTTTTTCAACTATGGCAGACAAAATGAGAAAAAAAAAAAACACATTGTAGGATTTTTTATTAATTTATTTGCAAATTATGGTGGAAAATAAGTATTTGGTCAATAACAAAAGTTTCTCAGTACTTTGTTATATACCCTTTGTTGGCAATGACACAGGTCAAACATTTTCTGTAAGTCTTCACAAGGTTTTCACACACTGTTGCTGGTATTTTGGCCCATTCCTCCATGCAGATATCCTCTAGAGCAGTGATGTTTTGGGGCTGTCGCTGGGCAACACGGACTTTCAACTCCCTCCAAAGATTTTCTATGGGGTTGAGATCTGGAGACTGGCTAGGCCACTCCAGGACCTTGAAATGCTTCTTACGAAGCCACTCCTTCGTTGCCCGGGCGGTGTGTTTGGGACCATTGTCATGCTGAAAGACCCAGCCACGTTTCATCTTCAATGCCCTTGCTGATGGAAGGAGGTTTTCACTCAAAATCTCACGATACATGGCCCCATTCATTCTTTCCTTTACACGGATCAGTCGTCCTGGTCCCTTTGCAGAAAAATAGCCCCAAAGCATGATGTTTCCACCCCCATGTTTCACAGTAGGTATGGTGTTCTTTGGATGCAACTCAGCATTCTTTGTCCTCCAAACACGACGAGTTGAGTTTTTACCAAAAAGTTATATTTTGGTTTCATCTGACCATATGACATTCTCCCAATCCTCTTCTGGATCAACCAAATGCACTCTAGCAAACTTCAGACGGGCCTGGACATGTACTGGTTATAAATGAGTGGTCCTCTGTAGCTCAGCTGGTAGAGCACGGCGCTTGTAACGCCAAGGTAGTGGGTTCGATCCCCGGGACCACCCATACACAAAAATGTATGCACGCATGACTGTAAGTCGCTTTGGATAAAAGCGTCTGCTAAATGGCATATTATTATTATAATGGCTTAAGCAGGGGGACACGTCTGGCCCTGCAGGATTTGAGTCCCTGGCGGCGTAGTGTGTTACTGATGGTAGGCTTTGTTACTTTGGTCCCAGCTCTCTGCAGGTCATTCACTAGGTCCCCCCGTGTGGTTCTGGGATTTTTGCTCACCGTTCTTGTGATCATTTTGACCCCACGGGGTGAGATCTTGCGTGGAGCCCCAGATTGAGGAGAGATTATCAGTGGTCTTGTATGTCTTCCATTTCCTAATAATTGCTCCCACAGTTGATTTCTTCAAACCAAGCTGCTTACCTATTGCAGATTCAGTCTTCCCAGCCTGATGCAGGTCTACAATTTTGTTTCTGGTGTCCTTTGACAGCTCTTTGGTCTTGGCCATAGTGGAGTTTGGAGTGTGACTGTTTGAGGTTGTGGACAGGTGTCTTTTATACTGATAACAAGTTCAAACAGGTGCCATTAATACAGGTAACGAGTGGAGGACAGAGGAGCCTCTTAAAGAAGAAGTTACAGGTCTGTGAGAGCCAGACATCTTGCTTGTTTGTAGGTGACCAAATACTTATTTTCCACCATAATTTGCAAATAAATTCATTAAAAATCCTACAATGTGATTTTCTGGATTTTTTTTCTCAATTTGTCTGTCATAGTTGATGTGTACATATGATGAAAATGACAGGCCTCTCTCATCTTTTTAAGTGGGAGAACTTGCACAATTGGTGGCTGACTAAATACTTTTTTCCCCACTGTAGCTAAATGATCCATAGAATGATCATCTTAAAACAATTCCATATGTCAGTTTAGAACCCCCCACGGTTTAGATTTTTAAGAATTAAGCAATTTATAAGACATTTCAGGACATGCTGTGGATTGGCACACCATCAGTAATAGTGTTGCACGGTATACCAGTACCACGGTAATGTCACGGTACTAAAATGTCATGATGCTATACCAACCTTCCGATCTAAAGAACCTGGTGTCGCCAGTTATAAAATGTTTATAAAGTCAGTTTTGTTTGTAAATTCAGTTGAACTTAAGCAACAGCAACTAGTCTTTTGAATGTGCTATTCATTTTCATGTGTTTATCACTTGTGGCAGCTGTAATCAGCCAGATGCATCCCCTACCAGCCCTCACTCACCTGCTTCTCTCCATCTGCTCTTCATGCGCATCTATTCCTCCATCAGTTTTTGAAATATAATTTAGCTGTGATGGCGAGCGGGGATGCAGACCCTGATGAGTCTTCTGTTGTTACATTTATACATTTGTTACATTGGAGCAGCACGCAGCGCAAGCAATGTTGATACATTGTATAATTTAATCGGCTGTTACAATCAAGAGTACAGGCCAGTCTGAGTAGACTTTGCAAGTTCACTGTTATGCAGCCTCTGAGTGCCAGAGGCCAGAGGCTTCACGACAGGCATGGTTGCAGCATTACAGCAAATAAAACGGCTTGTCTCTAGCCTAAACATTGTCTATGTTATTTAAGCGGATGCTAAGCTAGATTACTGTTTAGCTAGCACAGACTGGAATATGTTCCGGAAGTTTACCACATCAGTCACCGTCTTCATTAATAAGTGCATCGACGATGTCGTGACGTACATACATATCCCAACCAGAAGCCATAGAGTACATGGAACATCAACACTGAGCTAAAGGCTAGAGCTGCCACTTTCAAGGAGCGTATAATAAATCCTGACAAACCCTCAAACAGGCAAAGCGTCAATACAGGACCAAGATCGAATCCTACTACACCAGCTATGATGCTCTTCGGATGTGGCAGATGAGCTAAATACCTTATATGCTTGCTTCAACCTTTCCCTCAACGTCAGCAAGACAAAGAAGCTGATCGTGAACTACAGGAAACAGAGAGCCTAGCACACCCCCATCCAGATCAACAGGGCTGTAGTGGAGCAGGTCGAGAGCTTCAAGTTCTTCGGTGTCCACATGATTTAACGAATGATCATGGTCCACACACACCAACACAGTCGTGAAGAGGGCACGACAACGCCTCTGCCCACTTAGGAGGCTGAAAAGATTTGGCATGGGCCCTCAGATCCTCAAAAAGTTATACAGCTGCACCATTGAGAGCATCTTGACAAACCATGTCGCGGGCCGTTTTAAACTAATCCCGGGTCGCTAATTATTTGTTTGATAACAAAGGTTCAGTCATGTTACCTAGCTAGCTAACAACCTACTAACTTGACAGTAGGTACAGGCTAATTTGATTGGCACAGGAAGAAAGGAAAATTGTCTGCTACTCATTAAATGTGCTTGAAAGGTAGGATTCATATAGGCCCAATGTAAGCCTAAACTACACGGCTCAAAAAAATAAAGGGAACACTAAAATAACACATCCTAGATCTGAATGAATGAAATAATCTTATTAAATACTTTTTTCTTTACATAGTTGAATGTGCTGACAACAAAATCACACAAACATTATCAATGGAAATCAAATGTATCAACCCATGGAAGTCTGGATTTGGAGTCACCCTCAAAATTAAAGTGGAAAACCACACTACAGGCTGATCCAACGTTGATGTAATGTCCTTAAAACAAGTCAAAATGAGGCTCAGTAGTGTGTGTGGCCTCCACGTGCCTGTATGACCTCCCTACAACGCCTGGGCATGCTCCTGATGAGGTGGCGGATGGTCTCCTGAAGGATTTCCTCCCAGACCACCGCCAAACCGGTCATGCTGGAGGATGTTGCAGGCAGCAGAACGTTCTCCACGGCGTCTCCAGACTCTGTCACGTCTGTCACAGGTGCTCAGTGTGAACCTGCTTTCATCTGTGAAGAGCACAGGGCGCCAGCGGCGAATTTGCCAATCTTGGTGTTCTCTGGCAAATGCCAAACGTCCTGCACGGTGTTGGGCTGTAAGCACAACCCCCACCTGTGGACGTTGGGCCCTCATACCACCCTCATGGAGTCTGTTTCTGACCGTTTGAGCAGACACATGCACATTTGTGGCCTGCTGGAGGTCATTTTGCAGGGCTCTGGCAGTGCTCTTCCTGCTCCTCCTTGCACAAAGGCGGAGGTAGCAGTCCTGCTGCTGGGTTGTTCAATCAATTTTATTTTATATAGCCCTTCGTACATCAGCTAATATCTCGAAGTGCTGTACAGAAACCCAGCCTAAAACCCCAAACAGCTAGTAATGCAGGTGTAGAAGCACGGTGGCTAGGAAAAACTCCCTAGAAAGGCCAAAACCTAGGAAGAAACCTAGAGAGGAACCAGGCTATGAGGGGTGGCCAGTCCTCTTCTGGCTGTGCCGGGTGGAGATTATAACAGAACCATGTCAAGATGTTCAAAAATGTTCATAAGTGACAAGCATGGTCAAATAATAATCAGGAATAAATCTCAGTTGGCTTTTCATAGCCGATCATTAAGAGTTGAAAACAGCAGGTCTGGGACAGGTAGGGGTTCCATAACCGCAGGCAGAACAGTTGAAACTGGAATAGCAGCAAGGCCAGGCGGACTGGGGACAGCAAGGAGTCACCACGGCCGGTAGTCCCGACGTATGGTCCTAGGGCTCAGGTCTCTCAGTTGGCTTTTCATAGCCGATCATTAAGAGTTGAAAACAGCAGGTCTGGGACAGGTAGGGGTTTCGTAACCGCAGGCAGAACAGTTGAAACTGGAATAGCAGCAAGGCCAGGCGGACTGGGGACAGCAAGGTGTCAGCATGCCCGGTAGTCCTGACGTATGGTCCTAGGGCTCAGGTTCTCAGAGAGAAAGAGAGAACGAGAGAATTAGAGAGAGCATACTTAAATTCACACAGGACACTGGATAAGACAGGAGAAGTACTCCAGGTATAACCAACTAACCCCAGCCCCCCGACACATAAACTACTGCAGCATAAATACTGGAGGCTGGAACCTCCTTGTTGCCCTCCTACGGCCTCCTCCACGTCTCCTGATGTACTGGCCTGTCTCCTGGTAGCGCCTCCATGCTCTGGACACTACGCTGACAGACACAGCAAACCTTCTTGCCACAGCGCGCATTGATGTGCCATCCTGGATGAGCTGCACTACGTGAGCCACTTGTGTGGGTTGTAGACTCCGTCTCATGCTACCACTAGAGTGAAAGCACCGCCAGCATTCAAAAGTGACTAAAACATCAGCCAGGAAGCATAGGAACTGAGAAGTGGTCTGTGGTCACCACCTGCAAAACCAGTCCTTTATTGGGGGTATCTTGCTAATTGCCTATAATTTCCACCTGTTGTCTATTCCATTTGCACAACAGCATGTGACATTTATTGTCAATCAGTGTTGCTTCCTAAGTGGACAGTTTGATTTCACAGAAGTGTGATTGAGTTGTAGTTACATTGTGTTGTTTAAGTGTTCCCTTTATTTTTTTGAGCAGTGTATATAACATTTTTATGTTCCTTAAATTCTGTTTGGTGCCTAACGTTTTAAAAGTGTCATGACCGCCACAGCCAGAGTGGTGCCAACAAAACAAAGGACTTGATCGTGGACTTCAGGAGACAGCAGAGGGAGCACGCCCACATCGACGGGGCCGCAGTGGAGAAGTTAAAAGCTTCACGTTACTCTGCGTAAACATCACTGACAATCTGAAATGGTCCACCCACACAGACAGTGTGGTGAAGAAAGCGCAACAGCACCTCTTCAACCTAAGACCCTCACAAACTTTACAGAAGCACCATTGAGAGCATCCTGTTGGGGTGTATGACCGCCTGGTATGGCAACTGCACTGTCTGCAACCACAGGGCTCTCCAGAGGGTGGTGCGGTCTACCCAACGCATCACCAGGGGCTTATTGCCTGCCCTCCAGGACATCTACAGCACCCGGTGTCACAGGAAGACCAAGAAGATCATCAAGGACCTCAGCCACCCGAGCCACAGCTTGTTCACCCCGCTACCATCCAGAAGGTGAGGTCAGTACAGGTGCATCAAAGCTGGGACCGAGAGACTGAAAAACAGCTTCTATCTCAAGGCCATCAGACTGTTAAATAGTCACCACTAGCCGGCCTCCGCCCAGTACCCTGCCCTGAACTTTAGTCACTGTCACTTGCCGGCTACCACCCGGTTACTCTACCATGCACCTTAGAGGCTTCTGCCCTATGTACATAGTCATGGAACACTGGTCACTTTAATAATGTTTGCATACTGTTTTACCCACTTCATATGTATATACTGTATTCTAACCAAGGCCTATCCTATTTAACTATTGCTGTACATACATTATACTATACTTCAGATATACTAATTATTCTATCCATATACTGTCTATATTGTCTATACATCCCATCACACACACACACACATATATATACTGTATATATATGCTCCGGACACTGACATTGCTCATCCTAATATTTCTATATTTCTATACTTTTGCTTTTTAGATTTGTGTGAATTGTTGTGTATTGTTAGATATTACTGCACTGTTGGAGCTAGGAACAAAAGCATTTAGCTATATCTGCTAAATATGTGTATGCGACCAATACAATTAATAACGTGGTCCTCTGTAGCTCAGCTGGTAGAGCACGGCGCTTGTAACGCCAAGGTAGTGGGTTCGATCCCCGGGACCACCCATACACAAAAATTGTATGCACGCACAACTGTAAGTCGCTTTGGATAAAAGTGTCTGCTAAATGGCATATTATTATTATGTGATTAGATTTTGATTTGTGTTTATGAGAGAGAGGGAGACTGAGAGAGTGTGTGAGGAAGGGAGGGAGAGTGTGTGTCTGTGTTAACTGAAGAGTAAAGGTTTCATGCTGTGTTCTCCCCTTACTGCCACAATGACATGCAGATCATTATGCCCTTCAGAAAGTATTCATACCCATTGACTTATTCCACAGTTTGTTGTGTTACAGCCTGAATTTAAAATGGATTATAGATTTTTTTATCAACCATCTACACCCCATAATGTGTCACACCCTGATCTGTTTCACCTGTCTTTGTGCTTGTCTCCACCCCCCTCCAGGTGTCGCCCATCTTCCCCATTATCCCCAGTGCATTTATACCTGTGTTCTCTGTTTGTCTGTTGCCAGTTCGTCTTGTCTTGTCAGGTCTTACCAGCGTGCTTTCCCGTTTTCCTGTTTCTCAAGTGTTTATTTCCTAGTTTTCCCGGTTCTGACCATTCTGCCTGCCCTGACCCCGAGCCTGCCTGCCGTCCTGTACCTGCCTGACTCTGACCCAATTACGAACCTCTGCCTGTCCTCGACCTGCCCTTTGCCCCGTGTTCTAATAAATTATTATTGAGAACTGTACTACCCGCCTCCTGTGTCTGCATCTGGGTCATATCCTGAGTCGTGATATTACGAACTGGCCCTGACTGACCCAGCAGACTCAAACCAGCTCCACAATGCCGTCTCCCACCAAGTAGCCACCATTGGAAGACACGAGGAGTTACTGCAATGCCTTATGGAGGGACTCCATATCCTGGCAGAACGCCATGACCAGGCGTTTGATACATTGCTGGAGCAATTCCGTGGATTCCCTACTAGGCAGCAGGCCACACCAGTGATCCCCAAAACTCTCAGCAACCCTGCCACCAGCGGCGTTTCTTCCCAGCCTACCCCAGTGTCCCGAGTACCCCGCTTACCTCCTCCGGAGCGCTACACTGGAGATTCTGGAACCTGCTGGGCCTTTCTCTCCCAGTGCTCCCTCGTCTTCGAGCTGCAGCCTTCTTCTTTCCCCTTGGACTGTTCGAAGATAACGTACCTCATAATGCTGATGTCCGGGATGGCACTCGCCTGGGCTACGGCGGTGTGGGAGCAACAGTCCGCCATCTGCCTCAGCCTGGAGGAGTTTGTGGGGGAAGTACGAAAGGTGTTCAATTCTCCGTTGTCCGGGAGAGAGGCTGCTTGTAAGCTGCTCCAACTACGTCAAGACTCCCATAGTGTGGCAGACTACGCAGTGGATTTTCGCACGTTGGCGGTTGAGAGTGCCTGGAACCCGGAAGCATTGTTCGACAAGATGAGCTTCCCATGGACCTCGACTCCCTCATAGCCTTGACCATCCGGATCGATGGGCGGCTACAAGAATGTAGGAGGGAGAGGGAATCTGTGCCCTGTCGCCCTCGCTTGCCCTCGATTCCCACCTCACCTCCGAGGAATCCCGGTATCCCCCGAAGTCTACATGTCCGAGTGAACCCGATGTCACCCGAGTTCTCTCGGGAATCACCGAGGGCTGCTGACTCGCCTCCTTCGGAGCCCATGCAACTGGGCAGTGCTTGATTGTCTCCTGTTGAGCGCTTAAGCAGACCTAACAGCCAGAGCTGTCTATATTGTGGAGCAACGGGACATTTCTTAGCTACCTGCCCATTAGAAACCCAGGCTCATCAAGTAGGTACGAGTAAGCTGGTGAGACGTATGGGGAGTTTCCCACCTTCCATTGCTTGTACCCCTCTCCATGCTACCTTGTTGCGGGGTGACCGGTCCAAATCTCTCCGGGTGCTCATTGACTCTGGGGCAGACTCTGACCCAATTCATTAAAAATCCTACAATGTGATTTTCTGTAATTTTTAGTTGACGTGTACCTATGATGAAAATTACAGGCCTCTCTCATCTTTTTAAGTTGGAGAACTTGCACAATTGGTGGCTGACTAAATATTTTTTTTCCCCACTGTATGTACTCCTGAACTTATTTAAACTTGCCATAACAAAGGGGTTGAATACTTACTGACTCAAAACATTTCAGCTTTTCATTTTTAATTAGTTGAAAAACAGAATTCCACTTTGACATTATGTTGTATTGTGTGTGTAGGGCAGTGACAAAAAAACTCAATTTAATTCATTTAAAATGCAGGCTGTAACACAACAAAATTTGGAAAAAGTCAAGGGGTGTGAATACTTTCTGAAGGCATTCCTTCCTCCCATTATTCCAGCCAAATCACAGGTAGGCCTTTGCAAATATGAGCAAATCAGCCATTCTATGCAGTATTATATTATACACTGAACAGTGTGAAGTTAAATTCAATGTTTTATATTGAGTAGAAGTGTGAATTTCAGTGATAGGTTTTTGCGTTGCGCATGCGCAGAAAGTTTAGAAAACGGGAACAAGCATCCGTGGGACGGGAAGAACAGGACGCTAGGCCACTGAATTTTTCTCCCCATGGTGTCCCGATACTACTCGGTATCGTGATACATGGCCTAGTGACAACACTAGTCTGTAAATGTATATATTTTCTCTCTACACTAAAAGGTGCTGCATGGTCAATCCGACGTCTGCATTGGCCGTGCAGCATTTACGATAATATGGCCTCTGCAGAAGTCAGGGCACTCATATTTGTTGAGCTTTGCCGAGTAGCGCAGCGCAGCGCTGTTGTGAAGGAAGTTGTCAAGGAAGTGAGTTTGTGTTTATACAGGACCTCTTGCCCTCACCTACTGTCAACCAATCAAGTCAATGCGGAGCTATACGGAGCCCTCTGCATTGTTGCAAAATTTGAGATGCGCACGGTGATGCAGTGCGGAGCTCAATTTGGCCTCTGCATGCCTCCGGAGGCACCGCAATTGCGTCACACCATTCATACGGCGTCTCCGACCACATTTTCGGATCAAGCATAAATTTGCTCTTAGTCACTCGGCTCTGTCATATCCTCACATGGTCTCTCCTATCATTGCTATGCGGATGACACTCAACTTATTTTCTCATTTCCCCCTTCTGACACCCAGGTGGTGACACGCATCTCTGCTTGCCTGGCAGACATCGCAGCTTGGATGTAGGCCCACCACCTGTTTAACCTCGACAAGACTGAGCTGCTCTTTTTCCTGAGGAAGGCCTGCCCACTCCACGGTGTCCCCCTCCCAGAGTGCAAAGAACCTTGACGTGACCCTGGACAACACCCTGTCATTCTCTGCAAACATCAAAGCAGTGACTCACTCCTGCAGGTTCATGCTCTACAACATCAGTAGAGTATGACCTCTCCTCACACAGGAAGCGGCACAGGTCCTAATCCAGGCACTTGTCATCTCCCATCTGGATAACTGCAACTCTGTTCGCTGGGCTCCCCAGTTGTGCCATCAAACCCCTGCAACTTATCCAGAATGCCGCAACCCACCTTCCCAAGTTCTCCCATGTCAACCCGCTCCTCTGCACACTCCACTGGCTTCCAGTCAAAGCTCCCATCCACCACAAGACCATGGTGCTTGCCTACGGAGCAGCAAGGGGAACTGCCCCTCCCTACCTTCAGGCTATGCTCAAACCCTACATCACAACCCGAGCACTCCGTTCTGCCACCTCTGGTCTCTTGGCTGTCCCACCCCTATGGGAGGTCAGCTCCCGCTCAGCCCAGTCAAAGCTCTTCTCTGTCCTGGCACCCCAATGGTGGAAACAGCTTCCCCCTGATGCTAGGACAACAGAGTCCCTGCCCATCTTCCAAAAACTTCTGAAACCCTACCTCTTCAAAGAGTTATTTAATTAAATAAGACATAAGTCAGTCTTATTTCCCCCACCCTAAAATCATTTTTTTTAAATGGAACTTGTCTTTTACTACTAGCACTGACTTTGCTGCTAACTTTTTTATTGAGGAAAAATGTACTTACTATGACTGTGATATGTGGTTGTCTTACTTAGCTATCTTAAGATGAATGCACTAATTGTACGTCGCTCTAGATAAGAGTGTCTGCTAAATGACTAAAATGTATTGATCTAAAACTAGTATTAGTAATGTGACATTAGTAATGTGACACACATTTTCTCCTCTCATCCGCTCCTGAACGTTTGTGCTGCCATAGGAATAGAATGAATAGAATGGGTACGGAAGTGTACCCATCAATATGTGCTGTGATTTGTTTATTCAACTCAACTGACATTACAAAAAATACATTCCATTGCATGAGACACATCAGTTAACATAATTTAAATGAACATTCTACATTACCATGGAAATTATTGCATCACAATACCAGGCAGCCATTGCGAGTGTACCCATTAGTTTACCAGTCAAAATGTCAGGGTTAGAGTTTCCAAGGCTGTTCTATTCATTTGATTTCTATGTGTGTGCCTGCTGCATACTCCGGATCTATATTCATGTAATAATAAGGAATTCCCTTCGACCATGCCCACAAATTGGGGAAAACAAACATTCTTTCCCATTGACCACCATTGTAAAAGAGCCAACTTCGTTGTCGATTTTAGTTATAAAAAAATAACTCACTCCTTGTAGCTGTAAAGTCCATTTGTTGGTTTTGTTGGTCTTGGCTAGCTTACTGTTCCAGTCGGTAGCTAGCTAACACTCACTCACTCATGTGGCTGCGAGCATGTCATGAAAAGGGGCATGAGGGAAGCCCAACAATATTACGTTTTTCTAAGTAGTGAGATTGCTTGGGGCAGGCAATGTTGACATGTAATCTTAAGACGTTGTACTTTTCTTAAATGTAGTTTTGTAATTGACTAAAACAAGCAGACAACAAGAAAATTGCGTTAGAAAAAGGTAAAAGTTTTGCTGTGAGCCACTAGGTAACCACAAGTTGTTTTCCCCACATTCGGGCGGGGCCGCGACATTCTATCTAATACCGACTGGGACTATTGTGGGGGGTGTCTATTGTGGGGGGTGTTGCTAGGCAACTGAAGACTTGTTTGCTACAATACCTTGCTTGTTTCAGCAAGGAGCAACAAAGTTTCATCATGTTGTTAAGAGTCCATGTTACTGCAGAAACGGACTCAACCGCACGAATGCCCGGCTGTCCCGTCTTCAGTCAGCTGTTCGTTATGATGGTTATTTTATTTTCATGATGGTCTTCATCTATAACCGTTGGTAACCACTAGTTACTAAAGCATAATTATACCAATGTACTATTTCTTAAGATACAATATTTGGAATAGACAAAAAAAAATCCATTATTATATTGAGTACTTGTATTGAGTACTTATATTGAGTACTTTGGCACAGCTGGAACCAACGTGTTAAGAGAGGATAAAATGGTTACTGAAAGAATGGTTTATAAGATGTTAAGAAAACAGTGAGCTTATCATTATGCGGTGAAATGTTGCTCTCTTACAATACCTCCCTGATTACTGCTGAGGACACAAACAAGTACAAGAAGTCCTGCTGCGACCTCCGCAGAGCCATCAAACAAGCAAAAGGACAATATAGGAACAAGGTGGAATCCTATTACACAGGCTCAGACGCCCGCCGCATGTGGCAGGGACTACAGTGCATTACGGCCAAGCTCCCTGACATCCAGGACCTCTATATCAGGCGGTATTAAAGGAAGGCCCGGAAAATTGTTAAAGACTCCAGCCACCCAAGTCATAGACTGTTCTCTCTGCTTCCGCACGGCAAGCGGTAGCGGAGCAACCAGTCTGACACCAACAGGCTCCTGAACAGCTTCTATCCCCAAGCCATAAGACTGCTAAATAGCTAAAAAAAAATGTATACATGGACTTTCAAATCAAATCAATTTGTATTTGCCACAATACAGTGAAATGCTTACGTAAAAGCCCTTAACCAACAATGCAGTTTTATGAAAGATAAGTGGTAAGTAAAACATCCTCATTGACTCTTTTATTCATTGTTTATTTATATGCACACTATGCACACTCACCGGACTCTACACACTAACACAGACACACTAACACTGACACTCCAACACACACACACACTTCATTTGCTCACAAACACATAACACGCACACACATTCATACTTACTTACTCTACACACATTCACACACACTCACATACAATCATCATATACACCTGTGGCGTCTGTGCCGTTTAAGATGAGGGAGGACAATACTTTTTTTTATGGGCCTTTTTTCTATTACAGCATATTGGATGACTCTCATTCATATTCCATTCAACCAGGTCAATGTAACATCGATAGGTTTAGGCTACTACATGAATTCTACCTGTACCCTTCATGAGGTTGCTACAACCTAACCTATGAATGAAAGTTTACAACATAGGTGCACAGGTCGAGAGAAATTTGAATAATCAAGGTGACAGACATTGACACATTCAATACTGCTTTGCACACTCTTGCCTGCATCTAGCTGATCTACGGTGTAATCATTAGTCCAACAGTTGCAAACAACAGTTTCTATTGGTTTAGGTATGTATATACCATTTCGTTCATCTTGCTTCCATTTAAGAAAAGTTTTTCAACAGAATCGGCGGAATGAATACACCCCTGATCACACGAAAACACAGTTCACTTTCATAGCAGCCACATAAAAAAAGCATGATCCCTTTGATTGTTGTATTCCTTCTCGCAATCGAAGCGCTCTCCTCTCACCTTTTCCCTTCGCTTGTGGACATCAGTGCACAACACACCAGCTTTGTGACCAGGTGACAAAACCTTTCCAAGCCAAACCTTTATATCATAACCACTTGTCAACGTCTGGGTGAAGTGGTGAAACGGAATCAGGCGCAGGACACAGAACTGAGAAATGAATGGATATACTAAAACAAAAGTAAACCATAACAAACCCTCCACGCAGGGAAGAGCAGCACAATAGCTCACCAAACGACGTAAAACAACGGATAATCACGCACAAACCCAGGAGGGAAAACAGAGGTAATTATAGGGAAACAAATAAGCATAATGGGTAACAGGTGTGAATAATAAAGACAAGACTAGTGTAACACAGAAACATTGATCGGTGGCAGCTAGTACTCCGGTGACGACAAACGCCGAAGCCTGCCGAGCAAGGAGGAGGGGCAGCCTCGGCTGTATTTCCCATACCGGTCCTGGCAATATGACCTCAGAAACCTACCCACATCCTGGTTTACTCTCTCCACCTGCCCATTACTCTCGGGGTGAAACCCTGAGGTCAGGCTGACCGAGACCCCCAGATGGTCCATGAATGCCTTCCAGACCCTTGATGTAAACAGGGGACCCCGATCAGACACTATATCCTCAGGTACCCCATAGTGCCGGAAGACGTGTGTAAACAGGGCCTCCGCGGTCTGTAGGGCAGTAGGGAGACCGGGTAAAGGAATGAGACGACAGGACTTAGAAAACCGATCCACAACGACCAGGATCGTGGTGTTACCTTGTGACGGAGGAAGATCCATAACAAAGTCCACCGATAGGTGTGACCACGGCCGTTGTGGAACAGGGAGAGGTTGTAATTTCCCTCTGGGCAGGTGTCTAGGTGCCTTGCACTGGGCGCACACCAAACAGGAAGAAACATAAACCCTCACGTCCTGAGCTAAGGTAGGCCACCAGTACTTCCCACTAAGACAACGCACTGTCCGACCGATGCCAGGATGGCCAGAAGAGGGTGACGTGTGAGCCCAATAGATCAAACGATCGCGAACCTCAGACAGAACGTACACACGACCCACTGGACACTGGGGGGAGTGGGCTCCGTGCGTAATGCCCACTCGATGTCCGCGTCAACCTCCCATACCACCGGTGAAACCAGACAAGAAGCCGGAAGTATGGGAATGGGCTCCCTGGTCCGCTCCTCTGAGTCATACAGCCGGGACAGAGCGTCTGCCTTAGCATTCTGGGAACCTGGTCTGTACGATAGGGTGAACACAAAATGCGTGAAAAACATGGCCCACCTTGCCTGACGAGGGTTCAGTCTCCTCACTGCCCGTATGTACTCCAGATTGCGGTGGTCAGTCAAAATGAGAAAAGGGTGTTTTGCCCCCTCAAGCCAATGTCTCCACACCTTAAGAGCTTTCACAACAGCTAACAGCTCCCGGTCCCCCACATCATAGTTTTGCTCCGCCGGGCTGAGCTTCTTTGAAAAGAAAGCACAGGGGCGGAGTTTGGGAGGCGTACCCGAGCGCTGAGACAGTACAGCTCCTATCCCAGCCTGAATTGCAAGGAAGGATCCGGATGAGCCAGCACGGGAGCCGAGGTGAACAGCGCCTTCAGCTGACCAAAAGCCCTGTCCGCCTCAGCTGACCACTGCAGGCGCACCGGTCCGCCCTTCAGCAATGAGGTTATGGGAGCTGCTACCTGGCCAAAGCCCCGGATAAATCTCCGGTAGTAGTTGGCAAACCCCAAAAATCGCTGCACCTCCTTTACCGTGGTAGGAGTCGGCCAATTACACACGGCTGAAATGCGGTCACACTCCATCTCGACCCCTGATTCTGACGGGGGGTATCCTAAGAAAGAGACTTTCTCAGCCTTAATGTACAGGTCATGCTCCAACAGTCTACCAAGCACCTTGCGCAGCAGGGACACATGCTCGTCGCGTATAGCGGAGTAGATGAGAATATCATCTATATACACCACTACACCCTGTCCGTGCAGATCCCTGAAAATCTCATCGACAAAGGATTGAAAGACTGAGGGAGCATTCATCAACCCGTACGGCATGACGAGGTACTCATAGTGACCAGAGGTCGTACTAAATGTAATTTTCCACTCGTCCCCTTCCCGGATACGGACCAGATTGTACGCACTCCTGAGGTCCAATTTTGTGAAGAAGCGCGCCCCGTGCAATGACTCCGTCATACTAGCTATGAGAGGTAGAGGATAGCTGTATTTTACGGTTATCTGATTTAGACCTCGATAGTCAATGCATGGGCGTAAACCTCCATCCTTCTTCACAAAAAATAATCTCGAGGAGGCAGGGGAAGTGGAGGGCAGAATGTATCCCTGTCCCAGAGATTCGGTGACATACAGTGAGGTAAAAAAGTATTTGATCCCCTGCTGATTTTGTACGTTTGCCCACTGACAAAGAAATGATCAGTCTATAATTTTAATGGTAGGTTTATTTGAACAGTGAAAGACAGAATAACAACAACAAAATCCAGAAAAACACATGTCGAAAATGTTATAAATTGATATGCATTTTAATGAGGGAAATTTTGTTGACATGCGTTTTTCTGGATTTTTTTGTTGTTATTCTGTCTCTCACTATTCAAATAAACCTACCATTAAAATTAAAGACTGATCATTTCTTTGTCAGACTGATCATTTATTCACCAACTGATCTTGCATGGAGCCCCAGGTCGAGGGAGATTGACAGTTATTTTGTGTTTCTTCAATTTTTGCGAATAATCACACGAACTATTGTCACCTTCTCACCAAGCTGCTGCCATGGTGGAGAGTTCGGAATCTGATTGATTGATTGCTTCTGTGGACAGGTGTCTTTTATACAGGTAACAAACTGAGATTAGGAGCACTCCCTTTAAGAGTGTGCTCCTAATCTCATCTCGTTACCTGTATAAAAGACACCTGGGAGCCAGAAATCTTTCTGATTGAGAGGGGGTCAAATACTTATTTCCCTCATTAAAATGCAAATCTATTTATAACATTTTTGACATGCGTTCTTCTGGATTTTTGTTGTTGTTATTCTGTCTCTCACTGTTCAAATAAACCTACCATTAAAATTATAGACTGATCATTTCTTTGTCAGTGGGTAAACGTGCAAAATCAGCAGGGGATCAAATACTTTTTTCCTTCACTGAATGTCTCCATAGCTACCGTCTCCTCCTGTGACAGAGGATACACGTGACTCCTGGGAATTGCAGCGCCCTCCCGGAGATCTATTGCACAATCCCCTCGTCGATGGGGTGGTAATTGAGTCGCCTTCTTTTTACAGAAGGCGAGAGCCAAATCGGCAAATTCTGAGGGAATGTGCATTGTGGAGACATGGTTTGGACTCTCCACCGTAGTTACCCCTACGGAAACACCTACACACCTTCCCGAGCACTGAGGTGACCATCCCTTAAGAGCCCTCTGTTGCCACGAAATCCTGTGGTCATGGGTGGCTAGCCAGGGAAGCCCCAGCACCACAGGAAATGCAGGAGAATCAATAAGGAAGAGACTAATTCTCTCCTCATGACCCCACTGCGTCTCCATCCGGAGTGGAACTGTGACCTCCCTAACCATACCCGACCCTAAAGGGCGACTATCTAGGGCACGTATGGGGAAGGGCACATCTACAGGCAATATAGGAATCCCTGCTGCCTCGATTCCTTGAGGGTCCTCTCCTTCACCGTCCCGCAGTGGGTCCTCTGCGGCCACAGTTGGTGCAGGAGACCACCCCCTTGCCGGGTCTCTCCACATCAGCACCTCCAAGCTCCGTAGGAGTGGAGTCGGAAGTGCTGGGGAATGGACTGGACGGACCCTGATCCGGATGTCCGCGGGTGGCCAACAGGTCATCCAGCCGGGTCGATAAATCTACCAGCTGGTCCAGGTTTAGATTCGTGTCCCTGCAGGCCAGCGCCCTACGAACATCCTCCCGTAAACTACATCGGTAGTGGTCAATCAGGGCCCTCTCATTCCATCCCACGCTGGCTGCCAGTGTCCTGAAATCCAGGGAGAAGTCCTGTGTGCTCCTCCTTCCCTGTCTGAGGTGAAACAGACGTTCCCCCGCCGCTCTCCCCTCCGGCGGATGATCGAATACTGCCCTGAAACGGCGGGTAAAATCTTCGTAACATACGGACTCAGCGTCTATTCCACCCATGGCCCATTCCAGCGCTCTGCCTGACAGACAGGAGATGAGGGCGGACACGCTCTCGTATCCCGAGGGAGCCGGGTGGATGGTTTCCAGGTAGAGCTCCACCTGGAGCAGGAAACCCTTACACCCGGCACCTGTCCCATCATATTCCCTCGGGAGCGAGAGCCGAATTCCACTTGATCCAGGGTTTGATGGTCTTAATGGGGGAGAAATCGGAGGAGGAGGAAGTGTAGGAAACCCACCTCTCTCCCATCGATCCATGGTGTTCACCACTAGATCCATAGGCAAACCTAGTCTGCAGCATGGTCGAGTGCTGCTGGATGCATTCCTCCTACATCATTGTTACCATATTAACGTCATAGTCAACATAGCTACTAGAACTAACGCGTTAGTAAACCCGCTACAATCATGCAGTATAGTGTACAGTCAGCAGCAAGCAGTTTGTCACGCCCTGACTCAGGGGACTCTTATTTGTTGAGTCAGGGTGTGATTTTCTATGTGGTGTATATCTATGTTTATGTTCTAGTATGTGTAGTTCTATGTTGGCTGGTGTGGTTCCCAATCAGAGCCAGCTGTCACTCGTTGTCTCTGATTGGGGATCATACTTAGGCAGCCTATTGGCACTCGTTAAGTTGTGGGATCTTGTTCCGTGTGAGGTTTGTTGTGTGTTACCTTTGGACGTCACGTTTCGTTGGTTTATTGTTTTGTCGTTGTTTATTACGTTTAATATAAACATGTATGCATATCACGCTGCGCCTTGGTCTGACCCGTCTATGAACGAACGTGACACAGTTTAACAGTTACACTGGAAGGCCCCGGTGGCAATACATTTATAAAATCAATAGCTAACCTGACTTGGATGAGTTCCAATGTTGGATAGCCATAGCCAGCTAGCTAACATGGCATCCCTCTCTGTTTGAGCCGGGTGTTTGAGTAAGCTAAACTAGCTAGCTGCATTCACTTGTTAAGTAGGCCATGTGAAAGAGAAAGTAGAAAATAATACTAAATATCTCTCTCTAGCTTCTCCTTCATTTTCGAAGAAATTAATTTGTTAAAAACTGTTCAACTATTGTCTTTCTCTCTCTTTGAGTCAACCTCTCACCATATGTTATGCACTGCAGTGCTAGCTAGCTGTAGCTTATGCTTTCAGTACTATATTCATTCTCTGATCCTTTGATTGGGTGGACAACATGTCAGTTCATGCTGCAAGAGCTCTGATAGGTTGGAGGACATTCTCTGGAAGTTGTTATAATTACTGTGTAAGACTATGGAAGAAGGTGAGAACCACGAGCCTCCTAGGTTTTGTATTAAAGTCAATGTACCCAGAGGAGGAAAGAAACTAGCTGTCCTCCGGCTACACCATGGTGCTACCCTACAGAGTGCTGTTGCGGCTACTGTAGACCTTCAATACAAAACAGTGTGTTTTAATCTATAATATGGTGACGTGAATATATTTAGTATAGTTTTATCTAAAAATTATAACTTTGTTGATGTTTCACTATTTTTCTTTTTATGAAATTCACTGAGGAGGATGGTCCTCCCTTTCCTCCTCTGAGGAGCTTCTACTGACATACGCTGCTGCTACTCTGTTTATCATTAATCCTGATGCCTAGTCATCTTACCCCTATACATATCTAACCCTACCACTCCAGTATCCCTGCACATTGTAAATGTGGTTTTGGCAACTGACCCTGAAACTGACCATCTATATAGCTTACTTACTTTCTTGTGTTCTGCTTATTTCTATTTCTTCTGTGTTTTTGTTCTACTATACTTTATTTTGTAGTACTACTGATATTGTTTACCTCATTGTTGGGAAAGAGCTTGCAAGAAAGGCATTTCACTGTACTTGTGCACGTGACAAAACTTAAAACTTAGCATTTGCATTATGCAGTACGAAAATAAATTACGAAAATAAAAGTATGAAACTGTATGCACTCACTACTGTAAGTCGCTCTGGATAAGTGTCAGCTACACTACAAAAAAAAAGCTTTTGTATTCAGTAGTCCTTTCACATATCTACAGTGCCTTGCAAAAGTATTCATCCCCCTTGGCATTTTTCCTATTTTGTTGCATTACAACCTGTAATTTAAATGGATTTATATTTTGATTTCATGTTATGAACATACACAAAATAGTCCAAATTGGTGAAGTGAAAAAAATTACTTGTATCAAAAAAATGATAAGAAATAAATAACGGAAAAGTGGTGTGTGCATATGTATTCACCCCCTTTGCTATGAAGCCCCTAAATAAGATCTGGTGCAACCAATTACCTTCAGAAGTCACATAATTAGTTAGATTGCACACAGGTGGACTTTATTTAAGTGTCACATGATCTCAGTATATATACACCTGTTCTGATAGGCCCCAGAGTCTGCAACACCACTAAGCAAGGGGCACCACCAAGACAAAAATAAGCAAACACATTTGGTGTTCGCCAAAAGCCATGTGGGAGACTCCCCAAACTTATGGAAGAAGGTACTCTGGTCAGATGACACTAAAATTGAGCTTTTTGGCCATCAAGGAAAACGCTGTCTGGCGCAAACCCAACACCTCTCATCACCCAGAGAACACCATCCCCACTGTGAAGCATGGTGGTGGCAGTATCATGCTGTGGGGATGTTTTTCATTGGCAGGGATTGGGAAATTGAAGAAATTATGGATGGCGCTAAATACAGGGAAATTCTTGAGGGAAACCTGTTTCAGTCTTCCAGAGATTTGAGACTGGGACGGAGGTTCATCTTCCAGTAGGACAATGACCCTAAGCATACTGTTAAAGCAACACTCGAGTGGTTTAAGGGGAAACATTTAAATGTCTTGGAATGGCTGAGTCAAAGCCCAGACCTCAATCCAATTGAGAATCTGTGGTATGACTTAAAGATTGCTGTACACCAGCGGAACCCATCCAACTTGAAGGAGCTGGAGCAGTTTTGCCTTGAAGAATGGGCAAAAATACCAGTGGCTAGATGTGCCAAGCTTATAGAAACATACCCCAAGAGACTTGCAGCTGCTATTTGCTCAAAAGGTGCCTCTACAAAGTATTGACTTTGGGGGGGTGAATAGTTATGCATGCTCAAGTTATTTCTTGTTTGTTTCACAAGAAAAAATATTTTGCATCTTCAAAGTGGTAGGCATGTTGTGTAAATCAAATGATACAAACCCCCATAAAATCCATTTTAATTCCAGGTTGTAAGGCAACAAAATAGGAAAAATGCCAAGCCACTGTATCTCACTGTGATGTAGTAATGGCTTTGCACCGCACAGGCTGTTACAACACTTTAGTGACAGCATTTTTTTATGATGTTCGATACTTTCTCCATGCTTTTAGGTAACATTATACTAAAAGCATATTTAAAATAAAATTTGAAGCCCACTGCAATTTAGCCCAGGTCATGGTGAAGAAACTCAACTTCAGCCATTAAATCTGAAATCCTTTTCAGAACACTTTGTGTTTGGAATACGCTTGGTTGTTAAAAGTAACACAATGGACGACCTTTTTCACAGAACACGTGAACACTGAATAAATCTTCCACCGACAGCTAAAGCTATTTTAATGCTAACTTTGTGGTAACTTAATTACTGGAGGATTAACAATTATGAATCATTTCAAACTTGAAAAAGAGCACTTCCACTTCCTACCCTGCAAGCCTGTGTTTTGAATCATTATGACAATGGTGTGAATAATGTCAAATTGGTCAAGTTCGACATCTCAAAATAGGTTAAAAAACACACTCCTAATTATCACTCGGCCTCCCTTATTTCATGTGTGTAAAATAGTGTCAGGCAGGGGCTTAAAGTCAATGGTGATAAGGGTAGATATGCCAGAAAAAATCCTCTCTTGGCTGAGCTAGATTTCAAATGGAGTTGGAGAACTAGTGTTAATGGGCTTTATGTCTCTGGGGCTGCGTGGTACCAGATGTCTCTAGCTGAGGGAGACAGCCTAATTGAGACCTCTGAGATTGGGGTCCCAGAGAGTTTAGGGTGCATGGGCAGGCAAGGGCGCAGCAGCCATGGTATCACTGGAACAAGTAGGCTACCCTTGAGGGGAAAAAAGATTGAAAAAGGACATACAGTATTTAGCAGCTGTATTACATGCCCAAATGTGGTAGTGATTTCAACGACTTTTAAATGATCTGCATTATTATTTCATGCTTGAGGAGGTTGAGGATTTCTTTCCCATTTCAACTCTTGACCTTCAATCTATGTAAAAAAATGTCTCCAAATATACAGTATCTTTAATCATTCAACTCATGACCTTGACAACTTGCCGTTTGACTCCATCTTATTGTATGGCCGTGCTCTTTTGATCTTGCCTTTTAGATTATCTTGTAGGTTATTTCACTGGTAAACACTGAGGTGGGGATATATTTTGATTTTTGTATGATTATGAAAAACAGCACTTTCCTTTTAGATATGGGGGTCCTGGACATTACAATAAAATATGCATTAATACAAATCTCTCCACATTACCATAGATAATTTATATGGTGATGTGAGTAGATGCTGTAAGTCGATAGGTGTTTCAGCCAGTGGCGACCTGTGTTTTGAGCCCCACCTGTTTAGCTGAAATAAAATTAAGATAAGGGGGGGGGGGGGGTCTGTTTTGCATATTATTTTGGCATTAATACGTGTCACATATCAGCTTGCAAAATAAAAAATAAAAAAATAAAACAAATTTCAATAAAGCCGCATACAAACATGGTCTCTTTATTACTTTCTTGAGTAAGGCAGCTCCAAAATGCAGGTGTTTCAGCCTAGCTCAGTGCTTTCTGTGGTGGAGGAGCAGCCAGTGGAAAAAACAGAGTGTAGGGGTTGGTAATCTTCTCTAGTTGCACCGTGATTGGCTCAGTGTTCTGGCTCAGAACTGTCACCGCAAAATCTACAGGGAGAGCTAGAAAGTTCAACCCCCTTGGGTGCTGCCATAGATTTACATTAGAAGTGCCCATCCAAGAAGGCTCAAGGTCATTGGCCACAGGTAAAATTATGTTAAATCACGTTATATCTACCGTAGCTTTGAATGGACTGATCATGTCAACATCATACTTTCAAAATCTTAGCCAGTAATCTAGACAAGCAGTCATCATCATGAATCAAGTCGACAATCTACTGGCAAATCCTTTTCAATCCTTGTCATATGAAGATAAATTATAGATAAAACGTATCGGTGCTCATCGGCCATTGGACATAAACATTACACAACAAGTTGGAAATCGCAAATTCATCAATTAATGGTTTGGAAGGAATCAGTGGCTAACTGCAAGCGTTGCAAAGCAATCACTATTTTGCTTCCCCTGCCTGCTATTCGGTGGAGAGGGTGTGTGGTCCAAGTCTGGGTTTAAGGGTCTCTTTTCCAAGCTTAAAAGGATGAACATTCACACGCAACATCATGGGCCAGAAAAGGTTGAATACATTGGCCATGCTGTCAATCCAGCATGACTTCTGCCGTGTTCAAAACAACTGGAAACTCAGAACTGGGAAATCTCAAACTTCAGTGAGTTCAAGACAACTGGGAACTCCCCAAAAAAAGAGCTCAGACTGGGAAAATACGCTTTGAACGTTCATCCAACTCGGAATTCCAAGTCGGGACATTGGTCCTCTTTCTAGAGCTCCGATCTGAAGATCACTGACGTCATGATTTGACCATGTTTATTTCAGAGTTCCCAGTTGTCTTGAAGCACCATAAATCCAGAGAATGCCAGACTTGATGACAAAGTTTAATGACAAAATTTGTCCACAAGAAGGACCGCCGCACCACCTTCCTGTTCAAGTGAGCACAGCACAATGGTGAGTCCAAAAATGTATTGTATGCTGCTGCATAAATGATGTAATATGCCATTGAGATATGTATACCGTAGCTAAGAAAGTAATACTAAGTCTATGTTGTGTAGTAACCTGTAAGTAGCTCATGTGCCTCACCCAAATAATTTGGTCCCTTTCCCCCTTATAACTTAGCCTACTGTTCTTGGTGGTGCACATGTGAGCTAACAGCGCCGGAGAAGATGGCTGCCGTTTTACAGCCCTCTAACCAATTGTACTATTATGTGTGTTTTTCCGCGTTATTTGTAATTTATTTTGTACATAATGTTTCTGCCATCGTCTCTTATAACCAAAAAGAGCTTCTGGATATCAGGACAGCGATTACTCACCTCGTATTGGACGAAGATTTTTTCTTCAACGAGGCGGCCGCGAAGGATATCATACAGACACCCGACAAGGCCCAAATCCCCGTCATTCGCGTGAGGAAGAGACGGAGATATCGTGGACGTAGATCGGGGTGCCTTGTAAGGATCCGACGGCGAGCGAGTAAACTGCCTCTTCCATCAATCCTATTCCATCCAGGACCTCTATACCAGGCAGTGTCAGAGGAAGGCCCTCAAAATTGTAAAATACTCCAGCCACCCTAGTCATAGACTGTTCTCTCTGCTACCGCACGGCAAGCGGTAACGGAGTGCCAAGTCTAGGTCCAAAAGACTTCTCAACATCTTCTACCCCCAAGCCATAAGACTCCTGAACAGCTAATCATGGCTACCTGGACTATTTGCACTGCCCCCCCACCCCATCCTTTTTACGCTGCTGCTACTCTATTAATTATTTATGCATAGTCACTTTAACTCTACCCACATGTACATATTACCTCAACTAGCCGGTGCCCCGCACATTGACTCTGCAACGGTACCCCCCTGTATATATAGCCTCCCTACTGTTATTTTATTTTACTTCTGCTCTTTTTTTTCTCAACACTTTTTTTGTTGTTGTTTTATTTTTACTTTTTTGTTAAAAATAAATGCACTGTTGGTTAAGGGCTGTAAGTAAGCATTTCACTGTGATGTCTGCACCTGTTGTATTCGGCGCATGTGACTAATACAATTTGATTTGATTTGATGTAGCCTATAGCCTGTTTTAGAGAAATGTCATCATCGAATATTGTAAGAGCTTTCATTGTCTGCTTATATGCCCCCTTTATTTATCCTACGGTTCTGACTTGGTGTACAGGGAGAATACTGTACGAACGGCCCATGTTCTGAATTCTGTCGCTGTACATTTCAAAAGTGCTGAACAAATAGTTATATTGACTACGTCTGTCTTAGCTCGCTCATTAATGTCTTAATCGAAATGACGGATTGCCTCTTATCCGCTCATTGTTCCCTTATACCATAGTTTGTACATCTCAATTGTCAGTAGAAACCACATTTGTTTAAGCAAGTCAGCAATTTCAGCTATGTTTTTAAAAAAGTCATTAAATGAGGCTGAATTAACTGTTTCGCTGCCAGACAAGGCTCAATGGTGCTGAAAAGAAAGCTCTGCTGTTGGGACAGCTTTATGTAGGCCCTAACAGTTTGTGGGCACCGTTTGTCACCGTTATAGTGCAATTAATGTATTGTTTAGTGTTGTGTTGTGTAGTGGTTTTGCTGGCATGCATCCCAATTATTAAATTTTTTTCCCCCACCAAGTTTTACATGCTAAAATCGTCACTGGTTTCAGATGCCTTTTTAATTTGAAGTCCAATGGAATCATATCTTCAGCTTTTTACAGGGGCTGCAATCTGAAGACTGTGAAATGAGGGACGCTTCTCCTCAGCAAGGCTGTTCTGAGGAGCTCGACCACGTGGATCGCACCCTTTGGAATCCAGCGGATGCAACAAAATGCCATCAATTTTTTATATTGTAACTCTATTGTGTGGTCTCTTTTCATCTCAAGCTACCTTTCTATTTGATGTCCTTCACTGCCAACCTCTGATTCCACCTTCTACTTTACCATCTCTCCCATTCTTATGGGCGTAGGAGGAATAATCAGACTGGCATTGGCCTGTTTTGTTGGGTGTGGATGCTCTGTCAGAGCCGGTGTCAAGGAGAGCGGTCACAGTTCTTGCCTATTCTTTAGCAGAATTAGTCACTCACTCTGTGACCTAGCAGAGATGATGGACTCCCTTTCCTTTCTCTGAAATACCATTGCTGTCTCCCACATTATGCAGGTGAATGACAGCTGCCATTGCCCGGTGGGACCCACAGCCAGGCTGTGTTGACAGAACTCGGAACAGCTCTGATGATACAGGGTGATGATGCGTGCATTACCGTATCAGCAGTTTGTGATTTGAAGTTGTTGTTTTTTTACTTTTCCTCAGCAGATATTCTCAAAGGGATGTATTATTTGACTCAGGGCAAAGTATTATTTACAGAAACATATATTTCACCTGACCAAACGAATAAAATGGTTCCACCGACATAGATGAGCATTGCTGTTAGATTTCTCTTGATCTTGACTTCACCTTTTCATATCAGTTTGGAATTGCTCCTAATGTCCCTTCGCCCTACAGTAAGAGCTATTTCCTATCTGGTTAGCTGGTGAATGGGGCTGCAGCTCCCTTGCCTGCAAATACATCACTTGTATAAGAAGTGATCAATTGGAGAGGAAAGGGCTGATACAACACCGTTGAATATTTCGGGGCCTGTAATTTGATTCAATGAATTATTCATGGGTGGCCCTGTAATGAATGTAAAAAGAGTTTCCCTATCATTCATAATCTCCGGGGCTGCAGTAATGTGACTCCCTTGCTTTGAGCACTTAGTTGCATTTCCAAAAAGCCTGCTGATGGATACCTGAGCATGTAAGGAAGGGGTGGAACTAGAGACATTTTTAGTGAATGCTGAAACAGAGGCTTCAAATGTTAACACCTTAGATATAATGGCTGAGAATACAGGAAAATATAGGAAAAACCCTGTGCTCAGGGTGAGGATTTTTGATAAAGAATAGAGTAAGATGTTGGATATGATAAGGATATGTCTGAATAGATGGATATCTGAGTGTATATGTCTGGTTTACTATTGTACAATCTGCTACTGAGACAAGGCTGTGTTCCATTTCACATCATTAACATACTGTAAAGCCAGCACAGATCACAAAGACTAGCAACAATTCACAAGGTTATCTTTTTCCTTTATATGGGAGGCAGGTAGCCTAGCGGTTAAGAGCGTTGGGCCAGTAACCGAAAGGTCGCTGGTTCAAATCCCCTAACCAACTAGTTGAAAAATCTGTCGATGTGCCCTTGAGCAAAGCACTTAACCCTAATTGCTCCTGTAAGTCGAGTGTCTGCTAAATGACTAAAATGACTAAAATTGTAATCTAAGAATTCATACTCTCCTTGAAACTATTCATTGCGCTAAAGATATGCATATGTGTTCTCATTATCACCTAACTTGTCATTAAGTAAGATACAGTAGGCTACAACATATGGCAAGAAAACAAGCTGTGAAAAATAGTGTGTGTCGTAAGCAACTCACTGGAAACAATGGCATGAACCCGATTACCTGCATTTGACTTGCGCTGTCACCTCTTAAAATAGAAACGCTATTAGTCTAGAGAAGCATAACACCAAACTCCAACACCCCTGCTCTTAGCTCAAAGGGGAGCGGAATATATATATATATATATGATTGGTTATGGGTGGTGTTATGTAGCACATATCCATTCCCTATTGGAAGCATAGAGTGGCAGTATTATGCATAGTAATCAGTAATAAAGAATAGCCTTGCATTGTTCCTCTCCTGATTACTCTCCTATTGGACACAGCCATTCAGGTAGAATGAGATCTTGAATATCACTGCTGCTGCTTATATTTATTGGGCTTTTTCATGTTAGAAATATAATGCAGGGCTATAAGCCAAGTCTTAGTCTCTCTCTCTCTCTCTCTCTCTCTCTCTCTCTCTCTCTCTCTCTCTCTCTCTCTCTCTCTCTGGAGAACAACCATTCATCATAATGATTAAGTAGCTAAAGTTGTCTTAAGTAATATTTTCTTATTATTATTGAGTCTTGGGTCCTTTCACTGAACATGAAATTGCCTAGCAAACAAACACGGACACTAGTTTTGTTGGAAATACAGCTCTTAAATATTATGAATTCTCACCAGTTGGATTACATTTAGCCTATTACATTTAGCCATTTCAACAGCAACTTGCTCAATGATCCTTTCTAATACTCTTGTTGTGAAATTGCTAGTAGTTTGCTTCTCTCTGCCTTCTCTCTGCACTGTAGAGTATGCAGAGTGCTTTTTATTAAGGCCACTGCAAGCGGGGCTCTATCCACCTGCAGAAACAATCAGTCTTTTTGTGATAGCTCTGCTGGTGTCTGCCATGCTGGAAACCAAATTACAATGAGTAAATGGCCTCTGTGGTGCAAGCACAGGAATTCAGGTCATTGTGATTGGTGTGTGCGCGTGTGTGTGTGTTTGTGAGCGTGTCTATGCGTGCGTGCTTGTGCGTCTGTGTGTGTGTGTGTGTGTATCACACCAATGGCTCTTAGAAATGGTGATACCCTATGAAGTAGCTACCACTTGTACAAAACATCTTTATAGCGTTATACCACTACACAACATTGTAGAAAAGTTAAAAGCAGTGAATTTATTGGCCAGTATTTAACTTATTAATATTCAGCACTGTATATTCTTACCAAGTTTATTATTATTGATTTTTAAAAGTCAATAATGCATATTTACAAGCTAAATACACAAACTCTGTCAAACAATCTATGATCTGGGGTCGTTGAGATGGGTCAAACTTGTAGTATTGTTTTTTTTACATCTTTATCACTATTTGACATTGTCATCCTTTTCTCCAGGAATTCAAGGACAATCCTTGAATCCTGTGGTGGTGGACTGCGGAGCCTTGAAGGTGTAGGGCATGGAACAATGTTCCCTGTGATCAGGGTTGCACACTGTGATACAGACTGATAACAGCAGCAAGGCACAGAGCTTCCCCAACTCCCACCATTTCAGTGGCTCATGCACAGCTTCAGAGCTTCAGCTCACATGGTCTCTGAGCTCTCTCTCTCTCACTCTCTCTTAGCTGACCAAAGGAAGAGGCTGATTGTGTCTCAGCTCCTGGGGAAGTATAGGGCTCTCTCCAGTTACTCTGTGAGTACTCAATCAGTGGGAAACATGGTTGTCAGTGGAGCTGGTGATTTATTGCTTAGTGTAAATGAGTGCGACTTTGGGTGTTATTTCAGGTACAGGAGCTGTGGCTGCAGCTACTGTAATCCCATTGTTCTATGTGATGTGTCTACTGTACAGTGTGTGTGTGTGTGTGTGTGTGTGTGTGTGTGTGTGTGTGTGTGTGTGTGCATGCATGTAGGCATGCATGTTTTCGTGTGAGTGTTTATACCCACTTTACATTTAGCAATACTGGGCTGTGAATATTCAACATACAGCAACTAGCGCTGTCCATGGAGCTGATCTGTGTAAGTTACATTATTGGTGATGGCACTTATCGTCTTATCACCGTGTCTGCATTTCGAGCTCTGTAAGGACTAGTAGGAATTGTTTACTTTCAATTGTGTGCATCACTACAGTCCAGATAATTAGAATCTTACCATGTTCTTCCTCTTATACTCTTAAGCTCTCTTCACCTCCATGACAACAACCATTTTTCTAATAACAGTATCATTACTTACTTTACTTACCATTTTGAGCCGCTGCTTTTCATAACCCATAAAAGTAGATATTTTTTTTATTGGATAGTGATTTAAGCATATGAGTGAATTACTGAGTTACTGTATACTGCAAGTTCAGAGTGTAAAGATTCATCGGTGGGTTAATTTGAGGTCTATCTATTTATATAAACGATTTCTCTTTAGAGCTATCTTCACTCCGTCCTTCACTCTTCGTTGCCTGTTGACTCTGTGAACTCACTGTTATGTTCCTGTGAATACTAAAAAGCAATATGGGATGTAAGTAGATTTTACTTGTCAATATTCTCCTCTCCTCTAGCTATCAACATGTTTACCCATTAGCCGGTGGATGTTGATTGACAGATAGCCACCATAGTGGTGCCTAGCCCCTGCTCCCCCATGACTGGATATGGGTTGACGGTAACCTGAGATCAAGGAGATTACAGGAATGTTTTGGAAAGGCGAGCTATGATATGATTAGGATATAAATGGAAGGGGATGGACAAGATTTAATTCAGTCTATACCGCCGGTATAATATTTCATAGCAATAATTAAGGTCTGTCCATTGCAACACTGTAGATCCTTAGGCTCCCTTTCCCCCTTCCTCTCCCCTCCTCGACGTTGCAATTTCACAGAGAAATTGTTTAGTCCCTTGTAGCTCAGTTGGTAGAGCATGGCGCTTGCAACACCAGGGTTGTGGGTTTGATTCCCACGGGGGACCAGTATGAAAATGTATGCACTCTGGATAAGAGCGTCTGATAAATGACTAAAATGTAAATGTCCAGCCTGGTCCAGATGCTCTATGCCATGATTAACCCTAACAAAATGAGGCCTTTGAAACCCAGGGTGTGTGCTGGTCTTATTAAAAGGGGTACACTCGAAAAACATGACTTAATTACCTCTGGCTGGGCTGCTGATGTACATTTTCAGTAGTCACGTGTTTATCTCAGTACTCAGGAACTAATGAAGTGGAACACTGCTCACCAGAGTTCAACTGCATCCTCCTCTCAGTTCCACCTAGTTTACATATCCCACTAGGGGATACTGCTCATCAGTAATGAACATTAAACCAGCCAATGCATCAGACTAGAATCCAGCCGTGTCAATACCCATACCTCATTGAATCATTTCTCTCCAGCTAGCTATCTTAATATCGGAGGCCATTGAGGGAGAAGAGGCTCATTATCTATGCCACAGTGTTATTAGGGATTATCCCTGACAGATAGTTTCCCTTGCAGGCACCATTAGCTCAGATTCATCCCACTTGGTATTTCTAACACCTGCAACCACCATCCGCTGGGCACAAGAATTATTACCGTTGTATTTTTCTCGGGTATATAAATTAATCATGGGGTTCATGAGCAACAATTTTTTTTTTCTGGACTGTGACCAAGAAACACATCCTCCCCAAGGATGCCCAGGACCTAAGCATCATTAAAACAGAGCTGTGCTATCTGACAGAGGAACAGCGCCATCTCTCTCAGTGGTACATTACGCTTACGGGAATCTAGTCTCTGCATCTTGACGCTGAGCATAATCATAGCTGCGATCCATGAGGCAAATGCATACAGCTCCATGAGTTTGACTTTGAACGCCAGGGGGAAAGGACGTGCTACAGTGAGGAGACAAAAGAAAGTTGATCAGCTCGAAAATGAAACTGGACAGCTGACTAGAGTGAACATAAATTAGCATCGATCATCTGGCAGAGCAGGGACACTAATGACTTTAGGCTTCAGGGCCTTGTTAGACAACCTCAGCAATGGGCTGAAATGGTTCACCTTCCCTCACAATCCCATAAATAGCTATAATTCCTCAGTGAGCCTAGTCGCCATAGGAATGGCTAGATTAATGCCACTACTCCTCTACTACACAATTCATATCCATGTACAGTAACACGTTTGGCTGGATCCTAAAGTGCTTTACAGTGTTTTTGGGTTTAAATCAACTCATCCATTAACATGTGCACCACCTGTCTGGGCGATGCAGGGAAAAGAGCACCAGAATGATCACTACTGGATGCAGCAGTTCTTGGAGTTGGAAAATGTGAGGAGTAATTCCAGCCCGTTCTAAACTGAGGGATGATTGGATGGCCACAATATTATGATTAGGGATTTAGTCAAGATACAGTATTTAAGACCCTGACTCTACATCATTACAGTAGGATATACTTGGACCAAAAGGAAGAGTGCCCCCTCTTGGCCAATGTACATCACTACTGTCAGTGAATTCGTTGCACCTTATCTCACTCAGCCAGTTTTTGGCAAGCTTGCCTGAATTTAGATCACATTGATTGTGAATGACTCACCACACTAACTGGCATGTATAATTTATTGATTACAAATAGACATTTTAGGTAGTTGGCTGGCAAATATTCCTGGCAGGTTCAGAGAGTTAAACATTTCACACAAACTTAACATAACATAAAATGGTACATATACCCCCACCAAAGACTGGAGATTGATGCAGACTGATGGTATTGCAATGGATAGGGGGAAAAGTCAAAACATTTAGCTCTTCCATGATAGTTCAAATGGATCAAATGTGAGTTCCTTCTATTGTCAGATGTATACTGTTTCAGCATCAGTTTTCCCTATATGAGACAGATACATCATCCTTGTAACTCATGTAAGGGGAGTCGACATCAACCAAATGTCCGGTTATTGACTTATTCCTCCATAGTTGATTGAGACCCATCGCAAGACTGTGGGCAGAATGACTAACAAAAAGGCAGGAGGTTAAACTATGGAAACCAAATCAATAGAGATGGCTGAAAAGACCCTCTGAGTAGAAGATAAATAACCTAATAAATCTCATCTAATTTAATCTCTCTGCTCATCCCTTCTGAGATCTACTTACATTTTTTCTTCCCTGAACACTACTTTTTTCAACATCCATCAAGTTTCCTTCATGGGGTTTTCTCTAAATTGGGAATGGGACTGCACTCATTGTGAAGGAAAAAATTATGTATAAGCTTTGTATTTTCAAAGTTTAGAGAATTATTGTATCCATCAAATGTAATGATCTGATTTTAACATTTACAAAAAATCTGAAAGAACACTGTATAACTGTACAAAAGTCCATTAGCTCAACCTTCCACTACAGGAACAGTGATTGCATACCTGATTTAAGAAGTACAGTACCTATGTAGAAGTTCATGCTGAGCTTTTCAGGCACATTGTTTCATGCTGTGTCTCAGTATGTAATTTATAAAGGTAATGATTTTAGCAGTGTGCGAAACAGATTTCACTTCACTGCTTTGTTTCCTTTTAGCGTTTATAACCACCAGTGTTTACTTTCCCATCAGTGTATTAGTTAATGTTCACATGGAAGGTGACAGAATATTACAATCTAGGATCAATGTGTTTCCTTCTCAATTATATAATGTATGCCTCTGTAGCTCAGCTGGTAGAGCACAGCGCTTGTAACGCCAGGGTAGTGGGTTCGATCCCCGGGACCACCCATACACAAAAATGTATGCACGCATGACTGTAAGTTGCTTTGGATAAAAGCATCTGCTAAATGGCATATATGGACAACAACCTCTCCTTCAACATGAGCAAGACAAAGGAGCTGATCGTGAACTACAGGAAAAGGAGGGCGGAGCACGCCCCCATTCACATCAACAGGGCTGTAGTGGAGCGGGTCGAGAGCTTCAAGTTCCTTGGTGTCCACATCACTAAAGACCTATCATGCTCCAAACACACCAACAAAGTTGTGAAGAGGGCTTAGACAACACCTATTCCCCCTCAGGAGGCTGAAAATATTTGGCATGGGACCTCAGATTCTCAAAAAGTTCTACAGCTGCTCCATCGAGAGCATCCTGACAGATTGCATCACCGCTTGGTATGGAAACTGCTCGGCATCCGACCGGAAGGCGCTACTGCGCACAGCCCAGTACATCACTGGGGCCGAGCTTCCTGCCATTGAGGACCTCTATACCAGGCGGTGTCAGAGGAAGGCCCTAATAATTGTCAAAGACTCCAGCCACCCAAGTCATATACTTTTCTCTCTGCTACCGCATGGTAAGCGGTACCGGAGCACCAATTCTGGGCCAAAAGGCTCCTTAACAGCTTCTACCCGCAAGCCATAAGACTGCTGAACAGTTAATCAGATGGCTACCTGGACTATTTGCATTGACCACCTTATTTTATTATTATTTATTATTTTTTGCACTGACTCTCTTGCACAGGCTCGATGTACACTCACTGGACCTAACCACACACTCACACATACTACACTGACACTCCAACACACACACACACACACACACACACACACACACACACACACACACACACACACACACACACACACACACACACACACAAACACACACGGACACATACACAAAACACACACACGCATATTGACCCCACACACATACACTACATGACCATAAGTATGTATACACCTGCTCGTCAATCATCTCATTCCAAAATCATGGGCATTAATATGGAGTTGGTCCCCCCTTTGCTGTTATAACAGCCTCCACTCTTTTGGGAAGGCTTTCCATTAGATGTTGGAACGTTGCAACGGGGACTTGCTTCCATTCAGCCACAAGAGCATTAGTGAGGTTGCCACAAAGTTGGAAGCACAGAATCATCTTGAATGTCATTGTATGCTGTAGCGTTAAGACTTCCCTTCACTAGAACTAAGGGGCCTAGACCGAACAATGAAAAACAGCCCCAGATCATTATTCCTCCTCCACCAAACTTTACAGTTGGCACTATGCATTGGGGCAGGTAGCGTTCTCCTGGCATCCTCCAAACCCAGATTCGTCTGTCAGACTGCCAGATGGTAAAGCGTGATTCATCACTCCAGAGAACGCGTTTCCACTGGTCCAGAGTCCAATGGCGGTGAGCTTACACCACTCCAGCCAAAACTAGGCATTGCACATGGTGATCTTAGGCTTGTGTGCGGCTGCTCGGCCATGGAAACCCATTTCATGAAGTTCCCGATGAACAGTTCTTGTGCTGACGTTGCTTCTGGAGGCAGTTTGTAACTCGGTAGTGAGTGTTGCAGCCAAGGACAGATGATTGTTACGCGTTACTCGCTTCAGCACTCGGCGGTTCCGTTCTGTGAGCTTGTGTGGCCTACCACTTCACGTTGTTGCTCCTAGACGTTTCCACTTCACAATAACAGCACTTACAGTTGACCGGGGAAGCTCTAGCAGGGCAGACATTTGACAAACTGACTTGTTGGAAAGGTGGCATCATATGACAGTGCCACATTGAAAGTCACTGAGCTCTTCAGTAAGGCCATTCTACTGCCAATGTTTGTCTATGGAGATTGCTGTTTGTCTATGGAGATTGCATGGCTGTGTGCTCAATTTTATACAACTGTCAGCAACGGGTGTGGCTGAAATTGCAGAGTCCACTAATATGAATGGGTGTCCACATACTTTAGTATATATAGTGTACATTCACATTCCTTCACACTCTTCACATATGCTGCTGCTACTCTCTGTTTATTATCTACTTTATGCCTAGTCACTTTACCCCTACCTACATGTACAGTTGAAGTCGGAAGTTTACATACACTTAGGTTGGAGTCATTAAAACTCGTTTTTCAACCACTCCACAAATGTCTTGTTAACAAGCTATAGTTTTGGCAAGTCGATTAGGACATCTACTTTGTGTATGACACAAGTAATTTTTCAAAAAATTGTTTACAGACAGATTATTTCACTTATAATTCACTGTATCACAATTCCAGTGGGTCAGAAGTTTACATACACTAAATTGACTGTGCCTTTTAAACAGCTTGGAAAATTCCAGAAAATGTTTTCATGGCTTTAGAAGCTTTTGATAGGTTAATGGACATCATTTGAGTGAATTGGAGGTGTACCTGTGGATGTATTTCAAGGCCTACCTTCAAACTCTTTCCTTGACGTCATGGGAAAATCAAAAGAAATCAGCCAATACCTCAGAAAAAAATGGTAGACCTCCACAAGTCTGGTTTATACTTGGGAACAATTTCCAAACGCCTGAAGGTTCCACGTTCATCTGTACAAACAATAGTACGCAAGTATAAACACCATGGGACCACGCAGCCGTCATACCGCTCAGGAAGGAGACACATTCTGTCTCCTAGAGATGAACGTACTTTGGTGCGAAAAGTGCAAATCAATCCCAGAACAACAGCAAAGGACCTTGTGAAGATGCTGGAGGAAACAGGTACAAAGTATCTATATCCACAGTAAAACAAGTCCTATAGTGACATAACCTGAGAAAGGCCGCTCAGCAAGGAAGAACACACTGCTCCAAAACCGCCATAAAAAAGCCAGACTAAGGTTTGCAACTGCACATGGGGACAAAGATCGTACTTTTTGTAGAAATGTCCTCTGATCTGATGAAACAAAAATAGAACTGTTTGGCCATAATGACCATCGTTATGTTTGGAGGAAAAAGGGGGGTGCTTGCATGCCGAAGAACACCATCCCAACCGTGAAGCACGGGGGTGGCAGCATCATGTTGTGGGGGTGCTTTTCTGCAGGAGGGACTGGTGCACTTCACAAAATAGATGGCATCATGAGGAAGGAAAATAATGTGGATATATTGAAGCAACATCTCAAGACATCAGTCAGGAAGTTAAAGCCTGGTCGCAAATGGGTCTTCCAAATGGACAATGACCCCAAGCATACTTCCAGATTTGTGGCAAAATGGCTTAAGGACAACAAAGTCAAGGTATTGGAGTGGCCATCACAAAGCCCTGACCTCAATCCTATAGAATATTTGTGGGCAGAACTGAAAAAGCATGTGCGAGCAAGAAGGCCTACAAACCTGGCTCAGTTACACCAGCTCTGTCAGGAGGAATGGGCCAAAATTCACACAACTTGTTGTGGGAAGCTTGTGGAAGACTCCCCAAAATGTTTGACCCAAGTTAAACAATTTAAAGGCAATGCTACCAAATACTAATTGAGTGTATGTAAACTTCTGACCCACTGGGAATGTGATGAAAGAAATAAAAGCTGAAATAAATCATTCTCTCTACTATTATTCTGACATTTCACATTCTTAAAATAAAGTGGATATCCTAACTGACCTAAAACAGGGAATTTTTACTAGGATTAAATGTCAGGAATTGTGAAAAACTGAGTTTAGATGTATTTGGCTAAGGTATGTAAACTTCTGACTTCAACTGTACATATTACCTCAATTACCTTGACTAACCCGTACCCCTGAACTTTGACTCGGTACCAGTACCTTGTTATTATTATTTTGTTGTTATTATTTAGTTTATTTAGCAAATTTTTCTGACTTTTTTAAAACTTTGCATTGTTGTTGAAAGGAAAACTCCACCCAAAAACAATATTTTGGTATTTGTTTCATTAGTCCATTGTTGATATAGTCCCAAAATGTTTTGCTTTTCAGCAATCATGTTTGGAAGATAATGTAACTTTAAAAATACAGAAATCATATGATGACAATGGGCTTGTAAGTAAGCATTTAATGGTAAGGTATACCTGTTGTATTCGGCGCATGTGACAAATAAAATGTGATTTCATTTGATTATATTATACATTATTTCGAAGAGGTACTGCACCAATTCAAATCCAAATCACATTTTATTGGTCGCATAAACATATTTAGCAGATGTTATTGCGGGTGTATCGAAATGCTTGTGCTCCTAGCTCCAACAGTGCAGAAATATCTAACAATATTATAATAACGATATTAATTAAACCGTCTCCCATTCAAACATCTCCCATTAGGCCTGTTAATACTCCAGGTATTTATTTCCGATACCAGCACAATATAATGACTTTATGTTATTGATACCTGACCCTCTCTGTCTGGAACTGCTGATCAGAGCCTGTGAATGTAATGTGTTGAGCAGCAACACTTTGCTTTTAGAATTCACAGCAGTAACAGTTCCCTCATGATTCATAGAGGATATCGTCTGTGTCTGTGTCTACTCTGTTTTGAAGTGGATTGAATGCCTTTCCACTAGATGGATTGCTCTCTCTAGTTCTCTCAATAGAGGCAGTTTAATTTAATATGTCTCACCACGCTGTCTTATTTCCTGCCATTTAAAAGTCTCACATCGAACGCCACCCCGGCACATCCTTTTCACTGATATATGGGGAGAGAAATTCATGCAGATCTGTATTTGCATCACATTATTTTCACAGTGTAAATGTGTTGAACCAACAATAGTTTTAGAGAAATCTAAACATTGCCTTTGGCAGGGGGGCTGTGCTGGTCATCGGCTGCTGCTGTAAGCCTTGAATCTTTTTTCTCGCTCCTTTGACTTGTCCTCCTGGGAGATATTGTAGCAGCAGAATGTATACACCAAATATCAGCTCCCATGGATAAGATGCTAGCTGCCCCTCAGGCACAGGGTCTTGGCTCTGCTTATTAGATTAATGATTTGTTAACGGCTCACTGATTTTCCTCAAGTTCCAGTTCCGTTTTTTCGACAGGCTCAGTGTATATTGCAAAAGGATTGTTGCCGCATTGCCCATTTCCTCTTTTCTCCTTCCACAGCTAAAAGAAGCAGAGTTTACACAGGAACTATTCTCCTCTCACTGGCAATTGGATGGGAGAAAGACAATCTTTGACCTCGCAAACTGAAGATGTTGTTGCCATGGGAACTGTTAATCCTTCTGTCACTCAAGGACTGCTTTGCTGGTAAGATGGCCCCCAAGTCGCCGTTGATACCACACCTGATCTGCACACTCATCTCTTGCATGTCTGTTTCATCCTTTCCTTATCTCTTCAAAGAGTATCATGCCATTCTCACCCAGGATGCATGCTGTTAGAGGGTTACCAGTGGTACAACATCTCTCTCTCATCTCTCTCATCTCTCTCTTCTCTCTCTCTTCTCTCTCTCTGTATATATATATATATATATATATATATATATATATATATATATATATATATATATATATATATATATTCAGTACCAGTCAAAAATTTGGACACACCTACTAATTTAAGGGTTTTTCTTTATTTTTACTATTTTCTACATTGTAGAATAATAGTGAAGGCATCAACACTATGAAATAACACTTATGGAATCATGTAGTAACCAAAAAAGTGTTAAACAAATTATTCTTTATTTTGTATTCATCAAAGTAGCCACCCTTTAAATTGATGACAGCTTTGCACACTCTTGGCATTCTCTCAACCAGCTTCACCTGGAATGCTTTTCCAACAGTCTTAAAGGAGTTCACACATACGCTGAGCACTTGTTGGCTGCTTTCCCTTCACTTTGCCGTCCGACTCATCCCAAACCATCTCAATTGGGTTGAGGTCGGGGGATTGTGGAGGCCAGGTCATCTGATGCAGCACTCCATCACTCTCCTTCTTGGTAAAATAGCCCTTACACAGCCTGGAGGTGTGTTGGGTCATTGTCCTTTTGAAAAACAAATGATAGTCCCACTAAGCCCAAACCAGATGGGTTGGCGTATCGCTGCAGAATGCTGTGGTAGCCATGCTGGTTAAGTGTGCCAGCAAAGCACCCCCACACCATAACACCTCCTCCTCCATGTTTTACGGTGGGAACTACACATGCGGAGATCATCCGTTTACCCACACCGCGTCTCACAAAGACACGGCGGTTTGAACCAAAAATCTCAAATTTGGACTCCAGCCCAAAGGACAAAATTCCACCGGTCTAATGTCCATTCCTCGTGTTTCTTGCCCCAAGCAGGTCTCTTATTCTTATTGGTGTCCTTTAGCAGTGGTTTCTTTGCAGCAATTCGACCATGAAGGCCTGATTCACACAGTCCCCTCTGAACAGTAGATGTTGAGATGTGTCTGTTACTTGAACTCTGTGAAGCATTTATTTGAGCTGCAATTTCTGAGGCTGGTAACTCTAATGAACTTATCCTCTGCAGCAGAGGTAACTCTGGGTCTTCCATTCCTGTTTCATCATAGCGCTTGAAGGTTTTTGCGACTGCACTTGAAGAAACGTTCTTGAAATGTTCCGTATTGACTGGCCTTCATGTCTTAAAGGCTCTGTCGTAGCCGGCCGCGACCGGGAGACCCATGGGGTGGCGCACAATTGGCCCAGCGTCGTCCAGGGTAGGGGAGGGAATGGCCGGCAGGGATGTAGCTCAGTTGGTAGAGCATGGCGTTTGCAACGCCAGGGTTGTGGGTTCGATTCCCACGGGGGTATGACATTTTTTTTAAAATAAAAATAAAATAATAATGTATGCACTCACTAACTGTAAGTCGCTCTGGATAAGAGTGTCTGCTAAATGACTAAAATGTAAATGTAAAATGTAAAGTAATTATGGACTGTCGTTTCTCTTTGTTTTTTTTAGGTGTTCTTGCCATAATATGGACTTGGTCTTTTACCAAATAGGACTATCTTCTGTATACCCCCCCCTACCTTGTCACAACACAACTGATTGGCTCAAACGCATTAAGAAGAAAATAAATTCTACAAATTAACTTTTAAGAAGGCACACCTGTTCATTGAAATGCATTCCAGGTGACTACCTCATGAAGACAGTTAAGAGAATGCCAAGAGTGTGCAAAGCTGTCATCAAGGCAAAGGGACTATAATATATTTTGATTTGTTTAACACTTTTTTGGTTACTACATGATTCCATATGTGTTATTTCATAGTTTTGATGTCTTCACTATTATTCTACAATGTAAAAAATTGCAAAAATAACACATATGGTGTGTTTGGGGTCGTTATCATGTTGGAATAGTCTCCGAAGGGAGGGGATCATGCTCTGCTTCAGTATGTCACAGTACATGTTGGCATTCATGGTTCCCTCAATGAACTGTAGCTCCCAGACCATGACACTCCCACCACCATGCTTGACTGTAGGCAAGACACACTTGTCTTTGTACTCCTCACCTGGTTGCCGCCACACACGCTTGACACCATCTGAACCAAATAAGTTTATCTTGGTCTCATCAGACCACAGGACATGGTTCCAGTAATCCATGTCCTTAGTCTGCTTGTCTTCAGCAAACTGTTTGCGGGCTTTCTTGTGTATCATCTTTAGAAGAGGCTTCCTTCTGGGACGACAGCCATGCAGACCAATTTGATGCAGTGTGCGGCATATGGTCTGAGCACTGACAGGCTGACCCCCCACCCCTTCAACCTCTGCAGCAATGCTGGCAACACTCATACGTCTGTTTCCCAAAGACAACCTCTGGATATGACGCTGAGCACGTGCACTCAACTTCTTTGGTCGACCATGGCGAGGCCTGTTCTGAGTGGAACCTGTCCTGTTAAACCGCTGTATGGTCTTGGCCACCGTGCTGCAGCTCAGTTTCAGGGTCTTGGAAAACTTCGTATAGCCCAGGCCATCTTTATGTAGAGCAACAATACTTTTTTTCAGATCCTCAGAGAGTTCTTTGCCATGACGTGCCATGTTGAACTTCCAGTGACCAGTATGAGGGAGTGTGAGAGCGATGACACCAAATTTAACACACCTGCTCCCCATTCACACCTGAGACCTTGTAACACTTACGAGTCACATGACACCGGGGAGGAAAAATGGCTAATTGGGCCCAATTTGGACATTTTCACTTAGGGGTGTACTCACTTTTGTTGCCAGCGGTTTAGACATTAATGGCTGTGTGTTCAGTTATTTTGAGGGGACAGCAAATGTACACTGTTATACAAGCTGTACACTCACTACTTTACATTGTCGCAAAGTGTAATTTCTTCAGTGTTGTCACATGAAAAGATATACTCAAATATTTACAAAAATGTGAGGGGTGTACTCACTTTTGTGAGATACTGTATGTATAAATATAACATTCTATTGGTTGCAAGAATTTTGTATAATAATTTAAATTGAAAAACTCAATTTCATTGTGCCATGGAATCGGTACATCAAAAATGTCTTCCCAAGTATTATGCAATCTGTATGGCACAGCTGTCAATTTTTTGGTCCTTAAATCAAACTGGTATACTTTTTTATTTATCACAATTTTCTTTAATCAATTTTGGTCTTTAATACAGGGCCGACAGACAAGTTCCTTACTTTATCCCCCTACCACTTGCCTCTTCCATTTTTGCGTTAATGTTGCAATTAGTTGGTTGTAATTTTGGATAGAGCAGACATTTCTGTATATTTTTGTTAACTGCATGGGTGACATAACTCCACCAGTCCTATTTATGATATAATTTACAAAGATTATACAATTTTTTAAACATTGTTTACAAAAATAATGTTTTTTTATCATGTGTCAAACTTGACCAAACTTGGAGTGAAAGTTGTAGAGTTTGTGATTAACTCAGTTACAATGGTTTCTATGCTGCTGATCTATGTTTTATTTCTCATTCTTCATGTCATATGTCTCGCTTTATACTCACATCTCCTTGTAGTACAATGGGAATAACACTTCCTTACCTTCTATATCTCGCCCTCTGCCAAAACACTCAACACACACCTGTAAGGTCCCAATTGCTAACCTGAATTCCGTTTCCATACACCTGAGTGACCTGGTAAAGGCAGAGCTCTGGAGTTTCAATAGAGCCGAGTATCTCCCACACGGTTATGTCATAATACTGTTATCATATTATGAACTATCTACAGAATGAAGAGGGGTTTGAAGTTGACAGGCCTGGCTGACAGATATAAATGGAAGTCAAACCGAATGTTTACAAGTCGTCAGACAAATGTATTTAAATGTAAACAGTATATGGAGTAGGTGGCCATTGTGTTGTTTTCTATGCTTCCATCTCCATTGATTTAGCATTTTGTCTGAAGTCAGCACTTTCTCAGGGACACGTACGGATCTAGGCAGCCTGGAAAGGGAAACAGACAATGAGGAGGAGGTAACAGAATGAGGAGAAGGTAACAGAATGAGAGGGGGGTAACAGAATGAGGAGGAGGTAACGGAATGAGAAGGGGGTAACAGAATGAGAAGGGGGTATCGGAATGAGAAGGGATAACAGAATGAGGAGGGGGTAACAGAATGAGGAGGGGGTAACAGAATGAGGAGGAGGTAACAGAATGAGGAGGGGGTAAGAGAATGAGAAGGGGGTAACAGAATGAGGAGGGAGTAACAGAATGAGGAAGGGGTAAGAGAATGAGGAGGGGGTAACAGAATGAGGAGGGGGTAACAGAATAAGGAGGAGGTAATAGAATGAGAAGGGGGTAATAGAATGAGGAGGAGGTAAGAGAATGAGAAGGGGGTAACAGAATGAGGAGGGAGTAACAGAATGAGGAAGGGGTAAGAGAATGAGAAGGGGGTAAGAGAATGAGGAGGGGGTAACAGAATGAAGAGGGGGTAACAGAATGAGGAGGGGGTAACATAATGAGGAGGGGGTAACGGAATGAGGAGGGGGTAACAGAATGATGAGGGGGTAACGGAATGAGGAGAGGGTAACAGTATGAGAAGGGGGTAACAGAATGAGGAGGGGGTAACAGAATGAGGACGGGGTAACAGAATGAGGAGGAGGTAATAGAATGAGAAGGGGGTAACATAATGAGGAGGTGGTAACGGAATGAGAAGGGGGTAACAGAATAAGAAGGGGGTAACAGAATGAGAAGGGGGTAACGGAATGAGAAGGGGCTAATGGAATGAGAAGGGGGTAACAGAATGAGGAGGGGGTAACAGAATGAGGGCGTAAGAGAATGAAGAGGGGGTAACAGAATGTGGAGATGTCAAAGACTTCTACTTTGTGCGAGTTTAAGTATTTTCCACATCATTGAGCTTTCATTTACATAAATGCACATATAATTGATATTCAGTGTGCATGTTTAGTTTGATGGCAAGAGGAGAGTGACTGCAAGCCAGGGTGACTTCTCTCAAACTTACATGAAGCATTTCCCAGGTCGAATAGCCCAGCTATAAAAGGTTCATTCATTTATTTCATTTAAAGCACATAGGGAAATGAAGCACCTCCCTTGGAGGCTGGTAAAGGAAAGGAGGCCCTCACCTTAGGCAACACTTCTCCCCCACACTCTCATTAGGGTGATGATGCGGGAGGGACTACTTCTCTTTGCCCTAGTCGTCAAGGTTAGAGACCATATGAAAGAAAAAAAAAACAGGTGATTTTCAAAGGGGACATAAAATTTTTTACTATAGCTGTGAGAAGCCACCAGGATACTGTAACCTACAGTATGTCTCAACACCAGGATACTGTAACCTACAGTATGTCTCAACACCAGGATACTGTAACCTACAGTATGTCTCAACACCAGGATACTGTAACCTACAGTATGTCTCAACACCAGGATACTGTAACCTACAGTATGTCTCAACACCAGGATACTGTAGCCTACTGTATGTCTCAACACCAGGATACTGTAACCTAATGTATGTCTCAACACCAGGATACTGTAACCTACTGTATGTCTCAACACCAGGATAATGTAACCTAATGTATGTCTCAACACCAGGATAATGTAACCTAATGTATGTCTCAACACCAGGATACTGTAACCTACTGTATGTCTCAACACCAGGATACTGTAACCTACTGTATGTCTCAACACCAGGATACTGTAACCTACTGTATGTCTCAACACCAGGATAATGTAACCTAATGTATGTCTCAACACCAGGATAATGTAACCTACTGTATGTCTCAACACCAGGATACTGTAACCTACTGTATGTCTCAACACCAGGATACTGTAACCTACTGTATGTCTCAACACCAGGATAATGTAACCTAATGTATGTCTCAACACCAGGATACTGTAACCTAATGTATGTCTCAACACCAGGATACTGTAACCTACTGTATGTCTCAACACCAGGATACTGTAACCTAATGTATGTCTCAACACCAGGATACTGTAACCTACTGTATGTCTCAACACCAGGATAATGTAACCTAATGTATGTCTCAACACCAGGATAATGTAACCTAATGTATGTCTCAACACCAGGATACTGTAACCTACTGTATGTCTCAACACCAGGATACTGTAACCTACTGTATGTCTCAACACCAGGATACTGTAACCTACTGTATGTCTCAACACCAGGATAATGTAACCTACTGTATGTCTCAACACCAGGATACTGTAACCTAATGTATGTCTCAACACCAGGATACTGTAACCTACTGTATGTCTCAACACCAGGATAATGTAACCTACTGTATGTCTCAACACCAGGATAATGTAACCTAATGTATGTCTCAACACCAGGATACTGTAACCTACTGTATGTCTCAACACCAGGATACTGTAACCTACTGTATGTCTCAACACCAGGATACTGTAACCTACTGTATGTCTCAACACCAGGATAATGTAACCTACTATATGTCTCAACACCAGGATACTGTGACCTACTGTATGAATAGTGAAGACCATTAGTTCTGTTGGGGGGGACTTTACCCATTATGGGAATGATAGCTACATTTCAGTGGAGTTAATTAATGTAACATTGGGTAATTACTCTGGTGAATTGGTATGTTGGCCGCAGCTTACCAAAACAACAGACCTGACTGAGCTGCCATGCGTGTCATGGGTATGCCAACAACAGACTGCACGTTGGTTAGAATTCAAATGGAAAGAAGGAAAACACTGTAGGATATGTCAGTGTGTACTGTAAATTGCAGAGTGCTAATATGCATGCAGAGCTACAGGGTGTAGAGAATGTAATCAGTTAATTGGCCTCTTGTGTCAGTGTAGTATTTGTCCTCTCTCATGTCAACACTGTGGGCCAAATTTGTTGCCTAAGACTACTGTATGTATAATGAAATGGTTTGGCACATAATTGAGTATAGTTTCATACAACTTATCATTTGTCCTCAGTAATTCTCCTCTGTATTGCTTTTACCATTCAGACATTGTTGTCAGCAGCAAGGTAAAACTAGAACAGTTGTGCTCTTTCACTCAGAGAGAAACATCCGCCATGGACCCGTCTTCAGTCAAGAACCAAGTGACAGCATTTTCCCCTTGAGTTTTGAGGACAACAAGGTGTTCATCAATTGTAAAGCAAAGGGAAACCCAGCCCCGTATTATAAGTAGGTGTTTGTCCCTTTAACTTTTCATACCTTTCCTCTTGTCACGATTTTAACTGATAATACTGTTTTATCCTTTTGGTCTATATTGTCTCGATTTTCTAAACAACTCCATCAGTTATGAACACATCTGATAGTGATGAATAATCATTGTGTTTGTGTGTGTTGCTGTACAGATGGAAGGTTGATGGGAGAGATATTGACATGGATTCGAACTACAACCTGGTTGAAGGAAACCTGTTGATCAATAACCCTCATGCAACACATCATGGGGGGGTTTACCAGTGTATTGCTACCAATGCCTTTGGAACCATCGTCAGCAGGGAGGCCAAGGTGCAGTTTGCATGTGAGTACATCTAGTCCTCTATCTAATACGAACAACAAAATACTGCCATTTCAGACATTTACCTAAACAGTGAATTTTTTGACCACTTCTCCTTCTTAGACACATTCTGTTTTTCTTGTGATGACACATCGAGTGAAGGCGGGATTTGCTGTGATTTGATGCACAATTGAGTACAGCATAAGCGAATCATTCAGGTTACGAACACAAAAAGTGTTTTTCCTCTCATCCTGTCTTTTAATTTGAAAAGAGACGTTATTGGGGGTAATTGCCATGTTGACATGTACTAAGCCTGCAGCTCCATTAGTGATTAGTGTAAGTCTGAATCTTAGCATGGTTTTAACACTGGCTTAATGCTACACCCTGAGAATCACATCGTCTGGAGCATTTCAACAACAGAAGGCTACTTTTCTCTTCCTCTCACTCAAATGCACTGAGAAATTCACTCCCTCTATAGCTTGTGAAAAGATAAACATGATTTTAGACTAAAGTTATCCTATGAATCCATCAACATGTTCACATCTCTAGAGATAATACTAAGACTATCCCAGTTATAAAGGTCCACCGAAATTATCTTCCTTGCTGATTGCTTGTTTATCGTTGGACAATCTTTAATTGGGAGACCTGTTTGGGTGTTCATATGTCAGTTGAACATTTAGTTATGTTGTTTCACTTTACAACGCAGGTTTACTGCCAGTCTCAGCTAATTAACCAATCTAACCCATTACATTAGGGAAATTATAACCAATCTCAGGTGGTAGGGGGTTGTTATATTCATGCAGGTAGGGGGTTCATACTTGATCTTTTCATTTAAATGGTGATAAGCCTTCGGATGAGATGAGTTATGACTTTATTATTCTTGATATTTGCCTGTCCCCTCTTGGGATTTGGATGATATTTTCAAAGGTTTGTGGTCCCTAGTGCTGTTTGTTTTTCCTTATAAGGCAGTAGCATTTAATGAAAAGTGAAAGTGATCTGTAAATCCAGTTTAGAGGAAGGTATTTACGTCTCTCCCTATTCACACGTCACTGTTGGTATCAGCAGGGAACTAAAGTGGATGAGGTATAAGCAATGTGCATAGAGAGGAAAATGGTCTTCAAAATGAAAATGCCCTCTCAAGAATCTCACTGCGCTGTAGAGGCTGTTTGCTATAGAAATCTGAAAGTAATCAAAGCCCCTTTTATCTTTGCCTCCTCACAGATCTCCAGAACTTCAGCAGAAAGCCCAGGAACACAGTGTCAGTGAGAGAAGGCCAGGCTGTGGTGCTACTGTGTGGCCCTCCACCCCATAATGGAGGTACTATAATGCTTTGTATCCTCAAAGCTCACAGATTACTTGCTGCTTCACTCTCAGTCACGCCCTGCACATCTTATTGTTCTTCACTGTCATACTCACTGTCTTTCCCCAACACTGCTATACATTTCTGTTCTCATGCCTACTATTTCTTCTCACTACTCTTTCTTTCTTTTTCTTTCTTTCACCTTTATTTAACCAGGTAAGCCAGTTGAGAACAAGTTCTCATTTACAACTGCGACCTGGCCAAGATAAAGCAAAGCAGTGCGATAAAAACAACAACACAGAGTTACATATGGGGTAAAAAAACACAAAGTCAAAAAAATACAACAGAAAATATATATACAGTGTGTGCAAATGTAGCAAGTTATGGAGGTAAGGCAATAAATAGGCTATAGTCTATTTTAAATCTTTCAGTCTTTTCATATCCTGTTTCCTCTCCTGTGGGACTGGCTTTTATGATCATTCCTACTGGACTGTAGCAGCACCACTCCTCTAGGTGAACGCTCCCCAAACTCAGCCCTTCACATCCATAGTTCATACCCTCACACTTCATGGCCTCAAGCTCACTTTTTCCCCCATGTGAGCCGCGACCATGCTGTCATCTGTAAAGCCTCCGGTGCTCCACTTCCTAGCGTCAGGTTTTTTCAGTGTAGCCTGGGTATCTGTGGGTAGTAAAGGCTCCTGGTGGCTGGTGTGTCGCGGGGGGAAGGTTTATCCCGTGGCACAGCTGTGAGTGTGTGTGCTGCTGATTAGCAGACCCTCAAAGTGCCCGCAATCCCACAGCCATTCCGCGCCACCAGCACACTTTCACGCCAGTGCACCAGCATTTCACAACTCTGTTTCTAACTGAATCAATTTCCAGAAGGGATTTGAACTGCACCGTTTGCAATTTGCCCTCCTTTTCCCAAAATGCCTTCATCTCTTTATTTGACATTTTCAAGCCAGATAGACCATTGTCACACATTTTATGGGATTTTGTTACACGATGCTGCTGTCTCCAGGTGGATTTGAGAGGAAGTCCTGTGTGGCTCAGTTGGTAGAGCATGGTGCTTTCAACGCCAGGATTGTGTGTTAGATTCCCACGGGGGGCCAGTATGAAAATGTATGCACTCCCTGCTGTAAGTTGCTCTCGATAAGAGTGTTTGCTAAATGAATCAAATGTCAACTCTTAAATTGGAAAACAATGTTGTGGATTTTAGATCCAAGCAAACATGTTTTTTAGTTTTCTGCCATAAGTTGCAGTAATGTCAAACCAATTGAATGCAAGTTAATGCTTGTACAGAAATACATTTACCTATATAAATAGAAAAAATTAATGTTATTTGAAGCAACTTTGAGCAATCAGTGTTAGGTGGGCTAAATCGGTCTGTGTTCAGTGTGATGTGGTCTATAATGGTCTGTGTTAAATTCTGTCTGAGGGCATAAGATTATGTGCCTGCGAGTCCTCTGTTGTTGTGAGACCACAATCCGTAAGCAGAACCACTCGGTCTAATCATGAAAGGTCTGTCATTCTGCCCTGACTTTCACTATGATGATTTTTTATTCACTGTTTCCCAGAAGGAAGCAATGGGATGTTTTACTGTCAAGTCAAAAGACTGACTGCAGGATGTAATGTGTTTCTGATCACAGAGGGGCTCTAATACCCTAGCCCATCCTACCCTCCCTGTCCCTCACACCTCTAATAAGAAGCTCTTAATTTCACATACATTTCTTCAGATCCCGCTGCTCCATGCCCCATTCTCTCTCTCTCTCTCTCTCTCTCTCTCTCTCTCTCTCTCTCTCTCTCTCTCTCTCTCTCTCTCTCTCTCTCTCTCTCTCTCTCTCTCTCTCTCTCTCTCTCTCTCTCTCTCTCTCTCTCTCTCATTAATATTAAAGGGAAGCTGAGTCTAAAGGCTTTCAGGACAAAAAGGACCCAGCCTAGATTACGATAATGTTTTGTCTGTGTGATCTGCACAAGCCTGTGGCACTGACCCTTAATACTGACACTTAATATGTGCGGGAGGAGGATCTAGCTTGGCTAACTGAAAATGTAATTCAATAGCGTATCCAAATCTCTGCTTACTCTCTGGGATGCCTAGAGATGTGAAAAGGGCAAGGTTCAGCCATGTTAAGCATAACAATTTGAATGATGCATTATTGAATTAGTAACTGTTTGCACATATCTGGCACGGGAAATGGCAAAGTCACCTCACACTGTCTAAGTGCAATGTTTCATTGATATTATAAGTAGAAAACTGGACTCAGCTACTTTATGTCTCCACCTTTTTTATAGCTACAGTACAGGTACAAGAATCTAACCTGATCTCTTGTCTATTCTTAGTTTCACCACACTGGCAGATTTTGGAATGTCATTGGAACATGTATCTCTTCCTTTGTCAATACCCACGATCCTCTGCGGTTGCTGTCTGTGCTCTTCCTCTGCAGAGATCAAATACTCATGGGTTTTCAATGGACGCCCAAGTTTCCTGCTGCAGGATACCCGTCGCTTCGTCTCCCAGAGGACAGGCAACCTGTACATCGCCAAAGTGGAGGCCTCCGATGTGGGGAATTACACGTGTGTGGTGAGGAACATGATGACCAACGCCACCGTGTACAGCTCGCCCACCCCTGTGGAGCTGCGCAGGGACGGTAAGCATGCTCCACTGGCTCCTGCTTATCCTGCACGCTGAACCTGCCTGTGCCGTTGAAGGGGAGTGAAAGCTAAGGAGATAAAATCAGCCATCTGTTTGTTTTTCTGCTGCTTAGGAGCGGGGTTGTGCAGTATTCACACTCTACAGAGCTGTGGGTCTGAAAAGCCCTCTCTCTCTGCATGAAAAGACACATTTAAACATTTACATATCCAGAAATGCAGAGTGCACAGACACACATACATGCAGGCACACATGCGCATGCACACAAACATACTTCTGCACAGGGAGATTCACCTCACCTCAACCCCATTACTGCTGATTATACAGTGTGTGCCACTTAAGATTTGAGCTGGAGCAGAGCTGTTATCCAAAGTCATACAACCCCTGAACAAAGTATTGCTTTAAAGCATATCAACATGCAGGCTTGCCCTCTACCATCCTGTCCTGTGCCACAGTTCTTGCATTTAATTAGAATTATAAAACACAACGTTCACTTTGTGTTTGAATGAATGTGATTTTCTTTCACCTCACACAGCTGTAATGGCAGAGTATGAGCCAAAGATCGAAGTTCAGTTCCCAGAAAGTCTTCATGTCGCCAAAGGATCATCAGTGAAACTGGAATGCTTCGCCTTAGGAAAGTAGGTCTCAACTGGGATCATTATCAAGAACACTGTAGAAGCATCACATAGTCTGCATATGGAATTTAATATTCTGAGAATGTACTGTATTAGTCATGGCCAGACATCTCCCATGGCACACACCACTGTTAGATACAGTTGTTAGTGAAAGTATACACACCCCTTGCACAGTCTTCACATTTTGCTGCCTTAAAATTACATCTAAAAAGGATGTTTTTGTGGTCCTCTGTAGCTCAATGTGGTCCTCTGTAGCTCAATTGGTAGAGCATGGCGCTTGTAACGCCAGGATAGTGGGTTCGATCCCCGGGACCACCCATACGTAAAAATGGATGCACACATGACTGTAAGTCGCTTTGGATAAAAGTGTCTGCTAAATGGCATATTATTATTACAAATTGATTGTTTTTCCAATTGATCTACACAACCTACTCCACATATTCAAAGTGAAAGAAAAATTATATAAATATTTAGAAATTACTAAGAAATACAAAATGAGGATGTCTTGATTGCGCATGTCTTCACACCCCAGAGTTAATACTCGGTGGAAACACCTTTGGCAGCCATTACATCTGTGAATCATTCTGAATAAGACTACCAACCTTGCACAACTAATCCATTGTTTTTGTCAAAATTGCTCAAGCTCAGAAAATTGGGTTGGATCAGTGATGGACAGCAATATTTAAACCTTGTCTGTGATTTCTTAAGCAGATTTAAGTCAGGACAGAGACTGGACCATTCAGGAACACTCAACACCTCTTGGAAAGTCATTGTGGTGTGTCTTTGGCAGTACAATTTATGTAATTGTCCCATAGAAAAATACAACTTTATCCCAAGGTTAGGTTTTCAGAAGACTGTGGCAGGTTTTCTCTAACTTTTTACCTGGGCTTTGCTCCTTTCATATTTATTTTGATCCTAACAAACTCCCCAGTCCCTGCCGGTGACAAGCAGCATCATGTTATGGGTATGATTGTTATCGGCAGGGACTGGGGAGTTTGTCAGGATCAAAAGAAATACGAAAGGAGCAAAGCCCAGGTAAAAAGTTAAAGGAAAACCCGACTCAGTCTACTGAAAACCTAACCCTGGGATAGGGTTGTATTTTTCATTGAGACAATTGTTATTGTCAAAGACACACCAGAATGGCTATTCAAGAGCTGTTGAGTGTTTCTGAGTGGTCTAGTTAAATCTGCTTGAAAATTAGAGACACAATTTGAATATTGCTGTCTATCAATTATTCCCAACCAAATTTACTGAACTAAAGCAATTCTTACAAAAACAATTGGTAGAATATAATTTAAAATGATTCACAGTTGTAATGGCTGCCAAAGGTGCCTCCACCAAGTATTAACTCTGGGGTGCGAAAACATCAAGACATTTTCATTTTATTTTTTTTATTTTTTGGAAAATGTTCTATAACTTTCTTTCACTTTGAAAATGTGGAGTAGGTTGTATAGATCTGTAGGGAAAAAAATCTAATGTAATCCCTTTTTAGATTTGATTGTATAGCAGCAAAATGTGAAGACTGTGCAAGGGGTGTGTAGACTTTCTCTAGGCACTGTATCTATGTCTGGCAGCTAATGTCTTAATACTAAGTGTCAGTATCAAGCATGTGGCTGTGGTGACCTTTACTACCTGACCTCTCCAGCCCAGTGCCTGCCATCACATGGAGGAGAACAGATGGGAATCCCCTCCCTGGCAAGATCAAAATCAACCATTCCAACGGGGTCCTAGAAATACCATATTTCAGACCGGAGGATGCTGGTGCATATGAGTGTGTTGCAGAGAACTCCAGAGGAAAGAACGTCGCCAAAGGGCAACTCATATTCCAGAGTATGATCGCTCACAATGTATATAAATTAACAGTTGTATGTTGCTTTTGTGATATGTGATAAAGAATTGAACTGTACAGAAGGTCATGAACAGTCCAAATCATGTTTTTCATGAAATTTGATGATATTTGGATGAAACCAGATCAAAGTATGATGGCAAAAGTATGAAAAATGACTGTTGCTTCTACATTGATCAAGTTTGATCATAAAGTCACTGGTCCCCAGCCCCCTGTCAAACACTTGGATTCAGGAGGCGGGATTATTAAAGGGATATGGTGACATTACCTTAACCCTCTCATTTTAATACACCAATGGTAAGATGATGTTCTCTTACCTAATTTAAATAAGTACCGCCTTGTAAACAACATCGGAGAAGGCATGTTTGCAGAGGGGCATGGTTATATATAGCTAGATAGCTACTCTACTGGTGCCAAAATTTGACTGTAGGGTGTCAGCAAATCTAATTAAAAGTTTACCCTATTCATCTATGGCAAAGATACCTATATGTTTCCCCTTTAACCTGTGTCTGGTGTTAGCTACAGTTGAAGTCGGAAGTTTACATACACTTAGGTTGGAGTCATTAAAACTTGTTTTTCAACCACTCCACAAATTTCTTGTTACAAACTATAGATCTTGCAAGTCGGTTAGGACATCTACTTTGTGCTTGACACAAGTAATTTTTCCAACAATTGTTTACAGACAGATTATTTCACATTATCACTGTATCACAATTACAGTGGGTCAGAAGTTTACATACACTAAGTTGACTGTGCCTTTAAACAGCTTGGAAAATTCCAGAAAATTATGTCATGGCCTTAGAAGCTTCTGATAGGCTAATTGACATCATTTGAGTCAATTGGAGGTGTACCTGTGGATGTATTTCAAGGCCTACCTTCAAACTCAGTGCCTCTTTGCTTGACATCATGGGAAAATCAAAAGGAATCACCCAAGACCTCAGAACATTTTTTTGTAGACCTCCACAAGTCTGGTTCATCCTTGGGAGCAATTTCCAAACGCCTGAAGGTACCACGTTCATCTGTACAAACAATAGTACACAAGTATAAACACCATGGGACCACGCAGCTGTCATACCGCTCAGGAAGGAGACGCGTTCTGTCTCCTAGAGATGAATGTACTTTGGTGCGAAAAGTGCAAATCAATCCCAGAACAACAGCAAAGGACCTTGTGAAGATGCTGGAAGAAACAGGTACAAAGTATCTATATTCACAGTAAAACGAGTCCTATATCGACATAACCTGAAAGGCCGCTCAGCAAGGAAGAAGCAACTGCTCCAAAACCGCCATAAAAAAGCCAGACTACGGTTTGCAACTGCACATGGGGACAAAGATCGTACTTTTTGTAGAAATGTCCTCTGGTCTACATGGCTGCTCCCGAGTGGCGCAGTGGTCTAGAGATCCTGGTTCGAATCCAGGCTCTGTCGTAGCCGGCCGCGACCGGGAGACCCATGGGGCGGCACACAATTGACCCAGGGTAGGGGTGGGAATGGCCGGCAGGGATGTAGTTCAGTTGGTAGAGCATGGCGTTTGCAACTCCAGGGATGTGGGTTCGTTTCCCACGGGGGGGCAGTATGAAAAAAAAAAAATGTATGCACTCACTAACTGTAAGTCGCTCTGGATAAGAGCGTCTGCTAAATGACTAAAATGTAAATGGTCTGATGAAACAAAAATAGAACTGTTTGGCCATAATGACCATCGTTATGTTTGGAGGAAAAACGGGGATGCTTGCAAGCCGAAGAACACCATCCCAACCGTGAAGCACGGGGGTGGCAGCATCATGCTGTGGGGGTGCTTTGCTGCAGGAGGGACTGATGCACTTCACAAAATAGATGACATCATGAGGAAGGAAAATGATATTGAAGCAACATCTCAAGACAACAGTCAGGAAGTTAAAGCTTGGTCGCAAATAGGTCTTCGAAATGGACAATGACCCCAAGCATACTTCCAAAGTTGTGGCAAAATGGCTTAAGGACAACAAAGTCAAGGTATTGGAGTGGCCATCACAAAGCCCTGACCTAAATCCTATAGAACATTTGTGGGCAGAACTGAAAAAGCGTGTGCGAGCAAGGAGCCCTACAAACCTGACTCAGTTACACCTGCTCTGTCAGGAGGAATGGGCCAAAATTCACCCAACTTATTGTGGGAAGCTTGTGGAATGCTACCCGAAACGTTAGAACCAAGTTAAACTATTTAAAGGCAATGCTACCAAATACTAATTGAGTGTATGTAAACTTCTGACCCACTGGGAATGTGATGAAAGAAATAAAAGCTGAAAGAAATAATTCTCTCTACTATTATTCTGACATTTCACATTCTTGAAATAAAGTGGTGATCCTAAATGACCTAAGACAGGGAATTTTTACTAGGATTACAGTGAGGGAAAAAAGTATTTGATCCTCTGCTGATTTTGTACGTTTGCCCACTGACAAAGAAATGATCAGTCTATAATTTTAATGGTAGGTTTATTTGAACAGTGAGAGACAGAATAACAACAAAAAAATCCAGAAAAACACATGTCAAAAATGTTATAAATTGATTTGCATTTTAATGAGGGAAATAAGTATTTTACGCCCTCTCAATCAGAAAGATGTCTGGCTCCCAGGTGTCTTTTATACAGGTAACGAGCTGGGATTAGGAGCACACTCTTAAGGGAGTGCTCCTAATCTCAGTTTGTTACCTGTATAAAAGACACCTGTCCACAGAAGCAATCAATCAATCAGATTCCAAACTCTCCACCATGGCCAAGACCAAAGAGCTCTTCAAGGATGTCATGGACAAGATTGTAGACCTACACAAGGCTGGAATGGGCTACAAGACCATCGGCAAGCAGCTTGGTGAGAAGGTGACAACAATTGGTGTGATTATTCGCAAATGGAAGAAACACAAAATAACTGTCAATCTCCCTCGGCCTGGGGCTCCATGCAAGATCTCACCTCGTGGAGTTGCAATGATCATGAGAACGGTGAGGAATCATCCCAGAACTACACGGGAGGATCTTGTCAATGATCTCAAGGCAGCTGGGACCATAGTCACCAAGAAAACAATTGGTAACACACTACGCCGTGAAGGACTGAAATCCTGCAGCGCCCGCAAGGTCCCCCTGCTCAAGAAAGCACATATACAGGCCCGTCTGAAGTTTGCCAATGAACATCTGAATGATTCAGAGGAGAACTGGGTGAAAGTGTTGTGGTCAGATGAGACCAAAATTGAGCTCTTTGGCATCAACTCAACTCGCCGTGTTTGGAGGAGGAGGAATGCTGCCTATGACCCCAAGAACACCATCCCCACCGTCAAACATGGAGGTGGAAACATTATGCTAAGGGAGTGTTTTTCTGCTAAGGGGACAGGACAACTTCACCGCATCAAAGGGACGATGGACGGGGCCATGTACCGTCAAATCTTGGGTGAGAACCTCCTTCCCTCAGCTAGGACATTGAAAATGTGTCGCGGATGGGTAATCCAGCATGACAATGACCCAAAACACACGGCCAAGGCAACAAAGGAGTGGCTCAAGAAGAAGCACATTAAGGTCCTGGAGTGGCCTAGCCAGTCTCCAGACCTTAATCCCATAGAAAATCTGTGGAGGGAGCTGAAGGTTCGAGTTGCCAAACGTCAGCCTCGAAACCTTAATGACTGGGAGAAGATCTGCAAAGAGGAGTGGGACAAAATCCCTCCTGAGATGTGTGCAAACCTGGTGGCCAACTACAAGAAACGTCTGACCTCTGTGATTGCCAATAAGGGTTTTGCCACCAAGTACTAAGTCATGTTTTGCAGAGGGGTCAAATAATTATTTCCCTCATTAAAATGCAAATCAATTTATAACATTTTTGACATGTGTTTTTCTGGATTTATTTGTTGTTCAAATAAATCTACCATTAAAATTATAGACTGATCATGTCTTTGTCAGTGGGCAAACGTACAAAATCAGCAGGGGATTAAATACTTTTTTCCCTCACTGTAAATGTCAGGAATTGTGAAAAAAACTGAGTTTAAATGTATTTGGCTAAGGTGTATGTAAACTTCTGACTTCAACTGTAGTTACTGGCTAGCTACGTCTTCAGCTAGCATGAAACAAAAGCGTGGGGAATGGTAGTTCAAAACTCGGACGCAGTTTTCAAGTTAACACATCCGTCAGTGCTGCCGTAAACCGCATCACAAGAGACAAAAGGGGGGTGTATAAAACATTTTTGACATCATTGATCAAATCAAATCAAATTCTATTGGCCACATGCGCGGATTACAGTGGGGGGGCAGTGCAAATAGTCTGGGTAGCCATGATTAGCTGTTCAGGAGTCTTATGGCTTGGGGGTAGAAGCTGTTGAGAAGTCTTCTGGACCTAGACTTGGCACTCCGGTACCGCTTGCCGTGCGGTAGCAGAGAGAACAGTCTATGACTAGGGTGGCTGGAGTCTTTGACAATTTTGAGGGCCTTCCTCTGACACCGCCTGGTATAGAGGTCCTGGATGGCAGGACGCTTGGTCCCAGTGATGTACTGGGCCGTACGCACTACCCTCTGTAGTGCCTTGCAGTCGAAGGCCAAGCAGTTGCCATACCAGGCGGTGATGCAACCAGTCAGGATGCTCTCGATGGTGCAGCTGTATAATTTTTTGAGGATCTGAGGACCCATGCCGAATCTTTTCAGTCTCCTGAGGGGGAATAGGCTTTGTCGTGCCCTCTTCACGACTGTCTTGGTGTGTTTGGACCATGATAGTTCGTTGGTGATGTGGACACCAAGGAACTTGAAGCTCTCAACCTGTTCCACTACAGCCCCGTCGATGAGAATGGGGGCGTGCTCAGTCCTCTTTTTTTTCCTGTAGTCCACAGTCATCTCCTTTGTCTTGGTCACGTTGAGGGAGAGGTTGTTATCCTGGCACCACATGGCCAGGTCTCTGACCTCCTCCCTATAGGCTGTCTCATTGTTGTCGGTGATCAGGCCTACCACTGTTGTGTCGTCGGCAAACTTAATGATGGTGTTGGAGTCGTGCCTGGCCATGCAGTCATGGGTGAACAGGGAGTACAGGAGGGGACTGAGCACGCACCCCTGAGGGGCCCCCGTGTTGAGGATCAGTGTGGCAGATGTGTTGTTACCTACCCTTACCACCTGGGGGCGGCCCGTCAGGAAGTCCAGGATCCAGTTGCAGAGGGAGGTGTTTAGTCCCAGGATACTTAGCTTAGTGATGAGCTTTGAGGGCACTATGGTGTTGAATGCTGAGCTGTAGTCAATGAATAGCATTCTCACGTAGGTGTTCCTCTTGTCCAGGTGGGAAAGGGCAGTGTGGAGTGCAATAGAGATTGCATCATCTGTGGATCTGTTGGGGTGGTATGCAAATTGGAGTGGGTCTAGGGTTTATGGGATAATGGTGTTGATGTGAGCCATAACCAGCCTTTCAAAGCACTTCATGGCTACAGACGTCAGTGCTACGGGTCGGTAGTCATTTAGGCAGGTTATCTTAGTGTCCTTGGGTACGGGGACTATGGTGGTCTGCTTGAAACATGTTGGTATTACAGACTCAGTCAGGGACATGTTGAAAATGTCAGTGAAGACACTTGCCAGTTGGTCAGCACATGCTCGGAGTACACGTCCTGGTAATCCGTCTGGCCCTGCGGCCTTGTGAATGTTGATGCAATTTCAATGTTGTTTGAGTTGCTTTGTGTATCACCAAATTATCTTGAGATGATTTTACTGCAACACTGCTCACTGCATCCAAGTTGCTTGACATAGGCATTTCAAAGAGCTGTCATTCAAGGAGAGCTCATGAATATAAGCTCCATGCTCACTCAGCCTGTCTTTTCAAACTTCCTGGTTTCTAGCCATGAGAGAGAAAAAATTAATCTCAAATATTGAGCATTTCTATCCAAAACAAATATTATGGGTGATATTTTAGTCACTCAAAAGGCTATTTTACATGGGACTCAGAATGACTGTTCGGGACCTTTAACTTTATTTCCCATCCTTGTAGCTGCTTCTTAATATAATAATGAATCAATTAAAACCAATAAGTTGTTTTCAACTTTAAATTCTTAAAATGAAATATAACTAATAATAACTAACACATTGTTTGAATGCTAATGGTTTTATCTGTCCTTTGTCAATGTTTAGTTAAGCATGTCTAATTTATATATCTGGTCCATAAATTATGGATAAATTATGGTCATAAGTCAGGCCTGGAAAACCTTTTGCTCACTCTATGAAAGGGCATTATAAAGACAGGATAATCTGGAATTAATGTGTACCAATTAACCTTTATGTTTAGTCATTCTGAAGTGGCTAAGTCGTTGTCTTGCCAACTTGAACACTGCCACAACCCAGTTGGTCCTTAGAGAGAAATACAAATTGCATCCCAAGCTTAGGGCAGCTTTCCGCTCTACCATACAGCTATTCTTTGTGCCATTCATTTTGGGATGATTTAGGCCAATAAAGACCAGTTTTGCATTAGAACTGTCAATATAGATACTGTCATTTGGAAACTAAATTGTGTTCTTTATTCTCCAGATGTTGAACATCTGCACTGGGTCCAGACGTTAAAAGATGCTCATATGGCTATCGAGGCTAATCTCCAGTGGGAGTGTAGGGCGAGCGGTAAGCCTAAACCTGTGTACAGATGGCTGAGGAATGGGGAGCCCCTGGTGTTGGAGGTGAGAATGACTACAGAATTTGAATGTGTCATTGTGCAATCCCATTAAGAACTATTCTACCCATCTTAAGATCCCTTTACATCTCAGATCAAAGACATGAGATCAAACATTAAGCCGATTTTTATTTCAAATGTCTACCCATCACAAAGTTTGCTGCAAAGGTCACACACAATCATCAGAGATATTACAGGGCATAAAAGGCTGATTGACAATTGTTCTGCTAAATCTACATGACCAAAATATCAAAATTCTAGACAGTTAGTGTGAACATTTGTATTGTTTATATCCTGATCTTCCTAGGTTATACATTTATGAAAGTATCCATTTACACTGAATATACCAAAGATGCTGGCCCATGTTAACTCCAATGCATCCCACAGTTGTGTCAAGTTGGTGGACCATTCTTGATACACACAGGAAACTGTTGAGCGTGAAAAACCCAGCAGCGTTGTAGTTCTTGACACAAAACGGTGCGCCTGGCACCTACTACCATACCCCGTTCAAAGTCACTTAAATATTTTGTCTTGCCCATTCACCCTCTGAATGGCACACACACACAATCCATGTCTCAATTTTCTCAATTGCTTAAAAATCCTTCTTTAACCTGTCTCCTCCCTTTCATCTACACTGATTGAAGTGGATTTAACAAGTGACATCAATAAAGGATCATAGCGTTCACCTGGATTCACCTGGTCATTCTATCTTAATGTTTTGTATACTCAGTGTATATTTAAGCAATAAGGCCGAAGGAGGTGTGGTACAGTGAGGAAAATAAATATTTGATCCCCTGCTGATTTTGTATGTTTGCCCACTGACAAAGACAGTGAGAGACAGAATAACAACAAAAAAATCCAGAAAAACGCATGTAAAAAATGTTATAAATTGATTTAATGAGGGAAATAAGTATTTGACCCCTCTGCAAAACATGACTTAGTACTTGGTGGCAAAACCCTTGTTGGCAATCACAGAGGTCAGACGTTTCTTGTAGTTGGGCACCAGGTATGCACACATCTCAGGAGGGATTTTGTCCCACTCCTCTTTGCAGATATTCTCCAAGTCATTAAGGTTTCGAGGCTGACATTTGGCAACTCGAACCTTCAGCTCCCTCCACAGATTTTCTATGGGATTAAGGTCTGGAGACTGGCTAGGCCACTCCAGGACCTTAATGTGCTTCTTCTTGAGCCACTCCTTTGTTGCCTTGGCCGTGTGTTTTGGGTCATTGTCATGCTGCAATACCCATCCACGACCCATTTTCAATGCCCTGGCTGAGGGAAGCAGGTTCTCACCCAAGATTTGACGGTACATGGCCCCGTTCATCGTCCCTTTGATGCGGTGAAGTTGTCCTGTCCCCTTAGCAGAAAAATACCCCCAAAGCATAATGTTTCCACCTCCATGTTTGACGGTGGGGATGGTGTTCTTGGGGTCATAGGCAGCATTCTTCCTCCTCCAAACACAGCGAGTTGAGTTGATGCCAAAGAGCTCGATTTTGGTCTCATCTGACCACAACACTTTCACCCAGTTCTCCTCTGAATCATTCAGATGTTCATTGGCAAACTTCAGACGGGCCTGTATATGTGCTTTCTTGAGCAGGGGGACCATGCGGGCGCTGCAGGATTTCAGTCCTTCACGGCGTAGTGTGTTACCAATTGTTTTCTTGGTGACTATGGTCCCAGCTGCCTTGAGATCATTGACAAGATCCTCCCGTGTAGTTCTGGGCTGATTCCTCACCGTTCTCATAATCATTGCAACTCCACGAGGTGAGATCTTGCATGGAGCCCCAGGCCGAGGGAGATTGACAGTTATTTTGTGTTTCTTCCATTTGCGAATAATCACACCAATTGTTGTCACCTTCTCACCAAGCTGCTTGGCGATGGTCTTGTAGCCCATTCCAGCCTTGTGTAGGTCTACAATCTTGTCCCTGACATCCTTGAAGAGCTCTTTGGTCTTGGCCATGGTGGAGAGTTTGGAATCTGATTGATTGATTGCTTCTGTGGACAGGTGTCTTTTATACAGGTAACAAACTGAGATTAGGAGCACTCCCTTTAAGAGTGTGCTCCTAATCTCAGCTCGTTACCTATATAAAAGACACCTGGGAGCCAGAAATCTTTCTGATTGAGAGGGGGTCAAATACTTATTTCCCTCATTAAAATGTATAACATTTTTGACATGCGTTTTTCTGGATTTGTTTGTTGTTATTCTGTCTCTCACTGTTCAAATAAACCTACCATTAAAATTATAGACTGATCATTTCTTTGTCAGTGGGCAAACGTACAAAATCAGCAGGGGATCAAATACTTTTTTTCCCTCACTGTATATGGCCAATATACCACGGCTAAGGGCTGTTCTTATGAACGACGTAACGCGGAGTGCTAGGACACAGCCCTTAGCCGTGGTATATTGGCCATATATCACAAACCCCTGAGGTGCCTTATTGCTATTATACACTAGTTACCGACGTAATTAGAGCAGTACAAATCAAAGTTTTGTTATACCTGTGGTATACGGTCTGATATACCACGGCTGTCAGCCAATCAGCATTCAGGGCTTGAACCTGCCAGTTTATAATTTGAGTTTTATCACACATCACATACTGAGATGTGTTATTGAGGGTATATCTCTCTTGTTACCAGGATAGGATACTTGTAGAAGGTGGACGATTGGCCGTATCCAGGATCAACCTGTTGGACTCAGGGATGTACCAGTGCCTGGCAGAGAACGAACATGGAGCCATCTATGCCAGCGCTGAACTCAAGGTTGTAGGTAAATATGTCGGGGGACTCTAGTCTGAAGTGTTTGTTTTGTCTTGTTTAGAAAGCTGAAGCCAGAGACACAGCGAGGTCAAGACATCTGTGTACTAACACTGTCAGTAGAAAGAACCAACTCCAAAAGACAATTAACATCAGCTGAGCCATGGTTTTTAGCCACATTTACATAATTACTTGATAAAGAAAGCCAGCCAGTGGTTTTTTATTAAATTACATTTTTATAATTGAATATGATGCGTTTGACAGAGTTTGGCTGATGCATACATGCAGTAGCTAACTGCTGTGCCACTGCCTCGTCAAAGAGAACAGAATGGTTTCAACAGGGTTTGTTCTGTTCCACATGCAGCCTCTGCACCCGACTTCTCCAAGAGTCTTGTGAAGAAGTCCATGCTGATCCAGAGAGGGGGGGAGGTGATAATGGAGTGCCGTCCCCATGCGTCCCCTAGGGCCTCTATCTCCTGGCGGAGAGGGGGAGAGTTTCTGAAGGACAGCAAGAGGTACAGTCGCAGTCGCAATAGGGTCATTCCACTAAATAAGTGCCTTTTTATATTTTAAGTAGATATTGTGCACCAATATTGCATTTTAAAGCCTGTTATGTTAAATGAATCAATTAAATACAGACAACAGGGAAAATTGAATAAATCCAAATGTTAATATGAATTAAGGCTTGCTGAAGCTCCGTCAAGTTATTTTGTTGCTTTGACAAAGCATTTTAAGGTCAACCCTGTTACGTGAACTGAACTCTCGTTTTAATGTTTAAACTATTCCTTTTTTTATTTTTATTTTTTTGTTTAAGAAACATTGAACATCTAATAGTCAAATCATAGAGTAAAAGCAGGTGAGCTGGTTCTACAATTTTTTGCAATTTTCTGGTGTTTTGCGGTGGAAAACTGAGCGTGTCGAGCATAACACAACATCAACCCTGTTACCCATAGATAGACAGCTAGAAATGTTTTAACAATTGTATTTTTTTGTGAAGCTTGCATTCAATTGCCTCTCGCTGTTGTAGTCCCCTGTAGCTCAGTTAGTAGAGCATGGCGCTTGCAACACCAGGGTTGTGGGTTCATTTCCCACGGGAGGCCAGTATGAAAAATGTATGCACTCACTAACTGTAAGTTGCTCTGGATAAGAGCGTCTGCTAAAATGACAACAAAAAAAAAGCTTCCATTCCCCCTGTCACAGGGGGATTTATGGCTGACTTAGGAAGAAATTGTCAACCCTGTTACGGTCAACCCTGTTACTTTAATAGGCACTTGCTATAGTCATTTTTTTATTTAACCTCTTGAGATGAAGGTTAAGTTGAAGGTTAAAATAAGGTGAAATATATATATCTTTTACCAAGTTACACTTCTCAAAAGGCACCGAAATGGTGGAATGACCCAAAAACAGTACCCATCGCTGCTCATGCCATCGATGGCTTGTGTATAAGGGCCCTTCTCCTGGGGACGTGCTAGTCTCTAGGGCTCAACGCTGTTTATGTCTCTAATCAATGACGTGGTGAGGGGGCTTTTTGCTTTTGCTTTTGCTTGTAGTTCAATAGAGATGTCCAGGATCTTGTTTGCTGTCTGTATATCTCTGTATTCAGGAATGTTCTGTACAACAACTTTACTGTTATGGTAGGGACTTTCATGTTCATTATGATGTCATTGGTCTTTCAAGCTTGTATTCAGCAGTGGCTATAAATGATTCCTTGTAACCTCTCATGCAAGCCTCACAGCTTCACAGGTTCACAGCTGACAAGTTCAGTTGAGGTACTGGTCATAGCCCAGAAGGTCTGTGGGGACAGTGGAACTGCTGCATAACCCTGCTGCAGCTACACTAACCTACAGTGAATTACTGTACTGCAGCCCTCTGAGAGAAAGACTCCGTCAAGAGCACGCTGTGGACCAAGAGCTGGAGAATAACATATCCAATATACTACCGCCTACCTTGAAAGAGAGAGAGAGAGAGAGAGAGAGAGAGAGAGAGAGAGAGAGAGAGAGATCTCACCAGCAGCGTAATGTTTAGTGTACTCCTCTCACACGCCCTCTAATTCTGCATCTTTAATTGAGATGGTGCGGTTGAGACAGATGGAGTGTGAACAGCAGCCTTGTTGATACTGCTGCTTTTAAGCTATGGCCTGAATCAATATGTTCTTGCCACATTTCCATAGTCTTTCCGTAACTCAGTGGACCTGCCTCAACATGTGAGCAGAGCGATTGATTAGTTATCATATTCAACGGGGCGGTCATGAAGAAAAGGAGAAAGAAGTGATTACGATGGCTGTGCGTCTGGACGAGAATAGAAAATGCACGGCGTGGAACGGCGTTTCTTTCTTAAAGCAGATAGTTCTTTACATTTTGATTTGTTTTGCAGCTCATTGCCCCTCAGGTCATGTTTTCAGCATGCCTCTATCACTCAATGTTTGATATTTCTGTCAATGAATCAGCACAAAGCACCCTGTGTCAGACATGCTCTCTGGGTCTCAGCTCAGCCAGAGTGAATACATATTTATTTTTAAGAGCTGCAGTGAAATAGTTTGATTTCTGAGCTTGCAGTTCACAGTTTTTGTTTTTTATTTGTTGAAACAGAAGGTCACGATAGCTAGGAGTTCATAGCATTGTTTATGCATGTTTACATTTGTTACATTTTGTTAGATTAGAAAATAACGTACAAGCATTCAAAACCCAATGTTTGTGGAATATGGCAAACAATGAATAGAATCGACTTCTTTTATTTATTTATTTATTTATTTATTTATTTATTTTTTTGGGGGGGGGTATGGATCAGCTTAATATTGCAGATAGATTGTATCTTCTATCAATGTAATTGTCTGCATCACTTCCAATCCCCCATGTTTTTATTTTAATTTTTATATTTTTATATATATATTCCCCTTTATTACTTTTCAACCCCACCATCCTTTCCCCACTTGGAGTAAATTAGTGAACAACAATGCCCAGGCCTCTACTTCCGGTCTATACTTACTATCTACACCTTATGGACAGAGTTAATTTTACAATAATTCTATTATATATATATATATATATATTATTTATTTTTTGCTCCTGAACTTCTTCTACTCTCAACCTCTCCGATCATTTTCATGATGTCCATCCGGTTTGCTTCTAAATGCCATATCTTTCTAACTGTGCTCTTTCCCAAAAGCTCCCAACATACAACCTATATACTTATTATGGACACAGTATGCTTACATTATTAGCTATCTTTGTTATTATTTGTTGTTATTTGTTATTAGTCCCATCCTTCAACTCTATTCAATACCTCCCATCTATCTCTTAACACCATCCATATAGGATTTCTATTTGCCATATATATTTCAACCGTACTGTGATGTTTTACAAAAGTTCTGAACCTTTCTATTCTCATTTTTGCTAAAAGTATTATTATATTATTGATTGATTGACTATGACTTTTCAGATCACCCAGTAATGCTATCTGCAAGGTTAGTTCCAGGTAAATATTGCAATCCTTTAGCCATTCCTGGACCTGTGTCCAAAAACAAGCTACAAATGGACAGAACCAAAACAAATGATTCTGTCTCTTCACAGCAAAATCTGCAGAGCTGGGAAGATTGTATCCCCCATATAAATAACATTCTATTGGTAGCAAGAATTTTATATAATAATTTAAATTGAAAGATTCTAATTTTTGAATCCGGTGTCGTTTTGCGTGTCAGTTCATAAACACTATGCCATGGGATCGGTACGTCAAAGATCTCTTCCCAACTATTTTGCAATCTATATGGGACGGCTGTCAATCCTTTGGCCCTTAAGTGAAACTGATATACTTTTTTATTTATCACAGTTTTCCTTAACCAATTATGTTCTTTAATGCAAGGCCGACAGACAAGTTCCTTACTTTCTCCCCCTTCAACTTTCCTCTTCCACTTTTGCGGTAAGGCTGCAATTATTTGGTTGTAATTTTGGGTAGAGCAGACATTTCCATATGTTTTTGTTAGCTGCATGTGCGACATAACTCCACCAGTCCTACCAATGATATCATTTACGAAGATTATACCTTTTTTAAACATTCTGTCAAAAAATAAAGGTTTTTTGTCAATTAGTATATTTGAATTTAACCACAATATTTGTTGCATTATTTGTTCTGTCGTTTCTGGAGGATTAAATTGAAATTGCAACCAACTTTCTATGGCTTGTTTTAGAAATAGTGACATTTGGGAGATTATTTCCTTTTCAAATAACTGAAAGTGAGAGGTTGTAATCTGAATAAAGGGAAAAAGGCCTTTCTTGAACAGTGGGTGAGACAATCTTACTAATTTGCTTGAGAACCAGTTCGGATTTAAGTATAACTTTTGGATGACTGAAGATTTTAGTGATAGGTCTAATGCTTTAATATTTAATAATTTATGTCCTCCGAATTCATATTCATTATATAAATATGCTCTTTTAATTTTGTCTGGCTTGCCGTTCCAAATAAAATTGAATATTTTTTTCTCATATAATTTAAAAAACTGTTTGCTAGGCGTAGGCAAGACCATAAGCAAATAGGTAAACTGGGATAATACTAAAGAGTTAATCAGGGTAATTTTTCCACAAATTGACAGGTATTTTCCTTTCCATGGTAGTAAGATCTTATCTATTTTTGCTAACTTTCTATTAATATTTATTGAAGTGAGATCATTTATTTCCTTTGGGATATGTATTCCGAGTATATCCACATCACCATCAGACCATTTTATTGGTAAACTACATGGTAATGTAAAAATTGTATTTTTTAGTGATCCAATACGTAATATAGTACATTTGTCATAATTTGGTTTTAATCCAGAGAGGTTAGAAAATGTATCTAGATCCTCTATGAGGCTGTGGAGGGATTCTAGTTGTGGATCTAAAAGAAAACATGAATCATCTGCGTACAATGACACCTTTGTTTTTAAGCCCTGTATTTCTAATCCCCTGATATTATTGTTGGATCTGATTTTAATAGCTAACATCTCGATGGCCATAATAAATATAAATGCCGATAGTGGACAACCTTGTTTCATTCCTCTTGACAGTTTAAAACTTTCTGAGAAATAGCCATTATTTACTATTTTACACCTAGGGTTACTATACATGATTTTGACCCATTTTATAAGAGATTCTCCAAAATTGAAATGCTCCAGGCATTTATATATAAACCCCAGTCGAACTTTATCAAATGCCTTTTCGAAGTCTGCTATGAATAGCAGGCCTGGTTTCCCATATTTTCCATAGTGTTCTATTGTTTCCAATACTTGCCTTATATTATCTCCAATGTATCTTCCATGTAAAAAACCTGTCTGATTAGAATGAATAATATCCGACAATACCTTTTTAATTCTATGCGCTATACATTTTGCTAGGATTTTTGCATCACAACACTGAAGTGTAAGGGGCCTCCAATTTTGTAAATGGACTGGATCTTTATATTTTCCACTTGTATCCTGTTTCAGTAATAATGAGATCAGACCTTCTTCTTGAGTGTCAGATAATCTACCATTTACATAGGAGTGGTTAAAACATGCTCTTAACGGTCCTCTTAGTATATCAAAAAAGGTTTGGTATACCTCGACTGGTATGCCATCCAACCCTGGAGTTTTCCCGGACTTAAAGTCTTTAATTGCATCCAGGAGTTCCTCCTCTGTAATTTCACCTTCACATGAGTCTTTCTGTGTGGCTGTTAATTTGACATTATCAATAGAAAAAAAATCTCTACAATTAGCTTCAGTTAGAGGAGATGGAGGCGACTGAAAAGAAAACATATGCAGAATCGACTTCTTTGTTATGAGGTTGCTTTTGTTATGTTGTATAAAGTAAAGCACTTTTAGATAGTTTGTGAAACTTCCACTTGACAGTGGGGAAAATGTTGCAAATAGATATAGTCTACAATCATCTCTGATTAGTATTTCAGTCATGTGCCTTTGAAACATTGTTGCTTGAGTTTCCTCGGTTTCTCACTGTGTCCTGACAGCCAGCTACAAGTGAGATGGCTCTTTAGTCATATCTGCTTTCATTACTTTTTGGAAATGGCTTTTAGTGTGTCGATAGGATCTCACACAGGTTGTATAATTACAAGGCCGCAGGTAAAGATTCCTATTCGGAGTGAATCATCTCTCACTGTTGTTCTGCTCTCTTCTCCTTCCCATGTCCTCATTGGCCGCTGTGTCCCGCTGTGTATTCTATTAAAATGCACATTTCATCTTTTGTGCTTTCAATAGCATGTCGACCCTACAGCAAATCTGTTCTGCTTCAACTAAGAGAATTGCTCTGTTCTGAAATGTGCAAATGTGCTTGTAGAGAATTCAGTCTTCCAGACAATTCCGTTTTTAATTCATGAAATAGTTGTTATTCAAACTACAACATGGATGTAGGCTATTTAAGCAATAAGGCCCGAGGGGGTGTGGTATATGGCCAATATACCACGGCTAAGGGCTGTTCTTAAGCACGACGCAACGCGGAGTGCTAGGACACAGCCCTTAGCCGTGGTATATTGGCCATATATCACAAACCCCTGAGGTGCCTTATTGCTATTATAAACTGGTTACCAACATAATTAGAGCAGTAAAAATAAATGTTTTGGTCATACCCATGGTATACGGTCTGATATACCACAGCTTTCAGTCAATCAGCATTCAGGGCTCGAACCACCCAGTTTATATTTGAAATGAAGCCAGAAGTGTTTATGTATTTGTATGCTAATTGTCATTTAGAATCCCTATATAATCCAGTGAGTGCTATCAAATAATTATTGATCCTGATAACAACAGTTGTCTGTTCTTTCATTCTTGTCAGACAGACTATTATGGAGGATGGAACTCTCCGTATCACCAACATCAGCAAATCAGACGGAGGGAGGTACACCTGTGTGGCCAGGAACCCCTTTGGGACATCAAGCAGTACTGGCACTCTGGTGGTGAAAGGTACTTTTCCGGACACAGATTTCACTACCTTTTAAGCAGATGGTTTAAACCTGTGTTTAGAGGGGGGAAATACTAAGTCAAGCATGAAATTGATAATGAAATATATAGTTGTTTTATGTTCCTGCTGGTTTGACAGAAACATAACTCATCATCCTTGGTTTTGTCAGCTGTGAGTTATTGGTCACACAACAGAGGGGAGAAAATCCCTGGCATCTAGAGTAGTGAGGATAGAGATGTTATGTTCCGCCCAAGTCAGACATTTCATGTTAATTTAAAAAGAGCTGCTGTTTAAATTTGTTGATTTGGCTGTTTTAATAACTGATGGTTGTACATGGAGTATTAAATTGACACCATGATTGCATTAGGTTGAATTATTCCATCTCAAGACTATATCAATAAAACATTTTTTTTCTCCAAACATGTTAATTGGATTGAGAGGAATAAGCATTGCATTGAAAACATCTTGTCTACATGAACAGGACATTTTGTCCAGCAGCAGGTCTATATTCAAATTCAAGTCATGTCGCACGGCTCCAGTAACACATGATCCTGTGTGTTTGTTTTTCTGTGTTGTCAAAAAGAGCCGACCAAGATAACAGTTCCACCGCTGAGTGTTGATGCCACTGTGGGAGAGAGCATCGTGTTGCCATGTGAAGTGTCCCGAGACTCCTCCCTGGATCCCACCTTTAAGTGGTTCTTCAACGGCAAACTCGTTGATTTCAACAAACAGGACCACTTTGAGATGATAGGAGGGGTGTGTACCTACTACCTATATCAGTGTTTCCCAACCCTGGTCCTCCAGTACCCCCAACAGTACACATTTTTGTTGTAGCCCTGGACAAGCACACCTCATTCAACTCATTGAGGGCTTGATGATTAGTTGACAAGTTGAATCAGGTGTGCTTGTCCAGGGTTACGATAACATTGTGTACTGTTGGAGGGACTGGAGGACCAGGGTCGAGAAACACCGACCTGTACTGTACACAGTCGTTTCTGCTCACAAGCTTCATAGCTTGTACAGTAACAGTACACCTACATGTCAGACAAGACTAGGGCATTTAACATGGAGGCCTGGCAAGGTAAAACCTGTAGCGAGAGATGAAAACCCCAAACCTGTAGCTGATCTTAGGAGTAAACCACATGATACTCCTGTGAACAAGGAGCACAAATCTGTCTGATTACAGGATGTATCCTCTGGTCTGCTGAGCACACAAAGACCCTGCACTAAAATGGCCTGCATAACACTGACATTTTCACTGTGAGCATCATTTAGCAGAGCTATTAAACTTCTGGAAGTCGTTTGTTTAACACAAGGAGTGTTAGAATCAGTGTCACTCCAGTGTTCCTACCTGCTCTTTTCTCTCACTAAAGACCTAGCCTGGCCTAGGTCAATCTGCTACTGCCCTAGCGTATAGAGAGTTGAAACGTTATCATTATGATAATTGGTACACAGCTGGAAAAATAGTTATTTAATGACTGTATTTGGAATTACTAGGATTGTTGTGAAATTACACTGTTTTCTGTTCTATTGTCATCAGGAATCAGCTGGTGATCTGATGGTCAGGAATATTCAGCTAAAGCATTCTGGGAAGTATGTGTGCATGGTTCACACCGTGGTGGACAGCGTCTCAGCAGCAGCCGACCTCATTGTCAGAGGTACGCACGCACTTCCTCACCGTGATGCTACTTTGTATTACTGATATGCTGTAGCACTCATCTAAAGAGGAATTCGAAAACCTACCACATTATCACCCTCTATTCATTCTCTTTACTTCAGCCAACTATTCTGGGTGACATTCATTCAGTGTTAAATAATGATTACAGGATAATCTCTAAATCAATACATTAATTTTCCACTTCTCCTTCCTTTTGGAATAATTTTGTATTTCCCCTCATCAATTGAAGGATCTTTAGCTCCGCTGGGTGAAATATTAAATGTCTTTCTCTTTTTTGGGTAGACTTGTCTGCCTTGCATGAAACTGCTTTAACCTTGCCATCCTTTTTTGGCTGACACAATAGAGCTCTTTGACAGTGGTTTTCTCCCTCTTCTGTCAGGGCCGCCCGGTGCCCCAGAGGGCCTCATGGTGGGGGAGATCACTGACTCCACTGTCCAGCTCTCCTGGGGGTCTGGGCCTGACAACCACAGCCCTGTCACCACGTACACCATCCAGGCCAGGACCCCCTTCTCCATCGGCTGGCAGGCCGTCAGGACAGGTAGCTACAACACCAGCCCATCCATCTGTTTAGACACCACAGCGTTTATGAAATTGTTTTCTACAGCACATTATATTCAGAGAATGTTTCTGTCATAGAGATATATAATTAGGTTGTTTCTGTACTATGATAATATTGTGAGAAGAGTCAACTTTGGGGATGATGTGAACAGGAGTATTGCTTTCTTTTTACTCATTCGTTATCTCGTGGGCCTTCTTGGATAAGTTATATTGACTGAATTATATCACAGGCAGTCTTTGATAACATGGATGCTTTTTGAAATGTGATTTGTTGGTGGATGAGAATCAATATGTATTTAAATTCTAAATTCTTTAATCCTAGTTCCTGATTCTGTGCCTGGACAGATGTTTCATGCAACGGTGATAGATTTGAACCCCTGGGTGGATTATGAATTCAGGGTGGTGGCTATCAACAATGTGGGTGTTGGAGAGCCCAGCATGCAATCCAAGCAGATTCGAACGAAAGCAGCAGGTACTTTTTAATTCCTTTCTGTCCTCTCGTGGTGAATCTATCAACCCCACAGTGGAAATGGAATTTAACTGTCTGATTAGTTTAACTTGTATTGCGTGTTCTGTTCCTCCCCTGATAGAGTTCACCATGTAGATCCCACAGTCACTTTTATCGTGCCTTTCTCATCGCTAATTATGTGTAATGAAGACATAATCAGCTTTGTTCCAATTTGACAGACACCGAGACAGGTGTTAATGATTTACCTAATAGGCAAAGAAAGTGAGAGATAATTTATTCATATGTTTAGATGACACAGCCATGTGCATATTGACACTAGTGATACTTTTGCTCGTCAGATTAGAACCACCCGAGCAGGATGCATCATATCTTTTAAGCATTTAGATGCTGTATACATCAGCACTCAGGAAAACCTAACATGATTAATTCATGTCAGCCATATCAACAGGAACCGTGTGAAATACCCACGCATGCCATAAGGCAAGGACTTAAAAGTGTCTATTTTGAGCGGGTTAGCAGAGTGCATCCGCCTGGCTCACTGAATCACAAGAGAGGAGTACATATGGAGGTGACACACTGTAGTAACAGCAGCAGCATGGCAGGCGCTTGTGCCAGTATCAACCCACATTTAATTTGATAAAAACATAAAGCCTTTGCTTTGTGAATTTAGGAAACCGTATTGGGATTAGGGGCACTATGATAGTGATATCAAGGCTTCTGTATGGTTTTGGAGTAGTAAGGATTCAAATATGCCTTTGCTCCCCTCTCTGAAGGAATACACACCCTTATATTGGACACTGTTGTTGTTTCTGTCCATCCAGTTCCTGAAGTAGCACCAGGTACTGTGAGTGGAGGAGGAGGAAGGCGAGGAGAACTGGTTATCCAATGGGAGGTAAGCTTGCTGATCATCACAGCCTTATTAGAATATGTCTTCATTGTGACAGACTGTTTTCAAATCAGTCTTCTGACATGAATGGGGTTTTGACAGAATTCTCTACAGCAATGTGACTTCAATTAAATGGGTTTTAATTCAAACAAGAGCTGTCTTGCCTAGCTATTTGCCTCCTCCAAACATCTCCCCTGGTGTGTAAATCAAAATGCAAGAATTAGCGATGGTGGAAATTGTATGTGCATAAATCTAGGATGATATCTGTGGGTCTCTTAAAGTGATTTGGCTTATCGTGCAGAATGGTTTAGGAAGTGTGTATACTGTGTATAGCTTTGGATATACAGGTAACTGCCAAAATAAAGGAAGCACCTTGGCATTAATTCTACAAGTGTCTGGTATGTATTGGAGGGATGCGACACCATTCTTACACGAGAAATTCCATCATTTGATGTTTTGTTGATGGCAGTCAAAAATGCTGTCTCAGGCGCCACTCCAGAATCTCCCATAAGTTGTTTAATTGGGTAAAGAGACGGTGACTGAGACACACACACACACACACACACACACACACACACACACACACACACACACACACACTCACACACACACACACTCACACACACACACACATACTGACACACCCTTCACTGAGATCTCTTCTTCTAGCCATGGTAGCCAAAATAATGGGTAACTGGGCATGACCCTAAGCATGATGGGGTGTTATAATTGCTTAATTAACCCAGGAACCAGACCTGTGTGGAAGCACCTTCTTTCAATATACTTTGTATGCTTCATTAACTCAAGTGTTTCCATTATTTTGGCAGGTACCTGTACATGTATTATCTTGTTGGTGTTGTGGTATTTGGCTATTCAGAATTTGACACTTCTAGTTGATATAATCATTTGATGTTCAGTTCACAACCAATGGGAAGAAATTCTACAATTTATGCTGTCAAAATGTCTTTGTCTCATAGCCGATACCAGAGGAACTACAGAATGGAGAGGAATTTGGATATATTGTGGCTTTTCGTCCTCTTGGTACAAACACGTGGAAACAGACTGTGCTGGCTTCACCTGATGCATCAAGATACACCTTCAGGAACGACAGCATCCCGCCCCTCTCCCAATTTGAGGTGAAAGTTGGAGTCTACAACAACAAAGGAGAAGGCCCATCTAGCCATGTGGTTGTAGTGTATTCTGCAGAGGAAGGTTAGTTATTTTGACTATTGGTCAAGTTGTTGATGAAAGGGAAAGTTTGGTTTAGTTTGACTTGAATGTTTACCATTCTTGATAATGTTCTTGGTCTGATCTTTTCATGTTTAGAGCCCTCTGTAGCCCCGTCCAGAGTGTGGGCCCGGACGCTATCAGCCTCTGAAATTGAGGTGTACTGGGAACCCATCCCCCAGACAGCCAGCAGTGGAAAGATCCTTGGATATGAGGTATGAAAAATATCCCAGCATTCATGATACTGGTAGAGAGCAGAAAACAGCATGATAGATATTATCCTCAATATGATTGACTCTGCAATGGGTCGGCATGCATTTAAATAGAACTGCCAGTGGCAAAAACTAGGAATTTCCCCTACACTGAAAAATTGCTTGGGATACAGGTACATTTCTCACCATCTAATCTGGAGAATGAAGAGGTCTGTCCACAGCTGTTACGGTCTCCCAAGGACCCTTATATCCTGGCTGCTACCCTGCCTGAGTAGTGTTCTATGAATCACGCCTCACAAGTGTGAACATCATATGTCAATTTCCTCCACAACAAACATCGTCCCTCATGACAGAACACCTAGAGGATCTTACCCATTCTTCCCTTAGTATAGCCCAGGACTGGCTGGCTATAGGGAAGGCCCTGGTTACTTGACCTTCATTGTTCACTCACAGCCCCTGTTCATCAGGTCCAGAAATAAATCAACAAACAACAGTGCTGGAAGTGTTTCTAATGATGCCGGGAGGTCTGGAATAACCTTAATGTCTTTTGTTCCAGGTCCTTTGTTGGGAGGAGGGGGTGCAGGAGAGCGATGCTGAGATGGTGAAGGTCACGGACACTGTGGCCCTTCTCTCTGGACTCATGGGAAGTACGTTGTATCTGATCTCAGTCAGGGCCCAGAACAGCGCTGGAGCCGGGCCTTCTAGCCCCGCAGTCAAAGTCACCACCAAGAAACCACGTGAGTTTTTCTCTGAGATGGGATAGCTGTCACATGCAATTTGAGCATTTCTCTCTTTACAAGTCTGCTTTCACGTTCATGAAGCCTGCATATCCCGCAGAGTTTTACATTAATCGAATTGTGGTAAAATGCAGCAGGATACAATACAACTTCAATGACTTTAGAGCCTCTGTGAATACTCGACATCAACAGCACTGCTGAGACGAAACACAGTCATCTGGGTATATTCTTGACTGCATGTTGACTGCAAGACTAACAGATGGAATTGGATTATGTTATACCTACAAGGTGAATTAGCAGGGCCCTCTTTAAAAAAATTACGAAAATCTGTGACAAGATGCTGTTTGTCTTGACGACTCAAGGAGAGGAGGCGTGCTTATGAGCTTATCAGAGTTGGAGGCAATTATTCAACCATTAACTCTATCTCAAAGCAATCTGCTTTCTTGTTCCATTCTAGTCGAGATTTCCTTAATTCAGAAGCGATAAGGGGATGATTAAAGTGAGAAAGTAATTTAGGAGTTATTTCAGCTATTGATGGAATTTTACGTGACTAACTCGTGTGGCTATATGATTGCATATCTTTCAGCACCAAGTCAACCTCCAGGGAATATTGAGTGGAACTTGACCAACTCCAAGATCTTTTTAAAGTGGGAGCATGTCAAGGCAATGGGAAATGAGTCTGAGGTGACAGGATACAAGGTGAGTGTTGTCAATGGAATAGCAGAATCTTTGAAAACTAGGAAACAAATGCAGTTTCTTGGCTAACCTCAGCCTCTATGTTCTCTATAAATGACTCCGTGGTCGCTGTGGAAATATAAACCTCAGCACTTTCAGTGTCACATACGGATTGTCTCTGTCTGGCCGTACAAAATTAAAAGGTCTGTTCCCAGTGATATGACCCAAAACAAACCTATTTCTCCATTGTGCTGGTTTTGCACTGAGTAGGTTGATTGATCATCTGCAACATTTCGATATGTGAACACGCAAAATGTGACCTTGTTGATGGTTGTTGATACATTCAGTTAAGATTCCTGCCTCTCGATCTCTCTGAATGCGCAGTAGTAAAAAGACCTGCTGTATTTGAACCTGCGTAACGGGAAGTGTTTCATGTCATCCTGGGTATCTGAACTCTTGGAGCATTTAGCAGAGGATTATGATTCAGAAAAGGTCCTGCTTTCTTTTAAAGTATACATTTTCTGACGTGGCTCAGAGATATGAGAGAGAAGGTGAGGAAGCAGCTGGGAGCCTTTGAAGCTCCACATTCAGACATCAGCCTCCACTGAGCGCCACATGGGGGCCACACCAGCCTCCACTGAGTGCCACAGGGGGCCATACCAGCCTCCACTGAGCCCCACAGGGCTCCACTAGCCTCCACTGAGGCCCACAGGGGTCCACCAGCCTCCACTGAGCGCCACAGGGAGACACCAGCCTCCACTGAGTGCCACAGGGGGCCATACCAGCCTCCACAGAGCACCACAGGGAGACACCAGCCTCCACTGAGGCCCACAGGGGTCCACCAGCCTCCACTGAGCGCCACAGGGCTCCACCAGCCTCCCCTGAGCGCTACAGGGCTCCACCAGCCTCCACTGAGGCCCACAGGGGTCCACCAGCCTCCACTGAGGCCCACAGGGGTCCACCAGCCTCCACTGAGCGCCACAGGGAGACACCAGCCTCTACTGAGCGCTACATGGGTCCACCAGCCTCTACTGAGCGCTACATGGGTCCACCAGCCTCCACTGAGGCCCACAGGGGGACACCAGCCTCTACTGAGCGCTACAGGGAGACACCAGGCTCCACTGTGCCCCACAGGGCCACACCAGCCTCCACTGAGTGCCACAGGGGGCCATACCAGCCTCCACTGAGCCCCACAGGGCTCCACCAGCCTCCACTGAGGCCCACAGGGGTCCACCAGCCTCCACTGAGCGCCACAGGGAGACACCAGCCTCCACTGAGTGCCACAGGGGGCCATACCAGCCTCCACAGAACACCACAGGGAGACACCAGCCACTGAGGCCCACAGGGGTCCACCAGCCTCCACTGAGCGCCACATGGCTCCACCAGCCTCCCCTGAGCGCTACAGGGCTCCACCAGCCTCCACTGAGGCCCACAGGGGTCCACCAGCCTCCACTGAGGCCCACAAGGATCCACCAGCCTCCACTGAGCGCCACAGGGAGACACCAGCCTCTACTGAGCGCTACAGGGAGACACCAGCCTCTACTGAGCGCTACAGGGAGCCACCAGACTCTACTGAGCACTACAGGGAGACACCAGCCTCCACTGAGCCCCACAGGGCTCCACCAGCCTCCACTGAGTGCCACAGGGGGCCACACTAACACCTCATTCTATAATTTGCAATTCATGGCATCCTCTGGAAAGAGCCTGCAGAAAATATACAATACATTTCTTAAGACTATTTGGCTGCACAAGAAAATACTCTTTCTTTTTCTGAAGTTTTGCTTTCTCTGAGAAGCAGCTTCTCTTTCTTCAAAGAAACAGTACAGTGGCATTATCCATAAATCTGTAATTTCTTGTTAAGGTCAAACTACTTTTGCCATGATATTCCCTCTCCCGTATCAAGGTGGTGTACCGTCAGAACTGGCTTGGGAAGACCAACATGGTGGAGACCAACAGGACCAGCGTGGAGCTGCAGGTCCCCTCTGGTGAGGACTACCTCATTGAGATCAAAGCCTTGAGTGGTGGAGGGGATGGCAGCAGCAGTGGCCCCATCAGGATCCCAAAGATGTCCAGTAAGAGATTACATTTTTTGTCTTTCACCATTCACAGGATGAACTTTTGGGTTTCCAAAGTGCCTTCAACAAATGTCTGTCTCATAACTACGAGTCACCCAGGTATGCTTGTTAATGTGTCTTTGTCTTTTTCAGGTCTTAACTCAAACGGCCATTTCAACTCAGCTCCAAGGAACATATGTGTAGTTATGTTTTTTATACTTTCAAGGTTAACTTTATAACTTAAAAATGCCTTTTATGAACTCTAACTTTGAGAGTCATGTACTCAGCAAAGGATAACATTATTGTTATTTTATGTGTAGCATTCACTTCTCAAGAATGTGAAATCAACAGCTTACTATTTAGAGTATTCAACGCAGCTGCATTGCCTTATAATTGTATGCATTTTTGTATTAATTTGTCAACCAGGCTTTTGAGTGTTTTATTTCTAGATTTTACGCAGAAAGGATAGGCTTTACATATGAGAAGATTGTCAAATATTAGAACAATCTACATGAGCCTAGCCTATTTGTGCCTCATCCCTGTGTTCTGTGTGACCTGTTTGTTATTGTACAGTAAACGTTCTGTTACGATGACTCAACTGTTGAAACGACCATGGTTCACTCAGAGGTTGTCCTTTAATTCCTTCATGAAGCACAGTTACTGTATATCGTCTGTCTGGCGGCCGTCAATATTCAGCAAATTCTGTGAAAAAGAATCCCAGTTCTGTGGTATTCGGACGTTCTTGAGGTTTTACATATTCTATCATCAACATTTAACAGTATCATCATGGTCAATATGACCATCACATACATCTTGGATCAATATACAGAACTAGACAAAAAAAAACATCTTAATGTTTGTTGATACCTGGGGAAGATTTTCTCTAATATTTTCCATTAATTTAACTCTTTCTTCGTTTTCTAATGTTTTGTAATCAATATATTTCAAGTTGTGTGCTTGATAGCTCCTTTTTTTGTTGATTTACCATAAATGTGATATATTTTAGGTGTTGCATAAGCCTTTTAATACTATTGTATTAACAAACTAAATGTATCTCTGTGAGATGTAATTGAGACTGAATAAAATGTTTCACATTGAAATGTCTATTTTAAATGTGTTTTCATTTTAGATTTCTGTACCATTTTGAAAGTGCCAGGGAGAATGACAGCCATCATTCACAGGAGTCAGTGTGACATCCCCTGCATTAATGGTTACCAACAGGTAGGTACACGACATTGACAGCATGGCTGCTGTGCTTTCCCTCACCCAGGTTTTATTTTTGAACATGATCAATATTTAACTGAATACTTTGGTCCTTGGCTAGCATAAAATGAACAAATCCAACTCCTGTAGTGTCAGTCCATGCATGCAATTTGGATTGTTTCAATCAGAATTGAATAACCTGAATTGGATTTGATGCCCTGCAACTGGCAGAGGACTAATGAAACTAATGAAAGTGGCAGTTAGAGTCTAACAAATCATGATTATATACAGTGGGGAGAACAAGTATTTGATACACTGCCGATTTTGCAGGTTTTCCTACTTACAAAGCATGTAGAGGTCTGTAATTTGTATCATAGGTACACTTCAACTGTGAGAGACAAAAATCCAGAAAATCACATTGTATGATTTTTAGGTAATTAATTTGCATTTTATTGCATGACATAAGTATTTGATCACCTACCAACCAGTAAGAATTCCGGCTCTCACAGACCTGTTAGTTTTTCTTTAAGAAGCCCTCCTGTTCTCCACTCATTACCTGTATTAACTGCACCTGTTTGAACTCGTTACCTGTATAAAAGACACCTGTCCACACACTCAATTAAACAGACTCCAACCTCTCCACAATGGCCAAGACCAGAGAGCTGTGTAAGGACATCAGGGATAAAATTGTAGACCTGCACAAGGCTGGGATGGGCTACAGGACAATAGGCAAGCAGCTTGGTGAGAAGGCAACAACTGTTGGCGCAATTATTAGAAAATGGAAGAAGTTCAAGATGACGGTCAATCACCCTCGGTCTGGGGCTCCATGCAAGATCTCACCTCGTGGGGCATCAATGATCATGAGGAAGGTGAGGGATCAGCCCAGAACTACACGGCAGGACCTGGTCAATGACCTGAAGAGAGCTGGGACCACAGTGTCAAAGAAAACCATTAGTAACACACTACGCCGTCATGGATTAAAATCCTGCAGCGCACGCAAGGTCCCCCTGCTCAAGCCAGCGCATGTCCAGGTCCGTCTGAAGTTTGCCAATGACCATCTGGATGATCCAGAGGAGGAATGGGAGAAGGTCATGTGGTCTGATGAGACAAAAATAGAGCTTTTTGGTCTAAACTCCACTCGCCGTGTTTGGAGGAAGAAGAAGGATGAGTACAACCCCAAGAACACCATCCCAACCGTGAAGCATGGAGGTGGAAACAACATTCTTTGGGGATGCTTTTCTGCAAAGGGGACAGGATGACTTCACCGTATTGAGGGGAGGATGGATGGGGCCATGAATCGCGAGATCTTGGCCAACAACCTCCTTCCCTCAGTAAGAGCATTGAAGATGGGTCGTGGCTGGGTCTTCCAGCATGACAACGACCCGAAACACACAGCCAGAGCAACTATGGAGTGGCTCCGTAAGAAGCATCTCAAGGTCCTGGAGTGGCCTAGCCAGTCTCCAGACCTGAACCCAATAGAACATCTTTGGAGGGAGCTGAAAGTCCGTATTGCCCAGCGACAGAAGGTCTGTATGGAGGAGTGGGCCAAAATCCCTGCTGCAGTGTGTGCAAACCTGGTCAAGACCTACAGGAAACGTATGATCTCTGTAATTGCAAACAAAGGTTTCTGTACCAAATATTAAGTTCTGCTTTTCTGATGTATCAAATACTTATGTCATGCAATAAAATGCAAATTAATTACTTTAAAATCATACAATGTGATTTTCTGGATTTTTGTTTTAGATTCCGTCTCTCACAGTTGAAGTGTACGTATGATCAAAATTACAGACCTCTACATGCTTTGTAAGTAGGAAAACCTGCAAAATCGGCAGTGTATCAAATACTTGTTCTCCCCACTGTACATGTATAGTGGATTTTAGGGTAAGGATGAATTGTGTTATGTCTATGGAGAATATCACTGAACCTTACTTGGGTTAGACCCAGAACATATTCCTTGGGAATAACTACCTTCGTGCTCTTGCTAATATGGCCCTATTATCAGATGCACTAATGTCAAAACATTGAGAAGTAACAAGAGAAAATAGTGTTTTCCTTAATGCCACCCCAGGGTGTTATTTGTAAGCAGCTCAATACTGCTGAAAGTATGTGTATTGTGTGGATGTACCTTCCCCACATGAAACCAATAAATATGTGAATCTTATGCTTCAGATCTATATGGTTGCCTGGACACGATCCCTTCAATGCCTTGTGCATACTGATTGTTAATTATCAATAGCTCATGAATACAGAAATTACAGATTATTTTCCATATAGTTTTAGATTACTTGTGAGAAAGGAAAATCAACCTTTGAAATTCTCATGTATGAACTCTATTGAACACATTTACATTTACATCATTTAGCAGACACTACTATGATATGATTGAAGCAGGTTGACTTTATTTTCATTAATCTTGCTCTGGAGGCAAAACTGAGTGATTTCCACTAGATGGGCCAGCTGCAAAGAATTGTAAAGAGTCATAAAAACAAAAATGTGCTTTTTGGTTTTAATTAAAGGTTAGGGTTAGGCATTAGGGTCAGCAATGTGGTTAAAGTTAGGTTTAAAATCTGATTGTATGACTTTGTGGCTGTGCCAACTAGTGACCACTCTGCAGAGCTGCCTCCAGGGCAAGATTCATGATGAGCAACGCTGCCCTGCATGATTGAAGGTTTTCCACATTTTTTTCAGAGAAAACAAATGGACTTGCAGCAGGCAATTAGAATGGCAAATACAGAGGTAATAGGAATAGCGGGTGTCAAAGAAAATCCACAGTTCAATTTTAAATCGAACTAAATATTTGTTTAATTGTTGTTTCCTTCTGCCAAATCAATTTATCATGTTGAATGCATGAAATTGGAATGCTGATATGTGATATTGTTTTATTTCCTTCTTACTATGTTACACTTCAACATTACCAGTGACAAATTAGGTCAGCAAATTATACAGTGCATTCAGAAAGTATTCAGACCCTTAGATTTTTTCCACATTTTGATATGCTACAGCCTTATTCTAAAATGGATTAAATAAATAAAAAATCCTCATCAATCTACACACAATACCCCATAATGACAAAGCGAAACCGGTTTTTAGAAAAGTTTGCTAATTTAGTAAAATAATTAATATATATACCTTATTTACATAAGTATTCAGACCCTTTGCTATGAGACTCGAAATTGAGCTCAGGTGTATCCTATTTCCATTGATCATCCTTGAGATGTTGTTTGGAGTCCACCTGTGGTAAATTCAATTGATTGGACATGATTCGGAAAGGCACACACCTGTCTATATAAGGTCCCACAGTTGGAAAAACCAAACCATGAGGTCGAAGGAATTGTCCGTAGAGCTCTGAGACAGTATTGTGTCGAGGCACAGATCTGGGGAAAGGTACCAAAACATTTCTGCAGAATTGAAGGTCCCCAAGAACACAGTGGCCTCCATCATTCTTAAATGGAAGAAGTTTGGAACCACCAAGACTCTTCCTAGAGCTGGCCGCCCGGCCAAACTGAGCAATTGGGGGAGAAGGGACTTGGTCAGGGAGGTGACCAAGAACCCGATGGTCACTCTGAAAGAGCTCCAGAGTTCCTCTGTGGAGATGGGAGAAACTTCCAGAAGGACACCCATCTCTGCAGCACTCCACCAATCAGGCCTTTATGGTAGAGTGGCCAGACGGAAGCCACTCCTCAGCAAAAAGCACATGACAGCCCGCTTGGAGTTTGCCAAAAGGCACCTAAAGACTCTCAGACCATGAGAAACAAAATTCTCTGGTCTGATGAAACCAAGATTGAACTCTTTGGGCTAAATGCCAATCGTCACGTCTGGAGGAAACCTTGCACCATCCCTACGGTGAAGCATGGTGGTGGCAGCATCATGCTGTGGGGATGTCTTTCAGCGACAGGGACTGGAGGACTTGTCAGGATCGAGGGAAAGATGAACGGAGCAAAGTACAGAGAGATCGTTGATGAAATCTGCTCCAGAGCGCTCAGGACCTCAGACTGGGGCAAAGGTTCACCTTCCAACAGGACAACGACCCTAAGCACACAGCCAAGACAACGCAGGAGTGTCTTCCGGATAAGTCTCTGAATGTTCTTGAGTGGCCCAGCCAGAGCCCGGACTTGAACCCGATCTAACATCTCTGGAGAGACCCGAAAATAGCTGTGCAGCGACGCTCCTCATCCAACCTGACAGAGCTTGAGAGGATCTGCAGAGAAGAATGGGAGAAACTCCCCAAATGCAGGTGTACCAAGCTTGTAGCGTCATACCCAAGAAGACTCGAGTCTGTAATCGCTGCCAAAGGTGCTTCAACAAAGTACTGAGTAAAGGGTCTGAATACTTATGTAAATGTGATATTTCAGTTTTTTGTTATTTTTTATACATTAGCAAAACTTTCTAAAAACCAGTTTTTGCTTTGTCATTATGGGGTATTGTGTGTAGATTGATGAGGGGAAAAAACAATGTAATCCATTTTAGAATAAGGCTGTAACATAACAAAATGTGGAAACAGTCAAGGGTTCTGAATACTTTCCGAATGCACTGTATATATTATAACAAAGTACTGTGTATCACATGACAGACAACATTTCCAAGAAGATGCGTGACATGAAGACTGCGTGACATCTACACCATAGCAGAGTAAGTGTATTCCAGCCAGCCACACATAGGAATAATCTTGTCATGTTGGCTGACAGGTAAGTGTCTGGACATGGACATTAATCTCCTGATACCTGCTGTAACTCTGAGGAGTACCAGGGATTTCATAGCAGACACCAGGCCGTCTGAAAACAGAAGCAGGTGTATTGTAGGAATGAAAATAGAAACAGTGTATTAACCTGGTTAAATAAAGGTTAAATGTCCTATATGTCACTATGTTGCACAAAGGTGTGTCTCAAATAAAGCACAGACAATTAAGGTCTCTTTTAGCTGATTATTTTTCATCACAGTACACCATCAATATAGAGATCATGAACTGTGAATTAATAGTAAAGATGTCTTATTGTGATTATTAATTATTCATAGCCTGAGAGGGACATACCATCCTGTCAGTACCTTCAAAAATAGGTATTTATCACAGTAACATTAACTGTGAAGAGATATGATCTAGACCTCCAGGTGGAGTTAAATTCCTCACTCTGACAGAGTTAAGGTATATTTGTGTTATCTTTACTGTCATATTTTTTTTTTTTTTTTTTTTTTTGTCATTTAGCAGACGCTCTTATCCAGAGCGACTTACAGGAGCAATTAGGGTTAAGTGCCTTGCTCAAGGGCACATCGACAGATTTTTCACCTAGTCGGCTCTGGGATTAGAACCAGCGACCTTTCGGTTACTGGCACAACGCTCTTACCCACTAAGCTACCTGCAGAATAAGTCTGATGTAAGAGGATTGAGGGGAGAAATGACTGATGTACAGGTAACAGTGAATGGGGAAAGTAGATATTGTTCAATCTACCAATAATTCCCATCAATCAATCACGCACTAAATAATTTATCACTCCATTACTTACGTTAATACATCAAGAAACGATCTAGGTTAATAATATATCATCTTATAAGGAACTGCATGTTGTAATTGTCAGACTATAAAATAATTATGATCTGTGACATTAGTGATTTCTGCACCATTTTCTACTGGCCTTCACAGCCCAGTCATGCTTTTCTTGGATTTCAATGGAGCCCCTCCCTCCCCCATCCACTGTCAGTCTTAAATCATACACACAGCAGTCTTATTCTTGACAATACTTAAATAGATGTTAGATAGAGATCAGTTAATTCAAGTAGGGACAGATTAGACAGAGCCTCCTAAGGCCATGTAATGGATCTTATGCAATAGAGCCAGAGAACATTTGGCCCAGATTTCCCACAGAAATGGTGAAAGGTCACTGCATATACACAAAGGAGAGTCAAGGTTTAAAGGAACTCCCTGGAATTGCAATAATGTCGGTGATAGAATGAGTTTGTCGAGGTTCAAATAAAAAATGTGGATGTTGAAATACACGTTTTGAATTGTCGAGGTGTGTTGAATATCGAAATCAGTGATTAAAGGCCCAGTACAGTAAAGAAAATGTGATTTCCTGTGTTTTATAGATACACTGAGTGTACAAAACATTAGGAACACCTTCAGAACAGCCTTCGTCGGGGCATGGACTCTACAAGGTATCGAAAGCGTTCCACAGGGATGCTGGCCCATGTTGACTCCAATGCTTCCCACAGTTGCATCAAATTGGCTGGATGTCCTTTGGGTGGTGGACCATTCTTGATACACACAGGAAACTGTTGAGCGTGAAAAACCCAGCAGCGTTGCAGTTTTTGACACACTCAAACAAGTGCGCCTGGCACCTACTACCATACCCCGTTCAAAAGCACTTAAATCTTTTGTCTTGCCCATTCACCCTCTGAATGGCACACATACACAATCCATGTCTCAGTTGTCTCAAGGCTTAAAAATCCTTCTTTAACCTGTCTCCTACCCTTCATGGATTTAACAAGTGACATCAATAAGGAGGGATCATAGCTTTCACCTGGATTCACCTGGTCAGTCTATGTCATGGAAAGAGCAGGTGTTCCTAATGTTTTGAACAGAAATGATTTGATATTGAGATAAAAACAGCTACATTGGACCTTTAATGAAGGAGTTAATCTCTTTTAGAATTATGGAAATAACCAAGACCTGATCTCAAGTCCACACATAACATCTGCAAGTATTTTTTTCAGGTTTAAAAATATGCTGGGCCCAGAAGTTCTAAGATCCAGGTTAAAGCACTCAATCTGCAAAGTAGCACCTTGAGCTACTTGGCCTGCAAATTCACATGAATAGTCAAGGTGCCGTACTGATAAAGCTGGTCTCAGGACTGGGAGCTATGACAGAGCCATAATCTTTATTTTAAACAGGATTAGTACTCAAAGGGAAAGCATCATCTTACTGACAGCGAGATAAAATGTTTTAAGTGTGTCAGACACTTTATGTGGACTTAGCATGCTCAGTTCAGGACAATGTATACCATATGTTTGTATTGGATGTACTGTATGTGTATGTGGTTATGGGTGTATGTGTGTGCAGTACCAAATCAACTGATCGCTATGACAAATAGAGGAATGTGGAGCCATTGGCAGAATGGCAGGTGTACATATTTTAAAGTCAATCTGTAAGGTCAACTCCATAGGGTTGATAGATTGAGATTGATATAGTTCCATGCCTGCATTCTGATACTGCTCTCTATCCGTGCTTTAGCTAATAAAGTATTCTTTTTATTTTACCTTTATTTAACTAGGCAAGTCAGTTAAGAACAAATTATTATTTACAATGACGGCCTACACTTATATTAGTGTTACTTACTACTTACTTTGTAAGGCTCAGAGAAGACCATGAATCATAATCACATATAAAGTAACCCTATAAAAATGTAGTTGTTGAAACAGGTCTCTTTACATTCTATTTTAAGATTGTGTTTAATTATATTTTTTTTTTCACAGACACACAGAATGGGGACAGGTGTAAAACATTCATGCAATACTGCTCCAGATAGCAGACAGAAGAGAAGGTTACTCTACATTATAAAGCTATGCTTTTCATATCAACAGGATGCTGCATAAAACAATACAGTAATAATGAGAATCGTATCAAGGGCTTTTTACATACAGTAGAACATAGTAGATTTGCATAGAGGTGCATAGATGTTTTAAATGTTTTGCAAGAGCTGGATAGATTTGTATTACTAATACGTTGTATAACAGATTGGTCTGTGCTATTCGGAATCATTGGGATGTCCCTACCCCATTGAAGTTGAAATTTAAAATGGTTAAGGGTTAGGGTTAGGGTAGGGGTTAAGGTTAAGGTTAGGGTAGGGATGTCCCAAGGATCCCAGATAGCATTGACCCCTAACAGTGGAGTGGAGGTAATGTCCGTTTTTGTAATGTGTAGAAACATCAGTGTGTAATTTCTCCAAGCCTCAAAGAGGTACACAGAATGTCTCTACATATAAACCCAGTGGACATTTATGGTACAGCACTATGGAATATTTTGTTTACATAGCTAGAGATATTGCATGTAAAGGTCTTCTCAGGTCTAAAAAGTTGGACCTGGACCCGAAACAGACCCGACGACAACCAGACATAGACCCGACTGGTACCCTAACGGGTCCGGATCTAGACCAGACCCGATTGGACCAGAGTGACAAAAAGTTATTTTTATCAGCCAAGTTGCTCTTCTGGTTAATGAATATGTATTTATGTTGGCTAGGCCTTCTATATGTTTTTTAGAGTAACATAAATATGTTATAGGCTGTGCAGAGCCGTGGTCGGGTCCACTCGGGTCTATCAGCTGTAGTTACATAGACCCGGACCCGAGGGAAAAGTAGGAATTTTGGTCCCGGACCCGCTCCGGTCCCGGTTCAGATCTCAGGTATTCAGTTCGGGTGGACCCGTGAAGACCTCTAATTGCATAATGGTTGACTTGGAATGCATCCCTGGAGGTAGTTTTTGTGTGCCATATAAGATATGACCAGAAAGGGATTACTTCTATTTAATGTCCATCACTATAGTTTAAGCTTGTTTTATTTTACTTTATCATGGCTAAGAACATTTATAAATAACAACATTTATACAGTACCAGTCAAAAGTTTGGACACACCCACTCATTCAAGGGTTTTTCTTGATTTCTTACTATTTTCTACATTGTAGAATAATACTGAAGACATCAAAACTATGAAATAACACATATGGAATCATGTAGTAACCAAAAAAGTGTTAAACAAATCTAAATATACTTTATATTTTAGATTCTTCAAAGTAGCCAACCTTTTCCTTGATGACAGCTTTGCACACTCTTGGCATTCTCTCAACCAGCTTCACCTGGAAAGCTTTTTCAACAGTCTTGAAGGAGTTCCCACCTATGCTGAGCAGTTATTGGCTGCTTTTCCTTCACTCTGCGGTCCAACTCATCCCAAACCATCTCAATTGGGTTGAGGTCGGGGGATTGTGGAGGCAGGTCATCTGATGCAGCACTCCATCACTCTCCTTCTTGGTCAAATAGCCCTAACACAGCCTGGAGGTGTGTTGGGTCATTGTCCTGTTGAAAAAGTTCCACTAAGCGCAAACCAGATGGTTTGGCATATTGCTGCAGAATGCATGCTGGTTAAGTGTGCCTTGAATCACTGACAGTGTCACCAGCAAAGCTCCCCCACCATCACACCTCCTCCTCCATGCTTCACGGTGGGAACCACACATGTGGAGATCATCCGTTCACCTACTCTGCGTCTCACAAAGACAGCGGTTGGAACCAAAAATCTCAAATTTGGACTCATCAGACCAAAAGACAGATTTCCACCGGTCTAATGTCCATTGCTCGTGTTTCTTGGACAAGCAAGTCTCTTCTTTTTATTGGTGTCCTTTAGTAGTGGTTTCTTTGCAGCAATTCGACCATGAAGGCCTGATTCACGCAGTCTCCTCTGAACAGTTGAGATGTGTCTGTTACTTGAGCTCTGTGAAGCATTTCTTTGGGCTGCAATTTCTGAGGCTGGTAACTCTAATGAAATTATCCTCTGCAGCAGAGGTAACTCTGGGTCTTCCTTTCCTGTGGTGGTCCTCATGAGAGCCAGTTTCATCATAGTGCTAGATGGTTTTTGTGACTGCACTTGAAGAAACGTTCAAAGTTCTTGAAATTTTCCACATTGACTGACCTTCATGTCTTAAAATAATGATGGACTGTCATTTCTCTTTGCTTATTTGAGCTGTTCTTACCATAATATGGACTTGGTCTTTTACCAAATAGGGCTATCTTATGTATATCAACCCTACCATGTCACAACACAACTAATTGGCTCAAATGCATTAAAAAGGAAATAAATTCCACAAATGAACTTTTAACAAGGCACCCCTGTTAATTGAAATGCATTCCAGGTGACTACCTCATGAATCTGGTTGAGAGAATGCCAAGAGTGGGCAAAGCTGTCATCAAGGCAAAGGGTGGCTACTTTGAAGAATCTCAAATATAAAATATATTTTGATTTGTTTAACACTTTTTTGGTTATGTGTTATTTCATAGTTGTGATGTCTTCACTATTATTCTACAATGTAGAAAATATTAAAAATAAGGAAAAACCCTTGTATGAGTAGGTGTGTCCAAACTTTTGACTGGTACTGTATATCCGGCAAAAAAATATTTGTGATTTGTGATTTGTATCAACATGTTTAGGCTTTTGGAAAATACCACTGTTGGTTTGACAAGGACAGAACGCCATACAAAAAAAAACAAGCTAAGCTAGAAATTATGTTCTAAACATTCATAAGTATATTCTTGGTGTTCTGAAAGCATTCCATTTGGAGTTGAGCCTGTTGGGATCAAATCCAAGGCCACTTGACATTTGCAGTAATTAAAATATGCTAAACTGATAGGAGAGCAAATATCAGTCGTGGTTAATTTCAGGCCACCTTTTTTACTCTGGGTGTAATGTCTACCTTTGTAATGTGGTGCTCCACAGCAACTTGATGCTCCACAGCTATTTAAATTGAGGAAGAGACTGTGCTAAAATGGGTTTCATAACTAACTACAGCGTAACTACAATTATAAATCATATTACAATGCACCTTGTCATCCTTCAGACATATGTTCCTGTCTTACACGTTGATAAGTAAATGTGTTTTGGAAACTAACATCACTCAAAGTCTACTTTTAAGTCAGTTAAATTTTTCCAAAACTTCAATCCCCGTTGAGTTTAAGCTGGCTGCTCTGTAAGAGGGAAACTCAGACTGAAATATGTAAAGTAATTGGTATAACCAGAGCTTGACTCATGGATTGTAACTAATCCCTTTTTCATGGAAATCTCATAAGAACCTGTATCATTCAAAAAATGGATTATTTACCTCTGGGAGCTCATAGACTTAATATTGGCCAAAGTCAGCCTTCCTGATTCTAGGAGTCATTTTGGCCTACGTACGTAGTTGTTGTGTTGTCTATAGTTTGTCTATCTTTGTATATTCCACTTTAGCGACTTTGGGTCCTAGAAAAGCGCTATATAAGTACCATGTATTATTATTATTATCATTATTATTATTATTATTACTTTTTAGCCTACAGTAGAGGGCACTATATGTGGGGTCATGGGTCACTGGTCACATGTTGGCAAAGGTGACCAGGAAGTAGAGCTGCTCAGGTATGGTGGATAAATGAAGATGTCTTACTCAGGCAGTTAACAGTTGGAAAAAATGGTCAAGGTTCGACCCAGACCCAAAAGTGGGGTGTCTCGCTTTCTCTACCGTCTCAGGTATGGCAAGCATACCAAAGATGGTGGATTATAACTTAATACTCAAAGATGAATTAACAGTTCATTTAATAAACCTAAACCCACTTTTCATCTGACATTATTTGAGTAATTTAATTATTTGGGTATTTCATTTATAAGCTACAGTTTCAATAATTGTGTCAAGCAGAAGTAAGGCTACGCATTAATTTAACTCACTGCTGAGGATCAAGTCTGGTGACCAATACAACTAATTGACCAAGGGTGGAATGTAAAAATGAAGATAAATAATTAAATTTCTAGCCCGAGTAGAAATTAGAAATTGACATGGGATGATTCTCAATGACTAAAACATAACTCATGCATTTTTTATCTTTCCTGTACTTTACAATGCAAGTGACATGTTACAGTAGTGTATTATTGGCCATAGCACCATAGGCAATATTCAACACAGTATCCACAATGGGTGTTCCAGTTCAAATAAACCATGTCAGGGGAATTAGATATGTGCAACTGCTTCATGCTGAGGAGCTACATCAATTAAAGTGTCTCCAAAAGTAACTTTTTTCTAATCTAGGAAACCGAGAAAAACATGCCCTGAAAAAAACATGTCAAAGTTAGAATCCTTAGTTGCGACATACATGTTTGGACTTTAATTAATTAATGATATACCGATTGATTCTTGAAGAATTGGACTTGTCTCATGAGCTTAGTTAAACTGTTGTACCCCATCAGAACCCAAATAAACACTGTATAGTCTCAAAACATGATAAAAACTTCTTAGATCATGGATCGTCAGTCCTTGCATCCATAGCTCTGTCTGTGAATTTAAGAGTGGTTACATTTCACTAGGCCCATCTCTCAGCTTTTTACCAAAACAGAGGCGGGGTTTCGCTTTGTTATTGTTTCATTTACATTTAATGTGGATTTGTGACTTCCAAAATCACTTGTTCCTATAGTGTTTTATCTTACCTTTGACCACATCTGAGGTGGCATAATTCTTTATTTTTTAAATGTATTCATGGCTCATATGTAAATTAGTATTTTCACTTCAGAGTTTAGTCCCATACTGCAAAGAAAAATTACTTAAATCCATAATGAATCTGATTGTCTGAACATCCCTTTTTCATTTGAGTAAAGTTGCGCTGACATATATTTTGTGTTATTGCCGAGGTCTAGGCTGTGAGACATGTCAGAAAGTGACAGTGTGTGGACCTGTGCTGAGCTCTAAAGAAGGGATAAAGTGGTGTGATGGACAGAAGATTGGCTGAGAATTAAAAAAGCAATGAGCCCTCTCCGAGCACCAAAAGACAGCTGACAGGCAGCCTGTATAGCGCTCTCTCCCCAGGTCCACATGGAAGGCCACTAGTGAGCTTCGACTGATAAATATGGGATTTGATTTGATTTGATTTTGGAAAATAAAAACTGATAAATATCCTTCCAGTGACATGCGGTGAGGTCGGTGGCTGGGTAAGCACTGGCTATTATCAAAGCCAGATTTACTCACAAAGTAAACCTTGATGAAGCCCAAGTTCACAATACAACAGATAGCTCCAACAACCAGAGTGACATAGGCTATTAACCAAAATTGACAAACAATTTTCACCAAATGTAAATACCAATGTAGCCAAGATACATAAGCTACTGTGCATTTACAAAATGTCAAAAAAGTGTCTGATCAAAATGAAATTGTGTCTTGATAAATCACATTTATTCAAAGGGATGTTGTCTATCTAACAGTAGCCTAACCCACAAATTGCTAAGGAAAATGCATTTATGAATGCATGGCTCTGAAAAAACATGAACAAATGCTACAAAACACCCAAATATGTTATTTTAGAAACAGAAAAGCTCTCAGTATAGTGATGCAGGTCTTTAGTTTTTTTACATGTGAAATTGTGTCATTCCGAACTTTATCCGCAACGTTATATTCTATTTTGTTGCGACTCGAGCGATACCTCTCTGTCCAATCTAGCAGCAAGCTACACTGAGAATGGATAGGGAAAACAGCTTGAGTCGCACAAAATTGAATATAACGTATAAATTCAGAATGACAACATTTAATCTAAAGACCTGCATCACTATACCATTTCTAAAAAGACGTATTTGGGTGTTTTTGGAGCATTTGTTTTTTCAGAGCCCCGACTGCACCAAAAAGATGAGGAAGTGACTCTCTAGCTTGGGTAAGTTTCTCAAAAACATGTGAAATCACAAAAAAAGTGTCTGGACCTTTCTATAACATGCCATTTACGTAAACATTTTTTAATATATACTTTATATATATATTTTTAAGCTAAATTCTCCTTTAACCTTTATTATAGATGACATTCCACTCTTTGAACATTATTGTTTGAGGTGCAGCATACTATAGTGTCCATTTGTCTGGTTATTTTTGCTAGATAGCTAGCTTCGAGTCTGTTCAGATCAAGGGATGTGAGCGCCAAATTATGTAGACACGCCCAAATGTGCACAGTTTACCACCCCAGGCAATACCCACACATCATGTTTAGGCAATACGCATGCGCAAAATATGAAATCCACTCAACGCAACGAATGTCAGCTAGGAATAGTAGTGAGGTCTATGCTGGCCCTGTCCATTAACAGTGACTGGAGTCAGGAATGGCTGTGCGTGTGATTTGAATGGATGGGGACATTGCGGAGGAAGGCATGCATACCCTGGCGCCTTTCCTGAGGTTTGATGCAATTTTTGCAACTTTTGAGATTTTGAGCATGAAAACCACCAGAATCATTGATAAAAAACATTAGAAAACAAAAAATATTATTTTTGTTATATATAATTGTATTTTTTATTTGACTTTTCATATATATATATATATATATATATATATATATATATATATATATATATATATATATTTTTTAAATAGATTATCACAGGGTAAGCACTGCCTACCCTGCCTACCCTCCCTACCCTCCCTACCCTGCCTACCCTCCCTACCCTCCCTACCCTGCCAACCCTCCCTACCCTGCCTACCCTCCCTACCCTGCCTACCCTCCCTACCCTCCCTACCCTCCCTACCCTGCCTAACCTCCCTACCCTGCCTAACCTCCCTACCCTCCCTACCCTGCCTAACCTGCCTACCCTCCCTACCCTGCCCTACCCTGCCTACCCTCCCTACCCTCCCTACCCTGCCTAACCTCCCTACCCTGCCTACCCTCCCTACCCTCCCTACCCTGCCTAACCTCCCTACCCTGCCTACCCTCCCTACCCTCCCTACCCTGCCTACCCTCCCTACCCTGCCCTACCCTGCCTACCCTCCCTACCCTCCCTACCCTGCCTAACCTCCCTACCCTGCCTACCCTCCCTACCCTCCCTACCCTGCCTACCCTCCCTACCCTGCCTACCCTGCCTACCCTCCCTACCCTGCCTACCCTCCCTACCCTGCCTAACCTGCCTAACCTCCCTACCCTCCCTACCCTGCCTAACCTCCCTACCCTGCCTAACCTCCCTACCCTCCCTACCTTCCCTACCCTGCCTACCCTCCCTACCCTCCCTACCCTGCCTAACCTCCCTACCCTGCCTACCCTCCCTACCCTCCCTACCCTGCCTACCCTCCCTACCCTGCCTACCCTGCCTACCCTCCCTACCCTGCCTAACCTCCCTACCCTCCCTACCCTGCCTAACCTCCCTACCCTCCCTACCCTGCCTAACCTCCCTACCCTGCCTAACCTCCCTACCCTCCCTACCTTCCCTACCCTGCCTACCCTCCCTACCCTCCCTAACCTCCCTACCCTGCCTAACCTCCCTACCCTCCCTACCTTCCCTACCCTGCCTACCCTCCCTACTCTCCCTACCCTGCCTACCCTCCCTACCCTCCCTACCCTCCCTACCCTCCCTACCCTTCCTACCCTGCCTAACCTCCCTACCCTGACTGTACTTCATTGCATCCTTCCAAGACAGTGACTTGTGTATGGAGAATAAGGACACATATTAAAAATGTATTTCAATACTCCCATCTCAAGAGGAAAATGTATGATTATTATATTTTTTTTTTATAAACAAACATGGAAAGATTCCTAGCTAGAAAAGCAGTTTTCACATGGTGTTCTATAGTATGGCATTATTCTAAAGGTATAATTGTATCTTGTGCAATGAATATTTGCTTAATAATTGCTTAATTTAATAGAGGTGACTTACAAAACTACAATCTGCAGGAACATCATAGTCACCCATTAGAAAATAATCATATGAAAAATGTGGAACATGTTAAAGCTGCCTGTGAAGAAACACTTTGATTGTGTGATAATTGGGCTAGTCTGTAGAGAGACAGGTCTTTTGATTTCAGTTCCTACGCAGATGCATGCATATGAAAGAGGTATGACAATTTAATCAACACACATGTAATTCAATTTGGATCAAGATGTTTCAGACATGAACATGATGTATCTATGATTTCTATTTCATGTTTGTTACTTGATTGACTCTGAAGGTGAGCTTTTATCTCACATGAACATACATTTGAACACATAGGTCAGCATCAAAAATCTATCTAAGTCATTGAACTTGAGCCAAATCAACCTGTTTTGTGTTCTCCCAGCACAATTGATGACAGTAGAGATCCAGTTCATTGACAGTATTCTCTCACAGAACATGACATTCCACAGTCTCAGGGATTTTAGTTTCATCTAATTATGTCAGGATCAAACAATGGCAGTGTTGATCGACATGTCTCTGATGAGATCAAAAGTATACGATGGAGTTTATGACCCAGGTGGATCATAGTGTCATGATGGTATATTGATTTCTACCATGTTTGCCTTTGTCATCTGTCCTGACATTTGGAGTCTAATGCCAGACAGCAGCATAGCCATCTTTAGCTATACAGTGAAAGTGGACAAATTGCAGCAAAAATATTGGCGCTATTACAACAGCTGCTCATTTTATTTGGTTTAACCCATAAGAGTCTAAGCCCTGATGATGATGGGGGGAAAAGGGCCTTACTTCTATTAGTTCGTGAGAGTCTCATCTTTCCATAGAGGGGTCATAATAGTTTGACCCCTCTATGGAAACTGTTTGGACGTTACAGATGATTTAGTGAGAATACCAATTTTCGGGATGTCTCATGGTCTGACAAACACCACTCTAGCTCTGTCACCTTTCACTGCAGATGCGGTAGTGCAACATAGGCGGATGCGATGGATTGAGACGCATCCAATACAAAAGTTATCTCTAGCTTAAACTGACAGATTTGTATGGGCATTATTTTATTGTGCTAATTCAATTTCTGTGGGGGCGCGGACATCGACCTCAGGGTGTTGAGAAAAGCAATGAAAAGATTGGACACACATTGAAGAGGGTCGATCCAGACTGTCAATTCCATGCAAATTCTTACAATTGTGTTGATCAAACCTTTGTCAAATATATTCTTATAAAATCTAGCAGCAGATACACACAGCTCTCCACTAGTCTTTTGTCATTTAAAGGCAATTTTCTCTCCTTCAATTGAGCTTCAGTCGTCACCATTTCAGCAATCTGCAAGAACAACGTTTCCTCATATGTTCCCCTCTGTCAAACATCCTCTTGCCTTTCAGTCCATTAATGCATGTCTGCCATTAACCCTGGGCGGTCCCCACACTGCCATGTGCATCAGGAGTATCCTCTTGTCTCTGTTATAAATTATTGATTAGGAACTGTGAGGCTATCGTGTCCAGCCATTTGAAGTAACCCATTGTTTACATTAATTTTGTCTATGTTAATACCGTTTAGTAGTACTGTAGTCGAGCAGAAGAATCAACGTAACCAGTATCAGAGCTCAAAAGAGCTCAATATTCTACCGGTGAAAATTGGAATTGTGCAAATAAATGGTCATAAAACAGACAGTATTTTGGAGAGTTCTGTACTTGTGTCCCTTTCTTTCTAAAGAGCCGCTATGTATCTGTAGGAGGGCCATTTACAGCAGATATTCTCTATCATGAACCAAACAGTCTAATGGGGAGGGGATTAATCTGTCGTTTCCTGAGACCTAAGCAAAACTGCCAAGGCCCTTAATGACAAACTCAGCTAAAGTATTCTGTGGCTGTGACAAAACCATGCAAGGCTGATTAAAGTAATCATGTTATTATAACAAAACGGATAAGAGGTCTGTAAGTCCTAGATGATGTCAAACATTATCTCTTGGGAGCACCTGGCTACTCTTTAAAATAATGAGGCAAGTTGGTTCAAATCAGCCGTTATTGAATGTCTGTTTACTTGAAAACCACATGGTTCCTGGAAAATCAATGTTTAGTGAAGTACATAATATAAACAATATGTACCCAAATTCATACCGATTATAGCTACTGTCTGACAATAAAGCATGCTTTCTTAAAGCTATTCTTCAAGTAATTCTTCATTAACCCATCCTGTACTTGCTCTCATTGCTTGATTATGAAACTATAGAACTACAAATGTCCATTGCTGACAGAGTGCACTGGAGGCTAGAGTGCATATGATTTACTGATTTGGCCTGGAATTAGGATGTTTTGTTTAATCCCCAAAAAACAGTTATTGTGCTCATGAATATGACTCACAAATATGAATTATCCTGGGCGATTAGTTAATATGAATACCAGTAGGGTGATTAGTTAATATGAATACCAGCAGGGTGATTAGTTAATATGAATACCAGCAGGGTGATTAATTAATATGAATACAAGCAGGGTGATTAGTTAATATGAATACCAGCAGAATGAATAGTTATTATGAATACCAGCCGGGGGATTCGTTAATATGAATACCAGCAGGGTGATTAGTTAATATGAATACCAGCAGGATGAATAGTTAATATGAATACCAGCAGGCTGATTAGTTAATATGAATATCAGCAGGGTGATTAGTTAGTATGAATATCAGCAGGGTGATTAGTTAGTATGAATATCAGCAGGGTGATTAGTTAGTATGAATATCAGCAGAGTGATTAGTTAGTATGAATATCAGCAGGGTGATTAGTTAATATGAATATCAGCAGGGTGATTAGTTAGTATGAATATCAGCAGGGTGATTAGTTAGTATGAATATCAGCAGAGTGATTAGTTACTATGAATATCAGCAGGGTGATTAGTTACTATGAATATCAGCAGGGTGATTAGTTAGTATGAATATCAGCAGGGTGATTAGTTACTATGAATATCAGCAGAGTGATTAGTTACTATGAATATCAGCAGGGTGATTAGTTACTATGAATATCAGCAGGGTGATTAGTTACTATGAATATCAGCAGGGTGATTAGTATTAATTGATACATGGCTCCTTTAACATGGTTTGCTCTTGTTAAGATTAAAAAAGATACTAGTCTTATCATTGGAGCTAGCGCACAAATGTCATACATATCCCTAAGGACAAACTGCTAATCGAATATGATGTACTGTATGATGTGACTTAACTATACATTTCCCCATTATGTTTATTCCCCTGGGAATCATGTTTACAGTTCTACAATTCACAATGTCTGTTAAAGCTATTTTGATTTAGCTAGCCTACTATTAAACTTAAAGATGCACTCCAGGGTCTTAAGCACAGCAAAGTCATAACACATAGTACAAATTGGATTCATATTTTTATACGGGGACCACTTTTAGCTTGTGAGCACCACTTCTAAAACTACTGGCTGAAATTATGCAAAAGTTTGAGAGTGCATCTTTAATGAAGCAGATGCTTGCTTGCCAGGGAGATATATCAATGTATCAATATTAAATCAAGGATAACTGTCATTACATCCAAAATGTTGGATGTTTGTTTTTCTGAAGATCTACAGTATATTGAACAATATTAATATGCCACAATATACAATTTATAATTATTGACATGACTATATGCACCTCAGCCTCCAAAGCTAAAGCATAGCTGAGAATGTCAGGAAACATCGAATACAAAACGTCACTCAAGCTGTAGGAGTTTGAAACTTGATATTTTTGTATTTTTGTAAATATTTTAACATGTTGGAGAGGTCCTACAATGATAAATGGAACAAACTATTAAATGGAGGGAAAATCAGAAGAATGCATCTGAAAGCTGTATATGCTGACAATTGCCTAGTATTGATGATTAAGCTTGTTTGTTCTAGAATAATTTCAATACATTCATCGACAAAGGAAACTACTTGTGTGAGTAATTTATAAACCACTGACTACTCAAGTTGAGAGAGAGGAGAATGATTGAATAGATTTTTGTTATTGCTATGCCAACCATAGATATCAACCCCTGCAAGACACGTAGCCCAACCTTCCACTGTCTGGCCACAACAGGGAATGAGGAGTTTAAAAATATTTTATCCATAATGCATTCTCCATGGAACGTTTCATTATACGTTTCAATGTTCACCAATTATCCTTTCCCAAATTACAGGTTGGTATGAACCACAACACAGAGCTCTCAAACGCACCCAGGAAACATGAAAACTCATCTACAAATACGAGGACAAACAAGTAAGCATTTATATTTCTTTAGCATTAATTATGAAACAGGATTACTTGCTAGTTTTAATTTGAATCAACAAATGCTTGAATGGAAATGGTAATGTAGTGTGGAGACGCAAACAAAAACGTTAAATAAATCGACATGCGTGACCTCAAACTCTACTACATTTCTTTTTTGTTTTTATCGGTGATCAACAATCAAAATAACTGAGAACATTGCTGCAATTACAAAACATTTTACCGCTTTATAAAAACGACTGGTTTCATGTAGACGCTTTGTGATGACTGTACTCTTCTCTTACTGTTCTGACCTTAACAATAGAAGCTTAAACATTTTGTCAGAGACTGTGGCTAAATCCCAGCCTTTGTGCAGAGAGGGCTTATTTAAAATGGTCTTCAGCGATGCAGCAACCAACCATATGGTGAAAATAAATGAGTGAATTTACCCATAAAGGTGAGGGAGGCATGGAGCTGTTATGAGCTGCTTCCATTAGCCTCAATGAACTCTGAAGGTGAGGAGGAACAGTGTAATAGGAGCGAAACCAACAGCACTTTCACTTTGCAGCTTTAATTGAGGAAAGCAGGTGTGCTAAGGATCAGTGTGTCATGCAGCAGCTTAGTCATAATAACAATATTTTTAAAGCACTTCTCATTACAAACTTATTCTCAAAATGCTCTACATAAAGAGTGAGGCACTAACAGGTTACAAAAGGCTAGCATGTAAAAATAAGACTATTCTTTACTATGAAGACTAGAAGCAGTACAAGTTGGTTTTGAGGCCTATATAATGTTCCAGTCGAGGAAGGGGCTCCAGTCTATGGGGGTTATGAAGAGCATTGAGTGATACATTTTTAGGCAAAACATTTGACATAATATATTTTACCCATTGTCACAATGCGTATCATACCATTAAACACATATATTGGGTGTTAACAGGTGCTCACAAATGATAAAACAATTGGATGATTATGTTATATCACTTAAAATGTCATTCTGAAATGAGAACATTTGTAATTATAGACGTGAAGCCAATTTTTTGGCTTACTCCTTTGAGATAATTGAGTAATTGAGTGGAACCCACCAAGAGATGAATGCCGTTGTGTTGTTTGCAACTTGGCAATTAGTCCTTGTTATTGCTGGCAAGAGGGAAATAGTACACAACAGTGTGTAAACACAGATCTGATCTGATGTAATGATCCCAGTTTTCCCAAATCACAGTAAACTCTCTGAAGAAAAGTACGCTCATTTGTTCCAATTTTTCCCATGCTCCTGCGGGCAAAGTCTGGTTCCAAGGAAATAGTGTCTAATGGAGTGTGTGCCCCAGTGGTATAACCTCAATTAATGTTGCCATCCTCAGTGTCTTGACCCTCGGTGATCACAAACAGTAGAAAATCTGCTGCATGTCTTGTGCTCTCCTTATTTTAGGGGGACAGTTTTTATGAAAAGCTCTGATGTTCTTTGCTGCTGTTTTCCATTGCTTCCTTGTCTTCAGTCTTTTAACCACCTAACTACCTATCTAAATATAGAGACACTAAAGTCAGGTAGACAAACAGCTGTCACATTTCAGACACATCTTTTAATTTTGCCACTAATTAGAGCACTAAAAACAAAGTTGTTGTTACATGATAATAATTTTGTTTCACTGGTGTGTAGCTGAACAGGACTCAAATATACACTGAGTATACAAAACATTAAGAACTCCATGACATAGACTGACCAGGTGAGTCCAGGTGAAAGCTAAGATCTCTTATTGATATCACTTGTTAAATCCACTTCAATCAGTGTAGATGAAGGGAAGGAGATAGTTTAAAGAAGGATTTTTAAGCCTTGAGACAACTGAGACATGGAGTATGTACAGTGAGTGAAAAAAGTATTTGATCCCCTGCTGATTTTGTACATTTGCCCACTGACAAAGACATGATCAGTCTATAATTTTAATGGTAGGTTTATTTGAACAGTGAGAGAGAATAACAACAAAGAAATCCAGAAAAACGCATGTCAAAAATGTTATAAATTGATTTGCATTTTAATGAGGGAAATAAGTATTTGACCCCTCTGCAAAACCTGACTTAGTACTTGGTGGCAAAACCCTTGTTGGCAATCACAGAGGTCAGACGTTTCTTGTAGTTGGCCACCAGGTTTGCACACATCTCAGGAGGGATTTTGTCCGACTCCTCTTTGCAGATCTTCTCCAAGTTATTAAGGTTTCGAGCCTGACGTTTGGCAACTCGAACCTTCAGCTCCCTCCACAGATTTTCTATGGGATTAAGGTCTGGACACTGACTAGGCCACTCCAGGATCTTAATGTGCTTCTTCTTGAGCCACTCCTTTGTTGCCTTGGCCGTGTGTTTTGGGTCATTGTCATGCTGGAATACCCATCCACGACCCATTTTCAATGCCCTGGCTGAGGGAAGGAGGTTCTCACCCAAGATTTGACGGTACATGGCCCCGTCCATCGTCCCTTTGATGCGGTGAAGTTGTCCTGTCCCCTTAGCAGAAAAACACCCCCAAAGCATAATGTTTCCACCTCCATGTTTGACGGTGGGGATGGTGTTCTTGGGGTCATAGGCAGCATTCCTCCTCCTCCAAACACGGCGAGTTGAGTTGATGCCAAGGACCTCGATTTTGGTCTCATCTGACCACAACACTTTCACCCAGTTCTCCTCTGAATCATTCAGATGTTCATTGCCAAACTTCAGATGGGCCTGTATATGTGCTTTCTTGAGCAGGGGGACCTTGCGGGCGCTGCAGGATTTCAGTCCTTCACGGCGTAGTGTGTTACCAATTGTTTTCTTGGTGACTATGGTCCCAGCTGCCTTGAGATCATTGACAAGATCCTCCCGTGTAGTTCTGGGCTGATTCCTCACCGTTCTCATGATCATTGCAACTCCACGAGGTGAGATCTTGCATGGAGCCCCAGGCCGAGGGAGATTGACAGTTCTTTTGTGTTTCTTCCATTTGCGAATAATCGCACCAACTGTTCTCACCTTCTCACCAAGCTGCTTGGCGATAGTCTTGTAGCCCATTCCAGCCTTGTGTAGGTTTACAATCTTGTCCTTGACATCCTTGGAGAGCTCTTTGGTCTTGGCCATGGTGGAGAGTTTGGAATCTGATTGATTGATTGCTTCTGTGGACAGGTGTCTTTTATACAGGTAACAAGCTGAGATTAGGAGCACTCCCTTAAGAGTATAAAAGACACCTGGGAGCCAGAAATCTTTCTGATTGAGAGGGGGTCAAATACTTATTTCCCTCATTAAAATGCAAATCAATTTATAACATTTTTTACATGCGTTTTTCTGGATTTTTTTGTTGTTATTCTGTCTCTCACTGTTCAAATAAACCTACCATTAAAATTATAGACTGATCATTTCTTTGTCAGTGGGCAAACATACAAAATCAGCAGGGGATCAAATACTTTTTTCCCTCACTGTATGTGTACCATTCAGAGGGTGAATGGGCAAGACAAAAGATTCAAATGCTTTTTAACGGGAGTATGGTAGTAGATGCCAGGCGCACCGGTTTGAGTGTGTCAAGAACTGCAACGCTGCTGGGAAGGTGTTCCTAATGTTTGGTATACTCAGTGTATATTATCACTGCACAAGAGGAATGTTGTTCTTGGTGTCGAATACCGCGTACTGGTTTTGATTGAATAGGGCTCCATGACATATTCTAAATTGCCTTGAGGAGAATATTATAAACTATTTTGTGTTGCTGATGTGGAAGGGCTGCTGCATGACACTATTGTACATGTTACTATGAATGATCAGAATTAATGTTTGCACTGCTTGATAGAGAACTTATCTAATCCAAGAGGCCCCATTTTGAGACTTGGCTCATGGCCATGGTTTAACCAACCTGGCGCAGGGACTAAGAGGCGTAACTGCCATGTGAAATCCTTTATATGGATAACTAGGCTGGAAAGGACAGCTATTTCCTGAAATACTCCTTAAAAAGGGAAGCAGTTGCCAGCTCGGAAGCTGAGAGAACTACACAGAACCAGACTGCCTGAAGCCTCAATGCATCATTGGGCCATTAGTGCGGACAGTGTTGTTTGTTTGTGTGTGTGTGTGTGTGTGTGTGTGTGTGTGTGTGTGTGTGTGTTTGTGTGTGTGCATATGTGTGAGTGTGTGAGATTGAAAATGGAAATAAAGTGAGTGTTATACTTTTATTTTTCATTGACACGTTCCTCAGAGGCATCCGTCTCCAGAGAGTGACATCCCAGTGGTCAGGAGAGCCAAGTTGCCAGACTTGATGATGATAGATGATGCCAATGGGACATGCTTACCCCATGGATCAAAAATAAAGCAATGTGACACTGAAAAATGGCTTGACCGAAAAGTGTCATTTGATTGAACAGTTCTGGATTAGTCTCATCATCTCACATGGAGAACTGCATGACGGTTCTTACATCACTGCACTTCCTGCCTTCCATGAAAATAAGATAGAGCATGCAGCACTGAGATTCAAAATATTGAAAATAGTCTTTCATGTCTCATTAACTTGTGAAGACATTGGGGCATTAATAAACTGTTATTATGGAGTGCTCTGAGTGCATTCCTTTTGTTTCACTACGTGGTTGCTGTGGGCTTTGATTTCTCCATTCTTCCTTAAACCCCTGTTATTTGAATGCAGCTGGCTTCTTAAATGAAAAAAAATGTAGACCCTTTTTGCAATAGATTTGTGACACCAATACAACAATTTTATACTTGTTGGGTTACAGTTAGAAGCAGTTGCGTTTGACAATCTTCCTCTGGGCTACAGAAGAGCAGTCATCTGGGAAGCCAGTAAATGTTGTTGAAGCATCGCTGAGCAAATACATCCAACCAAGTCATAGCTATTTTGTTCAAGGAAATACAATCTGCGGTCCACTGACAAATCAGAGAAAAGGGTTGGGTAAAATTTGATTTGTGATGCCAGCAATGTCTCTTTATAGAAACGAGTCCAATTTATTTACATATAAATAGTTTACAGGAGTGCTAGACAGGCATCACCCATAGTAGTCACATCTCAGTGTACTCCTCCATGTACGTCTTCCAGGATTTAGTTGAGCCTGTCAGCAGGCTGGAGTAGTCGAAGTCTGCAATCCAATATTCATACGCAGAGACAGCCTTGTTACTGTAAGTGTACTTATGATTTTGAAACCTAGCAGACATCTATGTTTCAAGAATCTACCTGGCCAAACCAAATATTAGTTGACGCAGTAGCATCCAGCCCATTCCAGGGTCAACATGTGCACGTCTGGCTTTGGAGTCATCAATAGCTTATTCCTCACTAAACTAATGTGCAGCTAATGCTATCTGACAGATGTGTCCAGCAGAATTGCTAAGCTTGAAATATCCAATAAAATATGTTTTTATTTGATTTACTGCATTGGTCAATGCGCTTACCTTTGTGTAATAAATACATTTCTCATAAAGACATATAATATTTCAATAGTTGTCTTGAAACAGACTTTTTCAATTGAATGTACTGTAGTCCTTTGTAGTGTAGAAGGACAGTGGGATAGTGGGATTGTGGTGGGCCTACTGCATTGGAAACATGGCAGCAGGTTGCTGGTGGGTTAAGAAGCAGCTCTGTCAACTGCAGCACCAGTCCCCTTCAAGCATCACAGCTCAATCCACCAGCCCAGCGGACACATTTTTCACACAGATATACAGCTCTGTATGTGCTGTAATGCCTCATGGATGTGGGCCTGCTGTTTGGAACATCTAATAGATTCAACAATGGGAGAATGTATAGAATAATTTGTCCCAAAAAATATATTGGTGAATGTATAATTCGCTAAATGAGTATTATTCATGCTAATGGGAGCTCTACATTAATAGGCGATACATGCAATTGTGTTCATTAAGTCACAGTGATACAGTGTGTGAGTGCTCCTCTGGCATTCTTCGGGGTGGCTGTTTTATCGGGGCTTCTCTGCAGACAGCCCCATGGAGAGAACCATCATTTGGGCTTGTGACTATCAGAGCCTATTGTCAGAGAGATCTGACTCGCGCCCGTTGAGCCATCAAGCCCTCACAGCCTGAGTGTCTGTTGCATTATAGGGGAAGCAAGGGCAAGGAGAAACAGGAGGTAAAACCTGGAGCGTGGCTCTCTGAAAATATATATTTTGTGCAATGTGCTGTTGGGACCTATTGTGACGTTTGTATACATCTAAACACTACGGGGTTGTGTTGTGCTGCTGTGTTAATGCTGAGGCTTGTATTTATTTGCCCAGTGATTGCATTTAGTGCTGTTTTGAGCAATGTATACCATTTACCTTGGAGAATGTCTTGTGGGTGGTGTCTGTTCCTCTCCATGTCTGTGTATGAGAGGTGGATGGGAGGTGGGAGAGCGCCTGTCTGAATGAGAGACTAGGGCAGGGAGGTTTATAAATAAAATTGACAGCAGGCACCTTGCTGAACCATGACTGGAATGTTTAAAGGGTGGAAGCGCGTTTGTGAGATGCCAGGGAAATCTCTAGCTCAAAGGCGTAGCCGACTATAGCGCCTCGTCACTGGGTAGGAATATGGAAAGGGTGGTCTCTTTAGAGGGGTGGTCTGTGGGTTTGCATGGTTTTTGCATTTCTGGGGGGGGGGGGGGAGAGGAAGAAAACGTTTGATGCTTTCTCTTGAGTGGTCAATATTGAAATCACCCAGAAAGTATACCTCTCTATTGATATCACATACATTATCAAGCATTTCACACATGTTATCCAGATACTGACTGTTAGCACTTGGTGGTCTATAGCAGCTTCCTACCAGAATTGGCTTTAGGTGAGGCAGATGAACCTGTAGCCATATTACTTCAACAGTATTTAACATGAGATCCTCTCTAATCTTCACAGGAATGTGGTTCTGTATATAAACAGCAACACCTCCACCATTGGCATTTCTATATTTTCTGTAAATGTTATAACCTTGTATTGCTACCACTGTTTCATCAAAGGTATTATCTAAGTGAGTTTCAGAGATAGTCAGAATATGAATGTCATCTGTTACTAGCAAATTATTGATTTCATGAACCTTGTTTCTTAAGGTACATATGTTAACGTGGGCTATTTTGAGCACTTTTCTTCTGGGATGCTTACTTGTTTTTGTTGCTTTACTGGGAAGCTTAGCAGCAGTAGATGTGCTCATGTTCTTTATGTTAGTGCACGGCGAGCTGCACACAGTGGACTGCCTCCTCGGGTACACCGGCTCAGTGCTAACAGCATAAATCTGGTTCTTAGGCACATGATTACGGCACACAATAGCTGTAGGATCAGCAGTGGCATTCAGGGCAGTTAGAGGGACATAAATTAGGTTACTTACATGTGACTACCGACGCCCATGATGTAATGTACATTTGCTGAAGCATTTTTACAACTCTGCGTCCCATTGGTAGGGATTAGTTGAGCTGGGCTTGGGTCATTGCTAAGTCATCGTCTCAACGCAGCCTTATAATGCTGTGAAAGGATCCAGGAACCCAAATGATTTGGGTGGATCCCATCCTCCTTGTAAAACATGTTTTGTTTCCAAAAGGTATCGAAATTGTCAACAAAAGTTACACCCATTGAGCTGCAATAATCACGTAGCCAGTTGTGAAGAGCAAGAATCCTGCTAAAGCGTTCAATGCCACGATTCAGAGATGGCACAGGGCCAGATATGATGGGTTTTTTGTTAGTGTCCATCGTTGATTGCCTTTCTCCTCATGCTGTGCTCCTTCGACGGCGCTATCAGATGGTGGAGCTCCGGACAACATTGGCCAGTCGGATAACGACAAACGACAAGATGGAGATGTATCTAACAAGCGTGAACGCCATCCAGCCACCGGCGTAGAAAATGTGAACATTCCACTCTGCGTTTTCCCCAGTTTCTTACATAGGCTGGTGACCTGAGTGATCAAGGAAGCCACCTCAAGCCTATAATCCTCGGCAAGTAAACAATTGCTGCATTGGAACTCCGAGTGATCCGGTTTGTCCCGAAACAAAGCGTAATAGATACAGCTCCTACAGCGCTGGAACTGTTCATTTAGTTCTCCAGACAAAGAGGGCTCCATTGCAAAACTCATCAGGTACCAACTTCGTTAGCTTGATGGCTAGCAGGTTAGCGTCTCTGTTAAGCAGGCTTCAACCTGTCTCTTGATGGCTAGCAGCTTAGCTAGGTTAGCGGCTCTTTCAAGCAGACTTTAACCTATCAGTTAAGCGAGATTCCGGGACAAGAGATAGTGGTCCTAGCTGGTAAAAGCTAACGATGCGGAATCCATGCAAAAACACGTTCGGTATTTATGCTTAACAAAGATTGGTTATGTTTTAGTTAAAATAACAGAATGTTTCCAGCATACAGTGTTCAGCAGTGCACTCAGTCACCCAAGTCATAGACTGTTCTCTCTGCTACCGCAAGGCAAGCGGTACCGGAACGCCAAGTCTAGGTCCAAAAGGCCCCTTAACAGCTTCTACCCCCAAGCCATAAGACTGCTGAACAATTAATCAAATGGCCACCCAGACTATTTACATTTGTTTTTCCACTGCTGCTACTCACTGTTTATTATCTACGCATAGCCAGTTTACCCCTACCTACATGTACAAATTACCTCGACTAACCTGTACCCCCGTACATTGACTCGGTACCGGTACCCCCTGTATATAGCCTTGTTATTGTTATTTATTGTGTTACTGTTATTTTATTTTTACTTAAGTTTATTTAGTAAATATTTTCTTAACTTTATTTATTGAACTGCATTGTTGGTTAAGGGTTTGTAAGTAAGCATTTCACGGCGCATGTGACAAATAAAATGTGATTGATTAATTTGGATGGAAAGCAATGTCACTGCTCTCAATTTGACAAAGATGCTGAAATATTGAAATAACCCCAAAATATGTTTTTCAAGGTTATGCTTTTGCACTCTTTAAAAAGAGAAGAATGAAAGAGAAGGGATTGAAAAAAATATATATAATCTGGAAGAAAATCAAAATAGTGTGGTGAATGATGGACGGAGTCAGGCGCAGGAGTAAAATAACCGGATGCAGATTTATTCCTTCCAGACAAACAATGCGCCTACAACGGCAATTGAAACAGGTACAGGGGAAACAATCCTCCCTGACCAAACACAGTCTCAGAAAATACAATAAATGTAATGACACAGGGGAAAATCAACCCTGGCAAAATAAATGAGAGAGTATCTCAACCGAGCTACTCTCCTCCCACATAGAACAATCACTCACAAAGACAAGGGGGCAGAGGGAACACTTATACACAGACTAATTAGGGGATGAGCACCAGGTGTGTGTGATTGACAATACAAGACATGACATGTGGAGTGATGAGAATGGGAGCGGCGATAGCTAGTAAGCCGGTGACGACGAACGCCGAAACCTGCCTGAACAAGGAGGGGAGGCAGCCTCGGTGGAAGTCGTGACAAATAGATTGTATATTTGAAAGGATAACCTGTTTAATCTTTTCAGTTTCCCTTTTTTTCTTTCTGTTTCATGACTGATAACCTTATCTCAAGCAAATAACAGTGGTGTCAAAGATTCTTGATGTACTGTACAGTAAGAGTGAGGAAAAGTACCTTGGGTCAATCAATACTTATCAAATTCGGTTATCACCTTGAGACCCCATATGACATGTTTGTGTGTCTGTTTGATCAAATGCAGAGGGAATCTGCTGGCGGTGCAGACTTCACCTCTGCTCTGTAACAAGCTTTAAAGAGCTGACATGGCTGCCTGCTGCATATTCCCCTCTCTCACACGGAAAACACAAACCTATGTAGAAATGGCTCCAGGGAGATACAGCCTTGCTTGCTCATGGCTGCGATAAATCTCAACACATTAGGAATTTAACCTTTGTTTTTGAACTTGACCTTGGCCTAGCTGTCCCTGTTGTGACATCTCTAGGGCAATGGAGATCAGACATCCATCAGATATAGGCTTCACCTATATTAAAGATTACGTACACTCAGCCCTGCCCTTCTGCTCAGTGCACAAACGTATAATACAATTCTGTCATTGAGAGGGAAGAATGACCTGGAGCACAACATCAAACGTAGATAGAATTGCTTGCACCATCCATGAAACCAACATGAATTATCATCACAGCATATGAAATTCTTATCCTTCACATGCTTTTTTTTTGTGCACTCTGATATCATTTAACTAACAACTTCTGAGAACACAGCACCCTCTTAGCGTGACAGCATATTTTATCATCTAATTCCAAGGTACAGCACAAAAGGTTTTTACACTTGTTTGATACTTAAGCTGCTTCAGTGAAGCAGGAAAAAGCACTGTACTGTATTTTCTATGCATGCATTGCTGTGTATCTCTTAATTTTCCCACTTTACAAGAAATCCACATTACAGTAGGACACTTTAACCAGTCAGTGTTTTACATAACAGCATCTTGAGATGTTGTGGTAAGTGTGCCTTCATGGAACAGAATGCTTGGGGCAGCATGGTCTTTTTGTTTTCAGTCTCAGTGCTCAAAGTGAAGGAGAAAGTTTTCCAGGCCATACCATCAAAGGGTGCGTAGCCCTTCCCTGCAGTCAATGACCAAAAGCACCCTCTTTGACTTCATGGGTGGAATGTTATTCATATTTTTCATAATTTTATAATTAGTAAATATTACTTCATTAAAAACAACTGATAGAAATCTGGTGTTTCTATGTCAAACTGTTTTGTTATATTTCAGTTTTCTGTGATGTTGGGATGCAAATTCAAAATTTAATAAATGACATGGTACAGGTGTCTTCTTTTTTAAGCACATAACCATGTGTGTGAGGGGTATGCTTTGTTTCAAAGTAGATTTGTTTACATATGTGTGACCCTGATTTAGCCCACTGCAGTAAAAGGTTAAAACGACTCTCCGCTCGTAAGGTAAAATAACCTATTCTTATAAATAAAGTCACGTCTCAATTTCTCACCGGTTGAGGCCTCCACAATCTCCCTCTCCTGCTTCCTCAGGGGACCCACCACCCCTGTCCCTGAGTCTCCAGAGGTTGACATAGACCTGCTCATTGCACATTTCCTCTCCCCATCTCAGCCTCTCCCGGGCTTACTGTCAACTGATTAGTACATAGCGTCATAGCCCACTTATTACATTCTGCCAGCTACAGGGACACGCTCTAATACGTTCTCAGTAGGAAATGGGGGATTCTTTTGCATTTTAACAACCTACAGTACTGTTCGTTTTTAAGATTGCTTTTGTGAGGAAGGAAATGCTATGAGCACTAGAATTACAAAGGAAAGGAAATATGAGCTTTATGTTTTCGCATGGATATTGTTTTTTGCATAAAGGACATTTAAAGGCTAAAAGTATGAATCCCAGACATTGGGTAATTTATTTGATTGACATGACGCAGTACCATGAAAGGTATACCCTTTCAATAAAAAGGTAACTTTATCCATGTTTCCTTGTCATAATAGATGATGGGGACGCTGGTAGCAATCCTAAAGCACTTTTTGTTTAAAATTGGTCAATAACTTGGACAACTGCTATGGTGCCTCAGGGCAATATCAAACCACTTGAGAAGGCACAGGTGGATGGATATCTATTAAATCAGTTCCCCACCACACCAGAGCAATTAATGACCAAAGTACAAAAAATACAAGGAGGAACTGAACTGACCTGAGTGTACAGGTGAATTAAAAAGCACTCTGATATCTCCTGGTTCATTTTCCACTTACCCAGTCTTGGGATTGTGGAATAAGGTGTGACTTGGTTTGATTCGATAACATCAGTATAAATGTCAATGGAGAGGCACTCTAATGATTTCTACACAATAGCAGCATGTCTCCAGGGACCTTATTAGGTTAGAGTAACACATACACACCAGGTAGTCGTAATGAGTGGAAGCTACACAGGGTATTTGAATGTCAACTCATTATGAATGTCAAGGCATTTTAAAGTAAAACATCAGGGAAGAGCTGTGAACTACGGATGGCGTTTCACAGGCAAGACATTAATATTTCCATTGCATGTTCCTGTGTCAAAAACTGACGCGCAAAGATGATATGTCACTTCCTCCTGCCAATTTGAGCAGATATGTCTATAATGGGATCCTAGTGTGCTTTATTTGAAAGGATGTTAAAAACGTCAGATTTTAAGTGAATAAAATGTCAGACCAATATGGCAGGAAGGTATTTAACTCTATAAAACTGGGTAGGCCTAATAACACCACTAGTGAACTGTCAGGTACTGTAGGCATATGTCGACTACCTCAGATTACCTACAGTGGGGGAAAAAAGTCTTTAGTCAGCCACCAATTGTGCAAGTTCTCCCACTTAAAAAGATGAGAGAGGCCTGTAATTTTCATCATAGGTACACGCCAACTATGACAGACAAAATGAGAAAAATAAATCCAGAAAATCACATTGGAGGATTTTTTATGAATTTATTTGCAAATTATGGTGGAAAATAAGTATTTGGTCAATAACAAAAGTTTCTCAATACTTTGTTATATACCCTTTGTTGGCAATGACACAGGTCAAACGTTTTCTGTAAGTCTTCACAAGGTTTTCACACACTGTTGCTGGTATTTTGGCCCATTCCTCCATGCAGATCTCCTCTAGAGCAGTGATGTTTTGGGGCTGTCGCTGGGCAACACAGACTTTTAACTCCCTCCAAAGATTTTCTATGGGGTTGAGATCTGGAGACTGGCTAGGCCACTCCAGGACCTTGAAATACTTCTTACGAAGCCACTCCTTTGTTGCCCGGGTGGTGTGTTTGGGATCATTGTCATGCTGAAAGACCCAGCCACGTTTCATCTTCAATGCCCTTGCTGATGGAAGGAGGTTTTCACTCAAAATCTCACGATACATGGCCCCATTCATTCTTTCCTTTACACGGATCAGTCGTCCTGGTCCCTTTGCAGAAAAACAGCCCCAAAGCATGATGTTTCCACCCCCATGCTTCACAGTAGGTATGGTGTTCTTTGGATGCAACTCAGCATTCTTTGTCCTCCAAACACGACGAGTTGAGTTTTTACCAAGAAGTTATATTTTGGTTTCATCTGACCATATGACATTCTCCCAATCCTCTTCTGGATCATCCAAATGCACTCTAGCAAACTTCAGACGGGCCTGGACATGTACTGGCTTAAGCAGGGGGACACGTCTTGCACTGCAGGATTTGAGTCCCTGGCGGCGTAGTGTGTTACTGATGGTAGGCTTTGTTACTTTGGTCCCAGCTCTCTGCAGGTCATTCACAAGGTCCCCCCGTGTGGTTCTGGGATTTTTGCTCACCGTTCTTGTGATCATTTTGACCCCACGGGGTGAGATCTTGCGTGGAGCCCCAGATCGAGGGAGATTATCAGTGGTCTTGTATGTCTTCCATTTTCTAATATTTGCTCCCACAGTTGATTTCTTCAAACCAAGCTGCTTACCTATTGCAGATTCAGTCTTCCCAGCCTGGTGCAGGTCTACAATTTTGTTTCTGGTGTCCTTTGATAGCTCTTTGGTCTTGGCCATAGTGGAGTTTGGAGTGTGACTGTTTGAGGTTGTGGACAGGTGTCTTTTATACTGATAACAAGTTCAAACAGGTGCCATTAATACAGGTAACGAGTGGAGGACAGAGGAGCCTCTTAAAGAAGAAGTTACAGGTCTGTGAGAGCCAGAAATCTTACTTGTTTGTAGGTGACCAAATACTTATTTTCCACCATAATTTGCAAATAAATTCATAAAAAATTATACAATGTGATTTTCTGGAAAAAAAATTCTCAATTTGTCTGTCATAGTTGACGTGTACCTATGATGAAAATTACAGGCCTCTCTCATCTTTTTAAGTGGGAGAACTTGCACAATTGGTGGCTGACTAAATAATTTTTCCCCCCACTGTATTAATAACCATATTTCTAGCTGGTGTTGTTGAAGAGTGTAAGCAAATATAACCAGATTAGAAATATCTACATCCGTTCAACTGTCAGATTAGCATTGAGTCAATGGGCTCTAGGCCAATGACTAGTTCCATACACCAGCTAACCTAATACCTTTTTTACCTATGATTTTTCTTTAGCTCAAATCAAGTACAGTGGGCCAGGCAGCACCTGCCTGCATGCTGTCTCTTCCAATGGTGCTCCTTTGACAGGCTTTGGCTCATTGACTGTCAGACAGTGTATTGTCAGGAGCATCATTATGAATCCTCTCCTCGGCCCTGACAAGTCCTCCATCATGAGGCTTTAGCCCCGGTTCTCTGGCAGGGATGTGCCCCTGTCGCCTCGGCCTAATCTCACAGGCAATCTACAGTTCAGCCAGCCTCATGTCGCTGTGGTATTGACCTGTTATTAGCCTCGCTACTCTTTTAGGGAGCGTGCAAAGGCACCTTGGGCAATCCGACAGCTCAGTGGCCTGAGCTTCATTTTGGTGCTAATGCAGGTAATACAGCTGCCAGCAGGACTGGATCCTGGTGCTCAGAAGGAGATGAGAGGGTAAAGGTAGGCCACCCTGTGGCCCGAACCTCTCCATTTGGGAATTCTACATCAGCCAATCCCCTTCAAACTCCATTCTAGGATAACCAGGTGACAGTAGTGTCTTCCCTGTCTCTTCCATGCTTAGGATATCCCTGACATCGTATTTGACTGTGGCTTGGATCTGCTGGGGGTATTGTAAATGCAGCATGTTGAAATAGTAATTGCAAGCTAAATGACGATTGTATAAATGTAATTTGATGACAGAATTTCTCTGGTGCTTATCCTTTATGTACCATTGGGACCAGCCGGGTTTAGGTGTTTACATTTCTGTGTTTGCAGATGTGTGTTTGCCAGTGGAAGCGTGTGTAGGAATATGAATGCATGTTTGTATTTCAATTGTTGAAATCATGATACTTTACCTCAGCTGTGCCATAATCAATTTAAAACATAATATCTTCCCAAATAAGCTATAAAGGTACAGTAAATTATCATGTTGTTTCTGACATAAAATCAGTTCTAACATGCTTCCTCCTATACATTTTAAATTAGTGTCCAAGCTGATAACATACCAAAACATGAATCAAAAGAATATTCATATTTTCAGCCTATGATGCTTTTGCCCTTTTGTCTTTGTTTCCTAGGCAGAATAATTGAACGTACTTAATTAACTGAATTACACATTATCAACAGGCCTAAGAACAATATTTAGATATCATTTTACATCATCTGTGTTGTTTTAATTCAAGCCACATTTACCTTTAAATAACCTTGTCCCAAGGCTATTGCAAATAGCTCATATAAGCCTGTTACATCAACGATTCAACGTTGGCCTTAGTGGGAGTGACCATATAATTCTATGGGAATGACCTTACTGAGTAAAGAATTTGTCATTTAATTTCATCGAATCACACGACTGCGAGGCGTGGCTCTGTGCTTGTGGTGTGCTAGCATACGGGGAGGAGGTGTTGTGGGAGATGATTGGTTTGTAGATTAAGCCGATTAAGCCAATGCCTATGTGCCGGGAGTTTCTCCTGGTCTTTCTGTATTGGTTAACTTGAAGGCCAAGTTTGAAACGTTGGTCCACCAGAGTCTTTGCGCATTTGGGCGGAAGTGTCTGGGAACACAGTGTCTGCTCAGCTGGTCCATTAAAGTGGAACTGACAGCATTTTAGCAACATTAAATGTTATTAAAATCTGTTCATATACACCCCCAGGAAGAATATGACACCCCTGGGCTAGCATATCTATTAATGTAGCTATTTATTTAGCAAGCTAAAAACACGGAGCCTAATGTTAGCTAACTAGCTAGCTGCTGGTAGGATGTCATGTCATTGGAAGAGTGGGTGAGTGACCGACTATGTGGCTACAGCTAGAGATGCAGGTGTCATTTGGATAGCTAGCAAGAAATGTGAATTGCTTTGCTAGCTAGCTAGCCCAGGTCCAACATCTGTGCCATATGATATTTGAAGAGACAAAATGTTTTAGTCTGAAAAGTACTAGCCTCGGGCTAGTGGAATTAATTTCCATCCCTGTTCATCACCCCGATAGTGGGCATGCTCCACTGGCTAGAAAGGATGAAGTTATGTTCTTATTTGTGATCTCCCCAATCCGTTTCATAAAAGTACAATACCAACTGCATCTCAAATGGATGGTTTGTTCACTATATTTTTAAGTAATTTGTTCAAGCTGTGTGTAGGGCAAGTGTAATTGTAGCTCTGATAATGAGATGCTGACTCTCAAGCAAAACACACAGTGTAAGAAAACCCTTGCCTTTCATTAAAGACAACATGACCATGTTAACTTTGTTATTCCCTTTTCTCTATGAGAAAACATGATTTTCTCTCTCTCTGTTTTTGAGATGTGGATCATTTTCTATGCTAAGGTGAACCTGACCTTCTTGAAATAAAAACATCTCTAGAGGCTCTAGATTGAAGACCAGCATCGTATCTGCCAATGTGTGTTTGATGGGATCTGCAGAAACATAAGGAGATGATACTGCTAGGGTCAGGTGTGGGGGCAGTGTAATGGATTGGATTTATAAAGCGCTTCTCGAAGTACTCAAAGTGCTTTACACTGACTGCAAGAATACAGTGTATTGGAATCTTTTCATTAGGGTCTAGTAGAGAAACCTCATTCTGTAATTATTTTAACACTTGTTTAACACATTGTCAGAGTGCTGTGTGTGGATGAGTGTAGGGAATCAAGCACAGGAACAAGGATGACTTCAACAGACTTTAGTAAATCCAATACAGGAAAAGAGTCGCTAACCCAACCGGGCGGCGCGAACAATTACGCACAACACACAGTGCGGAAAACAAGAAAAAGCGCACGCAGTGCGAACTCTCGAAAAATACAACAAACGAGAGAGACAAACTCCTCGGAGGCAAGCTGACAAATACAATCACGCATAACACCTGACCCAAACAAACGAAACTAAATAGGGAACACAATCAAACACAAACAAGGGACAGGTGTTACCAAGAGACAAAACCAAACGAACATGAAACATAGAACGGTGGCAGCTAGTACTCCGGAGACGACGACCGCCGAAGCCTGCCCGAACAAGGAGGAGGAGCAGCCTCGGCCGAAACCGTGACAGTACCCCCCCCTTGACGCGCGGCTCCAGCCTGCGCCGACCCGGGGCTCGGGGACGACCCGGACGACGCGGAGCAGGGCGCGCAGGATGACCCCGATGGAACTCGGTCAGCAGGGACTGGTCCAATATGTCCCTCCTTGGCACCCAGCACCGCTCCTCCGGGCCGTACCCCTCCCACTCCACGAGATATTGAAGACCCCCCATCCGGCGTCTCGAAGCAAAGATGGACCTCACGGTGTACGCCGGAGCCCCCTCGATGTCCAACGGGGGCGGAGGAGTCTCCTCTATCTCATACTCCTGGAGTGGACCAGCTACCACCGGCCTGAGGAGAGACACATGGAACGAGGGGTTAATATTCCTATAGTCAATAGGCAGTTCTAACCTGTAACACACCTCGTTCAACCTCCTCAGGACTTTGAATGGCCCCACAAACCGCCGACCCAGCTTCCGGCAGGGCAGGCGGAGGGGCAGGTTTCTGGTCGAGAGCCAGACTCGATCTCCAGGTGCGTACACAGGCCCCTCACTGCGGTGGAGATCGGCGCTCGTTTTCTGCCGACGGATGGCCCGCTGCAGATGTACGTGGGCAGCGTTCCATGTTTCCTCCGAGCGCCGTACCCATTCATCCACCGCAGGGGCCTCGATCTGGCTCTCGTGCCAAGGTGCCAGACCCAGCTGGTACCCTAACACACACTGGAAAGGGGTTAGTTGGGTGGAGGAGTGGCGGAGAGAGTTCTGTGCCATTTCGGCCCACGGAACGTATCTCGCCCACTCCTCCGGCCGGCCCTGGCAATAAGACCTCAGAAACCTACCCACCTCCTGGTTAACACGTTCAACCTGCCCATTACTCTCCGGGTGGTAACCCGAGGTAAGGCTTACCGAAACCCCCAACCGTTCCATAAACGCTCTCCACACTCTGGAGGTGAACTGGGGGCCTCGGTCAGACACTATATCCTCGGGTACCCCGTAATGCCGGAAGACATGGGTAAACAGAGCCTCAGCGGTCTGTAGGGCAGTGGGTAGACCCGGCATGGGAAGGAGACGACAGGCCTTCGAGAACCGATCCACAACGACCAGGATGGTAGTATTCCCCTGTGAGGGGGGAAGGTCGGTAACAAAATCCACCGAGAGGTGGGACCAGGGTCGTTGTGGAATAGGCAGGGGTTGTAGCTTACCCCTGGGCAAATGTCTGGGCGCCTTACACTGGGCACACACCGAACAGGAGGAGACATAAATCCTCACATCCCTAGCTAACGTTGGCCACCAGTACTTCGTGCTAAGGCAGTGCACTGTCCGGCCGATACCCGGATGGCCAGAGGAGGGGGACGTATGAGCCCAACAAATGAGGCGATCGCGTACCTCGAGCGGAACGTACGTCCGACCCACTGGACACTGTGGAGGACTTGGGTCGGTGCGTAACGCCCGCTCGATCTCGGCATCAACCTCCCACACCACCGGTGCAACCAGACAAGACTCTGGTAGTATGGGCGTGGGCTCAACGGACCTCTCCTCCGCGTCATACCGCCGAGACAGAGCATCTGCCTTCCCGTTCTGGGACCCAGGGATGTACGTGATTTTAAACACAAACCGGGCTAGAAACATAGTCCAGCGGGCCTGGCGAGGATTCAGTCTCCTAGCTGCCCGGATGTACTCCAGGTTACGATGGTCAGTTAGAATGAGGAAAGGGTGTTGAGCCCCCTCGAGCCAATGCCGCCACACCTTTAGGGCCTGTACCACGGCTAACAGCTCCCTGTCTCCTACGTCATAATTCCGCTCCGCCGGACTGAGCTTTTTAGAATAAAACGCACAGGTACGGAGTTTAGGTGGTGTGCCAGAACGTTGGGAAAGAACGGCCCCTATACCGGCCTCTGACGCGTCCACCTCTACCTGGAAAGGTAAAGAGGGATCCGGATGCGCCAACACCGGCGCCGAGGTAAACAGGTCCTTCAGTCTCCCAAAAGCCCTGTCCGCCTCAGCTGACCACCGCAAGCGCACCGGACCCCCCTTTAACAGAGACGTTATGGGAGCTGCCACCTGTCCAAAACCCCGGATAAACCTCCGGTAATAATTTGCAAAACCCAAGAACTGTTGTTCTCCTTCACAGTGGTTGGGGTCTGCCAATTACGCACAGCTGACACCCGGTCTACCTCCATCTTCACCCCTGACGCAGACAACTGGTAACCCAGAAAGGAGACCGACTTCTGAAAAAACAGACATTTCTCTGCCTTGACATATAGGTCATGCTCCAACAGCCTCCTCAATACTCGGCGCACCAGGGCTACATGCTCTGCTCGGGTAGGACTGTACACCAGAATGTTGTCGATGTACACGACTACTCCCTGTCCCTGCATGTCCCGGAAAATCTCATCGACGAAGGATTGGAAGACTGAGGGAGCATTCATTAACCCATATGGCATGACTAGATACTCGTAGTGTCCGGAAGTCGTGCTAAACGCTGTCTTCCATTCATCGCCCTCTCTAATGCGCACCAAGTTATATGCGCTCCTGAGATCCAATTTTGTAAAGAACTGCGCACCGTGCAGTGACTCCGTCATAGTCGCAATCAGAGGAAGCGGATAGCTGTACTTCACCGTAATCTGATTGAGACCGCGGTAATCAATACACGGGCGCAGACCTCCATCCTTTTTCTTCACAAAAAAGAAACTCGAGGAAGCGGGTGAAGTGGAGGCGCGTATGTATCCCTGTCTCAGAGACTCAGCGATGTACGTCTCCATTGCCTTCCTCTCCTCTTGAGACAAGGGATACACATGGCTCCGCGGGAGAGCTGCTCCTGACTGGAGATCTATCGCACAATCCCCCCGTCTATGAGGCGGCAGCTGCGCCGCCCTAGTTTTACTAAACACCAGTTTCAAATCCTCATACTCGGGGGGAATATGCAGTGCTGTCATTAGATTCGGACTTTCCACCGAGGTCGCCCCTATGGAAACACCCAGACACCGCCCCTCACACTGGGCAGACCACCCTTTAAGAGCTTTCTCTCGCCACATAATAGTAGGGTCATGGGTCATCAACCAGGGAAGGCCCAGCACTACCGGATACGCAGGAGAGTCAATCAGATAGAGCTGAATCGTCTCCTCATGACCCTCCTGCGCCATCATTTGAAGGGGTGCTGTGACCTCCCTAATCAACCCAGACCCTAACGGACGGCTATCTAGGGCATGAACAGGGAAAGGCTTATCAACTGGAAGGAGGGGAATCCCTAACTCTATACAAAACTGGCGATCTACAAAATTCCCAGCTGCGCCTGAATCTACCAGCGCCTTATGCTGGGAACGAGGTGCAACCTGTGGAAAACAAACAGGCAAGGTTAGGTGAACGACAGAAAGCTCTGGGTAAGTAGGGCGCCTACTCACCTGGGGGGACCCCCCAATGCGTGACCTGCCTTCTCCTCCACCGGGGGACCCTCCCCAACACCTAGCCGCGGTGTGCCCTCCACGGCCACAGTTAGTGCAGGGAACGGCCCCCCTCGGGTTCCTACTCCTCCGTTCTCTAGCGCCAGCACCCCCGAGCTCCATAGGGCTCGGCTCGGAGGTGCTGGAGAGTGGAATGGGCGAACCCCACCCGGGACGTCCACGGGTGGCGAGCAGGGTATCCAGCCGAATGGCCATGTCGACAAGTTGGTCAAAGGTCAACGAGGTGTCCCTGCACGCCAACTCTCGCTGGACGTCCTCCCGGAGGCTGCAACGGAAGTGGTCTATAAGGGCCCGCTCATTCCACCCTGCATCGGCCGCTAGAGTCCGGAATTCCAAGGCAAAGTCCTGGGCGCTCCTCATCCCCTGTCGGAGGTAGAACAGACGCTCCCCCGCCGCCTTCCCCTCTGGTGGATGGTCAAACACAGCACGGAAGCGGCGGGAGAACTCCGCATAGGTAGTGGTAGCGGCGTCCATTCTCCTCCATTCGGCGTTGGCCCACTCCAACGCCTTGCCGGTGAGACAGGAGATGAGGGCTGAGACGCTCTCGTGTCCCGAGGGCGCCGGGTGTACGGTGGCGAGGTAGAGCTCCACTTGCAGCAGGAACCCTTGACACCCGGCAGCAGAGCCGTCGTACGCCCTCGGGAGCGAGAGCCGAATCCCACTGGGTTCCGGAGATGGGACAGGAGGACTGACCGATGGGGATGGTTCGGTAGGTGGGGTCGTGGGTACCCCGCTGGTTTCCCATCGGTGGAGAGTGTTCATCACCCCCTCCAGGGCATGACAGACCTGGTTAATCCGGTCCTCCTGCCCACGAAGACGTTCCTCCATACCTGCTGTTGGCGCGGTCGCTCCTGCTGATTCCATGGAATGATGCGTGATTCTGTCAGAGTGCTGTGTGTGGATGAGTGTAGGGAATCAAGCGCAGGAACAAGGATGACTTCAACAGACTTTAGTAAATCCAATACAGGAAAAGAGTCGCTAACCCAACCGGGCGGCGCGAACAATTACGCACAACACACAGTGCGGAAAACAAGAAAAAGCGCACGCAGTGCGAACTCTCGAAAAATACAACAAACGAGAGAGACAAACTCCTCGGAGGCAAGCTGACAAATACAATCACGCATAACACCTGACCCAAACAAACGAAACTAAATAGGGAACACAATCAAACACAAACAAGGGACAGGTGTTACCAAGAGACAAAACCAAACGAACATGAAACATAGAACGGTGGCAGCTAGTACTCCGGAGACGACGACCGCCGAAGCCTGCCCGAACAAGGAGGAGGAGCAGCCTCGGCCGAAACCGTGACACACATCATACCCTTCCATGTTATTTGTAACAGTTTCTCATTTAATTCTCACTTATTCAAACACAGAGTGGTATTCTCAGAATGGCTCACTAAGGGTATGATGGTGTGTGAACCTTCTTACATATTAATTTCAGGTATATTTTATTAAAATGGGCAGATGTCATCAACTTTATATCTTTATATCATTATGAGGTGCACAGGAGGAATGCTAAAAGTAACTATGAATCCAATCCCATATTGATTTCAATAATGGCTTTATAAATCACACCAATGCTTTGCAGACCCATACAAAATGGGCTACTGCTATTTAATTTCAAATTTGAAGGTCTAAGTGTGCAGTATTGGAAATATTACACAATATCCTATATATGAACTATTTCATTACTGTATGTCGGTACTACTGCAGTTATTTTGAAAACTTACATTGATGTCACAATTTTATTTTATTTTAAGTGCATTTAAACAATGCTCAATGCACTTTACAATAAAGAAAATATATGCATATTTTCTAATAAAAAAGAAAACAACAAACAACAAAGAAATCAAACACAAAGAAACATCAGCCATAAGACAGTACATTGAGGCAAAAAGAGTACAGCGGCAATACATAGTTTAAGACATATAGAACAGTAAAAACATTAGGGAATCCAGTAGGGCACAAGTGACAGTAAATCCAGGGATGACCAGGAGTAATGGTGAAGGGTTGCAGGGTAAAAAAGTGTTTTATACCAACATGGCACTCATGGACAATGCGTAGGTATGGATGGCTAACATAAAAAAATTAACAATTACACACAATTTATATTATACATTGGAGTGGATGGATAATGTATGGATTCTGGAGTATGGTGGCTTGATCGCAGGGGTTGTTTCAAGTTTCAAGTTTTATTAGTCATATGTACGGGATACACATGGTATTCACTGTCCAACTAAATGCTTACTTGCAGGTTCCTTCTTGACAATGCAACAACAATAAGAAATAATAAAATATAAGAATACGAAAATAAAGTAAATGGCTCAGTAGAATAGGTGGGTGGTCAGGTGAGCATTCAGGTGGGTTGGTCAGTGGGATCCTGGGCCGGGAGGATGGGGGAATCTCGGTCTTGTGGGCTCCTGGCCCTCCAAGCGGAGAATGGTGGGAGCAGGGAGTTGTGAATTATACTGCCCAAACTCCAGTGGATTGCGCACCGTCCAGGCATTATTAGAGTGGTGAAGTTACGGGATGGCTTGTCGTTTTATTTCCATGGCAATTTCCAACCGTCCACTAGGGTCAATGCGAATACCTGTTACCATCTAGTTGTCCGTGACCTACGGCTCCAAACATCGTGGGTTCAATCCAACCCAGTGCTAGGCACAGTTTTTTTTTTTTTTTTTTTCTGTTTTAACCCTCACCCAAACCTTAGTCCTAACCTTAACCAGTCTTTATTAATGCCTAAACGTAACCCTAATGCCTAAAATTAACCCACATTTCGGAATTAATGCCTAAACCAGAGAGGAAGAGGAAGAGAGAGGCCCAACTCGGTGGAAAATCTGTCTCCCTCCAGCAGGTGGAGGTCTTTCGTTGTTTCAACCACCAAGCCAGGAGTTTTTGTATGGAGGTCAATGAGAGAGTGTCAAATTTGGTCAACAAAAAAATGTATGGCTTATTTGCAGCGTGAGGTTTATTTGATCGAATGGAAGTTTCGTAATGCTTAAGTAGTTACGAGTGTACTGATTTAAGTATGACACGTGGGGTGGCCACTTTAGCATGTAAATCTTGGTGGGGCAAACTCCAATCATTTATGCAGCAGCATATTAGACATTTTTGGATTCACCTTGTGCTGTGCTCACTTAAACAGGAAAGTGGCACACATTTTGTAATCAAACTTTGCCATCAAAGTCTGGCATTCTCTGGATTTATGGTGCCTCTGGATTTATCAAGACAACTGGAAACTCTAAAAAAACAAAGGCCAAATCATGACGTCAGTGATCTTCATGTTGTAGCTCTAGAAAGAGGCAGAGTTCCCGAATTGGAATTCCTAGATGGATGACCGTTCAAAACATATTTTCCCAGTCGGACCTCGTTTTTTCAGAGTTCCCAGTTGTCTTGAACTCACTGAAGTCTGAGATTTCCCAGTTTTCAGTTTCCAGTTGTTTTGAACTTGGCAGAAGTCTGGATTGACAGCATGGCCAATGTATTCAACCTTTTCTGGCCCATGGTGTGTTGCGAGTGAATGTTTATCCTTTTAAGTTTGGAAAGAGACCCTTAAACCCAGACTTGGACCACACACCCTCTCCACTGAATAGCAGGCTAGTGATTGCTTTGCAAAGTTGTAGTTAGCCACTGATTCCTTCCAAACCACTCATTGTTGAATTTGCGATTAATGTCTATGTCCAATGACCGATGAGCACCGATACATTTTATCTATAATTTCTCTTCATATGACAAGGTTTGAAAAGGATTTGCCAGTAGATTGTCAACTTGATTCATGATGATGACTGCTTGTCTAGCTTGCTAGCTAAGATTTTGAAAGTATGATGTTGACATGATCAGTCCAATCAAAGCTATGGTAGAACGTGATTTGATGTCATTTTATCTGTGGCCAATGACCTTGAGCCTTCTTGGATGGGCACTTCTAATGTAAATATATGGCAGCACCCAAGGGGCTTGAATTTTTCTAGCTCGCCCTGTAGATTTTGCGTTGACTTAGTGTCTCCATGAGTGACAGAAAACTGAGCCAATCACGGCGCAACTAGAGAACATTCCCAACCCCTATGCTCCGTATTTTCCGCTGGCTGCCCCACCACAGAAAGTACTGAGCTAGGCTGAAACACCTGCATTTTGGAGCTGACTTACTCAAGAAAGCAAAAAAGAGACCATGTTTGTATGCGGCTTTATTAACTGAATGATTTTTTTTACATTGTTTGCAAACTGATATGTGACACATATTAATGCCCAAATAACATGCAAAACAAGCAACAAAAATAATATATATATATATATATATATATATATATATATACAGTACCAGTCAAAGGTTTGGACACACCTACTCATTCAAGGGTTTTTCTTCATTTTTACTATTTTCTACATTGTAGTATAATAGTGAAGACATTAAAACTATGAAATAACACACATGGAATCATGTAGGAACCAAAAAAGTGTTAAACAAATCAAAATATATTTTAGATTTTAGATTCTTCAAAGTAGCCACCCTTTGCCTTGATGACAGCGTTGCACACTCTTAGCATTCTCTTTTAGTAGTGGTTTCTTTGCATTTAAACTTGAGTTTAAATATTAATTCCAGGAAGATGCACTTCAGGGAACTCCCATCAAGCTAGAGAGCAAAGCCAAGAATCTCTGAGCTTTTGGTGATGTCAAATAGATGAATGAACCATGGTGACTGTCAAAGTAATCACTCTGTCGTTCATTAAAATCGTTACTGTAATTAGCTTGCGGCGTATAGTAATTTGTATTAAAGTATTTTAAACTAACTAATCGATTGACCGTTTTGAAAACATAAAGGTACTGACACACTAGCATTCCTATTGTAGGCTATTTAAAGCTGAGGAATTTACAATATTGTCAGTGAGCTGTATGCTATGACAGTGTGAACATTCTGATGAGTGCTCAATATCAAGGATAGAAATTGAGGATATTATAGTTCCTTTAAGATCTAAACTGTTATCTGGCACTATTTAATCTTGCAAACTTCATATGCCCTTTAATCAACAAGGTTTAGTTTAATAGTCCTGATGTCTGTCAAATCAATCTGTAACATCTTATTAATGAAGTTAGAGTGTTGCATCTTCACCAGATTAATTTTGATCAAGGAGCAATTTCCCTTATTTAAATGCCAATCAATAAGCACAAAGCTGCAGATTGTTATTGATCTTCCTAATGGTTTCAGTGGACATATATTTTATTGAACAGACCCCAATTAAATCTAAAGTTCGTCATGATGATATGAAAGGATTTATCTCATTAAATTTGGCTTTAATAAATGTATTTATTTATTAATTCAAGAATTCATTAATTCATGGATGCTTGCCTGGTACTGCATGTGAGGCCCTGGTTCTGGCTGTGTTTTCATTACAGGCAGTATGAAAGCTATACAGTAACACTTTCACAATTAAAAGTATAATTCTATGAAAATAACAGCTAGTGTTTTTTATTATTACTCTCACACTGCTTTCATGTTTAACATGAATAATCAGTAACAGCTGATTTGTAATGGTAGGGAAGCGTACATAGCTGGAATTGTGGACCAGGCTGTGAGCTGACCTGGTAGGAGGGGTGGGGGGTAGGAGGGGAGGTTGAGGGGTGGGGGGGTGGGGTGGGGGGGTGGGGGGGGTTGTGCATGGGGGATTGTCAGTGATGCAGAGAGCCACTGGCTTCAAGATGCGCCACACCATTGGACACCAGATGCCAAGACCATGCTGCTGCTCCCTTCCAACATATTCAATATAAGATAAGAGCCTATCTCCACACTGCAGATACACAGGTCATTTAACCTACATAGTGGCAGGTAAAAATATGTATTGTCTGATGCAGTTAATTGAATATCAGTGAGGAGAGCAAAATGTAGATTCTGTGTTGCCATACAAGTGCTGCATGTTTAAAATGCATTTCCTTTCTGAACCGTTACAATGCATTAAAAATGTCCATTATCATGACTATAGATAGCTAGCCTTTCCTGTTAGACTATATTCATGACCTTAAGATGTCCAGCCACTTATCACTGACCCATAGCTTTTAGCACTGAGGCTCTCTGTGAGTGATGCATTTAATGAACCTGAACACTTTAGTGAATTAGATGCTGGCCTCTTTTGTCCACATTAACTTCCCCTCTTGGGTTGTGAAATATCCAGAGGCTCAATGCTAACCACTCCGCAAACTTAGGGGCCAGAACTTTATCACATGCCATACATATGTTGCCGTATATTGTGCAGCACACAATGTGGAGGCCAGATTATAATATGTTATTATTTATTATTTATTGTCATACTGTATGCACCGGATACTGTAGGTCGACAGATTTTTCACCTTGACGGCTTGGGTATTCAAACCAGCGACCTTTCGGTTACTGGCCCAATGCTCTAACCACTAGGCTACCTGCTGCCTGGTCAGTAATCCAAAGACATTTTATTAAAAATAAATTCTGTAACATTTATATTACCTCTTCGGGTTAGCTCAAAAGCCCAGAGGAATGCTTGAAGACCAAAATGTCTGAGTTGTACAAACAAGTCAATTGGATATTAAGATCCATCTGTGCTTTAAATAGGAAAAATTAAAAATTACAACATAAGTGACAAGTTTAACAATTAGAGTGCAGATGGTGGAATGAAGCGAATGGTACCTGTATAGGAGGAAGGAGCATATGTTGTGCAACGCCTCTTTTAATAAAGTGTGCTTTTACACTGACCTCTGAACGTTTGTTCTTGCAGATATTTCCTGCTAACCATTAATAATGAATTGTATTTCATTTTGAAGTTGCCTACGTGTTAATGAGTATCTGGAATATCTGGTATAAAGGTTAATTGCCTCTGCTCTGCTAAAATTAATTAAATTACCTTTAATTTAATGAAAATGTTGTAATTTTGGAGGAACTATTATTTTTGGAAAGATTTTGTCAGGAATTAAACTTTGCTAACTGTCATAATATAAAGTCCAAGACTGAAATCTTGTTTTTCTAATGAGCAACAGAAAAACTCACGTGCCAATTGGCGTGTTCAGTGGCTCTTTAAATGTAGGAAGATAACTTTATATTTATTTTGTAATGTCAGTATTCTCCAGTGGCGACCCGTCAAACATTATTTTTGTTTGTTTTCTGTTGCCTGTTTAGCATGTTATTTTGGCATTAATACGTGTCACATATCAGTTTGCAAACAATGTAAAAAATAAAATATTGAGTTAATAAAGCTGCACACAAACATGGTCTCTTTTTTGCTTTCTTGAGTAAGGCAGCTCCAAAATGCAGGTGTTTCAGCCTAGCTCAGTGCTTTCTGTGGTGGTGGGGCAGACAGTGGAAAATACAGAGCATAGGGGTTGGTAATGTTCTCTAGTTGCGCCGTGATTGGCTCAGTGTTCTGTCACTCATGGGGACACTAAGTCACAGCAAAATCTACCGGGTGAGCTAGACAATTCAAGCCACTTGGATGCTGCCATATATTTACATTAGAAGTTCCCATCCAAGAAGGCTGAAGGTCATTGTCCACAGATAAAATGACGTCAAATCACGTTCTACCGTAGCTTTGATTGGACTGATCATGTCAACATCCTACTTTCAAAATCTTAGCTAGCAAGCTAGACAAGCAGTCATCATTTAATCAAGTTGACAATCTACTGGAAAATTGTTTTCAGTCCTTGTCATATGAAGAGAAATGTCAGACTTCAGTGAGTTCAAGACAACTGGGGACTCTGAAAAAATTAGCTCCGACTGGGAAAATAAGTTTTCAGAATTCAGAATTCCAAGTCGGCCTCTTTCTAGAGCTCCGACCTGAAGATCACTGACGTCATTGATTCAACCTTGTTTTTTTCAGAGTTCCCAGTTGTCCTGAAAGCATCATAAATACAGAGAATGCCAGACTTTGATGACAGAGTTTGATTACAAAATGTACCCACAAGAAGGAATGCCGCGCCACCTTCCTGTTCAAGTGAGCACAGCACAACAAGGTGAGTCCAAAAATGTTTTGTATGCTGCTGTATGAATGGTGTAATATGCCAGGGAGGTATGTACAGTGGGGAAAGAAAGTATTTAGTCAGCCACCAATTGTGCAAGTTCTCCCACTTAAAAAAATTAGAGAGGCCTGTAATTTTCATCATAGGTACACGTCAACTATGACAGACAAATTGAGAAAGAAAATCCTGAAAATCACATTGGAGGATTTTTTATGAATTTATTTGCAAATTGTGATGGAAAATAAGTATTTGGTCACCTACAAACAAGCAAGATTTCTGGCTCTCACAGACCTGTAACTTCTTCTTTAAGAGGCTCCTCTGTCCTCCACTCGTTACCTGTATTAATGGCACCTGTTTGAACTTGTTATCAGTATAAAATACACCTGTCCACAACCTCAAACAGTCACACTCCAAACTCCACTATGGCCAAGACCAAAGAGCTGTCAAAGGACACCAGAAACAAAATTGTAGACCTGCACCAGGCTGGGAAGACTGAATCTGCAATAGGTAAGCAGCTTGGTTTGAAGAAATCAACTGTGGGAGCAATTATTAGGAAATGGAAGACATACAAGACCACTGATAATCTCCCTCGATCTGGGGCTCCACGCAAGATCTCACCCCGTGGGGTCAAAATGATCACAAGAACGGTGAGCAAAAATCCCAGAGCCACACGGGGGGACCTAGTGAATGACCTGCAGAGAGCTGGGACCAAAGTAACAAAGCCTACCATCAGTAACACACTACGCCGCCAGGGACTTAAATCCTGCAGTGCCAGACGTGTCCCCCTGCTTAAGCCAGTACATGTCCAGGCCAGTCTGAAGTTTGCTAGAGTGCATTTTGATGATCCAGAAGAGGATTGGGAGAATGTCATATGGTCAGATGAAACCAAAATAGAACTTTTTGGTAAAAACTCAACTCGTCGTGTTTGGAGGACAAAGAATGCTGAGTTGCATCCAAAGAACACCATACCTACTGTGAAGCATGGGGGTGGAAACATCATGCTTTGGGGCTGTTTTTCTGCAAAGGGACCAGGACGACTGATCCGTGTAAAGGAAAGAATGAATGGGGCCATGTATCATGAGATTTTGAGTGAAAACCTCCTTCCATCAGCAAGGGCATTGAAGATGAAACGTGGCTGGGTCTTTCAGCATGACAATGATCCCAAACACACCGCCCGGGCAACGAAGGAGTGGCTTCGTAAGAAGCATTTCAAGGTCCTGGAGTGGCCTAGCCAGTCTCCAGATCTCAACCCCATAGAAAATCTTTGGAGGGAGTTGAAAGTCCGTGTTGCCCAGCGACAGCCCCAAAACATCACTGCTCTAGAGGAGATCTGCATGGAGGAATGGGCCAAAATACCAGCAACAGTGTGTGAAAACCTTGTGAAGACTTACAGAAAACGTTTGACCTGTGTCATTGCCAACAAAGGGTATATAACAAAGTATTGAGAAACTTTTGTTATTGACCAAATACTTATTTTCCATCATAATTTGCAAATAAATTCATAAAAAATCCTACAATGTGATTTTCTGGAAAAGAAATGCTCATTTTGTCTGTCATAGTTGACGTGTACCTATGATGAAAATTACAGGCCTCTCTCATCTTTTTAAGTGGGAGAACTTGCACAATTGGTGGCTGACTAAATACTTTTTCCCCCCACTGTATACTGTAGCTAAGAAAGTAATACAAAGTGTATGTTGTGTAGTAAGCTGTTAGTAGCCTATGTGCCTCACCCTAATAATTTGGTCCCTTTCCCCCTCATAACTTAGCCTACTGTTCTGACTTGGTGGTGCACATGTAGCCTATAGCCTGTTTTAGAGAAATGTCATCATCTAATATTGTCAGAGCTTTCATTGTCTGCTTATATGCCCCCCTTTATTTATCCTACGGTTCTGACTTGGTGTACAGAGAGAATACTGTACGAACGGCCCATGTTCTGAATTCTGTCGCTGTACATTTCAAAAGTGCTGAACAAATAGTTATATTGACTACGTCCGTCTTAGCTCGCTCATTAATGTGTTAATCGAAATTACGGATTGCCTCTTATCCGCTCATTGTTCCCTTATACCATAGTTTGTACATCTCAATTGTCAGTAGAAACCACATTTGTCAGCCATATCAGCTATGTTTTTAAAAAGGCAGTAAATGAGGCTGAATTAACTGTTTTGTTGCGAGACAAGGCTCCGCTGATAGCCAGGTGTAGCGGTGGTAAGGATTCACTCCCAAAAGCTCTGCTGTTGGGACAGCTTTATGTAGGCCCTAACAGTTTGTGGGCACTGTTTGTCACCGTTATAGTTCAATTAATGTATTGTTTAGTGTTGTGTTGTGTAGAGGCTATCCTGGCATGCATCTAAAACTAATGTGGGGAGTTTGCCCCACCAAGTTTACATTTTAAAATCGCCAATGGTATTCTCCTTTGCAATATCACAAACCAATGTATGATTGGAAACAGACCACAAACTCTCATGCATGTTCTTATTTTTAGGTGATCAAAAATCAAAATACCGGAGATCATATGTGCAAGTGGGGAAAATTGTACTATCCTTGTCTGCCTCCACACTGCACATCCACCAAGAGGGCCTACCTCACAACAATGTATAATTGGTAAGTACTACATTGATTGTGCATTCTATTCCTGCACACCCATTAGATTTTTTAATTACTTAGCAAAGTTTTACTACCTCTGTAGTCTAGCTAGCCCTTAAAGATCAGTGTTTTTTCACACATTGCAAAAACACATTGTGATAGAAACACATCACCATTCCAAAGGGATTCTTATGTCAAATAGGATAAATGTCCTATCATATATTTTGGCCCATGCAGCCTTGTGGAGTCGGCTCCAAATTGCATTAATATGACTGCGCTGTAGGCTTTGACTGATACCCGACAGAAATGGACACCTACCTGAAAATGACGTCGGACACTGGAGAGAGGAAACTGGGTTGACAGCACCTGCTGCTGCAGCAATGAGGCGATAAGATGGGGGAAGGGAGGAATGGGAATCTCATCAGATTAGTGGAAAGAGATAACCTTCAGGTAGAACTGACATAGACTCCATTTAAATCTCAGCTGTCACTTCTCCCTCTGAGGGACACTGTGACGTTTAGGGAAGCCAGAACAGTGCAGACAGCACAAACACAGCTCAGCTCATAGACTGTTATGCTTTCTTATCTAGTTTCCCATTATGTATTGATTTTGTATTATATCTGTATCATATAATGCTATCTATGAAAATGCATTTATTGCATACAAGTGTTGTCAGTGTTAGCTGAATGGCCAATAAATATGCAAATTATATGACCTGAGGGTCATACTTTTAATATTACATTTGACACATTTTGTTGAAATGTCAATCATCGTGATTCCTCAGAACAAGATATGTTGCATGGATACAGAACGGCTTGCATTCACTCAACAATTGACTTGTCACGATCGCCGTTAAGAGATGAGGACCAAGGCGCAGCGTTGCAGACGAACATACTCTTTATTTATGATACACGATCAAAAACAACAAAACGATAACGTGACAGTCAATGGTCAAACACAAACCAACACGAACAAGATCCCACAACCACTGTGGGCAAACAGCCTGTTTAAATGTGGTTCCCAATCAGAGACAACCAGCCACAGCTGACACTCGTTGCCTCTGATTGAGAACCACACTGGCCAACATAGAAATGGAATACATAGATCTACACACCCTGGCTCAACATAACAGTGTCCCCAGAGCCAGGGCGTGACAGTACCCCCCCCTAAAGGCGCGGACTCCGACCGCGCCAACTAAATACCACAGGGGAGGGACCGGGTGGGCACTCCGCCTTGGCGGCGGATCCGGCTCCGGGCCTGATCCCCACTCCCTCTCCAGCCCCCCAAAGTACCCCTGGTCCGGTCTGGCCCCGCTGGCCGGAGCTGGACTGCACACTGATGGAGCGGATTGCTCTAGCTGCACACTGATGGAGCGGATTGCTCTAGCTAGGCACCAGTGGAACAGGCACGGGCCGTGCCGGACTGACGACGCCCACCCCTGGCTTGGTGTGGAGAACAGGCACGGGCCGTGCTGGACTGACGACGCACACCACTGGCTTGGTGTGTGGAGCAGGAACGGACCGGACCGGGCTGACGATGCGCACCCCTGGCTTAGTGCGTGGAGCAGCAACGGGCCGGACCGGGCTGACGATACGCACCCCTGGCTTGGTGCGTGGAGCAGGAACGGGCTGGACCGGGCTGACGACTCGCACCCCTGGCTTGGTGCGAGTGGCAGGAACAGGCCGGACCGGGCTGGCGACGCGCACCATAGGCTTGGTGCGGGGAGCAGGAACAGGCCGGGCCGGGCTGGCGAAGCGCACCATAGGCTTGGTGCGAGGAGCAGGAACAGGCCGGTCCGAGCTGGCGACGCGCAACGTAGGCTTGGTGCGAGGGACAGGAACAGGCCGGGCTGGGTTGGCGACGCGCACCGTAGGCTTGGTGCGAGGGGCAGGAGCAGGCCGGGCCGGGCTGGCGACGCGCACCGTAGGCTTGGTGCGAGGGGCAGGAACAGGCTGGGCTGGGCTGGCGACGCGCACCGTACACTTGGTGCGGGGAGCAGGAACAGACCGGACCGTACTGGGGACACACACCACTGGCCCTACACCGGGATCTGGAACGGGCCAGACCGGACTGGTAACACACCCCAGTACCTCTCGCCGTGCCTCTACACCTTCCATCCCCTCTTCGACCAGTGGCCCCCGTAACCTGGCGGCCTCCTCTGCCAACGCGCTGGACCGCTCTATCGCGGCCTCCTGCTGCCCCGACGTCGTGAGCCCCCCCCTAAAAAAATTCTGGGGGTCTCTCTTCCCCGTGGGCCAGGCCTCTATAGTTCTCGCCCAACTCTCGCTCTTCTGCTTCCAACTCCCGCCATTCAGCTCCTCATTTGGCTTGACCCAATCGAAACTCTTCCTCCACTGTTCCCAAGTCCACCCTCTCTGCTCCTCACTAGGCTTGACCCAGTCGAGGTTGCCACGGAGATCTGCTAGCGATTCCCCTGGCGATGGCTCCTGGACACGCTGCTTGGTCCAGTTTTGGTGGGATCTTCTGTCACGATCGCCGTTAAGAGATGAGGACCAAGGCGCAGCGTTGCAGACGAACATACTCTTTATTTATGATACACGATCAAAAACAACAAAACGATAACGTGACAGTCAATGGTCAAACACAAACCAACACGAACAAGATCCCACAACCACTGTGGGCAAACAGCCTGTTTAAATGTGGTTCCCAATCAGAGACAACCAGCCACAGCTGACACTCGTTGCCTCTGATTGAGAACCACACTGGCCAATATAGAAATGGAATACATAGATCTACACACCCTGGCTCAACATAACAGTGTCCCCAGAGCCAGGGCGTGACATGACTGAAAGGACCAGTGTTATTTTCTATTACAGACTTGAGGGGGTCCAATCCGGCCTGCGGTGGTTTAAGTTAACAGAAATTATAATGGACCTACTGTACATTCATACAGTTTCTTGACCATGTCCAGCTCACTAATAATCACAGAAATGAAAGCTAGACAGTCAGGGAGCATAGACAATTCCAAAACCGATGGACTCTTTTTTTTGCACATTTTGAAGGTGATGAAATATAACACATTTTCAGTGCGGCCCTCCAGGCCTCGTTGAAGACCGAATGCGGCCCCTGGAGCAAAAGGAGTTTGACACCCGTGCCTTAATGTGTAGAATTTGGACATGAAATTGCCTCCATGGAGCAGCCCCTGGCAACCACAAGTTTAATGGGCCGTGATGACCACTTGTCATACCCAGCAGTCATGGCTGATACGTTTAAAACAGGGAGCCATCTCCGTGTGAGCATTTTGAGTGTCTTTGAAAACCCCTGTGTTGCCACACAGAGAGGATAAGTACTCACTACACTATCCATCCTCCTGTTAATCTCAGAATGGTCCAATTTTACAAATTAAACACAAAGGTAAAAAGGTCAACAAAGACAAGAGCAAAACACTTATCCTTTAACTACTGTACTTTCATAATCAAATATTGTTTACTTGACATTTGGGACACAGTACTGTTATATAGATTTCTGTAGCAATACTGTAGTAGCACCACTGTACCATTTGACATACTGTAATCTCCTGACTGATTCAAGTGGAAGTTGTTTTCTGTCAAACTGAGAGATGCGCAAATGTCAAAACTGAAAGCGTGAGAGGTGCTGTTGCTCCTAGGTGAGATTATGTCCCATACCAGCAATGTTTACCCTGCTTTCTCACAGACTGTCTTTGGCAGCGAGTGTACATTCTGTGGAGCTGTCCACTGAGTGAGAGTGGTGACTGGTGTGACAAATAATTCACAAAAAGGCTATTTTGCTCACCATGCTTGACAGGGAGGGAGCATGGAGGACTAGAATCTTCTCTGTGGTGCATGGCCTAAGCGGTAATCTGTGGACCAGAGAGAACAGACCACTAAGCTTGGTGCCATTAAATCCTAAATGAACAGGTGTATAATATTGGAGGGGAATCAGCTTGTGTAGTTTCCTGAGATGAAATACATTGGCAGCACGTGCATTCTCAGTTATAGCTATCACAAAAAAATAGGTACAAAGAATAGGAGAATGTACTTTGAATTCCCTTTACCCTTTAAATACATACTTATGACAACCCCTCTTAAGTATTTTCCTACTCTACCCTTTTAGAAGAAATGTCATTTGAGATATGCCTTGGACATTCTTGAGAAACTGTCTAAAAGTTGTAACATGACAGCACTAATGCAAATGTCTCTTAAAGTTCTGGACTCTTTTATGGCAGTTCCATTAACCGTATATGGGCTATCCAAAATATGTTTAATCTTTCTCCACAAAGGCAGAAAAATTGTTATTCACTCTTAAGGAAAGCGATATTATATCATTCATCTTTCCTTTACTCTTCATCCCCTATCCTCCAGCTCATTGTAAGGTTAAGTTAAGAGGAGCAGCCTCTTAGAACGTGAAAATCAGGTGAAAAATTCAGCTCCCATGAGCACCAATAGCATGATGTAGTTCATTCATGCATGTTGACTGTCACAAGTCCCTCTGTACCTGGGGCCTGATGATCCCGTAAACCAATCATAACCAGTAATGACCATTTCTCAAGGATTTCCGGCCACGGTATGTTTTTCTGCCAAGACGATAAATGTACAGTATGCAAAGAATAGTACACCATATATACCTTTTTGGTGATTCAAACATACATTGCACCAATGCGCATCTTCTATGATTACACATTCTAATGAGCACAGCAGTAAGAACACATCAGAGAAGGGAAGGTTCTCTTTGAGCTGGGTTGCTGCTTATCTAACACACTAAAAGCTCATTGTCAGAGGTCCTGTGCTCCGAGGCATCTGCATTGCCATTATACCTCCTCTGAGGGATTAGGAAAACACGTCCCATTAAAACATTTGAATTTTAATGACATCAGGGACAATATGTGCAGCCTATGAATTTGATATGATAATAACCAAAATACAATCATTGTTAAAAAGCTGAAATGGAATTAGAAAACTTAAACGACATATTCAGAAGTACTGAAGGTGAGGCGATCATCATTACAAAACAAATATTTCCTTAATATTCGTCAGTATCATTTCTCATTTCACTGTTTGTCCATTATCATAGACATGTTCCTTTGAAAGCTGGTACATTATGTAATGACTGTGTAAACAGCCCGGTCTGTAAGAACCATGAGGAGGCCCAAGGAGATGTTCATTTCATGACTTATTAAACGACACTAAATGGACTTACTACACATCCTGTTTTCAGCCCAACACTACACTAGACTTACATTATTCTGCCATTTATCTATTGTTTTTGAAGACAGTTTATGCCAATGTTTATGGATACAGTAGTTAATATAAAGTAAAGTGTGAATCATGAGCATATCAAATCCAATAGCCCTCCAAGCCAGTGTTTGACGATCGACTAGAAATGCCTTGGAGATCGACCAGCCGATTCGATAAACCGGTCAATCTCCAAGGCATTTGTAGTCGATCGTCAAACACTGGCTTGGAGGGCTATTGGATTTGATATGCTCATGATTCACACTTTACTTTATATTAACTACTGTAAACATTTCTGTAAAAAAACCAACGATAAAGCCGTTTTTTATTTGTCTCGTGCTGTTGGCGGTAGGTGCACCCGATTCAGCTACCCTGCATGCCGGGTAGGCGAGTGTCCCAATTTAGAACCATTTAATGTGTCTGAAGGTACAAATCTGCCTTCCCGGCTGCCCGGAGAGCAAATCAAGTGCACTATAAGCCTACCACTGGCCAATCGGATTGCTCAGATTTATCTGCAGTAATGTAGCAGTAAAAAAAAAAAGCTACAGCTAAATTGATACTGTGAGATTGCAAAACTTTTAAAACAATGACTAGAAAGAGACTGTCAGCAAAGACCTGCTGTTTTTATGAGTGAGTTCATGTTTAAGTTCTTACTCAGCACTGTCAACACTTTTTATTCAACACTTAGGCTATATAAGCCATAAAATGCTAATTATTCCTACTTCCACTCACGTTACAACCAGCACAGCAGCAGTAATGACTGAGGAGGAAAGTGTATCTATAGGCTTGCTTTGTTATAATTAGCGGTTTTAGTCTTTTTTAATATCAAGGAATATTTCACTTTCTCTGTTCATAGGAGTAACAACATACATTTTTACATGAGGAAGTAATAATGCAGTGTGACTCTAGGTTTGCCATAAACTGGAAGACGGTGTCCCTTTTTGGTCAGTGTCGGTGAAGGAAAGGAAGAGCGGAGGGATGGTGAGAGGCGGACCCTCAGTCTGCTGCTCTCTCCCTCCACTGAGACTGACCATCAGATGCAGGCACCATCAGCCCAGTAAAATAAAAATTGAAAGCTAATCATTTAAATGTATGCTCACTCAGATGCCTCACAAGTAATATAACAACAGATCTATTACCGGTGTGATCATATAGCTTACCTGAAATTTTGAAATTTGATTTTTTTAAATGGTCAGAACAACAATGCATTGGCAGAGCAATTCAAGCAAAGCCAATATGCGATAATAATGTATTAGGCCTTTAGCTTACTGCACAAACCTCATTGCTACAGTAGTGTTTTTAACAGGTTAATGTTGCACAGGCTTACGTTTTTAAAGTCATGTTCAAACAATATCTGAGCGGTAGATCTCGGCTTGCGTTTTGACTCAGAAAGGGATCTTGACTCAGAAAAGGTTGGTGACCACTGCTCCAGGCCATAGCCTAATTAAAGCTTATACTGTAAATCTAGTACTACTTGGCTTTTGATTTTTCCCGCAATAAGGAAGGAAGACTCTTGTAGAGATGCATAACAACTATCGAGAGATTGTTATTATGAAGACAAAAACTCAAGTACATCCTTAGCAGAAATAATGTCTCTTAAGAGTTCTTTAGAGTATACTTTCTGGAAAAAAATAAAGCCTTGGATAATTGTTTTACAAAGAACATTCCGAAGTCAAGAACCAGTTTTATTTTAAAGGAGACTGTATACTCATTCAGACTTGTACAATACAGTTCTGAGTGCAAAGAAACAGCCAAAGGTAAACATTAAATAACTATGTTTTTGCTATGTAAGTACTGTGTAACAAAGTGCCATGAATGTAATGTGTGTGAAGAGTGTACATATAACAAAAAAGAAAAAGCTGTAAAAACAACTGTATTTCTGTCCTACGAAGAGGGGGTTGATGGATGGGCCAATATTTCTATTTATTTTATAAAGCCAAAGATGTTTAAATTGACAGGTTGGTTTTCCCAACAATTAATGTTCTTTTAATATTACTCTAAATATCTGCACCAGCGTTTTTTGTGTGTCTTGAGTCCAACTAACACCACTTAGAAAGTACAGGGAAAGGTAGTAGTTTCTACCCCTGATTAAAAATAGTTTCAGTACATATGTTATATACACTGAGTATACAAAACATTAAGAACACTTTCCCAAAATTGCCCTCAGAACAGCCTCAGTTCATCTGGGCATGGAATCTACAAGGTGTCGAAAGTGTTCAACAGGGATGCTGGCCCATGTTGACTCCAATGCTTCCCACAGTTGTGTCAAGTTGGCTGGATGTCCTTTGGGTGGTGGACCATTCTTGATACACACAGGAAACTGTTGAGCGTGATAAACCCAGGAGTGTCGCAGATCTTGACACAAACCAGTGCGCCTGGCACCTACTACCTTACCCCATTCAAAGGCACTTAAATATTTTGTCTTGCCTATTCACCCTCTGAATAGCACACATACACAATCCATGTCTCAATTGTCTCAAGGCTTAAAATTACTTATTTAACCTGTCTCATTCCCCTTCATCTAGACTGATTGAAGTGGATTTATTTTTTATTTTTTATTTTTTTAGTAGCTATGTTGAATATGACATGAATATGGTGACAACGATGTAGGCTGTGTGTAGAGGTTAGCAGTTACGATATGTTCTTCAATGGAAGCTTCTGTAACATCAGATATGTACAGTGCAGTGTCCCTCAGGGCAGTTCCTTGGGCCGCTACGCTTCTCTATTTTTACAAATGATTTGCCACTGGTCTTACACAAAGCTAAATGACTATGTGTGCAGATGATTCCACACTCTACACGTCAGCACTAAAGCCAGTGAGCTCACTGAAATTCTAAATAAGGAGTTACAGTCAGTATCAGAATTGGTGATTTATAATAAACTGGTCTTAAATACATCTCAAACTAAAAGCATTGTATTTGGTTGAAAGCATTCTCTAAGACCTCAAATTTAGCTGGAGTTGTGGACAGTACATCACCACACTCCCTCTCTTGCTCTTGGTCCTCATCTTTGTAAGTCACATTAATGTTTCACCTGTGTGTTTTATCAGTTTCTTTGGGAATGTATTTAGCGAACTCCATGACAGTATCTAAAGCTAGCCAACACTACCAGCTAGCAGTACTGTAGCAACTAAATACAATATCCTTTTAGCCAGCTACATTCGTTCGCAGCGACGCCGTTTTTCAAACAAAGTCAACACCGCAGCCATTGCTAGCTAGCCAACGCTACCAGCTAGCAGTACTGTAGCAACTAAATACAATATAATTTTAGCCAGCTACATTCGTTCGCAGCGAAGCCGTTTTTCAAACAAAGTCAACACAGCAGCCATTGCTAGCTAGCCAACACTACCAGCTAGCAGTACTGTAGCAACTAAATACAATATCATTTTAGCCAGCTACATTCGTTCGCAGCGATGCCGTTTTTCAAACAAAGTCAACACCACAGCCATTGCTAGCTAGCCAACACAACCAGCTAGCAGTACTGTAGCAGCTAAATACAATATAATTTTAGTCAATGAGAATTTTGCAACATAAAGCTTCCCTTTCTGAACATTCGAGATGTGTAGTCCACTTGTGTAGCTAGCATGACTGACTTTGTGCTAGCTAGCCAACATTTAATTATTGCTGCGTTATGAAAGGAACTAGACACGGACACGAATTATCTGTTTAGTGTGTTAACACACTATTGGTAGTTTGTTGTAACCAAGTATTGGTGCTAAACCGTGTGTTATTGGATGCTAGCATGCTAGTTAGCTATGGCGTCATAGGATACGGTGCCCTGGGCGGTTTTCATGGAAGAATACTGTACCAAGTTAACTAGCTGAATAAAGTAAGTTAGAGTCTATTCCTAGAAACATTGAACCACTGTAGTTTACAACAATTATAATTTCTAAAGTGGAAGTTGGGAGAGTTATATTCGGGTGTTTCAGTGAAACAATGATAGTTTCTGAGGTGGAAGTTGGGAGAGTTATATTTGGGAGTTGTGGTGAGGGAGGCCCCGCTCTCTCCTTTCCCAGATGTTTAGTTCATTTCATTCCGATCTCCTCTGCATTATTGTAGCCATTTGCTGCAGCCTGTCAACTATGCCTCTGCCTATCCCTGTTCTCTCCTCTCCGCACAGGCTACACAAACGCCTCACACCGCGTGGCTGCTGCCTCTCTAACCTGGTGGTCCCTGCACGCACCACCCACCTGGAGTTCCAGGTCTCAGGCAGCCTCTGGAACTGCCGTTCTGCTGCCAACAAGGCAGAGTTCATCCCAGCCTATGCTACCCTCCAGTCCCTCGACTTCTTGGCGCTGACGGAAACATGGATTACCACTGAAAACACTGCTACTCCTACTGCTCTCTCCTCGTCTGACCATGTGTTCTCGCATACCCCGAGAGCATCTGGTCAGCGGGGTGGTGGCACAGGAATCCTCATCTCTCCCAAGTGGACATTCTCAATTTTTCCCCTAACTCATCTGTCTATCTCCTCATTTGAATTCCATGCTGTCACAGTCACTAGCCCATTTAAGCTTAATATCCTTGTCATCTATCGCCCTCCAGGTTCCCTTGGAGAGTTCATCAATGAGCTTGACGCCTTGATAAGTTCCTTTCCTGAGGATGGCTCACCCCTCACAGTTCTGGGGGATTTCAACCTCCCTACGTCTACATTTGACTCATTTCTCTCTGCCTCCTTCTTTCCACTCCTCTCCTCTTTTGACCTCACCCTCTCACCGTCCCCCCCTACTCACAAGGCAGGCAATACGCTTGACCTCATCTTTACTAGATGCTGTTCTTCTACTAATCTCACTGCAACTCCCCTCCATGTCTCCGACCACTACTTTGTATCCTTTTCTCTCTCGCTCTCCTCCAACACTACTCACTCTGCCCCTACACAGATGGTAATGCGCCGCCGCAACCTTCGCTCTCTCTCTCCCGCTACTGTCTCCTCTTCCATCCTATCATCTCTTCCCTCTGCTCAATCCTTCTCCCTCCAATCTCCTGATTCTGCCTCCTCAACCCTCCTCTCCTCCCTTTCTGCATCCTTTGACTCTCTATGTCCCCTATCCTCCCGGCCGGCTCAGTCCTCCCCTCCAGCTCCGTGGCTTGATGACTCATTGCGAGCTCACAGAACAGAGCTCCGGGCAGCTGAGCGGAAATGGAAGAAAACTAGACTCCCTGCGGACCTGGCATCTTTTCACTCCCTCCTCTCTACATTTTCTTCATCTGTTTCTGCTGCTAAGGCCACTTTCTACCACTCTAAATTCCAAGCATCTGCCTCTAACCCTAGGAAGCTCTTTGCCACATTCTCCTCCCTGCTGAATCCTCCTCCCCCCCCCCCCCCCCCTCCTCCCTCTCTGTGGATGACTTCGTCAACCACTTTGAAAAGAAGGTTGACGACATACGATCCTCGTTTGTTAAGTCAAATGACACTGCTGGTCCTGCTCACACTGCCCTACCCTATGCTTTGACTTCTTTCTCCCCTCTCTCTCCAGATAAAATCTTGCGACTTGTGACTGCAGGCCGCCCAACAACCTGCCCGCTTGACCCTATCCCGTCCTCTCTTCTCCAGACCATCTCCGGTGACCTTCTCCCCTACCTCACCTCGCTGATCAACTCATCCTTGACCGCTGGCTTTGTCCCTTCCGTCTTCAAGAGAGCGAGAGTTGCACCCCTTCTCAAAAAACCAACACTCGATCCCTCTGATGTCAACAACTACAGACCAGTATCCCTTCTTTCTTTTCTTTCCAAAACTATTGAGCGTGCCGTCTTTAGCCAACTCTCTTGCTATCTCTCTCAGAATGACCTTCTTGATCCAAACCAGTCAGGTTTCAAGACTGGTCATTCAACTGAGACTGCTCTTCTCTGTGTCACGGAGGCTCTCCGCACTGCTAAAGCTAACTCTCTCTCCTCTGCTCTTGTCCTTCTAGACCTGTCTGCTGCCTTTGATACTGTGAACCATCAGATCCTCCTCTCCACCCTCTCCGAGCTGGGCATCTCCGGCGCGGCTCACTCTTGGATTGCGTCCTACCTGACCGGTCGCTCCTACCAAGTGGCGTGGCGAGAAGCTGTCTCCGCACCACGTGCTCTCACCACTGGTGTCCCCCAGGGCTCAGTTCTAGGCCCTCTCCTATTCTCGCTATACACCAAGTCACTTGGCTCTGTCATATCCTCACATGGCCTCTCCTATCATTGCTACGCTGACGATACACAACTAATCTTCTCCTTTCCCCCTTCTGATAACCAGGTGGCGAATCGCATCTCTGCATGTCTGGCAGACATATCAGTATGGATGACGGATCACCACCTCAAGCTGAACCTTGGCAAGACGGAGCTGCTCTTCCTCCCGGGGAAGGACTGCCCGTTCCATGATCTCGCCATCACGGTTGACAACTCCGTTGTGTCCTCCTCCCAGAGTGCGAAGAGCCTTGGTGTGACCCTGGACAACACCCTGTCGTTCTCCGCTAACATCAAGGCGGTGACCCGATCCAACACTACCAGCTAGCAGTACTGTAGCAACTAAATACAATATAATTTTAGCCAGCTACATTCGTTCGCAGCTCCGCCGTTTTTCAAACAAAGTCAACACCACAGCCATTGCTAGCTAGCCAACACAACCAGCTAGCTGTACTGTAGCAGCTAAATACAATATAATTTTAGTCAATGAGAATTTTGCAACATAAAGCTTCCCTTTCTGAACATTCGAGATGTGTAGTCCACTTGTGTAGCTAGCATGACTGACTTTGTGCTAGCTAGCCAACGTTTAATTATTGCTGCGTTATGAAAGGAACTAGACACGGACACGAATTATCTGTTTAGTGTGTTAACACACTATTGGTAGTTTGTTGTAACCAAGTATTGGTGCTAAACCGTGTGTTATTGGATGCTAGCATGCTAGTTAGCTATGGCGTCATAGGATACGGTGCCCTGGGCGGTTTTCATGGAAGAATACTGTACCAAGTTAGCTAGCTGAATAAAGTAAGTTAGAGTCTATTCCTAGAAACATTGAACCGCTGTAGTTTACAACAATTATAATTTCTAAAGTGGAAGTTGGGAGAGTTATATTCGGGTGTTTCAGTGAAACAATGATAGTTTCTGAGGTGGAAGTTGGGAGAGTTATATTTGGGAGTTGTGTTGAGGGAGGCCCCGCTCTCTCCTTTCCCAGATGTTTAGTTCATTTCATTCCGATCTCCTCTGCATTATTGTAGCCATTTGCTGCAGCCTGTCAACTATGCCTCTGCCTATCCCTGTTCTCTCCTCTCCGCACAGGCTACACAAACGCCTCACACCGCGTGGCTGCTGCCTCTCTAACCTGGTGGTCCCTGCACGCACCACCCACCTGGAGTTCCAGGTCTCAGGCAGCCTCTGGAACTGCCGTTCTGCTGCCAACAAGGCAGAGTTCATCCCAGCCTATGCTACCCTCCAGTCCCTCGACTTCTTGGCGCTGACGGAAACATGGATTACCACTGAAAACACTGCTACTCCTACTGCTCTCTCCTCGTCTGACCATGTGTTCTCGCATACCCCGAGAGCATCTGGTCAGCGGGGTGGTGGCACAGGAATCCTCATCTCTCCCAAGTGGACATTCTCAATTTTTCCCCTAACTCATCTGTCTATCTCCTCATTTGAATTCCATGCTGTCACAGTCACTAGCCCATTTAAGCTTAATATCCTTGTCATCTATCGCCCTCCAGGTTCCCTTGGAGAGTTCATCAATGAGCTTGACGCCTTGATAAGTTCCTTTCCTGAGGATGGCTCACCCCTCACAGTTCTGGGGGATTTCAACCTCCCTACGTCTACATTTGACTCATTTCTCTCTGCCTCCTTCTTTCCACTCCTCTCCTCTTTTGACCTCACCCTCTCACCGTCCCCCCCTACTCACAAGGCAGGCAATACGCTTGACCTCATCTTTACTAGATGCTGTTCTTCTACTAATCTCACTGCAACTCCCCTCCATGTCTCCGACCACTACTTTGTATCCTTTTCTCTCTCGCTCTCCTCCAACACTACTCACTCTGCCCCTACACAGATGGTAATGCGTCGCCGCAACCTTCGCTCTCTCTCTCCCGCTACTGTCTCCTCTTCCATCCTATCATCTCTTCCCTCTGCTCAATCCTTCTCCCTCCAATCTCCTGATTCTGCCTCCTCAACCCTCCTCTCCTCCCTTTCTGCATCCTTTGACTCTCTATGTCCCCTATCCTCCCGGCCGGCTCAGTCCTCCCCTCCAGCTCCGTGGCTTGATGACTCATTGCGAGCTCACAGAACAGAGCTCCGGGCAGCTGAGCGGAAATGGAAGAAAACTAGACTCCCTGCGGACCTGGCATCTTTTCACTCCCTCCTCTCTACATTTTCTTCATCTGTTTCTGCTGCTAAGGCCACTTTCTACCACTCTAAATTCCAAGCATCTGCCTCTAACCCTAGGAAGCTCTTTGCCACATTCTCCTCCCTGCTGAATCCTCCTCCCCCCCCCCCCCCCCTCCTCCCTCTCTGTGGATGACTTCGTCAACCACTTTGAAAAGAAGGTTGATGACATACGATCCTCGTTTGTTAAGTCAAATGACACTGCTGGTCCTGCTCACACTGCCCTACCCTATGCTTTGACTTCTTTCTCCCCTCTCTCTCCAGATAAAATCTTGCGACTTGTGACTGCAGGCCGCCCAACAACCTGCCCGCTTGACCCTATCCCCTCCTCTCTTCTCCAGACCATCTCCGGTGACCTTCTCCCCTACCTCACCTCGCTGATCAACTCATCCTTGACCGCTGGCTTTGTCCCTTCCGTCTTCAAGAGAGCGAGAGTTGCACCCCTTCTCAAAAAACCAACACTCGATCCCTCTGATGTCAACAACTACAGACCAGTATCCCTTCTTTCTTTTCTTTCCAAAACTATTGAGCGTGCCGTCTTTAGCCAACTCTCTTGCTATCTCTCTCAGAATGACCTTCTTGATCCAAACCAGTCAGGTTTCAAGACTGGTCATTCAACTGAGACTGCTCTTCTCTGTGTCACGGAGGCTCTCCACACTGCTAAAGCTAACTCTCTCTCCTCTGCTCTTGTCCTTCTAGACCTGTCTGCTGCCTTTGATACTGTGAACCATCAGATCCTCCTCTCCACCCTCTCCGAGCTGGGCATCTCCGGCGCGGCTCACTCTTGGATTGCGTCCTACCTGACCGGTCGCTCCTACCAAGTGGCGTGGCGAGAAGCAGTCTCCGCACCACGTGCTCTCACCACTGGTGTCCCCCAGGGCTCAGTTCTAGGCCCTCTCCTATTCTCGCTATACACCAAGTCACTTGGCTCTGTCATATCCTCACATGGCCTCTCCTATCATTGCTACGCTGACGATACACAACTAATCTTCTCCTTTCCCCCTTCTGATAACCAGGTGGCGAATCGCATCTCTGCATGTCTGGCAGACATATCAGTATGGATGACGGATCACCACCTCAAGCTGAACCTTGGCAAGACGGAGCTGCTCTTCCTCCCGGGGAAGGACTGCCCGTTCCATGATCTCGCCATCACGGTTGACAACTCCGTTGTGTCCTCCTCCCAGAGTGCGAAGAGCCTTGGTGTGACCCTGGACAACACCCTGTCGTTCTCCGCTAACATCAAGGCGGTGACCCGATCCTGTAGGTTCATGCTCTACAACATTCGGAGAGTACGACCCTGCCTTACACAGGAAGCGGCACAGGTCCTAATCCAGGCACTTGTCATCTCCCGTCTGGATTACTGCAACTCGCTGTTGGCTGGGCTCCCTGCCTGTGCCATTAAACCCCTACAACTCATCCAGAATGCCGCAGCCCGTCTGGTGTTCAACCTTCCCAAGTTCTCTCACGTCACCCCGCTCCTCCGCACACTCCACTGGCTTCCAGTTGAAGCTCGCATCTTTTACAAGACCATGGTGCTCATCCACCTCTGGCCTGCTGGCTCCCCTTCCTCTGCGGAAGCATAGTTCCCGCTCAGCCCAGTCAAAACTGTTCGCTGCTCTGGCACCCCAATGGTGGAACAAGCTCCCTCACGACGCCAGGACAGCGGAGTCACTCACCACCTTCCGGAGACATTTGAAACCCCACCTCTTTAAGGAATACCTGGGATAGGATAAAGTAATCCTTCTACCCCCCCCCCCCCCCAAAAAAAAAAAAAAAAAAAAAAAAAATTGTAAAGTGGTTATCCCACTGGCTATAGGGTGAATGCACCAATTTGTAAGTCGCTCTGGATAAGAGCGTCTGCTAAATGACGTAAATGTAAATGTAAATGTATTAGAGTGGTTAAGTTACGGGATGGCTTGTCGTTTTATTTCCATGGCAATTTCCAACCGTCCACTAGGGTCAATGCGAATACCTGTTACCATCTAGTTGTCCGTGACCTACGGCTCCAAACATCGTGGGTTCAATCCAACCCAGTGCTAGGCACAGTTTTTTATTTATTTTTTCTGTTTTAACCCTCACCCAAACCTTAGTCCTAACCTTAACCAGTCTTTATTAATGCCTAAACGTAACCCTAATGCCTAAAATTTACCCACATTTCGGAATTAATGCCTAAACCAGAGAGGAAGAGGAAGAGAGAGGCCCAACTCGGCGGAAAATCTGTCTCCCTCCAGCAGGTGGAGGTCTTTCGTTGTTTCAACCACCAAGCCAGGAGTTTTTGTATGGAGGTCAATGAGAGAGTGTCAAATTTGGTCAACAAAAAAATGTATGGCTTATTTGCAACGTGAGGTTTATTTGATCGAATGGAAGTTTCGTAATGCTTAAGTAGTTACGAGTGTACTGATTTAAGTAGGACACGTGGGGTGGCCACTTTAGCATGTAAATCTTGGTGGGGCAAACTCCAATCATTTATGCAGCAGCATATTAGACATTTTTGGATTCACCTTGTGCTGTGCTCACTTAAACAGGAAAGTGGCGCGGCTGTCCTTCTTGTGGACACATTTTGTAATCAAACTTTGCCATCAAAGTCTGGCATTCTCTGGATTTATGGTGCCTCTGGATTCATCAAGACAACTGGAAACTCTAAAAAAACAAAGGCCAAATCATGACGTCAGTGATCTTCATGTTGTAGCTCTAGAAAGAGGCAGAGTTCCCGAATTGGAATTCCTAGATGGATGACCGTTCAAAACATATTTTCCCAGTCGGAGCTCGTTTTTTCAGAGTTCCCAGTTGTCTTGAACTCACTGAAGTCTGAGATTTCCCAGTTTTCAGTTTCCAGTTGTTTTGAACTTGGCAGAAGTCTGGATTGACAGCATGGCCAATGTATTCAACCTTTTCTGGCCCATGGTGTGTTGCGAGTGAATGTTTATCCTTTTAAGTTTGGAAAGAGACCCTTAAACCCAGACTTGGACCACACACCCTCTCTAAATGACGTAAATGTAAATGTAAAGGGTGAGACCATTGAGCAAGTTGAGCAAGCTAAACTCCTAGGTATTACATTGGCTGATAAATTATCATGGTCAAGTCATATTGACAAAGTTGTTGTGAAGATGAGGAGGGGTATGTCTGTTATAAAAAGATGTTCTGCGTTTTTGACACAAATCCACTGTACTAGTTGTTTAGGCTCTTGATTACTGTCCGGTAATGTGGTCAAGTGCAGCAAATAAAGACCTGGCAAAGCTGCAGTTGGCTCAAAGGAGAGCAGTACGCCTTGCCCTTAACTGCACACACAGAACTAACATCAACATCATGTTTGAGGGTTGACGAGAGATTAACTGCTTCTCTTCTAGTTTTTATGAGAAGTTTTACTGTAATGAATATTCCAGATTGTCTGCATAATCAAATAACATTCAGCTCAGACACCCATACCTGCCCAAAGTCCAAAACAAATTCATGGCAGTATTACAGTATTATACAGAGCCATTATTGCATGGAACTCCCGTCCATCTCCAATTACTCAAGCAAACAGCAAAAATACATTTAACATAAAGATTAAACAGTATTTCATGGAACGGCGGGGACTGTGAGGGGACACACATAAACATGTGTATCCCCTCACAGTCCCCACCTTCACACAGACAAACACATCATTTGTTTGTTGTATTATTTGTACTATTATTATATTTTTGGTTGTTGTTGTATTGTTTGTTTATCATTTTAAATGTGTGTGCCTGTCGTTGTCTATCAGTATATCAGTGTTCTGTTAATTGTCATGTTTTGTGTTTTTTGTGGACTGGGGTTCCGAATACACCAATAGTCATCCATTTATTAGGAATAAAAGCTGTTATAAAGTGTTACATGTAGTAAGACATTAAGTATTCAGGCTTAGTCTGTTCCTCAGTGAATACTAAATGTTGCTTTATCAAACTTATCTTTTAAGCAAATGCTAAATAATAGCCTTTAAAACAATGCCTTCATAAAGATGCTGGAAATGAAAAGATGATACTCTGAGATGTTTTGATATGCGTAGAATGTGTTTGAAATAGTCAATTTGGACTCCCACTTAGTCTGGAAATAAGTCCCAGCTAGAAAAGTGGTGGATAGTGGCAATTACACACTGAAACTCTATAACATTCATAAAGACTACTCACAGCAAGTGTTTTGGTAGCTTTTATTCAAAGATACAGTATTTTCGACATTCACTATGCAGGGGTGAGTTGAATAAACTTTACAATTTGCCACATTATGTCTGTCCTTGACATTTGGGGAAAGTGTTTGAGAAGTGTTTCTGAATCATCTCAGATTTGTTTATGACTCGTTCCATAGTTTCAGTTTCTATTGACCATTGCATCGGACACGATTCAGCCCAATATAGCCCCTACATAGCCCCTACGTAGTATACAACATAGCCCCTAAGTAGTGGAAAGAACATAGCCCCTACGTAGTGTACAGTACACATAGCCCCTAAGTAGTGTACAGAAATCAATACACTTGAGGAGAGGTTGTAGGGCCTTTATCTTTGGCGGATGATGATTTGGCCGAAAGCCATGGCTGCTGGTGAGCCGTGAGGGTTGGAATAACAGCTTTGGTCATTTCCATGTAAAAGGCCCATGAGCACCAACATGTGAAGTTTATAGGAGCATATCAAATTCGGTGTCAAATGAATGTCACGATCGTCTGAAGGAGGAGACCAATGCGCAGCGTTGCGAGTGAACATGATGACTTTATTAACTTAAAGCAACCACGAAGAAAACAACAAATGACGATACGTGAAGTTCTAAACTGAAATACGACTAACAGCAACAAAGAAACAATAACCCACCAAACACAAAGGAAAACCGACAGTTTAAATATGGCTCCCAATCAGAGATAACGAGCCGACAGCTGACACTCGTTACCTCCGATTGGGAGTCACTCAGGTACACATAGAAAAAGCACAACTAGACTACCCAACATAGAAAACGAAAACACACCGAAACAAACACACCCTGGCACAACAACACGAGTCCATAGCCAGAGTGTGACAGTACCCCCCCCTAAAGGCGCGGACTGCGACCGCGCCTAACTACGAGCAAACAAGGGAGGGTTGGGTGGGCATTCCTCCTCGGCGGCGGCTCCGGCTCCGGGCTTGATCCCCACCTCCTCTCCAACCCCCCAAAGTACCCCTGGTCCTGTCTAGCCCCGCTGGCCGGAGCCGGACTGACGACACGCGCCCCTGGCTTGGTGCGTGGAGGACGAACGGGCCTTACCAGGCTGACGACGCGCACCACTGCCTTGGCGCGGGGAGCAGGAACGGGCCGGACCGGGCTGACGAAGCGCACCCTTGACTTGGTGCGGAGAGCGGGACCGGGCCGGACAGGGCTGACGAAACGCACCACAGACTTGGTGCGAGTAGCAGGGACGAGCTGAACCAGGCTGACGATTCGCACCCTTGGCTTGGTGCGAGTAGCAGGAACGGGCTGGACCAGGCTGACGGCTCGCACCCTAGGCTTGGTGCGAGTAGCAGGGACGAGCTGAACCAGGCTGACGACTCGCACCCTTGGCTTGGTGCGAGTAGCAGGAACGGGCTGGACCAGGCCGACGACTCGTACCCCTGGCTTGGTGCGAGTAGCAGGAACGGGCTGGACCAGGCTGACGACTCGCACCCTTGGCTTGGTGCGAGTGGCCGGAACAGGCCGGACCGGGCTGGCGACGCGCACCGTAGGTTTGGTGCGAGTGGCCGGAACAGGCCGGGTCGGGCTGGCGACGCGCACCGTACACTTGGTGCGGGTGGCAGGAACAGGCCGGACCGGGCTGGCGACGCACACCGTAGGCTTCGTACGTGGAGCAGGAACAGGCCGGGCTGGGCTGGCGACGCACACCGTAGGCTTCGTACGTGGAGCAGGAACAGGCCGGGCTGGGCTGGCGACGCACACCGTAGGTTTGGTGCGAGTGGCAGGAACAGGTCGGGCTGGGCTGGCGACGCACACCACTGCCTTGGTGGGAATGGCAGGAACAGGCCGAACCGTACTGGGGACACACACCACTGGCTCCACGCAGGGATCAGGAACGGGCCGGACCGGACTGGTAACACATCCCAGTACCTCTCGCCGTGCCTCCACACTTTCCCTCTCCTCTGTGCCCAGTGGCCCCCCTAACCTGGCGGCCCTCTCTGCCAACGCTTTGCACCACTCTAACCCGTACACCTGCTGCCCCGACGTCGTGAGCCCCCCCCTAAAAATTTCCTGGGGGTCTCTCCTCCCCGTGGCCCAGGCCTCTCTCCCTCTTGCCAGACTCGCAATCATCTCCTGCCATGTCCATCCTCTCTCCTCGTCCCGCTGCTTGATCCAGTCGAGGTTTCCACGGCGATCTGCCAGCGATGGCTCCTGAACACGCTGCTTGGTCTGGTTAAGGTGGGTTATTCTGTCACGATCGTCTAGGAGTGAAGGAGACCAAAGCGCAGCGCGTTGAACGAACATGACTTTCATTGAAAAAAGCACCGAAATACAAAACAAAAGACGACTCGTGAAGTCCACAGTACAACGACTGAAACACGGAACAAAGAAACAATAACCCACCAAACACAAAGGAAAACCGACAGTTTAAATATGGCTCCCAATCAGAGATAACGAGCCGACAGCTGACACTCGTTACCTCCGATTGGGAGTCACTCAGGTACACATAGAAAAAGCACAACTAGACTACCCAACATAGAAAACGAAAACACACCGAAACAAACACACCCTGGCACAACAACACGAGTCCATAGCCAGAGTGTGACAATGAAAGCTAAGAGTCTATATTTTTGGGAAATGAAGGCATATATATGTATAATGTTTTTCAGCCATTTTCCATCCTAGCAATTAGGAATTGGCAAAGGCTTTGATTTCTGGTCACACAGATGGAAAAGGGGTCTTAAAACCATCTACTAGAACAAGTCTTAAAATGTATTAGAAATACATCAAAACACAATAATGTTGAAGTAAAGGCCCCTGCCAACTAATATCAACATTTACATTTAGTTTTTGATTTGCCTTCTGTAAGTTTAAGAAATAGTGCCTAGTGTCTTTAAAAAACAACAACATATCTTTAAGATATTTTCTAATTTCTCTCCCTCATGAGGAGGGAGGATTATGAAAGTTCACAGAAGTAATAAGTAAAGGTATTAGTTATAGTGTTTTTACCTATAACAATTTTGTTTATGAATTATTAAGTGATTAAAACACGTCACTACAGTGCATTCACAAAGTATTCAGACCCCTTGACTTTTTCCACATTTTGTTACGTTACAGCCTTATTCTAAATTGGATTACATTTGTTTTTTTCCCTCATCAATCTACACACAACACCCCATAATGACAAAGTAAAAACAAGGAAATATCACATTGAATAAGTATTCAGACCGTTTACTCAGTACTGTTCCAGCACCTTTGGAAGCGATTACAGCCTCGAGTCTTCTTGGGTATGACGCTACAAGTTTGGCACACCTGTATTTGGCGTGTTTCTCTCATTCTTACATTTCACATTTTAGTCATTTAGCAGACGCTCTTATCCAGAGCGACTTACAGTTAGTGAGTGCATACATTTTCATACTGGCCCCCCGTGGGAAACTAACCCACAACCCTGGCGTTGCAAGCGCCATGCTCTACCAACTGAGCTACAGGGGACTACTTCTTCAAATCAAATCAAATTTTATTGGCCACATGCGCCGAATACAACAGGTGCAGACATTACAGTGAAATGCTTACTTACTTACAGGATCTCTGCAGATCCTCTCAAGCTCTGTCAGGTTGGATGGGGAGAGTCGCTGCACAGCTATTTTCGGGTCTCTCCAGAGCTGTTAGATCGGGTTCAAGTCTGGGCTCTGGTTCAATCTTGGTTTCATCAGACCAGAGAATCTTGTTTCTCATGGTCAGAGAGTCTTTAGGTGCCTTTTGGCAAACTCCAAGCAGGCTGTCATGTGCCTTTTACTGAGGAGTGGCTTCTGTCTGGCCACTCTACCATAAAGGCCTGATTGGTGGAGTGCTGCAGAAATGGTTGTCCTTCTGGAAGGTTCTCCCATCTCCACAGAGGAACTCTAGAGCTCTATCAGAGTGACCATCGGGTTCTTGGTCACCTCCCTGACCAAGGCCCTTCTCCCCGGATTGCTTAGTTTGGCCGGGCGGCCAGCTCTAGGAAGAGTCTAGGTGGTTCCAAACATCTTCCATTTAAGAATGATGGAGGCCACTGTGTTCTTGGGGACCTTCAATGCTGCAGAAATTTTTTGGTACCCTTCCCCAGATCTGTGCCTTGACACAATCCTGTCTCGGAGCTCTACGGACAATTATTTTCGACCTCAATACTTGGTTTTGCTCTGACATGCACTCTCAACTGTGGGACCTTATATAGACAGGTTTGTGCCTTTCCAAATCATGTGAAATCATTTGAATTTACCACAGGTGGACTCGAATCAAGTTGTAGAAACATCTCAAGGATGATCAATGGAAACAGGATGCACCTGAGCTCAATTTCGAGTCTTGTAGCATAGGGTCTGAGTACTTATGTAAATAACGTATTTATGTTTTAGTTTTTTTATATTTGCTAACATTTTCCAAAAACCTGTTTTCTCTTTGTCATTATGGGGTATTGTGTGTAGATTGCTGAGGATTTTTATTTCTTTAATACGTTTTAGAATAAGGCTGTAACATAACAAAATGTGGAATAAATCAAGGGGTCTGAATACATTCCGAAGGCACTGTAAGTAACAGAATGACTGCAATTGAATTGGCCGCAATGGGAAATCATAGTAGTCACAAACCACAGTTGCAGTAGAGCACAGTACAGCATAGTACAGTACAGTGGAGTACTGTAGAGCACAGTAGAGTACAGTAGAGTACAATCCAGTAAAGAAAAGTAGAGTATAGTTCAGTACAGCACAGTACAGTACAGTACAGTACAGTAGAGTATAAGGGTGTGAACCTTTAGACATTAAAAAAGTTTAAACTTTCGGACGTTAACATCAACGTTAAGAAAAAATCCCTAACCGAAAACATTTCTTTTTTTCTTCCACAAAATTAAAATCACAGTGCAGTTATCACAAAAATATCACAAACAGGTCCCGATCATTATCATAAAGGGAAACATTTAAATTAAACAAATATCTAGCGCAACAATGCTGTAATGTTAGTAGGAGACATGCATCTTTCAAATGATTTGCCACGGATATGAAGCGCTCCACACGTCATAGTCGTTAAATTGGGAAAATGGCAGAGAAAGGCAAGCGACAACGCCGAACAGCCTGCTCTGCCCCAAGTCAGTACAGCATCAAGTCTGCTACTGCACTGTACTTTTAGCTGACCCAATGTTACAACATAGCGATTGGCTTTGGAAACATGCTGAAGTACGGACTGACTGCAGGGAACATGTCTACAACTTCATCAGCAAGCTGTCAACCTATTGCTAATAAGTTTAGTTTAGTTTATTAGGATACCCATTAGCTACTGCTCATCCTCCACCACTTCCAGAAATTCCTGCTCCAGACCCCCCCCCCCCCCCCGAGAGTGTCTGAGGCTCAGAAAGGGCCGGATGTCCATGGCCACTCACCTTCTTCCAGCCACCATCATTGGTAGCTCCATGGTGAGGCACGTCTCGGTTCCTGGAGCAAAAACCGTGTGCTACCCGGGGGCTATGGTGAAGGATATCACAGGATTTATTCCGTCCGTCCTACATCAGGGCTGCTGCTGTTGTAGTGCATGTGGGATGAAATGATATCTAAAAGGGTAAATCAGAACTAATGAAACAGGATTTTATTGAGCTGACCAACACCCTGAAAGGCTCTGAAAAGCAGCCGATTATCTCTGGTCCTGTGCCGTCGCTGGGTCGCGGCTGCGAAAGGTTTAGTAGGCTCTTAGGAGGCTCTTGCTCTTGTGGTCCTCTGTAGCTCAGCTGGTAGAGCACGGCGCTTGTAACACCAAGGTAGTGGGTTCGATCCCCGGGACCACCCATACAAAAAAAAAAAAATGCACGCATGACTGTAAATCGCTTTGGATAAAAGCGTCTGCTAAATGGTATATTATATTATATATCTTAGCTCTTCATGTCTGGCTTAAATACTACTGCCACTCTGTTGACATAACGTTTATTGATAATTTCAACACTTTTTGGAAACAAAAGATGCTCTATCAAATAAAATTGCGCTGTGAAAAGCTTACTTACCAACAATACAGTTTTAAGAAAATAGAGTTAAGAAAATATTTACTAAATAAACTAAAGTTCAATGCAAACACTCCAGGTGGCCATTTTATTAATTGAAAAAAGATGCTTGGGTCAAGGACAGAAACATAGGCTTAGGCCCGGACTGGCATACTTTTATGCAACTGAGTAATCATTGTGTAAGACGCTCTTTCGGATTGTAATGGGAACCCGGCTAAATTCTTGAAAACTGTAAAATCCCTGAGGGGTTCTACTTCCTCCTCTCTGCCACAACAAATTAATTGAGACACTGGCCTCATTACAGAAAAAATGCCAACATTGATGCATAATCACCATTGTATTTCAGCAGGCTATATCTTTGAAATAACCTCTAAGCCTATTCACAATGATATTGGGCTGGATGCTGATGGGGGAAACTTGCTGAATGATCAGAGAAATGATAGCCAAAGCTTGTCCTGGATGCTTTGCTAGCAGTTGAGTACAATAAATCCACAGGGGCCGACCAATTGGATCCCGGTCTGCTTAAGTGTGCAGCGCCCGTCATTGTTGGCTTAATAACCCACATTTTTTATTTAACATTGTTATCAGGAATATTCAAAAAGTATGGAACTCAGCTCTTGTGCTGCCTCTCCATAAGGGCGGGGATAATAGAGATCTTAATCATTATCTACCCATTTCAAGACTTCCTTGTCTAGCTAAGATTCTGGAATCCTTGGAAAATGTACAACTTTGTTCTTTTTTATCTGAGAAATGCATTGTCAATGTAAACTAATCAGAGCTTAGGCCTGGGCATAGCACTATCACAGCAACCACTTTAGTTATTAATGATCTTGTCAATGCTTTAGACACTAAAATGAAATGTGCTGCTTTGTTTGTGGACCTGTCAAATGCTTTTGATACTGTTAATCATGCTATTTTATTGAATAGGTTGTTCTTGATAGGCCTGATTTCTGACGCCTGTTCATACTTTCATGATGATCTTAGTGAACGAACTTAGGCCATCGTGATTGATGGGGTTAAGTCTGAATTTCTTGACGAACATAAAGGTGTACCACAGGGGGTCGATTTTGGGACCCATTCTCTTCACTATTTATATAAACACCATTGGTCAATCTTGAAAACACTTTACATTTCATGTACAGTGGGGGGAAAAAGTATTTAGTCAGCCACCAATTGTGCAAGTTCTCCCACTTAAAAAGATGAGAGAGGCCTGTAATCTTCATCATAGGTACACGTCAACTATGACAGACAAAATGAGAAAAATAAATCCAGAAAATCACATAGTAGGATTTTTTATGAATTTATTTGCAAATTATGGTGGAAAATAAGTATTTGGTCAATAACAAAAGTTTCTCAATACTTTGTTATATACCCTTTGTTGGCAATGACACAGGTCAAACGTTTTCTGTAAGTCTTCACAAGGTTTTCACACACTGTTGCTGGTATTTTGGCCCATTCCTCCATGCAGATCTCCTCTAGAGCAGTGATGTTTTGGGGCTGTCGCTGGGCAACAAAGACTTTCAACTCCCTCCAAAGATTTTCTATGGGGTTGAGATCTGGAGACTGGCTAGGCCACTCCAGGACCTTGAAATGCTTCTTATGAAGCCACTCCTTCGTTGCCCGGGCGTTGTGTTTGGGATCATTGTCATGCTGAAAGACCCAGCCACGTTTCATCTTCAATGCCCTTGCTGATGGAAGGAGGTTTTCACTCAAAATCTCACGATACATGGCCCCATTCATTCTTTCCTTTACACGGATCAGTCGTCCTGGTCCCTTTGCAGAAAAACAGCCCCAAAGCATGATGTTTCCACCCCCATGCTTCACAGTAGGTATGGTGTTCTTTGGATGCAACTCAGCATTCTTTGTCCTCCAAACACGACGAGTTGAGTTTTTACCAAAAAGTTATATTTTGGTTTCATCTGACCATATGACATTCTCCCAATCCTCTTCTAGATCATCCAAATGCACTCTAGCAAACTTCAGACGGGCCTGGACATGTACTGGCTTAAGCAGGGGGACACGTCTGGCACTGCAGGATTTGAGTCCCTGGCGGCGTAGTGTGTTACTGATGGTAGGCTTTGTTACTTTGGTCCCAGCTCTCTGCAGGTCATTCACTAGGTCCCCCCGTGTGGTTCTGGGATTTTTGCTCACCGTTCTTGTGATCATTTTGACCCCACGGGGTGAGATCTTGCGTGGAGCCCCAGATCGAGGGAGATTATCAGTGGTCTTGTATGTCTTCCATTTCCTAATAATTGCTCCCACAGTTGATTTCTTCAAACAAAGCTGCTTACCTATTGCAGATTCAGTCTTCCCAGCCTGGTGCAGGTCTACAATATTGTTTCTGGTGTCATTTGACAGCTCTTTGGTCTTGGCCATAGTGGAGTTTGGAGTGTGACTGTTTGAGGTTGTGGACAGGTGTCTTTTATACTGATAATAAGTTCAAACAGGTGCCATTAATACAGGTAACGAGTGGAGGACAGAGGAGCCTCTTAAAGAAGAAGTTACAGGTCTGTGAGAGCCAGAAATCTTGCTTGTTTGTAGGTGACCAAATACTTATTTTCCACCATAATTTGCAAATAAATTCATTAAAAATCCTACAATGTGATTTTCTGGATTTCTTTTTCTCAATTTGTCTGTCATAGTTGACGTGTACCTATGATGAAAATTACAGGCCTCTCTCATCTTTTTAAGCGGGAGAACTTGCACAATTGGTGGCTGACTAAATAGTTTTTTCCCCCACTGTATATACAGATTATACTATTGTATATGTTATTGCCCAGACTGTTGATCTGGCTGTGTCAAAACTACAGTCAGATTTTATTGCTATGCAGGAATCCCTTTCTGATTTAAAACATGTGCTTAATACGGGCAAAACTAAATACATGTTGTTTTCAAACTCTCATAATAATAATATGCCATTTAGCAGATGCTTTTATCCAAAGCGACTTACAGTTGTGCGTGCATACAATTTTTGTGTATGGGTGGTCCCGGGGATCGAATCCACTACCTTGGCGTTACAAGCGCCGTGCTCTACCAGCTGAGCTACAGAGGACCACCATAAGAATGTTTCAGATGAACTACATGTTCACTCATTAGATGGTTCTCCAATCTAACTTGTTCCCGCATATAAATACAAAGGCATTTGGATTGATATGGATTTGACGTTTAAAAAACATATAGATGTGCTGGTTAAGAAGCTAAGATTTAAAGTTGGCTTTTTCTACAGAAAAAGATTGTGCCTTTCTCTAAGCAGTAGGAAGTAGATTATTCAGTCAACCTTTTCATCTGCTCTTGATTATGGTGATATTCATTATCAAAGTATATCTGCTACTACTCTTAAACCTTTGGATGCCATCTACCATAGTGCCCTTCATTTTGTTACATGTGACAGTTTTGCATCCTGTATCAAAAGGTTGGCTGGACTTCGCTAAAGACCCATAGATCTCTACATTACTCCCTTTTTGTTTACAAGGCCCTACTTCATAAACTTCCATCTTATCTAACTTTGCTGTTGAAATATAGAAACCTGAGTTGCCTAACCCATTCACAGGATTGGTTAACTCCTAGGGTCTCCACCGAGCTAGGTAAATCTGCTTTTAGTTTTATTGCACCCACGGGGGGCCAGTATGAAAAATGTATGCACTCACTAATTGTAAATCGCTCTGGATAAGAGCGTCTGCTAAATGACTAAAATGTAAATTGGATCACTAAAAAATACAACTTTTAGTCCTCATGTAGCTCAGTTGGTAGAGCGTGGCGCTTGCAACGCCAGGGTTGTGGGTTCGATTCCCACGGGGGGCCAGTATGAAAAATGTATGCACTCACTAACTGTAAGTCGCTCTGGATAAGAGCGTCTGCTAAATGACTTAAATGTAAATGTAAATGTATTGCTGGAACCAAATTCTAAATACATTTCATATTGATGTTCTGGTGCCATTCGGGCAATTTAAAGTATTGATTGGGGATTTATTTGTGGAGGAATGTAACTGTTTTTCTGGATTATTTTCGATGTTTTATTTGTGCTTGTGTTTTTGTATTTTAATGTGTATATAGTTTCAGTATAATGTGCATATTTATGTTGTATATACATGGCTCATTTGTAAAAGACACGTAGGTCTCAATATGTCTTCCCTGTTAAAATAAAGGTAAAAAAAAAATATATATATATATACAGTGCATTCGGAAAGTATTCAGACCCCTTCCCTTTTTCCACATTTTTGTTACGTTACAGCCTTATTCTAAAATTGATTAAATTATTTTTTTCCTCATCAATGTACACACAATACCCCATAATGACAAAGCAAAAACAGGTTTTTAGAAATTTTTGCAAATTTATACCAAAAAACAACAATTGAAATACCTTATTTACATAAGTATTTGACGATGCTAGCCAGCTTGGGAGAAGCGATGGATCGGGTTCTCCAGGTCGTCCAACGATTGGAGAGGAGAGGACCTGATCTTTTGGGACCAGCTGAGCGACCAGATCCAGCCACCCACACCCCAGCACCCAGAGGAATTCATATATCCCGACCACTGGATTTTGACGGGACAGCTGCCCTCTGCCAGGGATTCCTCCTGCAACTGGAGCTATACTTCTCGAACATCAGCCCGGCTCCATCGGAGCGGGAGAAGGTGTCCGCCCTAGTCTCCTGCCTCTCGGGGAAAGCCCTGTGTCACTATTCCGTCGTGGATGTGGTGGAGGAGTCAAGCGCAGGAAACAGAGGTTAAGTCCAACAAGACTTTTAATAGTCTCAAAAACAAGAGAACAAACCCCGACCTCGAAAACACGAAGTGGCGAGGGAAAATTACGCACACGCGTAAAACACTAAACATGGAAAAATGACACGGAAAACAAACACGTATCATAGACACGGTGGCAACAGAATAACAACACACAAATACCCTAGATCACAACACGGAACTTATAAGACACGTAATCAACTCCCAAACAGACACAGGTGTGACAGACAGACAAAAGCAATCAAACACAGAAACATAGAGCGGTGGCAGCTAGTACTCCGGAGACGTCGAACGCCGAAGCCTGCCCGAACCAGGAGGAGGAGTAGCCTCGGCCGAAACCGTGACAGTACCCCCCCCCTTGACGCGCGGCCCCAGCCGCGCGCCGACCCCGGCCTCGGGGACGGCCAGGAGGACGCGGACCCGGGCGCGTGGGATGCCCATGGTGAAACTCAGTCAGGAGGGAAGGATCGAGTATGTCCCTCCTGGGCACCCAGCACCGTTCCTCCGGACCGTACCCCTCCCACTCCACGAGATACTGGAGACCACTCCTCCGGCGCCTCGAGTCCAAGATGGTCCGGACCCTGTACGCCGGGACCCCTCGATGTCCAAAGGGGGCGGAGGGGTCTCTCCTATCTCATCTTCTTGGAGTGGGCCAGCTACCACCAGCCTGAGAAGAGACACATGGAACGAGGGGTTGTAACCTGTAACACACCTCGTTCAATCTTCTCAGGACTTTGAAGGGCCCCACAAACCGCCGACCCAGCTTCCGGCAGGGCAGGCGGAGGGGCAGGTTTTGAGTCGAGAGCCAGACTCGATCTCCCGGTGCGTACACCGGTCCCGCACTGCGGTGGCGATCGGCGCTCGCCTTTTGTTGACGGATGGCACGCTGCAGATGGACATGGGCAGCGTCCCACGTCTCTTCCGAGCGCCGAATCCACTCGTCCACCGCAGGGGCCTCGATCTGGCTCTCGTGCCACGGTGCCAGGACCGGCTGATAACCTAAAACACACTGGAAAGGTGTTAAGTTGGTGGAGGAGTGGCGGAGAGAGTTCTGGGCCATCTCTGCCCAGTGGATGAACCTCGACCACTCCTCCGGCCGGTCCCGGCAATAGGACCTCAAAAACCTACCCACATCCTGGTTGACACGTTCCACCTGCCCATTACTCTCTGGGTGGTACCCCGAGGTAAGGCTTACCGAGACCCCCAACCGTTCCATGAACGCTCCCCAAACTCTGGAAGTGAACTGGGGACCTCGGTCAGACACAATATCCTCGGGGACCCCATAGTGCCGGAACACATGGGTAAAGAGGGCCTCAGCGGTTTGTAGGGCAGTAGGGAGACCCGGCATGGGAAGGAGACGACAGGCCTTGGAAAACCGATCCACAACGACCAATATGGTGGTATTCCCCTGGGAGGGGGGTAGGTCAGTTACGAAATCCACCGATAGGTGGGACCATGGTCGTTGTGGAACGGGCAGGGGATGTAGCTTACCCCTGGGCAAATGTCTAGGCGCCTTACACTGGGCACACACCGAGCAGGAGGAGACATAAACCCTCACATCCCTAGCTAACGTTGGCCACCAGTATTTCATGCTAAGACAGTGCCCGGTCCGGCCAATACCTGGATGTCCAGAGGAGGGTGATGTATGAGCCCAATAAATAAGACGATCACGGACCTCGAGCGGAACGTACGTCCGCCCCACAGGACACTCGGGGGGAGTAGGGTCGGTACGCAGTGCCCGCTCGATTTCCGTATCGACCTCCCATACTACCGGAGCCACCAAACAAGATTCCGGCAATATGGAAGTAGGCTCGTTGGACCTCTCCTCCGTGTCATACCGCCGGGACAGGGCGTCTGCCTTACCATTCTGGGACCCTGGGATGTATGTGATCTTAAAAACAAACCGGGTTAGGAACATATTCCACCTAGCCTGACGAGGGTTCAATCTCCTAGCTGCCCGGATGTACTCCAGGTTACGGTGATCAGTCAGAATGAGGAAAGGGTGTTGAGCCCCCTCAAGCAAATGCCTCCACACATTTAGTGTTTGGACTACGGCTAACAGCTCCCTGTCCCCAACATCATAGTTGCGCTCCGCCGAGCTGAGCTTCTTCGAGTAGAAAGCACAGGGGCGGAGTTTAGGTGGCGCGCCGGACCGTTGTGACAGGACTGCCCCAATACCGGTCTCGGACGCGTCTACCTCAACCTGGAATGGTAAAGAGGGATCCGGATGCGCCAGCACCGGAGCCGAGGTGAACAGGTTCTTAAGTTTGACAAATGCCCTGTCCGCCTCAGCCGACCACCGCAAACGAACCGGACCCCCCTTTAACAGGGACGTAATGGGAGCTGCAACCTGTCCAAAACCCCGAATAAACCTCCGGTAGTAATTAGCAAAACCCAAGAACTGCTGCACCTCTTTTACAGTGGTTGGAGTTTGCCAATTACGCACGGCCGATACCCGGTCTACCTCTATCTCCACACCAGACGCGGACAACCGATAACCCAAAAAGGAGACGGACTCCTGGAAGAACAGGCATTTCTCTGCCTTGACATACAAGTCATGCTCCAACAGTCTTCTCAACACTCGGCGCACCTGGGCTACATGCTCGGCTCGAGTAGCAGAGTACACTAGGATGTCGTCGATGTAAACTACTACCCCCTGCCCATGCATGTCCCGGAAAATCTCGTCAACAAAGGATTGGAAGACTGACGGAGCATTCATTAACCCGTATGGCATGACGAGATACTCGTAATGACCCGAGGTGGTGCTAAATGCTGTCTTCCATTCATCCCCCTCCCTAATGCGCACCAGATTGTACGCGCTCCTGAGATCCAACTTTGTGAAGAATCGCGCTCCGCGTAATGACTCCGTCGTCGTCGCAATCAGTGGAAGTGGGTAGCTGTATTTAACTGTGATCTGATTGAGACTACGATAATCAATACATGGGCGCAATCCCCCGTCCTTCTTCTTCACAAAGAAGAAACTCGAGGAGACTGGGGAAGTAGAGGACCGTATGTATCCCTGTGCCAAGGACTCGGCTATGTAGGTCTCCATAGCCGCTGTCTCCTCTTGAGACAGGGGATACACATGACTCCGTGGAAGAGCCGCTCCTGTTTGGAGATTTATCGCACAGTCCCCCTGTCTATGAGGAGGTAGCCGTGTTGCCCTCGATTTGCTAAACACGAGTGCTAAATCCTCATACTCGGGGGAAATGCGCAGTGCGGGCACTTGGTTCGGACTCTCTACCGAGGTCGCCCCTACGGAAACACCTAGACATCTCCCTACACACTGAGCAGACCACTCCATAAGAGCCCTCTGTTGCCACGCTATGGTAGGATCATGGGTGCTTAACCAGGGAAGGCCCAACACCACAGGGTACGCAGGAGAGTCAATCAGATAAAACTGAATGATCTCCTCATGACCCCCCTGCGTCGTCATCGTCAGTGGTGCTGTGACCTCCCTGATCAGGCCCGACCCCAACGGCCGGCTGTCTAATGCGTGGACAGGAAATGGATCGTCTACCGGCCGAAGGGGAATCCCTAACCTACTACAAAATGCCCGATCAATAAAGTTCCCAGCTGCGCCTGAATCTACTAGCGCCTTATGCTGGGAATGAGGTGCCACCTGTGGAAACCTCACAGGAATACTCATGTGACCAACAGAGAGCTCTGGGTGAGTGGGGCGCCTACTCACCTGAAATGACTCCCCAGTGCGTGGCCTGTTGTCACCTCTCCCAGGAGACCCTCCCCAGCACCTGGCCGCAGTGTGTCCTCCACGACCGCAGGTGGTGCAGGGGATGGCCCCCCTCGGGTTCCCTCTCCTCCTCTTTCTAGCGCCAGCACCCCCCAGCTCCATGGGAATCGGCTCGGGGGTGCTGGAGGGTGGACTGGACGACCCCCACTCGGGACGTCCGCGGGTAGCCAGCAGGGTATCCAGACGGATGGAAATGTCCACCAACTGGTCAAACGACAGGTTGGTGTCCCTGCAGGCCAGCTCCCTACGAACGTCCTCTCGTAGACTACACCGGTACTGGTCGATGAGGGCCCTCTCATTCCACCCCGCATCCGCAACTCCAGTGCGAACTCCTGTGCGCTCCTCTTCCCCTGTCGGAGGTGGAATAGACGCTCTCCCGCCGCTTTCCCCTCAGGGGGATGATCGAAGACAGCCCTGAAGCGGCGGGAGAACTCCGCGTAGGTGATGGTCGCGGCGTCTATTCCCCTCCATTCGGCGTTGGCCCACTCCAACGCCTTGCCGGAGAGACAGGAGATGAGGGCGGAGACGCTCTCGTATCCCGAGGGCGCCGGGTGTATGGTGGCAAGGTAAAGTTCTACCTGCAGGAGGAATCCCTGACACCCGGCTGCAGAACCGTCATATGCCCTCGGGAGTGAGAGCCGAATGCCACTGGGTTCCGGTACTGAGAGAGGAGGACTGGCCGTTGGTGATGCGATGTTGTAAGGGTCCTTGGCCACCTCAGAGTTCACCAATCGGCGCAGAGCGTTGGACACCTCGTCCATGGCGGTCCCGAGTTGCCGGATCATGGCGTCCTGGAAGTTGATCCGGTCCAGCAGGGATTCGGGTGCCGCCGCTGTTCCTGCTGACTCCATGATGGTGTGTTGTTCTGTCACTATTCCGTCGTGGATGTGGTGGAGGAGTCAAGCGCAGGAAACAGAGGTTAAGTCCAACAAGACTTTTAATAGTCTCAAAAACAAGAGAACAAACCCCGACCTCGAAAACACGAAGTGGCGAGGGAAAATTACGCACACGCGTAAAACACTAAACATGGAAAAATGACACGGAAAACAAACACGTATCATAGACACGGTGGCAACAGAATAACAACACACAAATACCCTAGATCACAACACGGAACTTATAAGACACGTAATCAACTCCCAAACAGACACAGGTGTGACAGACAGACAAAAGCAATCAAACACAGAAACATAGAGCGGTGGCAGATAGTACTCCGGAGACGTCGAACGCCGAAGCCTGCCCGAACCAGGAGGAGGAGCAGCCTCGGCCGAAACCGTGACACCCTGGAGTGGGCCAACGCGGTTTGGAGTGAAGGAGGAGCCGTGTTGGACAACTACAGGGAGTTCGCTCGCCTCTTTCGGGCCATCTTCGATCACCCGCCTGATTACACGGTAGTTCCCCAGTGTAAGGCGCTGGTTGATTCAGGCGCAGCTGGGAACTTCATGGACATAGTCTAGGAATTACATTGGTTCCCCTTTCCATTCCACTCCCCATCAGAGCACTTGACAGTCAACCATTAGGGTCCGGGTTCGGTGTCTAGGTGTTTCCGTTGGTGCAACCACGATGGAAAGTCCAGACACTACCTCCACCGTGAGCATTCCACCCAAATACCTCAATTTGGCGCACACATTTTCCAAAAACGCAGGCAACAAAATTACCACCTCATCAAGCGGGGGATTGCGCGATAAACCTCCGGGTAGACGCTGTGCCTCCCAGGAGTCATGTGCATCCCCTGTCGCAGGCTGAAACGGAGGCGAAGGAGACATACGTCTCTGAGTCCCTGCGCCAGGGGTTCATACGTCCCTCCACTTCGCCCGCCTCCTCAAGTTTATTTTTTGTGAAGAAGGAAGATGGAGATCTGTACCCTTGCATTGATTACCGAGCACTGAACAAGGGGACAATACGTTATAGTTATCCTCTACCCCTCATTCCATCTGTGATCGAGTCAATGCATGGGGCGAGCTTCTTCACAAAACTAGATTTCAGGAGTGCGTACAACCTGGTGCGTGTCTGTTACGTTCCCCAGTTTCTATGTTGTGGTTTGTGTATTTTCATGTAGGTATTTCAGGAAATGGGTTCCTGAAATTCCCCAACAAGCAGCTGATTGATTTGAAAAACATTGATGATTGGAGAGCTGACACCGCGCCCTCGTCAGGACGCAGCTGTCTCCAATTTACCAACTCCTCCTGAAGCTATATAAACCCCAGTTGCTCAGAAAAGGCAGGAAAAGGGGAACCAGAATTGCTGAGATTTACAGCATGTTGGTTGTATGCTAATAGTTTGGTATGTACTGTGTTGTTGTTGCTCTGAGAACCAATTGTAATGTTTTGTGTTAGTTTATGGCTCAGAGTTTCTTTAATGTCCTGAGTTAGTTTTTTTCTCAGGTTTTGTTGTGAACCAGTTTGTGCTATTTTTGTTTTATTTGTTCCCAATGGGGGAAGGGGAAGGCACCTAGGGAGTGCTTAGGCAAGAGGCCCGCGGGCATACATTACCCGTAGAAGTTGACTGTCTATGCACACTATGAAAGACCTGGGCGGACCATCCCTTTTATTTTGGTTAGTGCACCAGGTGGTGCTAGTTAAGTAAGTAGTGGGTAGGCAGGTAAGGTAGGAGAGGGGGCTTTGATATTTACTTTCTTTGCTTTGGTTCCGTCCAGCCCCTTTTCCCCAAACTTACCGTGCGAAGGAATAAATTCCCTGTTAACAGTATTCTCTGCCTTTTGTCATCCTTACTCACACCTACAGTCCCATACCTCTTTCACACCACGGAGAGTTGAGTTGTAGCAGGGTGTTTCGTTCCCTCTTCCGAGAGGCGTGCGTAACATAATGGGGGTTCGTCCGGGATTTCATTAAACCCACCGGACCCTGCTGCACTGAGCTCTCTGAGTTGTGATTGAGGTGTGATGCTAGGTTGTGAGTTTGGGTGACTTGTTTAGTTTGTGTGTATTCAGGAGGCTGCTCTATACAAGATAGCTGCCTCAGCCATCTCCAAGTTCATTGAAGCGCCCTCTGTTGATAGTTTGGTGAGGTTTCGGAAAACAGATATTTTCGCTATTGCTCACCATTATGGAATTGTTGTCCCTGAGAAAGCCCTAAAGGCGGAGCTTTTGGTGCTAGTCAGGGAGGGTTTAATGAGAGCGCGAATTCTCTCATTTCAAGATAAGGAGCGGGAGGCTTCAGGAGAGGAGACGGGTAGACCTTCCGATGCCAAGTCGGAGGACAGGACAGAGGAAGGGGTTGCTCGTACCCCCTTTACATTGCCCCGATTCGATCCTTTATCTTCTGCTTCAGGTCGTTCAAGCGGGACCGCTAGGCTAAAGGTGAGGCTGGCCCGGTTAGAAATGGAGCAAAAAGATAAAGAGAAACAGATGCAGTTTGAACTTGAAATAAGGAAAATGGAAATTCAAAAGGAAAAGGAGGTGAGAATCCGACAACTGGAGCTAGACGCTGGCTTCAGTGCGACTCCACAAACTGCTTATCATCAAGCCCACTTTGATGTAAGTAAAAATATAGCATTAGTCCCTCCATTCCGAGAGTCGGAAGTTGATTCCTATTTCTTTGCTTTTGAGTGTGTGGCCGCTGCGCTACATTGGCCACGCAAGGTTTGGCCGCTCCTGTTACAATGTAAATTGTCTGGGAAAGCCCAGGAAGTAGTAGCTGCTCTCTCCCTGGAAGACAGTTTACAGTATGACACAGTTAAAACGACCATGTTGCGGGCTTATGAGTTGGTGCCTGAAGCTTATAGACAGCGCTTCAGGAACCACAAAAAAACATCTCACCGTACTTTTGTTGAGTTTGCAAGGGACAAAGAGTCTCTGTTTAATCGCTGGTGTTCAGCCAGCAAAGCTAACACCTTTGCTGATATTCGGGAGTTGATGCTGTTAGAGGATTTTAAAAGCAACCTCCCTGATAGAATTGTAGTTCATTTAAATTAATAGAAAGTGGTGACATTGGCCCAGGCAGCAGTGTTAGCAGATGAGTACGCTTTGACACACAAGACTGTCTTTGGTACGCCTCGTTTTGAAGACCGAACTATTACATCATCAGTGCCTCGTTCGGGTCGCTTTTCCTCTGACAACCCTAAGCCTTTTCATGAAAACCGTGAATGTTTTTACTGTCACCAAAAGGGTCATGTGATTGCGGACTGCCCGGTTTTGAAAAATAAACCGACACAGTCCCGGTCACCGTCCCCAAAAATGAAAAGTATGGGTTTAGTCAAGTCTTTAGCTCGTCCGTTGGACCGAGTTATTGATTCAGCATTTGAGAAACCGGATCCTGTCTATGCTCCGTTTATATTTGCCGGTTGTGTTTCCTTAACTGGAGAACAAGCTGATCAAAAGCCCATTCAAATCTTACGAGACACCGGGGCAGCGCAGTCAGTAATGGTTACTGATGCTTTACCCTGGTCTCCTGAAACATATTGTGGCTCGCATGTCATATTAAAAGGGATCGAGACAACAACAGTACCTGTACCATTACACTGGGTCCACTTAGTGTCAGACTTGGTATCAGGATGTTTCCGAGTTGGTGTAGTGTCTACACTGCCAGTAAAAGGAGTTACATTGTTACTAGGGAATGATATTGCTGGTGGTAACGTCACTCCTGTGTTAGAGGTAGTAGACAACCCAGAAATCAGAATTGCAGATGATAAGCTGGTTAAAGCATTTCCACATGTTTTTCCAGCTTGTGTGTTAACGAGGGCACAATCTCGCAAGCTAGGAGATGTGGTGGATTTGGCTAGTTCCATTTTTGAGAAGGTTGAGGTAGAAGACAATGCACCGAGTATTCCTTCTGCTATGCCGACAGTTTTTACTCCCGTAAAAACTAAGGCAGGGGAAAGTGAAATCGCGCCCCAATTACATGACATTCTTTTGTCTGTCACCCCTGAGAAGGTGATTGAATGTCAAAAGAGAGACACCAGTCTTCGCAAGTGTTTTACTTCGGTAATGTCCATTGAGGAAGCTAAAACTAAGGAGAATGCTTCTTTAACCCTCAATTTGGCCAAGTGTGAGTTTGGGAAGGCTACTGTGACTTACTTAGGGAAACAAGTGGGACGAGGTCAAGTGCGCCCAGTAACTGGCAAAGTGGAAGCAATTGTTGCTTTTCCTGCTCCCACGAATCGCCGCCAGTTGCGCAGATTCCTGGGGATGGTAGGGTACTATCGTACATTCTGTAAGAATTTCTCGACGGTAGTAGCTCCCCTTACATCTCTGCTTAGTCCTAAGGTACCATTTATGTGGTCCCATGACTGTAACTATGCTTTTGAGTCCGCTAAAGCGCTACTTTGTAGTGCCCCAGTGCTTGCCGCCCCCAACTTTGACAAACCTTTTAAGTTGGAGGTAGACGCTAGTATAGTGGGGGTGGGTGCGGTTCTCTTGCAGGAAGATGAAGATGGAGTGGATCGACCCGTCAGTTTCTTCTCCCGTAAGTTCAACTCATGTCAGTCAAGGTACTCCACAATTGAACAGGAGACGCTGGCTTTATTGCTAGCCTTACAGTTCTTTGAGGTATATGTGGGCTCCAGTGCCTTGCCTGTTATGGTCTTCACGGACCATAATCCATTGGTGTTCTTAAAGCAAATGTACAATCAGAACCGCCGCCTTATGCGGTGGGCTCTGATTGTACAAGGATATAATGTACAGATAGCCTATGTGAAGGGCTCGGCAAATGTGGTTGCCGACGCCCTATCACAGGTTTAATAACTGGGGATGCGTTGGTTTTTGTTATTGCAAACTGTATGTTTGCATTTTTTGTGGTGGGCGTGTTACGTTCCCCAGTTTCTATGTTGTGGTTTCCCCAACAAGCAGCTGATTGATTTGAAAAACATTGATGATTGGAGAGCTGACACCGCGCCCTCGTCAGGACGCAGCTGTCTCCAATTTACCAACTCCTCCTGAAGCTATATAAGCCCCAGTTGCTCAGAAAAGGCAGGAAAAGGGGAACCAGAATTGCTGAGAGTTACAGCATGTTGGTTGTATGCTAAGAGTTTGGTATGTACTGTGTTGTTGTTGCTCTGAGAACCAATTGTAATGTTTTGTGTTAGTTTATGGCTCAGAGTTTCTTTAATGTCCTGAGTTAGTTTTTTTCTCAGGTTTTGTTGTGAACCAGTTTGTGCTATTTTTGTTTCATTTGTTCCCAAGGGGGGAAGGGGAAGGCACCTAGGGAGTGCTTAGGCAAGAGGCCCGCGGGCATACATTACCCGTAGAAGTTGACTGTCTATGCACACTAGGAAAGACCTGGGCGGACCATCCCTTGTATTTTGGTTAGTGCACCAGGTGGTGCTAGTTAAGTAAGTAGTGGGTAGGCAGGTAAGGTAGGAGAGGGGGCTTTGATATTTACTTTCTTTGCTTTGGTTCCGTCCAGCCCCTTTTCCCCAAACTTACCGTGCGAAGGAATAAATTCCCTGTTAACGGTATTCTCTGCCTTTTGTCATCCTTACTCATACCTACAGTCCCATACCTCTTTCACACCACGGAGAGTTGAGTTGTAGCAGGGTGTTGTGTTCCCTCTTCCGAGAGGCGTGCGTAACAGTGTCTGAGAGGGGAACGAGTGGAAGACAGCATTCAGCACAACCACGGGGCATACGAATACCTGGTGATGCCGTACGTGTTGATGAATGCTCCATCCGTCTTCTAGTCCTTTGTGAATGAGGTGTTTCGGGACATACTTGGTCGCGGTGTAGTGGTCTACATCGATGACATTCTGGTGTATTCCGCTACGCGCGCCGAGCATGTGTCCCTGGTTCGCAAAGTGCTGGGCCGACTGTTGGAACATGACCTTTATGCCAACTCAGAAAAGTGTCTGTTTTTCCAACAGTCCGTCTCCTTCCTCGGATACCGCATTACCACCTCAGGTGTGGAGATGGAGGGAGATTGCATTTCAGCCGTCTGTAATTGGCCGACTCCAACCACGGTTAAGGAAGTGCAATGCTTTATTGGCTTTGCCAACTACTATCGGAGGTTTATCCGGGGCTTTGGCAAGGTCGCAGCTCCCATCACCTCTGTTGAAGGGTGGGCCGTCCAGGCTCTGCTGGTCTGCTGAGGCTGACAGGGCCTTCAGTAACCTGAGGGTTCTGTTCACCTCAGCCCCAGTACTGGCCCATCCTGATCTATCACTACCGTTCGTAGTGGAGGTGGATGCGTCTAAGGTAGGGATAGGTGCTGTCCTATCTCAACGCTCGGGCACGCCATCCATGCTCCGCCCCTGTGCTTTCTTCTCCAAGACACTCAGCCCGGCAGAGCAGAACTACAACGTTGGCGATCGGGAGCTGTTGGCTTTAGTCCGACCCCTGACCGTGTGGAGGCACTGGCCTTTCCTCATCTGGACGGACCACCGTAACCTGGAGTACATCCGGGAAGCGAGGAGGCTGAACCCTCGCCAGGACAGGCCTATTCTTCACCCGGCTTGATTTTACACTATCTTACATCCCGGGTACGAAGAACGTGAAGGCAGACTCACTGTCATGGCTGTACGACACAGAGGAGGGGCCCATAGACAACACCCCCTCCTGCATTGTGGCGACGGTAGTATGGGCGATGGACATGGACATAGAGCGGCCGTTATGCACAGAGCCATCTCCACCTCAGTGCCCAGCTGGGCTGCAGTACGTGCCGTCTCTTGTCCGTGACCATCTGATCTATTGGGCCCACACGTCCCCCTCCTCTGGTCACCCAGGTATCATCCGTACAGTTTGCTGCCTGACCAGAAAGTACTGGTGGCCTACCATAGTGCCCTTCATTTTGTTACATGTGACAGTTTTGCATCCTGTTTCAAAAGGTATGGTGTGCGCCCAGAGTAAGGCACCTAGGCACCTCCCAGCGGGTAAGTTACAGCCCTTACCAGTTCCACAACAGCCATGGTCCCACCTGTGTATTGACTTTCTCACTGATCTTCCCCTCTCTCAGGGTAACATCACCATCCTGGTCGTTGTGGACCGCTTTTCCTAAGCCTGCCGCCTCCTTCCTCTGTCCGGTCTTCCCACGGCCCTGCAGACTGCGGAGGCCCTGTTTACTCATGTCTTCCGGCACTACGGGGTGCCAGAGGACATAGTATCTGACCGGGGTCCCCAGTTTACATCCAGGGTCTGGAAGGCGTTCATGGAACGTCTGGGGGTCTCGGTCAAACTGACCTCTGTGTTTCACCCCGAGAGTAATGGGCAGGTGGAACGGGTGAATCAGGATGTGGGTAGGTTCCTGCAGTCCTACTGCCAGGACCGGCCGGGGGAGTGGTCGGTGTTATTGCCACGGGCAGAATATGCCCAGAACTCTCTCCGCCACTCCTCCACTAACCTATCGCCCTTTCAGTGTGTTTTAGGTTATCAGCCGGTTCTGCCATTTGAGGTTCAGCCTTTGACTGTGGTAGATGGAATGTCATTACCCTCTAGCAGTCATAAGCAATAGGACCACCATATGCAATAGGACCATATTCTGCATTGTGAATTCACATGGAATTTTATTAATTTTAACGGAAAACCAATTAAAAAATGGCAGTTTAAACGTTAAAAAGGGTCAATTTGTCACATACCTAGTGGAGTATAGTTCAGTACAGTAGAGCACAGTACAGTAGAGCACACATGAGTAGAGTACAGTATAATGTATTATACTCTACTCTACTGGAATGTACTGTACTGTAATATACAGAACTATACTCTACTTTTGTTTCCTTTACTGTACTGTACTCTACTGTGCTCTACTGTAAGGTACTCTACTATGCTATACTGTACTGTACTGTGCTGTGCTGTACTGAACTATAGACCAATAAGAAAGAGATAGACCAATAAGAAAGAGAGTTCCAAACCTCTCTGCAATAACAGCTAATTTTCTGTTTTCCCCTCCCCACTCAGACCCCTCCCAGACTGTCCTAGCAGAATTCTTGCTTGAGAAATGTATCTTTGCTAAAAGGCTATCTTTGTTTCTTTTAGACCATTTTAATTGAAAACGATCACAGTAAGGTACTTACACTGAACAAAAATATAAACGCAACATGCAACGATTTCAACGATTTTACTGAGTTACAGTTCATATAAGGAAATCAGTCAATTGAAATAAATTCATTAGGCCCTAATCTATGGATTTCACATGACTGGGAATACAGATATACATCTGTTGGTCACAGATACCTTTAAAAAAAAAGTAGCGGCGAGGATCAGAAAACCAGTCAGTATCTGGTGTGACCACCATTTGCCTCATGCAGCGCGACACATCCCCTTCACATAGAGTTGATCAGGCTTTTGATTGGGGCCTGTGGATTGTTGTCCCACTCCACTTCAGTGGCTGTGCGAAGTTGCTGGATATTGGCGGGAACTGCAACAAGCTGTCGTACATGTTGATCCAGAGCATCCAAAACATGCTCAATGGGTGGTGACATGTTTGGTGAGTATGCAGGCCATGGAAGAACTGGGACATTTTCAGCTTCCAGGAATTCCTATGTGAGAATGCTGTTCATTGACTACAGCTCAGCGTTCAACACCATAGTGCCCACAAAGCTCATCGCTAAGCTAAGTACCCTGTGACTAAACACCTCCCTCTGCAACTGGATCCTGGACTTCCTGATGGGCCGCCCCCAGGTGGTAAGGGTAGGCAACAACACATCTGCCATGCTGATCCTCAACACCGGGGCCCCTCAGGGGTGCGTGCTTAGTCCCCTCCTGTACTCCCTGTTCACCCACGACTGCGTGGCCAAGCACGACTCCAAAACCATCATTAAGTTTGCTGACGACACAACAGTGGTAGGCCTGATCACCGACAACGATGAGACAGCCTATAGGGAGGGGGTCAGAGACCTGTCAGTGTGGTGCCAGGACAACAACCTCTCCCTCAATGTGAGCAAGACAAAGTAGATGATCGTGGACTACAGGAAAAGGAGGGCCGAACAGGCCCCCATTAACATCTACTGGGCTGTAGTGGAGCGTGTCGAGAGTCCCTTTGTGTCCACATCACCAACAAACTATCATGGTCCAAACACACCAAGACAGTCTTGAAGAGTGCTTGACAACACCTTTTTCCCCTCAGGAGGCTGAAAAGATTAGGCATGGGTTCCCAGATCTTCAAAACGTTATACAGCTGCACCATCGAGAGCATCCTGATTGGTTGCATCACCGCCTGGTATGGCAACTGCTCAGCATCCGACCGTAAGGCGCTACAGAGGGTAATGCGTACGGCCCAATACATCACTGGGGCCAAGCTTCCTGCCATCCAGGACCTATATACTAGGCGGTGTCAGAGGAAGGTCCAAAAAATTGTCAAAGACTCCAGTCACCCAAGTCATAGACTGTTCTCTCTGCTACCGCACGGCAAGCGGTACCGGAGCGCCAAGTCTAGGTCTAAAGGCTCCTTAACAGCTTCTACTCCCAAGCTATAAGACTGCTGAACAATTAATCAAACTATTTACATTGTTTTTACACTGCTGCTACTCACTGTTTATTATCTATGCATAGTCACTTTCACCCTACCTACATGTACAAACTACCTTGACTAACCTATACCCCCGCATATTGACTCGGTACCGGTACCCCCTGTTTATAGCCTTGTTATTGTTATTTTATTGTGTAATTTAAATGAAAAAATAGTTTACTTTAGTTTATTTCGTAAATATTTTCTTAACTCTATTTCTTGAACTGCATTGTTGGTTAAGTGCTTGTAAGTAAGCATTTCACGGTAAGGTCTACACCTGTTGTACTCGGCGCATGTGACAAATACATTTTGAGTTGATTTGATTTGACATCAGCGAACCGCTCACCCACACAATGCTATGTGGTCTGCGGTTGTGAGGCCGATTGGACGTACTGCCAAATTCTCTAAAACGACATTGGAGGCAGTTTATGGTAGAGAAATTAACATTAAATTATCTGGCAACTGCTCTGGTGGACATTCCTGCAGTCAGCATGCCAGTTGCATGCTCCCTCAAAACTTGAGACATCTGTGTTGAGTGACAATACTGCACATTTTAGAGTGGCCTTTTATTGTCCCCAGCACAAGGTGCACCTGTGTAATGATCATGCTGTATAATCCACTTCTTGCTATGCCGCACCTGTCAGGTGGATGGATTATCTTGGCGAAGGAGAGATGCTCACTAACAGGGATGCAAACAAATTTGTGCACAACATTTGCGAGAAATAGTATTTTGTGCGTATGAAAAATGTCTGGGATATTTTATTTCAGCTCATGAAACATGGGACCAACACTTTACATGTTGCATTTATATTTTTGTTCAGTGTAGATTTGTTTAAGAATCACTCTGTGTGACCCTGATTTAGCCCACTGCAGTAAAAGGTTTAACAGAGTTTTTGGAGAACATGGACAGATAAAAAAAAAACTGAGGGAGATTTTACTGTCATTCTGTTACCAAACTTTGCATCTGCACTATTCCTCAAGTAAATGTGATTCAGTAAAATGTTCAGTGGAAATTGTTAAAAGTAGACTTCAGCATATATGTTTATGGTTTGTTAAGCTATAGTGTCATGAACGTTGACTGAAGTATGGTCCCCAATCAGAGACAACAAGCTACAGCTGTCTCTGATTGGGAACCACCCTGGACAACATAGATCAACACGATCTAGAACAAAAACATAGAAAACTCAACAATGAAAATCCACACCCTGGCTCAACATTTAAGAGTCCCCAGAGCCAGGGCGTGACAGAACCCCCCCCCCCCCCAAAGGCGCGGACTGCGACCGCGCCACACAAACACAAGAGGGTAGGGGCCGGGTGGGCATTCTGCCTCGGAGGCGGATCCGGCTCCGGGCGTGACCACCACCTTTTCTCCACCTCCCCGTTGCGCCCCTGGTCTGGTCCCGCTGACTAGTGCTAAATCCTCATACTCGGGGGAAATGCGCAGTGCGGGCACTTGGTTCGGACTCTCTACCGAGGTCGCCCCTACGGAAACACCTAGACATCTCCCTACACACTGAGCAGACCACTCCATAAGAGCCCTCTGTTGCCACGCTATGGTAGGATCATGGGTGCTTAACCAGGGAAGGCCCAACACCACAGGGTACGCAGGAGAGTCAATCAGATAAAACTGAATGATCTCCTCATGACCCCCCTGCGTCGTCATCGTCAGTGGTGCTGTGACCTCCCTGATCAGGCCCGACCCCAACGGCCGGCTGTCTAATGCGTGGACAGGAAATGGATCGTCTACCGGCCGAAGGGGAATCCCTAACCTACTACAAAATGCCCGATCAATAAAGTTCCCAGCTGCGCCTGAATCTACTAGCGCCTTATGCTGGGAATGAGGTGCCACCTGTGGAAACCTCACAGGAATACTCATGTGACCAACAGAGAGCTCTGGGTGAGTGGGGCGCCTACTCACCTGAAATGACTCCCCAGTGCGTGGCCTGTTGTCACCTCTCCCAGGAGACCCTCCCCAGCACCTGGCCGCAGTGTGTCCTCCACGACCGCAGGTGGTGCAGGGGATGGCCCCCCTCGGGTTCCCTCTCCTCCTCTTTCTAGCGCCAGCACCCCCCAGCTCCATGGGAATCGGCTCGGGGGTGCTGGAGGGTGGACTGGACGACCCCCACTCGGGACGTCCGCGGGTAGCCAGCAGGGTATCCAGACGGATGGAAATGTCCACCAACTGGTCAAACGACAGGTTGGTGTCCCTGCAGGCCAGCTCCCTACGAACGTCCTCTCGTAGACTACACCGGTACTGGTCGATGAGGGCCCTCTCATTCCACCCCGCATCCGCAACTCCAGTGCGAACTCCTGTGCGCTCCTCTTCCCCTGTCGGAGGTGGAATAGACGCTCTCCCGCCGCTTTCCCCTCAGGGGGATGATCGAAGACAGCCCTGAAGCGGCGGGAGAACTCCGCGTAGGTGATGGTCGCGGCGTCTATTCCCCTCCATTCGGCGTTGGCCCACTCCAACGCCTTGCCGGAGAGACAGGAGATGAGGGCGGAGACGCTCTCGTATCCCGAGGGCGCCGGGTGTATGGTGGCAAGGTAAAGTTCTACCTGCAGGAGGAATCCCTGACACCCGGCTGCAGAACCGTCATATGCCCTCGGGAGTGAGAGCCGAATGCCACTGGGTTCCGGTACTGAGAGAGGAGGACTGGCCGTTGGTGATGCGATGTTGTAAGGGTCCTTGGCCACCTCAGAGTTCACCAATCGGCGCAGAGCGTTGGACACCTCGTCCATGGCGGTCCCGAGTTGCCGGATCATGGCGTCCTGGAAGTTGATCCGGTCCAGCAGGGATTCGGGTGCCGCCGCTGTTCCTGCTGACTCCATGATGGTGTGTTGTTCTGTCACTATTCCGTCGTGGATGTGGTGGAGGAGTCAAGCGCAGGAAACAGAGGTTAAGTCCAACAAGACTTTTAATAGTCTCAAAAACAAGAGAACAAACCCCGACCTCGAAAACACGAAGTGGCGAGGGAAAATTACGCACACGCGTAAAACACTAAACATGGAAAAATGACACGGAAAACAAACACGTATCATAGACACGGTGGCAACAGAATAACAACACACAAATACCCTAGATCACAACACGGAACTTATAAGACACGTAATCAACTCCCAAACAGACACAGGTGTGACAGACAGACAAAAGCAATCAAACACAGAAACATAGAGCGGTGGCAGATAGTACTCCGGAGACGTCGAACGCCGAAGCCTGCCCGAACCAGGAGGAGGAGCAGCCTCGGCCGAAACCGTGACACCCTGGAGTGGGCCAACGCGGTTTGGAGTGAAGGAGGAGCCGTGTTGGACAACTACAGGGAGTTCGCTCGCCTCTTTCGGGCCATCTTCGATCACCCGCCTGATTACACGGTAGTTCCCCAGTGTAAGGCGCTGGTTGATTCAGGCGCAGCTGGGAACTTCATGGACATAGTCTAGGAATTACATTGGTTCCCCTTTCCATTCCACTCCCCATCAGAGCACTTGACAGTCAACCATTAGGGTCCGGGTTCGGTGTCTAGGTGTTTCCGTTGGTGCAACCACGATGGAAAGTCCAGACACTACCTCCACCGTGAGCATTCCACCCAAATACCTCAATTTGGCGCACACATTTTCCAAAAACGCAGGCAACAAAATTACCACCTCATCAAGCGGGGGATTGCGCGATAAACCTCCGGGTAGACGCTGTGCCTCCCAGGAGTCATGTGCATCCCCTGTCGCAGGCTGAAACGGAGGCGAAGGAGACATACGTCTCTGAGTCCCTGCGCCAGGGGTTCATACGTCCCTCCACTTCGCCCGCCTCCTCAAGTTTATTTTTTGTGAAGAAGGAAGATGGAGATCTGTACCCTTGCATTGATTACCGAGCACTGAACAAGGGGACAATACGTTATAGTTATCCTCTACCCCTCATTCCATCTGTGATCGAGTCAATGCATGGGGCGAGCTTCTTCACAAAACTAGATTTCAGGAGTGCGTACAACCTGGTGCGTGTCTGTTACGTTCCCCAGTTTCTATGTTGTGGTTTGTGTATTTTCATGTAGGTATTTCAGGAAATGGGTTCCTGAAATTCCCCAACAAGCAGCTGATTGATTTGAAAAACATTGATGATTGGAGAGCTGACACCGCGCCCTCGTCAGGACGCAGCTGTCTCCAATTTACCAACTCCTCCTGAAGCTATATAAACCCCAGTTGCTCAGAAAAGGCAGGAAAAGGGGAACCAGAATTGCTGAGATTTACAGCATGTTGGTTGTATGCTAATAGTTTGGTATGTACTGTGTTGTTGTTGCTCTGAGAACCAATTGTAATGTTTTGTGTTAGTTTATGGCTCAGAGTTTCTTTAATGTCCTGAGTTAGTTTTTTTCTCAGGTTTTGTTGTGAACCAGTTTGTGCTATTTTTGTTTTATTTGTTCCCAATGGGGGAAGGGGAAGGCACCTAGGGAGTGCTTAGGCAAGAGGCCCGCGGGCATACATTACCCGTAGAAGTTGACTGTCTATGCACACTATGAAAGACCTGGGCGGACCATCCCTTTTATTTTGGTTAGTGCACCAGGTGGTGCTAGTTAAGTAAGTAGTGGGTAGGCAGGTAAGGTAGGAGAGGGGGCTTTGATATTTACTTTCTTTGCTTTGGTTCCGTCCAGCCCCTTTTCCCCAAACTTACCGTGCGAAGGAATAAATTCCCTGTTAACAGTATTCTCTGCCTTTTGTCATCCTTACTCACACCTACAGTCCCATACCTCTTTCACACCACGGAGAGTTGAGTTGTAGCAGGGTGTTTCGTTCCCTCTTCCGAGAGGCGTGCGTAACATAATGGGGGTTCGTCCGGGATTTCATTAAACCCACCGGACCCTGCTGCACTGAGCTCTCTGAGTTGTGATTGAGGTGTGATGCTAGGTTGTGAGTTTGGGTGACTTGTTTAGTTTGTGTGTATTCAGGAGGCTGCTCTATACAAGATAGCTGCCTCAGCCATCTCCAAGTTCATTGAAGCGCCCTCTGTTGATAGTTTGGTGAGGTTTCGGAAAACAGATATTTTCGCTATTGCTCACCATTATGGAATTGTTGTCCCTGAGAAAGCCCTAAAGGCGGAGCTTTTGGTGCTAGTCAGGGAGGGTTTAATGAGAGCGCGAATTCTCTCATTTCAAGATAAGGAGCGGGAGGCTTCAGGAGAGGAGACGGGTAGACCTTCCGATGCCAAGTCGGAGGACAGGACAGAGGAAGGGGTTGCTCGTACCCCCTTTACATTGCCCCGATTCGATCCTTTATCTTCTGCTTCAGGTCGTTCAAGCGGGACCGCTAGGCTAAAGGTGAGGCTGGCCCGGTTAGAAATGGAGCAAAAAGATAAAGAGAAACAGATGCAGTTTGAACTTGAAATAAGGAAAATGGAAATTCAAAAGGAAAAGGAGGTGAGAATCCGACAACTGGAGCTAGACGCTGGCTTCAGTGCGACTCCACAAACTGCTTATCATCAAGCCCACTTTGATGTAAGTAAAAATATAGCATTAGTCCCTCCATTCCGAGAGTCGGAAGTTGATTCCTATTTCTTTGCTTTTGAGTGTGTGGCCGCTGCGCTACATTGGCCACGCAAGGTTTGGCCGCTCCTGTTACAATGTAAATTGTCTGGGAAAGCCCAGGAAGTAGTAGCTGCTCTCTCCCTGGAAGACAGTTTACAGTATGACACAGTTAAAACGACCATGTTGCGGGCTTATGAGTTGGTGCCTGAAGCTTATAGACAGCGCTTCAGGAACCACAAAAAAACATCTCACCGTACTTTTGTTGAGTTTGCAAGGGACAAAGAGTCTCTGTTTAATCGCTGGTGTTCAGCCAGCAAAGCTAACACCTTTGCTGATATTCGGGAGTTGATGCTGTTAGAGGATTTTAAAAGCAACCTCCCTGATAGAATTGTAGTTCATTTAAATTAATAGAAAGTGGTGACATTGGCCCAGGCAGCAGTGTTAGCAGATGAGTACGCTTTGACACACAAGACTGTCTTTGGTACGCCTCGTTTTGAAGACCGAACTATTACATCATCAGTGCCTCGTTCGGGTCGCTTTTCCTCTGACAACCCTAAGCCTTTTCATGAAAACCGTGAATGTTTTTACTGTCACCAAAAGGGTCATGTGATTGCGGACTGCCCGGTTTTGAAAAATAAACCGACACAGTCCCGGTCACCGTCCCCAAAAATGAAAAGTATGGGTTTAGTCAAGTCTTTAGCTCGTCCGTTGGACCGAGTTATTGATTCAGCATTTGAGAAACCGGATCCTGTCTATGCTCCGTTTATATTTGCCGGTTGTGTTTCCTTAACTGGAGAACAAGCTGATCAAAAGCCCATTCAAATCTTACGAGACACCGGGGCAGCGCAGTCAGTAATGGTTACTGATGCTTTACCCTGGTCTCCTGAAACATATTGTGGCTCGCATGTCATATTAAAAGGGATCGAGACAACAACAGTACCTGTACCATTACACTGGGTCCACTTAGTGTCAGACTTGGTATCAGGATGTTTCCGAGTTGGTGTAGTGTCTACACTGCCAGTAAAAGGAGTTACATTGTTACTAGGGAATGATATTGCTGGTGGTAACGTCACTCCTGTGTTAGAGGTAGTAGACAACCCAGAAATCAGAATTGCAGATGATAAGCTGGTTAAAGCATTTCCACATGTTTTTCCAGCTTGTGTGTTAACGAGGGCACAATCTCGCAAGCTAGGAGATGTGGTGGATTTGGCTAGTTCCATTTTTGAGAAGGTTGAGGTAGAAGACAATGCACCGAGTATTCCTTCTGCTATGCCGACAGTTTTTACTCCCGTAAAAACTAAGGCAGGGGAAAGTGAAATCGCGCCCCAATTACATGACATTCTTTTGTCTGTCACCCCTGAGAAGGTGATTGAATGTCAAAAGAGAGACACCAGTCTTCGCAAGTGTTTTACTTCGGTAATGTCCATTGAGGAAGCTAAAACTAAGGAGAATGCTTCTTTAACCCTCAATTTGGCCAAGTGTGAGTTTGGGAAGGCTACTGTGACTTACTTAGGGAAACAAGTGGGACGAGGTCAAGTGCGCCCAGTAACTGGCAAAGTGGAAGCAATTGTTGCTTTTCCTGCTCCCACGAATCGCCGCCAGTTGCGCAGATTCCTGGGGATGGTAGGGTACTATCGTACATTCTGTAAGAATTTCTCGACGGTAGTAGCTCCCCTTACATCTCTGCTTAGTCCTAAGGTACCATTTATGTGGTCCCATGACTGTAACTATGCTTTTGAGTCCGCTAAAGCGCTACTTTGTAGTGCCCCAGTGCTTGCCGCCCCCAACTTTGACAAACCTTTTAAGTTGGAGGTAGACGCTAGTATAGTGGGGGTGGGTGCGGTTCTCTTGCAGGAAGATGAAGATGGAGTGGATCGACCCGTCAGTTTCTTCTCCCGTAAGTTCAACTCATGTCAGTCAAGGTACTCCACAATTGAACAGGAGACGCTGGCTTTATTGCTAGCCTTACAGTTCTTTGAGGTATATGTGGGCTCCAGTGCCTTGCCTGTTATGGTCTTCACGGACCATAATCCATTGGTGTTCTTAAAGCAAATGTACAATCAGAACCGCCGCCTTATGCGGTGGGCTCTGATTGTACAAGGATATAATGTACAGATAGCCTATGTGAAGGGCTCGGCAAATGTGGTTGCCGACGCCCTATCACAGGTTTAATAACTGGGGATGCGTTGGTTTTTGTTATTGCAAACTGTATGTTTGCATTTTTTGTGGTGGGCGTGTTACGTTCCCCAGTTTCTATGTTGTGGTTTCCCCAACAAGCAGCTGATTGATTTGAAAAACATTGATGATTGGAGAGCTGACACCGCGCCCTCGTCAGGACGCAGCTGTCTCCAATTTACCAACTCCTCCTGAAGCTATATAAGCCCCAGTTGCTCAGAAAAGGCAGGAAAAGGGGAACCAGAATTGCTGAGAGTTACAGCATGTTGGTTGTATGCTAAGAGTTTGGTATGTACTGTGTTGTTGTTGCTCTGAGAACCAATTGTAATGTTTTGTGTTAGTTTATGGCTCAGAGTTTCTTTAATGTCCTGAGTTAGTTTTTTTCTCAGGTTTTGTTGTGAACCAGTTTGTGCTATTTTTGTTTCATTTGTTCCCAAGGGGGGAAGGGGAAGGCACCTAGGGAGTGCTTAGGCAAGAGGCCCGCGGGCATACATTACCCGTAGAAGTTGACTGTCTATGCACACTAGGAAAGACCTGGGCGGACCATCCCTTGTATTTTGGTTAGTGCACCAGGTGGTGCTAGTTAAGTAAGTAGTGGGTAGGCAGGTAAGGTAGGAGAGGGGGCTTTGATATTTACTTTCTTTGCTTTGGTTCCGTCCAGCCCCTTTTCCCCAAACTTACCGTGCGAAGGAATAAATTCCCTGTTAACGGTATTCTCTGCCTTTTGTCATCCTTACTCATACCTACAGTCCCATACCTCTTTCACACCACGGAGAGTTGAGTTGTAGCAGGGTGTTGTGTTCCCTCTTCCGAGAGGCGTGCGTAACAGTGTCTGAGAGGGGAACGAGTGGAAGACAGCATTCAGCACAACCACGGGGCATACGAATACCTGGTGATGCCGTACGTGTTGATGAATGCTCCATCCGTCTTCTAGTCCTTTGTGAATGAGGTGTTTCGGGACATACTTGGTCGCGGTGTAGTGGTCTACATCGATGACATTCTGGTGTATTCCGCTACGCGCGCCGAGCATGTGTCCCTGGTTCGCAAAGTGCTGGGCCGACTGTTGGAACATGACCTTTATGCCAACTCAGAAAAGTGTCTGTTTTTCCAACAGTCCGTCTCCTTCCTCGGATACCGCATTACCACCTCAGGTGTGGAGATGGAGGGAGATTGCATTTCAGCCGTCTGTAATTGGCCGACTCCAACCACGGTTAAGGAAGTGCAATGCTTTATTGGCTTTGCCAACTACTATCGGAGGTTTATCCGGGGCTTTGGCAAGGTCGCAGCTCCCATCACCTCTGTTGAAGGGTGGGCCGTCCAGGCTCTGCTGGTCTGCTGAGGCTGACAGGGCCTTCAGTAACCTGAGGGTTCTGTTCACCTCAGCCCCAGTACTGGCCCATCCTGATCTATCACTACCGTTCGTAGTGGAGGTGGATGCGTCTAAGGTAGGGATAGGTGCTGTCCTATCTCAACGCTCGGGCACGCCATCCATGCTCCGCCCCTGTGCTTTCTTCTCCAAGACACTCAGCCCGGCAGAGCAGAACTACAACGTTGGCGATCGGGAGCTGTTGGCTTTAGTCCGACCCCTGACCGTGTGGAGGCACTGGCCTTTCCTCATCTGGACGGACCACCGTAACCTGGAGTACATCCGGGAAGCGAGGAGGCTGAACCCTCGCCAGGACAGGCCTATTCTTCACCCGGCTTGATTTTACACTATCTTACATCCCGGGTACGAAGAACGTGAAGGCAGACTCACTGTCATGGCTGTACGACACAGAGGAGGGGCCCATAGACAACACCCCCTCCTGCATTGTGGCGACGGTAGTATGGGCGATGGACATGGACATAGAGCGGCCGTTATGCACAGAGCCATCTCCACCTCAGTGCCCAGCTGGGCTGCAGTACGTGCCGTCTCTTGTCCGTGACCATCTGATCTATTGGGCCCACACGTCCCCCTCCTCTGGTCACCCAGGTATCATCCGTACAGTTTGCTGCCTGACCAGAAAGTACTGGTGGCCTACCATAGTGCCCTTCATTTTGTTACATGTGACAGTTTTGCATCCTGTTTCAAAAGGTATGGTGTGCGCCCAGAGTAAGGCACCTAGGCACCTCCCAGCGGGTAAGTTACAGCCCTTACCAGTTCCACAACAGCCATGGTCCCACCTGTGTATTGACTTTCTCACTGATCTTCCCCTCTCTCAGGGTAACATCACCATCCTGGTCGTTGTGGACCGCTTTTCCTAAGCCTGCCGCCTCCTTCCTCTGTCCGGTCTTCCCACGGCCCTGCAGACTGCGGAGGCCCTGTTTACTCATGTCTTCCGGCACTACGGGGTGCCAGAGGACATAGTATCTGACCGGGGTCCCCAGTTTACATCCAGGGTCTGGAAGGCGTTCATGGAACGTCTGGGGGTCTCGGTCAAACTGACCTCTGTGTTTCACCCCGAGAGTAATGGGCAGGTGGAACGGGTGAATCAGGATGTGGGTAGGTTCCTGCAGTCCTACTGCCAGGACCGGCCGGGGGAGTGGTCGGTGTTATTGCCACGGGCAGAATATGCCCAGAACTCTCTCCGCCACTCCTCCACTAACCTATCGCCCTTTCAGTGTGTTTTAGGTTATCAGCCGGTTCTGCCATTTGAGGTTCAGCCTTTGACTGTGGTAGATGGAATGTCATTACCCTCTAGCAGTCATAAGCAATAGGACCACCATATGCAATAGGACCATATTCTGCATTGTGAATTCACATGGAATTTTATTAATTTTAACGGAAAACCAATTAAAAAATGGCAGTTTAAACGTTAAAAAGGGTCAATTTGTCACATACCTAGTGGAGTATAGTTCAGTACAGTAGAGCACAGTACAGTAGAGCACACATGAGTAGAGTACAGTATAATGTATTATACTCTACTCTACTGGAATGTACTGTACTGTAATATACAGAACTATACTCTACTTTTGTTTCCTTTACTGTACTGTACTCTACTGTGCTCTACTGTAAGGTACTCTACTATGCTATACTGTACTGTACTGTGCTGTGCTGTACTGAACTATAGACCAATAAGAAAGAGATAGACCAATAAGAAAGAGAGTTCCAAACCTCTCTGCAATAACAGCTAATTTTCTGTTTTCCCCTCCCCACTCAGACCCCTCCCAGACTGTCCTAGCAGAATTCTTGCTTGAGAAATGTATCTTTGCTAAAAGGCTATCTTTGTTTCTTTTAGACCATTTTAATTGAAAACGATCACAGTAAGGTACTTACACTGAACAAAAATATAAACGCAACATGCAACGATTTCAACGATTTTACTGAGTTACAGTTCATATAAGGAAATCAGTCAATTGAAATAAATTCATTAGGCCCTAATCTATGGATTTCACATGACTGGGAATACAGATATACATCTGTTGGTCACAGATACCTTTAAAAAAAAAGTAGCGGCGAGGATCAGAAAACCAGTCAGTATCTGGTGTGACCACCATTTGCCTCATGCAGCGCGACACATCCCCTTCACATAGAGTTGATCAGGCTTTTGATTGGGGCCTGTGGATTGTTGTCCCACTCCACTTCAGTGGCTGTGCGAAGTTGCTGGATATTGGCGGGAACTGCAACAAGCTGTCGTACATGTTGATCCAGAGCATCCAAAACATGCTCAATGGGTGGTGACATGTTTGGTGAGTATGCAGGCCATGGAAGAACTGGGACATTTTCAGCTTCCAGGAATTCCTATGTGAGAATGCTGTTCATTGACTACAGCTCAGCGTTCAACACCATAGTGCCCACAAAGCTCATCGCTAAGCTAAGTACCCTGTGACTAAACACCTCCCTCTGCAACTGGATCCTGGACTTCCTGATGGGCCGCCCCCAGGTGGTAAGGGTAGGCAACAACACATCTGCCATGCTGATCCTCAACACCGGGGCCCCTCAGGGGTGCGTGCTTAGTCCCCTCCTGTACTCCCTGTTCACCCACGACTGCGTGGCCAAGCACGACTCCAAAACCATCATTAAGTTTGCTGACGACACAACAGTGGTAGGCCTGATCACCGACAACGATGAGACAGCCTATAGGGAGGGGGTCAGAGACCTGTCAGTGTGGTGCCAGGACAACAACCTCTCCCTCAATGTGAGCAAGACAAAGTAGATGATCGTGGACTACAGGAAAAGGAGGGCCGAACAGGCCCCCATTAACATCTACTGGGCTGTAGTGGAGCGTGTCGAGAGTCCCTTTGTGTCCACATCACCAACAAACTATCATGGTCCAAACACACCAAGACAGTCTTGAAGAGTGCTTGACAACACCTTTTTCCCCTCAGGAGGCTGAAAAGATTAGGCATGGGTTCCCAGATCTTCAAAACGTTATACAGCTGCACCATCGAGAGCATCCTGATTGGTTGCATCACCGCCTGGTATGGCAACTGCTCAGCATCCGACCGTAAGGCGCTACAGAGGGTAATGCGTACGGCCCAATACATCACTGGGGCCAAGCTTCCTGCCATCCAGGACCTATATACTAGGCGGTGTCAGAGGAAGGTCCAAAAAATTGTCAAAGACTCCAGTCACCCAAGTCATAGACTGTTCTCTCTGCTACCGCACGGCAAGCGGTACCGGAGCGCCAAGTCTAGGTCTAAAGGCTCCTTAACAGCTTCTACTCCCAAGCTATAAGACTGCTGAACAATTAATCAAACTATTTACATTGTTTTTACACTGCTGCTACTCACTGTTTATTATCTATGCATAGTCACTTTCACCCTACCTACATGTACAAACTACCTTGACTAACCTATACCCCCGCATATTGACTCGGTACCGGTACCCCCTGTTTATAGCCTTGTTATTGTTATTTTATTGTGTAATTTAAATGAAAAAATAGTTTACTCTAGTTTATTTCGTAAATATTTTCTTAACTCTATTTCTTGAACTGCATTGTTGGTTAAGTGCTTGTAAGTAAGCATTTCACGGTAAGGTCTACACCTGTTGTACTCGGCGCATGTGACAAATACATTTTGAGTTGATTTGATTTGACATCAGCGAACCGCTCACCCACACAATGCTATGTGGTCTGCGGTTGTGAGGCCGATTGGACGTACTGCCAAATTCTCTAAAACGACATTGGAGGCAGTTTATGGTAGAGAAATTAACATTAAATTATCTGGCAACTGCTCTGGTGGACATTCCTGCAGTCAGCATGCCAGTTGCATGCTCCCTCAAAACTTGAGACATCTGTGTTGAGTGACAATACTGCACATTTTAGAGTGGCCTTTTATTGTCCCCAGCACAAGGTGCACCTGTGTAATGATCATGCTGTATAATCCACTTCTTGCTATGCCGCACCTGTCAGGTGGATGGATTATCTTGGCGAAGGAGAGATGCTCACTAACAGGGATGCAAACAAATTTGTGCACAACATTTGCGAGAAATAGTATTTTGTGCGTATGAAAAATGTCTGGGATATTTTATTTCAGCTCATGAAACATGGGACCAACACTTTACATGTTGCATTTATATTTTTGTTCAGTGTAGATTTGTTTAAGAATCACTCTGTGTGACCCTGATTTAGCCCACTGCAGTAAAAGGTTTAACAGAGTTTTTGGAGAACATGGACAGATAAAAAAAAAACTGAGGGAGATTTTACTGTCATTCTGTTACCAAACTTTGCATCTGCACTATTCCTCAAGTAAATGTGATTCAGTAAAATGTTCAGTGGAAATTGTTAAAAGTAGACTTCAGCATATATGTTTATGGTTTGTTAAGCTATAGTGTCATGAACGTTGACTGAAGTATGGTCCCCAATCAGAGACAACAAGCTACAGCTGTCTCTGATTGGGAACCACCCTGGACAACATAGATCAACACGATCTAGAACAAAAACATAGAAAACTCAACAATGAAAATCCACACCCTGGCTCAACATTTAAGAGTCCCCAGAGCCAGGGCGTGACAGAACCCCCCCCCCCCCCAAAGGCGCGGACTGCGACCGCGCCACACAAACACAAGAGGGTAGGGGCCGGGTGGGCATTCTGCCTCGGAGGCGGATCCGGCTCCGGGCGTGACCACCACCTTTTCTCCACCTCCCCGTTGCGCCCCTGGTCTGGTCCCGCTGACTGGAGCTGGACCCGACGACGGTGGACCAAACCTTACCGGCTCCGGACTGGAGCCGCTGGCCGGAGCTGGACTGGACACCGGTGGAGCGGATTGCTCTGGCTCCGGAGTGGATCCGCTGACTGGAGTTGGACCGGACCCCGGTGGAGCGGATTGCTCTGACTCCGGAGTGGAGCAGCTGACCGGTGCCGGACCAGGCACCGGTGGAACAGGCATGGGCTGTGCCGGACTGGACACACGCACCACTGGCTTGGCGCGGGGAGCAGGAACGGGCCGGACCGGGCTGACGACGCGCACCACTGGCTTGGTGCCGGGAGCAGGAACGGGCCGGAACGGGCTGACGACGCGCACCACAGGCTTGGTGCGGGGAGCAGGAATAGGCCGGACCGGGCTGGCGACGCGCACCACTGGCTTGGTGCGGGGAGCAGGAACAGGCCGGACCGGGATGGCGACGCGCACCACTGGCTTGGTGCGGGGAGCAGGAACAGGCCGGACCGGGCTGGCAACACGCACCACTGGCTTGGTGCGAGGGACAGGAACAGGCCGGACCGGGCTGGCGACGCGCACCACTGGCTTGGTGCGAGGGACAGGAACAGGCCGGACCGGGCTGGCGACGCGCACCACTGACTTGGTGCGAGGGACAGGAACAGGCCGGACCGGGCTGTGGAGGCGGACTGGAGGTCTGGAGCGGAGAGCTGACACAACCCGTCCTGGCTGAATGCCTATTTCCACACAATATGTGTGAGGCATCAGCACAGGACGTACAGGGCTGTGCACTCGTACTGGCGCTACAGCACGTGGCACTGGCGCAGGATATACGGGACCGAGGAGGCGTACTGGAGGCCACGAGCGTTGAGCCGGCACACCCCGTCCTGGCTGCATGCCCATCTTAGCACGACACGTGCGTGGTGCTAGCACCGGACGTACAGGACTGTGCCGGAACACTTGCGGCACAGTACGTGGCTCCGCATAACACGGAGCCTGCCCAGTCTCACGCTTCCTAGCCTGAGTACGGGGAGTTGGCTCTGCTCTAACTCTAGGCTCCGCCAACCACCCTTTTAGCCCCCCCAAAAAAATGTATTGGGGCTGTCTCTCGGGCTTCCTCCTCGGCCGGTACCCTCTGCGATGCCGCTGCTCCTCTCTGTAGCGCGCCTCCACAGTCTCCTCCCAAGGACGGCGATCCATTCCGGCCTGAATCTCTTCCCAAGTCCAGGATCCCTTCCCGTCCAGGATCTCCTCCCAAGTCCAGGCTGTCTGTTCCTGGACACGCTGCTTGGTCCTCTTTAGATGGGATCTTCTGTCTACAACGTTGACTGATGACTCATGGAACCAAGGCGCAGCGTGAAAAGCGTACATCTTAAATTAGTACTTAACACACTAACAAAACCAAAACAACAAACCAACGATACGTGAAGTCCTGAGATTACACACACCAAACCTTTACGGATCAAGATCCCACAAAATAACTGGTGCCAACAGGCTGCCTAAGTATGGTCCCCAATCAGAGACAACGAGCTACAGCTGTCTCTGATTGGGAACCACCCTGGCCAACATAGATCAACACGATCTAGAACAAAAACATAGAAAACTCAACAATGAAAATCCACACCCTGGCTCAACATTTAAGAGTCCCCAGAGCCAGGGCGTGACATATAGTCCCCTGTAGCTCAGTTGGTAGAGCATGGCGCTTGCAACGCCAGGGTTGTGGGTTCGTTTCCCACGGGGGGCCAGTATGAAAATGTATGCACTCACTAACTGTAAGTCGCTCTGGGTAAGAGCGTCTGCTAAATGACTAAAATGTAAATGTTAAACTTTGCAATCAATGGGCTCAACATCACTCTGGAATTGCCCCTTTACCTTATCACTCTTAATCTTAGAAGCTGCTGTAATGCAATTCCTAACATTTAGCACTTAATGCATGGCATGTCTGTGAGGGAACATGATCTAACACCATTAGCAGGAGTTTGTGCTGAGGCTGAACAGGCAATTTCCCTCTTATCAGTCCCACTGAGCGGACTGAGAAAGCAGAAAACCAGGGTAGATGTTGGAATTTTGGACAGGGAAACTGTCAGCCCGAGTCAGCAAAGGATTTTATTCTCCTCAGTGAGTTAACTATATCTAGCTTGTATTCCCAAAAATATGCACTGTATGATGCTGTGTGGTTAGCACAATAGACAAACAAAGTGTTGAGTATTTTCCCAGACAATCCAATGACAAAGTTGTGACAGATGATGGTTAGGGTTCATCAGCATTGATTATGACACGTGTTAGCATTGATTATGAGACGTGTTTGATTAGTAAGTCTACTTTCAACATGGTCATGAAACAAATGACTGCATGCTCCGGCTATAATTTATTGAAATTATGAAGAGACTGTTAATTAATTCATATTAGCATATGTCATTTTGATATTGTCTGAGGGTCAGCCCATAAATAAATGGACCAATCCAAGGGGCCTGAGAAGAGCTTTCACTGGCTGTCTGTGTTGAATAGGCAAATAAGGCTTACAAAACAAACACTTATGTAGATGCCAACTGAATTTTGCCAGTTGTTTTCCATTTATGATCAAGCACTTCTTTAAAAGCAGATGAAGTCACTTTGAGGTTCTGAGTTCAGCAATCACAAAGTCCTCTTTAATTATATTTACCCATGGACACACAATGTACTAGAATGTGTCTGCCATTGGAAAGTGTAAGCCTACAATTATTTCAATATTTACAAGTGCAGGAAACTCTGAATTGAGATTACAGATCATGTACGTTTAAACTCATCAATCAGCCGTGGCTGAATTGACTGCCTTGCATTGGATTTAGAGCAACAACAGCAAAACACAATAACACAGACTTAAAAGAATGCAGGTTTCATTATAGGAGCTTTAACTTCCAAAGGGACATCCATATATACAATGAAATGTTCTTTTCAAATGAGTTTCTGTCCAAAGCTGCTTGTGTATAAACCTACTTTAGATTAGGACCGCAGTGGAGACGGTGGAAAGCTTCAAGTTCCTTGGCATGCACATCACTGACAAACTGAAATGGTCCACCCACACAGACAGTGTGGCGAAGAAGGCGCAACAGAGCCTCTTCAACCTCAGGAGGCTGAAGAAATTTGGCTTGGCATCTAAAACCCTCACAAACTTTTACAGATGCACAATTGAGAGCATCCTGTCGGGCTGTATCACCGCCTGGTATGGCAACTGCACCGCCCGTAACCGCAGGGCTCTCCAGAGGGTGGTGCGGTCTGCCCAGCGCAATACCGGGGGCAATCTACCCGCCCTCCAGGACACCTACTGCACCCGATGTCACAGGAAGGCCAAAAAGATCATCAAGGACATCAACCACACAAGACCCTGCCTCTTCACCCCACTATCATCCAGAAGGCAAGGTCAGTACAGGTGCATCAAAGCTGGGACTGAAAAACAGCTTCTATCTCAAGGCCATCAGACTGTTAAATAGCCATCACTAGCACATTAGAGGCTGCTGCCTATAGACATAGACTACAAATCACTGGCCACTTTCAGAAATGGAACACTAGTCACTTTAATAATGTTTACATAAGTTGCATTGCTCGTCCATATATGTATATACAGTGGGGGAAAAAAGTATTTAGTCAGCCACCAATTGTGCAAGTTCTCCCACTTAAAAAGATGAGAGAGGCCTGTAATTTTCATCATAGGTACACGTCAACTATGACAGACAAATTGAGGAAAAAAAATCCAGAAAATCACATTGTAGAATTTTTTATGAATTTATTTGCAAATTATGGTGGAAAATAAGTATTTGTTCACCTACAAACAAGCAAGATTTCTGGCTCTCACAGACCTGTAACTTCTTCTTTAAGAGGCTCCTCTGTCCTCCACTCGTTACCTGTATTAATGGCACCTACATTGGGGAAAAAAAGTATTTAGTCAGCCACCAATTGTGCAAGTTCTCCCACTTAAAAAGATGAGAGAGGCCTGTAATTTTCATCATAGGTACACGTCAACTATGACAGACAAAATGAGAAAAAAAAAATCCAGAAAATCACATTGTAGGATTTTTTATGAATTCATTTGCAAATTATGGTGGAAAATAAGTATTCGGTCAATAACAAAAGTTTCTCAATACTTTGTTATATACCCTTTGTTGGCAATGACACAGGTCAAACGTTTTCTGTAAGTCTTCACAAGGTTTTCACACACTGTTTCTGGTATTTTGGCCCATTCCTCCATGCAGATCTCCTCTAGAGCAGTGATGTTTTGGGGCTGTCGCTGGGCAACACAGATTTTCAACTCCCTCCAAAGATTTTCTATGGGGTTGAGATCTGGAGACTGGCTAGGCCACTCCAGGACCTTGAAATGCTTCTTACGAAGCCACTCCTTCGTTGCCCGGGCGGTGTGTTTGGGATCATTGTCATGCTGAAAGACCCAGCCACGTTTCATCTTCAATGCCCTTGCTGATGGAAGGAGGTTTTCACTCAAAATCTCACGATACATGGCCCCATTCATTCTTTCCTTTACACGGATCAGTCGTCCTGGTCCCTTTGCAGAAAAACAGCCCCAAAGCATTATGTTTCCAGCCCCATGCTTCACAGTAGGTATGGTGTTCTTTGGATGCAACTCAGCATTCTTTGTCCTCCAAACACGACGAGTTGAGTTTTTACCAAAAAGTTATATTTTAGTTTCATCTGACCATATGACATTCTCCCAATCCTCTTCTGGATCATCCAAATGCACTCTAGCAAACTTCAGACGGGCCTGGACATGTACTGGCTTAAGCAGGGGGACACGTCTGGCACTGCAGGATTTGAGTCCCTTGCGGCGTAATGTGTTACTGATGGTAGGCTTTGTTACTTTGGTCCCAGCTCTCTGCAGGTCATTCGCTAGGTCCCCCCGTGTGGTTCTGGGATTTTTGCTCACCGTTCTTGTGATCATTTTGACCCCACGGGGTGAGATCTTGTGTGGAGCGCCAGATCGAGGGAGATTATCAGTGGTCTTGTATGTCTTCCCTTTCCTAATAATTGCTCCCACAGTTGATTTCTTCAAACCAAGCTGCTTACCTATTGCAGACTCAGTCTTCCCAGCCTGGTGCAGGTCTACAATTTTGTTTCTGGTGTCCTTTGACAGCTCTTTGGTCTTGGCCATAGTGGAGTTTGGAGTGTGACTGTTTGAGGTTGTGGACAGGTGTCTTTTATACTGATAACAAGTTCAAACAGGTGCCATTAATACAGGTAACGAGTGGAGGACAGAGGAGCCTCTTAAAGAAGAAGTTACAGGTCTGTGAGAGCCAGAAATCTTGCTTGTTTGTAGGTGACCAAATACTTATATTCCACCATAATTTGCAAATCAATTCAAAAAAAATCCTACAATGTGATTTTCTGGAAAAAAAATTCTCAGTTTGTTTGTCATAGTTGACGTGTACCTATGATGAAAATTACAGGTCTCTCTCATCTTTTTAAGTGGGAGAACTTGCACAATTGGTGGCTGACTAAATACTTTTTTCCCCCACTGTATTTGAACTTGTTATCAGTATAAAAGACACCTGTCCACAACCTCAAACAGTCACACTCCAAACTCCACTATGGCCAAGACCAAAGAGCTGTCAAAGGACACCAGAAACAAAATTGTAGACCTGCACCAGGCTGGGAAGACTGAATCTGCAATAGGTAAGCAGCTTGGTTTGAAGAAATCAACTGTGGGAGCAATTATTAGGAAATGGAAGACATACAAGACCACTGATAATCTCCCTCGATCTGGGGCTCCACGCAAGATCTCACCCCGTGGGGTCAAAATGATCACAAGAACGGTGAGCAAAAATCCCAGAACAACATGGGGGGACCTAGTGAATGACCTGCAGAGAGCTGGGACCAAAGTAACAAAGCCTACCATCAGTAACACACTACGCCGCCAGGGACTCAAATCCTACAGTGCCAGACGTGTCCCCCTGCTTAAGCCAGTACATGTCCAGGCCCGTCTGAAGTTTGCTAGAGTGCATTTGGATGATCCAGAAGAGGATTGGGAGAATGTCATATGGTCAGATGACACCAAAATATAACTTTTTGGTAAAAACTCAACTTGTCGTGTTTGGAGGACAAAGAATGCTGAGTTGCATCCAAAGAACACCATACCTACTGTGAAGCATGGGGGTGGAAACATCATGTTTTGGGGCTGTTTTTCTGCAAAGGGACCAGGACGACTGATCCGTGTAAAGGAAAGAATGAATGGGGCCATGTATCGTGAGATTTTGAGTGAAAACCTCCTTCCATCAGCAAGGGCATTGAAGATGAAACGTGGCTGGGTCTTTCAGCATGACAATGATCCCAAACACACCGCCCGGGCAACGAAGGAGTGGCTTCGTAAGAAGCATTTCAAGGTCCTGGAGTGGCCTAGCCAGTCTCCAGATCTCAACCCCATAGAAAATCTTTGGAGGGAGTTGAAAGTCTGTGTTGCCCAGCGACAGCCCCAAAACATCACTGCTCTAGAGGAGATCTGCATGGAGGAATGGGCCAAAATACCAGCAACAGTGTGTGAAAACCTTGTGAAGACTTACAGAAAACGTTTGACCTGTGTCATTGCCAACAAAGGGTATATAACAAAGTATTGAGAAACTTTTGTTATTGACCAAATACTTATTTTCCACCATAATTTGCAAATAAATTCATTAAAAATCCTACAATGTGATTTTCTGGATTTTTTTTCTCATTTTGTCTGTCATAGTTGAAGTGTACCTATGATGAAAATTACAGGCCTCTCTCATCTTTTTAAGTGGGAGAACTTGCACAATTGGTGGCTGACTAAATACTTTTTTCCCCACTGTATTCTTAATTCCATTCCTTACTTAGATTTGTGTGTATTGGGTATATGTTGTGAAATTGTTAGATATTACTTGTTAGATATTACTGCACTGTCAGAGCTAGAAGCATAAGTATTTCGCTACACCCGCAATAACATCTGCTAAACACGTGTATGTGACAAATACAATTTGATTTGATTTGATTACAACAGAGGTACAAATTAACATTAAAAGATATGATCTGAACAGGCATGAATCACATATAGTTATTGACATTTTGTGAACAAATAAATAAGAATTGAAATTATGAGACTAAGTGACTGCTAGTTAGCATTTGTACTTTTAACAGATTAAATTAGTTCGTTTTTATATAAGAAAGTTTTAATTCCTTTTCATTCTCAATTCTCATTTACATAATATGTACAGTTGAAGTCAGAAGTTTACATACACCTTAGCCAAATACATTTAAACTCAGTTTTTCACAATTCCTGACATTTAATCCTCGTAAAAATTCCCTGTCTTATGTCAGTTAGGATCACCACTTTATTTTAAGAATGTGAAATGTCAATAATAGTAGAGAGAATTATTTATTTCATATTTTATTTATTTCATCACATTCCCAGTGGGTCAGAAGTTTACATACACTCAATTAGTATTTGGTGGCATTGCCTTTAAATTGTTTATCTTGGGTCAAATGTTTCGGGTAGCCTTCCACAAGCTTCCCACAATAAGTTGGGTGAATTTTGGCCCATTCCTCCTGACAGAGCTGATGTAACTGAGTCAGGTTTGTAGGCCTCCTTGCTTGCACACGCTTTTTCAGTTCTGCCCACACATTTTCTATAGGATTGAGGTCAGGGCTTTGTGATGGCCACTCCAATACCTTGCCTTTGTTGTCCTTAAGCCATTTTGCCACACCTTTGGAAGTATGCTTGGGGTCACTGTCCAGTTGGAAGACCCATTTACGACCAATCTTTAACTTCCTGACTGATGTCTTGAGATGTTGCTTCAATATATCCACATCATTTTCCTTCCTCATGATGCCATCTATTTTGTGAAGTGCACCAGTCCCTCCTGCAGCAAAGCACTCCCATAGCATGATGCTGCCACCCCCGTGTTTCACGGTTAGGATGGTGTTCTTCGGCTTGCAAGCAACCCCCTTTTTCCTCCAAACATAACGATAGTCATTATGACCAAACAGTTCTATTTTTGTTTCATCAGACCAGAGGACATTTCTCCAAAAAGTACGATCTTTGTCCCCATGTGCAGTTGCAAACCGTAGTCTGGCTTTTTTATGGGGTTTTTGGAGCAGTGGCTTCTTCCTTGCTGAGCAGCCTTTCAGGTTATGTCAACATAGGACTCGTTTTACTGTGGATATAGATACTTTTGTACCTGTTTCCTCCAGCATCTTCACAAGGTCCTTTGCTGTTGTTCTGGGATTGATTTGCACTTTTCGCACCAAAGTATGTTCATGTCTAGGAGACAGAACGCGTCTCCTTCCTGAGCGGTATTACGGCTGCGTGGTCCCATGGTGTTTATACTTGGGTACTATTGTTTGTACAGATGAACGTGGTACCTTCAGGCGTTTGGAAATTGCTCCCAAGGATGAACCAGTCTTGTGGAGGTCTACCATATTTTTTCTGAGGTCTTGGCTGATTTCTTTTGATTTTCCCATGATGTCAAGCAAAGAGGCACTGAGTTTGAAGGTAGGCCTTGAAATACATCCACAGGTACACCTCCAATTGACTCAAATGATGTAAATTAGTCTACCAGAAGCTTCTAAAGCCATGACATAATTTTCTGGAATTTTCCAAGCTGTTTAAAGGCACAGTCAACTTAGTGTATGTAAACTTCTGACCCACTGGAATTGTGATATAGTGAATTATAAGTTAAATAATCTGTCTGTAACAATTGTTGGAAAGATTACTTGTGTCATGCACAAAGTAGATGTCCTAACTGACTTGCCAAAACTATAGTTTGTTCGACTTCAACTGTATTTCTAAATCAGTATATATATAAAAAGAAGATATAAGTGCACTAGGGTGCACTATTCCTCTGTAATAAATATTAAACAAACTGCCATCCAATTAACTGTCCAAATCTATTTTATTTCTCCATATTTCTACCCTTATCATGAAGAAGGCTATACTGTAAACACACCAGAACACACACACACACACACACACACACACACAAACAATGATGTACACTCTTAAAAGCTTCTGTTTATTTCACTCTCAAAAGCACTCTCAAGTTTGTTGGAATTGATCAGAAGACCTGACTTTTATCTGACCAGATTATTCCTGAGGATGTAAAGCATATGTCATGTTATGCTATGGTATACAGATGTAGGATCTTAATTTGAGCCCATTTGCTACCTCAGGAAAGTAATCCTGCAGCAACAGGAAATATGAATTATTATGTGGATTATAATTAGTGGCTATTTTTGTAGGGGTTGATAATTTTTTTTAGTGCAAATCAAGTCTGAAATTTTAATGTGGAAATTACAAACTTTAGAAGCCATTTAAAAACACAAATACACTATCAATTTGCATTTCCTGCTGTGCAGTAAAATTCTCAAAAGATTGATCAAATTAAGATCCTACATCTGTATCAGGTTATGATATGAAATGATGGTGTGGTATAGTATGATATGGTTATTTCCGTGGTAGTGGCAATCCAACTCTGACGACCTCAATGAGGAATTTCCCTGAAGACTGATTACAAAGGTTCTGCATATGCCCAATTACTTTTTAATGAAGCCTAGTGGTGCACAGACAAATAATGCACTCCTGTTTTGCTGCTGTCTGCCTGTTCAATAGTGTCTTGCTTGCTCATCAGTGGGTTGACTTACAAATGACTGTTTTTCAGATTAATTAGCATTTTAATTAACATAACATCGCTATTTCATACCTGTCAATGGGCTCTAGGGCAATTATATCTGAATCATTTTCTTACAGGTACAGTGTAGCCATGTTCCTGCCAATACAGTCTGTGTTTGAACAAAGACCAGTGTGATCATATGCACTTCAGTGGATACACTCCTGAGATTTAGCCAGGCCCCACGTCACAGCATGTCCCCTGTGTACTCTGTGAGCATTAGCACAAATAACCTACACATACCCTTGTTAGCATGTCCTCTGCCAGCCAGCTCCGTCAGGCAGCTCGGGGAGGGACTGCTCAAGAGGCTGCACCTGGAAAGGCCTGATGAGATGAGATGTGCTACAGTGAGCAGGGAAATGAAGATCAGCGCGTCACTCGAGGGCGATGGGGAGGCACGCCTTAACACAGTCCTTTTTTTTCCTACCACCTACTTTCTGCCGCTGTTTATGATCTTTTCCAGATCTTGAAAAACCATCACTGTATTCATTGGAGCGACATAGGTTTATCCAGGATATATCCTGATGTCTTTTCTCCAGCTCCACGGGTTGGAGGCTTTATCTTAAAAAAGCTTGGAGTGTTCTGTGTTTTTTACTCAAAAACATCCATAGTGGAAAGATACTGCACAACTTATACTGTTGTGCTTTGACTTGTAATTAATTAGAACGTTCCTTTGCACATACAGTGGGGGAAAAAAGTATTTAGTCAGCCACCAATTGTACAAGTTCTCCCACTTAAAAAGATGAGAGAGGCCTGTAATTTTCATCATAGGGACACGTCAACTATGACAGACAAAATGAGGAAAAAAAATCCAGAAAATCACATTGTAGGATTTTTAATGAATTTATTTGCAAATTATGGTGGAAAATAAGTATTTGGTCAATAACAAAAGTTTCTCAATACTTTGTTATATACCCTTTGTTGGCAATGACACAGGTCAAACGTTTTCTGTAAGTCTTCACAAGGTTTTCACACACTGTTGCTGGTATTTTGGCCCATTCCTCCATGCAGATCTCCTCTAGAGCAGTGATGTTTTGGGGCTGTCGCTGGGCAACACAGACTTTCAACTCCCTCCAAAGATTTTCTATGGGGTTGAGATCTGGAGACTGGCTAGGCCACTCCAGGACCTTGAAATGCTTCTTACGAAGCCACTCCTTCGTTGCCCGGGCGGTGTGTTTGGGATCATTGTCATGCTGAAAGACCCAGCCACGTTTCATCTTCAATGCCCTTGCTGATGGAAGGAGGTTTTCACTCAAAATCTCACGATACATGGCCCCATTCATTCTTTCCTTTACACGGATCAGTCGTCCTGGTACCTTTGCAGAAAAACAGCCCCAAAACATGATGTTTCCACCCCCATGCTTCATAGTAGGTATGGTGTTCTTTGGATGCAACTCAGCATTCTTTGTCCTCCAAACACGACGAGTAGAGTTTTTACCAAAAAGTTCTATTTTGGTTTCATCTGACCATATGACATTCTCCCAATCCTCTTCTGGATCATCCAAATGCACTCTAGCAAACTTCAGACGGGCCTGGACATGTACTGGCTTAAGCAAGGGGACACATCTGGCACTGCAGGATTTAAGTCCCTGGCGGCGTAGTGTGTTACTGATGGTAGGCTTTGTTACTTTGGTCCCAGCTCTCTGCAGGTCATTCACTAGGTTCCCCCGTGTGGTTCTGGGATTTTTGCTCACCGTTCTTGTGATAATTTTGACCCCACAGGGTGAGATCTTGCGTGGAGCCCCAGATCGAGGGAGATTATCAGTGGTTTTGTATGTCTTCCATTTCCTAATAATTGCTCCCACAGTTGATTTCTTCAAACCAAGCTGCTTACCTATTGCAGATTCAGTCTTTCCAGCCTGGTGCAGGTCTACAATTTTGTTTCTGGTGTCCTTTGACAGCTCTTTGGTCTTGGCCATAGTGGAGTTTGGAGAGTGACTGTTTGAGGTTGTGGACAGGTGTCTTTTATACTGATAACAAGTTCAAACAGGTGCCATTAATACAGGTAACGAGTGGAGGACAGAGGAGCCTCTTAAAGAAGAAGTTACAGGTCTGTGAGAGCCAGAAATCTTGCTTGTTTGTAGGTGACCAAATACTTATTTTCCACCATAATTTGCAAATAAATTCATTAAAAATCCTACAATGTGATTTTCTGGATTTTTTTTCCTCAATTTGTCTGTCATAGTTGACGTGTACCTATGATGAAAATTACAGGCCTCTCTCATCTTTTTAAGTGGGAGAACTTGCACAATTGGTGGCTGACTAAACACTTTTTTCCCCACTGTACAGTATGTGGCACAGAGCTATGATTATGAGGTGCACTGTGACCTGTGCAGCCTCTGCAAGAGTTTCTCTCTAATTATTTGTCTGTAATATCTCAGCCCATCCTTGATTTAATGAGAAATGATAGAAGACGACAAAAAGCTTTATAGGCCGTTACATCCTTTTTCAAATGTGTTTATTGGGGAAAGGAAGGGGAAATGATCACAGATAACAAAGCTCTCATGACGTTAATAGAACTAGTTTTTTTGCACCTCTTAGAAACAATAGTGATGAGAGACAGGACAGACGAATTGTGGTCCGTCCTTTTTGCTAAGGGTGGCGCTGATATTTTATTTTCAAATTGTCCTTTCCAGCACAGTTCCAGCAACTATGGTGGATGCATAACCAGGGCAGTGCAGTACAGCTCGGCTTGGGTCGGTTCTGCTCAGTAAGGTGAAAAGGCTATTCAATTATTAATACTCTGTTGGGGATAAGTAGACATCTGATTCTCATTCAGAGATCTATTTGGGTGTCATTTCTCCTCTGTTCTCCCATCTATAAACATGCCTTTTAAGATGGCAAGCACCAAAGCATCATTTGAGGGCCATTATCTAGGGTGAGATCACTATTAAAATGAAATGAAATGTCATTAACTGATCATTTCATTCATTTAGTAAATTTTCCAAAATGTTCTACTCTGTAGGTACTTTGAACATTGCAATATTTCTATGGCAGCAGTATCTCAAGAAGCATGTTTCAAGTACTTCAAGAGTCCATATACTGTATGTTCAACAATTCTTAACCAATCATGCCTACTTTTAATTTAGACGTCTAGCTTTCCTCTTCTGTGTCTAAATTGATAGCAAAACCTTTTCATGTAAATGACTGACAAGTTCACTTGAAGCTAGCTAGAATCCTTAGTCGCTACATACATTTTTTACTTATATATTAACAATATATCCATTGACTCTTGAAGAATATAACATATAAATGCCTCAGGAGCTTAGTTCAACTGTCGTACCCCATCAGAACACAAAATATTAGCTTGTTTTACTCCAATGTTTGTAAACAATGTCAATGTATTGCCTCAAACTGTATAGCCTCAAAACATGGTTAAAACTGTAATTTTGATATCATGGATGGTCAGTCCTTGCATCCAAAGCTCTGTCTATGAATTTGAGAGTTCTGACATTTCTCCAGGCCCATCCCTGAGCTTTTTACCAAAACGGAGGTGGGGTGACCCACTTTGTTATTGTTTCAATTAAGGATTCTAGCTTTAAGAAGAAAGTATCTTTACTGTGTCTGCCTTGAAGATATTTGTTCTCTCATATCGTTCTAGCAAGGCTATTTCTTTTTTCCTCTCTCAAGCTGCCATTTAGTGTGTCACATGGTACATCCATGTGAGTAATGTTCCCCATTATATCTCTAGGAGTGAAGTCTAGACGTATGAGACAGTGCCAGCTCTCATGCAATCAATGCCACAATAGATAATAATATAGCAGAAGTCCAAAGGCCATCTGTTTGCTCAGCCCCCAGGTTAAAAGCCTCTTATGGTGTTCAAGGGCGAGCACATGTTGTATATAGCCTCTGGCATGACCTAGAGGGTTTTGTTCTGCCTCTTCAAGTGTGCTGTGGTTCAACAGCTTAAAGCCTGTGAGACTGGACTGAGGTCTACAGACATGCTTGATTGGCTCTATGGTAGATGGTTTGTGTGCTTGAGCTTCTGTGTAGTACCCACATTAGGAAAATGGAACAGTGTTGTGGATTTGCCCTAAAAATGATGTCTATTCTCTCTTTACCTTCACTGAGTGAACACTGTGACTACAAGTCCACAGTCCTAGACAGGAACAAAGCTTCAACTCAAACAGACACAAACAGATTTTTGTCTCTGTGAACAACAGTATATTCCACCCTCATCCTGTGTTGAGTGTATGCCAATAAAAATATTCTACAGAGGATAGTGGGTAATATTGGTCACATGGGGTCATGTCACCCTATAAAGGAACACATTTTTTCAGGAACTAATTTTCTGCATTGAGGCACAGCCCATAAAACAAGGTTATTTCTCCCATCCAGGGATAAATAGAGATTTAACTGTCTCTTCTGTTTATTGTCTTCAGCAGCAGCATTTATATGTTGCACACAGCACAGATTTAGGAGACTATCTCTGTAGGCTTATTTTGTCCAGTGACTTGCGGCCCACAACTGTTTTGTAAATTATCAGGAGGACCGGTAGGTATCCACTGAAGCATTCAGCATATATCCCAGAACCAACGGAAGTAGTTGTACTAAAGATGTCAACTTACAACATAAGAACCCTTAAAGGTGCTACACCTAGAATTTCTCCTACGTGGAAGCTAGGTGAATTGCAACAGCACTAGGCTGCATTCAAAACAAATCACCCCCTCCCCCGCATCCCATTTCCACGTAACGCTTGAGCTTTTTACTTTCGGTTGTGGTCCACCAGCTTCAAACGGCTGTAAAAACGATATTTTTTGTTATTGAAAATATATTTAACAGCGATTTAGATGGTACAATGATTCTATACACTATTCAGTGCTTGTTTTCTCACATAAACTGAAATTGCACGAACAGTGGAGAATTTTAGCAACCAGGAAATGACAGAGCGATTTCAACATTGGCCGCATGACCCGATTTCAACTAGATAACACAGCCACAAGGTCAAAACAGCTTTCCCATTTTGACAACGGAAATCAATAGGCGAATAACACAGCCAATCACAACACTGGCAGGTAAGTAATACTGTAAAAAACTCTCATTCCACTATTACTGCAGATATATTATGGACATTTTCTGAAATTACAATGCAGAAATTCAAAAAATATCCTGTGTAGCACCTTTAAACTTGCCTGTGCCAAGATTTCTCCTCTTCATAGGAAAGCACACAGAGTATTTCTCATTAAATCTACCGAGCACCTTATGGTGGCCCAGCCTTTTAACGACCACAACAAGGTGACAGCAATGCCATGCAGACAAAATGTGCTTAAATGCTGAGCTGCTTGTGACATAGTCCTCATTAATATACATACACCCCCTATGCACCCTAATCTCCCCTCACCCCCCACCCCACACCAGCCGCCACCACTGTCCCCTAAACTCCATGGGTGGGAGACAAGATGAATCAGTCTGGCCTAAAAGCAATTGCCATAAATTCCAATATATTCAGTTCGTGGACGGTTCAGGAATCTATACACAAGGGCCGCAATACAAAATACCATACCATAGCAAACATTGCAGTCTGCTTTTTAAACAAACATGCCATTTCACTGTCTAGATAACATTTCAAGGAAAGTGAGCTCCAAAAGTGTTTTTGGGGACTAAAAGTGTTGGGACAAATTCACATTTTAGGGGACCAAAAGTATTGGGACAAATTCACTTATGTGTATTAAAAGTAGTCAAAAATATTTGGTCCCATATGCATAGCATGCAATGACTACATCAAGCTTGTGACTACAAATGTGTTGGAGGCGTTTGCTGTTTGTTTTGGTTATGATTATTTTGTGACCAATAGAAGTGAATGGTAAATAATATATTGTGTAATTTTGGAGTCACTTTTATTGTAAATAAGCATAGAATATGTTTCTAAACACTTCTACATTAATGTGAATGCTACCATGATTACAGATAATCCTGAATGAATCATGAATAAAGATGAGTGAGAAAGTTAGATGTATAAATACCTTACCCCCCCCAAAAAATGCTAATCTCCCCTGTTATTGTAATAGCGAGAGGTTAGCATGTCTTGGGAGTATGATATTTGCACATCTGTAACTTTCTCACTCATCATTATTCACAATTCTTTCTGGACAATCCGTAATCATGGTAGCATCCACATTAATGTAGAAGTGTTTAGAAACATATTATATTCTTATTTATAATAAAAGTGAAAATAACACAATGCATTATTTACCATTAATTTCTATTGGGCACAAAATAATCTGAAACACAACCAAAACAAACAGCAAATTAATCCAACAAGTTTGTAGAGTCACAAGCTTGATGTAATCATTGCGTGCTAGGAATATGGGACCAAATACTCAACTTTTGACTACTTTAATACACATATAAGTAAATTTGTCCCATTATTTTTGGTCCCCTAAAATTGGGGATACTATGTACAAAAGTGCTGTAATTTCTAAACGGTTCACCCGATATGGATGGAAATACCCTCAAATTAAAGCTGACAGTCTGCACTCATAGTCATTGTATAATTTTCAAATCTGAAGTGATGGAGTACAAAACCAAAACAAGAAGCTCACTGTATATACCACTGGGCACACACTGGTTGAATTAATGTTATTTCTATGTAATTTCAATGAAATTACATTGAACCAACGTGGAATAGACGTTGAATTGATGTCTGTGCCCAGTGGGATGTGGTATTGTTAAAAGGAGAAGTAGGGTTGTAACAATACAGCCAACCCCACCCCAGCCTTTCCAGAAGGCTTTTGTCAGCTGTGTCTGTCAAACTATAACCTTACTGTTGAATGAATGCAGCACCATGACTTAATTATCACTGGACAGGAAATATTGTCCATTCCTAGTAATGACCCCATATCCATCGATTAAAAAGGCCTGATAAACTAAGACTTCCTGAGCATGGCTGGATAAATGCAGCTTGACTAATGAGACCCTAGCTAATGAGGATGATAGCTCTGCTCTATCTCATGTGTTGCTCTAAGGTTCAGAGGCTAGAATGGGATGCTTTTATCCTTTCTTTGAAACCTCAATGAGAGCTTGCTTGTTCACACTTGGGTTTCACACAACCCTGGATGTGATATCTCAGAAGCAAAACAGCTTGAGATATCAGAGCAGCAGTAATGTGAGATGCCATTTTCATAAGAGTTTCTTCTATTTTGCTTGCATTGCTCTCATGTCTCCTAAAGTCTAAAACTTCATATATATAGTAATAATAGAGACCTTTATATGCATGTGTGGGGATCAATTAATTCCCCTCAGTATATCTGGTCAATTAAAGCTGTGTCAGGGTTTCTAACATAATAATCTAGTGTCAATCCTCTATAGCGTACAGGCAGTAAGTAGGCTATGTTACAGTATATCTATACAGTAAGTCATAACAAGAGAGGCAGAGCCCTTACCCCAAATCAACAAGAGCTCAGCTTAATTGACTACCCCTTGGGTCCAGATAACGCTGTGCCTCCATACAGTGTCAGCCTAGCTAGTTTAGCACATAACTGATGCTTCTATCGATTAATATTGTACTTAATAACCCAATCTAAAGTATTTATTCTGGTGAAAAAGCTCTTCCATTTGTGGAGTATAACTGGCTCTATTTTTTGGTTCAGAGACTTCTCTATACTTAGCAAGAAGACATATAGTCTGGGGGTTAAATGTCTTGGCAAGGCAGGCATTACCAAGCTCAGAGTGAAAACACAAAGATTTTGCTTAAAGCTCAACAGGGAAATAGTGTTAAAAACATAGATGCACAAGCATATAGGAAACATCTAAAATCATCTGAAAATTGTAAAATCATATAATATTATAGTTAAATATGTTTGCAAACAGACAATAAGAACTATGTTGGAACTATCTCTCTGTCCTCTGTCTCTTTTCCATACCAACTTCTTTGCAATGCCGACTGGGAATTTAATCTACTTCTCCTTAATTATTGGCTTTTTTTCCATTTACTATTTTAAAAGGAGTAGATTGTCTTAAATCCCACTTCCTATAATTAACACTTCTATGAGGATAATGGAAAAGTAAGCGATCAAAGGTTGAATGAATTAGGTTAAGCAGACTTACGCGTTTAATTCAATTTATACATCTACAGTAAAATGGATATAGGTATAGAGCTAGACAGACAGAGACAATTTGTAAACGTTTTAAGTACATTCTTACTCTATTTGAATGAATAAATCAATAAGTTAGTGCTTGTAAGTCTAGGTGAAAATAAATAAATAAACAACAACTGAATTCAAATTTCAGTATGGTAGGCTACTGACAGTTGCCTCTGGCACAAAGGGGCTTATTTTGACAACTCACTTGAAAGCTTGTTGCCACCTAGTGGATTGTTGTATGAGAGAGAGAGAGACTGCTTAATTGAGGGGAATTTCATTGTATTGAATGTGAGATGTGATCTCATTAAGAGGAGATATATACTTGATCAGCTAATGCATTCTGGGTGTAGCCTTCTCAGGGTCACAGGCTGATCCATTTATAATAATAATAATATGCCATTTAGCAGACGCTTTTATCCAAAGCGATTTACAGTCATGCGTGCATACATTTTTGTGTATGGGTGGTCCCGGGGATCGAACCCACTACCTTGGCGTTACAAGCGCCGTGCTCTACCAGCTGAGCTACAGAGGACCACACATTTAAAGTGAGGACACTAAACCTTGCCTCTGGAAGGATAAACCTCAGGTTATTACCTTCCTGTTTGCCGGTTTCAGACACTACTGAAAATATTGTATATAAAAATATGTTTTAAAAAGCTCAAAGACAAGGTTAAAATGAACAATTGTCATCATTTTGTTGGTAGTCTCTGGAAGCAAGAATACCTTTATAACATTTGAACAGACACTTGTTCTTTCTTTCATTTATTAGGGTAGCCTAGCTATCACATTCTTGTTAATAGGCCTATATCTAGTTAGACTACTGTTTTATAATGTTGCCAGTGAACTTTAAAGTTATTGTACCAGATATTTCATCAAGACAAGTCCTAAATATGTGGGAGGTGCCGCTCTCGTTCCAGCGCACGCCACTATAGGAGAAGGTAGAATTATTCATGGTTTGATGGCATGACGCTGCATTCCTAATCAATGGGAAACATGGTATTTTACGATACTTCCCGGTGAATGGTGAATGCTGAATTGGGCTGCTTTACAGCTCGCGTAGTTGTTTTGTATTAGAGCCCAACTTAAATAATTGTTATATTATATCCCGACCACTTAGACTACCCAGAAGGGTATGTGAGGCTTGGATGCTCCGTGCAGTGACTGAGTGCCTCGCGGAGAGACAGCTCGTGTGCCTGCTCTGCTCCGGGTAGGGGAGGGAAACTGGTGCATCACTGTAAGTACATCTTTAGTTAACAACAGTCGCGGGGAGCTCCGTAAAGCAAACTGCTAAACTGTGCACTCTTTACCTATAATGCAAACAATGAAAGCGACATTCATAGAGTAGGCTACTATTTGAATGTATTCGGTCGGTGATACAATACATTTTGGTACGGATATTCATTGTGCATAGCCGCCCTACTCACTCACCGACAGCATCGCCACGATTCAACACAGTGATGTCTGTGTACAGAATTTTCTTAGGAGTGTCAAAACACGGATTATTTAAATGAAATAACAATTGCCAGGATAATTACGCATACGGTAAGAGTATTTATTATTATTTTTTATTATTAGCCTATTATTATTATTATTATTATTAAATGGCCCTAGTAGTATTTAGTAGGTTATTAGTATTAGTAGGCTATTATTGCCATTATTAGCCTGTTATCGGTGTGTTGTTGCAACCTAATCGAATAGACTCCATTGTCAAAATAGTTTGTTTATTTATTTGCTTTAGCCTATTTGTAATTGTATTTCATTCAAGTGGAATTGTTCAACCGGTGTTCGAAACTATAGCAGACTAGTCCATAGTAGGTTTATAGCCCACACTGCAGGTGAAAAGAAACCTTTGCAACTTTTCCGTGAATTGCCTATAGCCTACTAGTGTTATCCCATATTTACAACATTTGAATAGGCTTTCTTTTACGTCAGTAAACAGGGTCCCCCGTGCATTTTACGCGCGCGTAACCCACTTGGAGTTATAGTGATCTGATTTGCCCGAGTGTTGATTTTGTTAGGGAGCTATCATGCTAGAAGTAGGCTACGAATTCTGAATCAGTAGCTGTGTGCCACCACGCCGATCAGTGTGTGCAGATGTTTGGTAGCCTAATCCCTCCCTATCATAATCCATGCCGGATTTGCTGATTATGTAGTTGACCACCAACTGCGGTCATAGTGTTTTATGTCTAGCCAAACAGAAATATTCCACAAAATATTATCTTCTACATTCTCTCCATCATGTACAGGCTATACAAGTACACTTTTTGCAAGTAGGCATAGGTTTAGTCAGGAAATTGTAATATATATATCAATATAGTCAATATCCTAAATAGCATCCTTCCTACATTAGTTCTCTTCAGCCACCAGCAGTGGTGTAGTGTTATATATTTTTTTAATCGAGGAGCAAAACATTTTTTTATGTAGTCATCATTTTGTCAATCCAAGTTTGTACCTACAAGTAGCCTATTGAATAATTCATTTTAAAATATGCATAAAATGCATCCTCCTAATGCAAGTCTGCTTATGCCTACACATACTGTAGCCTATATTGGCTCAAAGAAAATTGTATATTTCTATTACCCTCAAACACCAAATTAGGCCACCATCACTGTCGATTGTGAATGATAATTCACCACATTTTATGGGTGAAATGTCCAAACTGGATCTTCATGCCAACCATTTGATCTCAATCAGTTTAATTGGAATATGCATCTAGTTTTCGTAATGATATAAGTAATTACTGTTTCAGCTCATTTTAGAGCAAATGGTGTTAACAAGCTACAGCCTACCTGTATGTTGTTTAAATCAAAACACATATTTAGCCTAGTAGCGCACGCTGTTGAGTTAAGGTTGCATGATATAAAGAAATAAAAAATGCGACCATTCAACAGAACCATCCTAAAATGTCATAAGAAATTAAGTGGTGTTTTTTGTCTAACAGTAATGTTATGCTAGTATTATATTCGGTATGTTAGGCCTATGTAGAATACTAATGAATAAGTAAGTGATTTAGCTAGACATTGATTCAGCTTTGATCTAAACTTTATTAAACAAGCACCATTCTGAGAAGTGGTGGAGATTCGTTCCGGTGCGCTCCAGCAGCAACTACGCCCCTGGCCACCAGTCAAACTAATTTCCTAGTGATCAACACAGGACTAATCCTAGCATCTGTCCATCAGCCTCATGGTACTCTGCTACTGTTGCCCAGTGCCCTTATCTGATCTGATCTAGATGGGGGCTAGCATATGAGTCTGCATACTCTCACTGTAGCCAGAGGCATAACTAAACCTGCTCCTTTAATATGCATAGTAGATATTTGAGCATCTGTATGGTTTTAGTCTGCTCTTATATTAAATAATTATTACTGGATGACCAAATTTGTTATTTGTATCATGCTAGTGGTAATAGTGTATCTGCTTTCTCCATGGCTGCCAGAGTCCTATCCTCTGTGAGTTCATTTGAGTTACAGGGAAGGTGTGCTCTGAATATGGAATGTATGATAAGGTGGGATATCTGATTTGCTGTGGGAGATGAAAAGCATCCTTGTTAATTTAGATGAGTGATATAGATGACGCTGTGCTGCAAACTGCCACAGGGTTTGTCTGATAGCTATGAATCGATCCCCTGTCCCCTTGCGCTTCATATGGACATTATCGAGGACATTTCCTCAATCATGAATTCCACAATAACAAGAACTAGTTGGCCAGGCAGTCCTGTGTTGGAAATCTTCGCCACTTCCTCCTCCCTCGTGCATTCCTGATGAACGTAATCACCTGCCTGACATGCACCATGCAGCGCAATGGACTCGACAGGCACCCTGCAGAGACAAACCAGGCTTGGAATGACTTACCTATCTGGCATACAGTGCATTTGGAAAGTATTCAGACCCCTTGACTTTTTCCACATTTTGTTACGTTACAGCCTTATTCTAAATTTTATTAAATTACTTTATTTCCTCAGCAATCTACACACAATACCCCATAATGACATAGCGAAAACAGGTTTTTAGAAATGTATGCAAATGTATTACAAAAAATAAACTGAAAACCTTATTTATTTAAGTATTCAGACCCTTTCCTATGAGACTCGAAATTGAGCTCAGAAGCATCCTGTTTCCATTGATCATCCTTGATATGTTTCTACAACTTGATTGGAGTCCACCTGTGGTAAATTCAATTGATTTGACATTATTTGGAAAGGCACACACCTGACTATATAAGGTCCCACAGTTGACAGTGCATGTCAGAACAAAAACCAAGCCATGAGGTCAAAGGAATTGTCCGAGATCTAGCGAAGGGTACCAAAACATTTCTGCAGCATTGAAGGTCCCCAAGAACACAGTGGCCTCCATCATTCTTAAATGGAAGAAGTTTGGAACCACCAAGACTCTTCCTAGAGCTGGCCGCCCGGCCAAACTGAACAATCGGGGGAGAAGGGCCTTGGTCAGGGAGGTGACCAAGAACCCGATGGTCACTCTGACAGAGCTCCAGAGTTCCTCTGTAGAGATGGGAGAACCTTCCAGAAGGACAACCATCTCTGCAGCACTCCACCAATCATGCCTTTATGGTAGAGTGGCCAGACGGAAGCCACTCCTCAGTAAAAGGCACATGACAGCCCACTTGGAGTTTGCCAAAAGGCACCTAAAGGACTCTCAGACCATGAGAAACAAGATTCTCTGATCTGATGAAACCAAGATCGAACTCTTTGGCCTGAATGCCAAGCGTCACATCTGGAGGAAACCTGGCACCATCCCTACGGTGAAGCATGGTGGTGGCGGCATCATGCTGTGGAGATGTTTTTCAGCGGCAGAGACTGGGAGACTAGTCAGGATCGAGGGAAAGATGAACGGAACAAAGTACAGAGAGATCCTTGATGAAAACCTGCTCCAGAGCTCTCAGGACCTCAGACTGGGGCGAAGGTTCACCTTCCAACAGGACAACGACCCAAAGCACACAGCCAAGACAATGCAGGAGTGGCATCGGGACAAGTCTCCTAATGTCCTTGAGTGGCCCAGCCAGAGCCCGGACTTGAACCCAATCGAACATCTCTGGAGAGACCTGAAAATAGCTGTGCAGCGATGCTCCCCATCCAACCTGACAGAGCTTGAGAGGATCTGCAGAGAAGAATGGGAGAATCTCCCCAAATACAGGTGTGCCAAGCTCGTAGCGTCATACCCAAGAAGACTCAAGGTTGTAATCGCTGCCAAAGGTGCTTCAAGAAAGTACTGAGTAAAGAGACAGTTATTTAGTTTTTATACATTTGCAAACATTTCTAAAAACCAGTTTTGCTTTGTCATTATGGGGTATTGTGTGTAGATTGATGAGGGAAAAAAAACAATTGAATCCATTTTAGAATAAGGCTGTAACAAAATGTGGAAAAAGTCAAGTGGTCTGAATACTTTCTGAATGCACTGTATATGATTTGCTATAGACACATGCTTGGTTGGTTGGTTTATACGTGTGTGTTAATTGTTGCCACACATTCCAGTGACAGTCTCTCAGACATACATGTGTGGTGGTTTCTTGATGGACTGGAGAGTGCCCTGGCAGAGGCAGCTTTGCAGGAAGTATAAATAACTGCCTTTAATGGTTAGCCTGCCACAGGCCAACAGACTGTCAGAAGGGATGTAGCGCATAAGTGACAATGTATTTATGAAGAATGGTGGTTTCATTATTGGTGCGTGGTGGATATAATTAATAGCATTGATATATTGTTGTCTTGTAGGTAAATGTAATGCCATTAACAATTTGGGATAGTTACATTTAGAGACATTTCATTGGATGGTTCCTGCTGGTAGAAGTATTCAGAAAATGTGTCATCGGGGATATTTTTATTTCATGTATAGTATAAAAATGTTTTCTTTCTCCAGGAAATCTTGTTAAAGTAAAGGGGTAAATTCTCAGTTTTCCATAGTAGCCTTTCGAAATCTATGTAAATTGTGTAACGCTGCTGTAAAAAATGGTGTTCCCTTCAAGCGACTGAAGTGCATGTACATTAAGGTACAGTGGCTTGCGAAAGTATTCAACCCCATTGGCATTTTTCCTATTTTGTTGCCTTACAACCTGGAATTAAAAATGTTTGGGGGTTAGGATCATATGATTTACACAACATGCCTACCACTTTGAAGATGCAAAAACATTTTTGGGGTGAAACAAACAAGAAATAAGACACAAAAACAGAAAACCTGAGCGTGCATAACTATTCTCCTCCCCCCCAAAGTCAATACTTTGTAGAGCCACCTTTTGCAGCAATTACAGCTGCAAGTCTCTTGGGGTATGTCTCTATATGCTTGGCACATCTAGCCACTGGGATTTTGGCCCATTCTTCAAGGCAAAACTGCTCCAGTTCCTTCAAGTTGGATGGGTTCCGCTGGTGTACAGCAATCTTTAAGTCATACCACAGATTCTCAATTGGATTGAGGTCTGGGCTTTGACTAGGCCATTCCAAGTGTGACGACCCTCCCACTCTGTCTGCCGTATTCTCTCTTTGCTCTTGTTTCCTTATTAGGATGCCGGTGGGCGGAGTTGGGAGGGTCGTCAGCTACATGGGAAACACCTGGGCCGGGTGTGTCCCAGGATAAATGGACCTCTTCCACATTCATTAAGGAGACTCTCTCCAGGCAGAAACTTTGACTTTTGGTTGTGATATTTTTGTGGCTTTTTTGGGTTGTTTGCTTTGGCACTTCTCAACACTTTTCCATATTACATTTATGCAAGCAAACACTCACTTACACTACTGATTACTGATTACACACCCCATTGGTATTTCAGTTAGTTTACTTTAATTAATAAATATATACTTTGAGTACTCCTTGTCTCCACGTGTCTCCCTTTTGTTACGAACTTGAGCCGGTTCGTGACAAGTGGGGGCTCGTCCGGGATATTGAACTGGTTGTGTTTGGGAGAACGTGGAGTTAATGTCCAATTCTGTAGTTTTTTTTTTGTTGGAAAAATTTGTTAGTTTGGTTGAGTTTGATAGGCCCAGTATTGGTTGCCTTTGGGTTTTGTACTGAGTTGGAGAGAGTACATTGGTTAGTTTCCAGTCCCTGCCCAGCCTGGAAACTCTTGCTCTACTCGCTGTTGGGACATCGGGCTGAGGAGGTGAGTACAATCGGCTGTGTACCTCAGTGGGAGATTGGGTAGGGTAGTGACATTTACTACCCGGAGCTATAGCTTTTCCCCTGATAGGCTTAGTGACGTGTTTTGTTTTGGGATACGTTGGGCATGGTTAAATGTTTGTTATTTTTGTGTGGTGTCTGTGGACTGAGCAGTTGTCTCGGGGGCACATCCCTGGCTTGGGGGAATCTACCAGCGTGCTGGGGGGTTTAATTCCTTGCCAGCGGGCTACAGTGCGTAATTACCCACCGCGAATCTGCACGAAGACTAGGGTTGAGTTATTGTAGGTTTTGGGGAAGCTCCATATCCCAGCTCTTTTCTGTGGTGCTCGGTGTGATTGTCATTTCTCTTGTGTCTGGTGTGCTCAGCAGAGGGGTTGAGCAAGATTACTATGATATATATATATTTATTTATTTTCCTGATTATGGCGTCTAATGTAGACGAGTTCATTCGCTTTCCATCAGAAGAACTGTTAGAATTATGTACTAAAGAACAGCTGTTGAAGGTTGCTGAACACTACAAGGTTGAAATTAGTGATAAACGCCAAAAAAATTCTATTAGGTTAATATTGAAGGCCAATTTGATGGAGAGTGGTATTCTGGATGTTACCACTGGGGCAGCCTCTGCTGAGGACACGTTGTCTCCCCGATATGTTACAATGACCGCTCCATCGGTTAGTGATAGTGGTCTTCTTTTTGAACAGCAGAAAGAACTGCTTCTGTTACAGCTAGAGCATGAAAAAAATGGACAAAGAGCTAAAATGGAGCATGATCGTGTAAAATATGAAAGGGAATTGGAATTTAAACAGGATATGGAGCGTGCTAAAATTAAGCTGCAACAAGAGCGACTAGAGTTGGTTAGGGAAGGAAAGCTCTCAGGGGAGAGTTTGCTCTGGGAAGGTGACCCAGAGTTACCTAGGGGTCGTTCCTCTTTTGGTCGTAATCCAGACACATTTGATATTGTTGGGAATTTACGGTTGTTGCCCCAGTTTAATGAAAAGGACCCGGAGACATTCTTTTCGTTGTTTGAGCGTGTTGCTGACGCTAGGAGTTGGCCTGATTCTGATCGCACTTTGATGTTGCAGTGTGTGCTGACTGGTAAAGCGCAAGAAGCATATTCAGCTCTTAGTGTAGCAGACAGTGTTAGTTATGAGAAGGTTAAAACGGCTGTGTTACAGAGTTACGAATTGGTCCCTGAGGCTTACCGCCAACGATTTAGAACTTTAAAAAGGGATGATCAGCAGACTCATGTTGAGTTTGCGCGAATATTATCTTCACAGTTCAATCGCTGGTGTTCTGCCTCTGCAGTTATGACTTTCCAAGGGCTGTGTGATCTGATTATGTTAGAACAATTTAAGGACACAATCCCTGATCGTATAGCGACGTACATTAACGAACGAAAAATAAAGACTGTCGCTGAAGCTGCGGTTTTGGCAGATGAATATGTGTTGACTCACACATTTTTTTGCAGAACCCCGTATTCGGAGTGAGTGGGGGTGTTCGCAGAGATTTGGGCCTCGCTCGCCGAGATACTTCGGTTCCCGGGCAGAGTTTCATTCAACTGGGGTTGAGCCTGATACCCGTGGTAAAACTGACTTTGGTCAAGAGTGTCACTACTGTCGAGAATTAGGTCATTGGAAAAATGAATGTCCGATTCTTAGGTCTAGGGGTAAATTCAGTACAGGTGCTTATGGTAAATCGAGGCCTATAGCGTTAGCAGCGCCTGTTCCACATCAGTTCACTCCTGACGCATTGTCTCATGCCCAGAGCCATGTGAAGGGCTATATTGATCCCGACTATTTACCTTTTGTTACGGAGGGTTTTGTGTCTATGGTAGGAAGTAAGAACCTAGTGCCAGTAAAGATACTAAGAGATACAGGTGCCTCTGAATCATTTGTGTTGGAATCTGTGTTACCCTTCTCTGCGGAGACTGATTCGGGGAATAGTGTTCTAATTAGGGGAATAGGTTTGAACACTCTGTCAGTTCCATTGCATAAACTGATGTTGGATTGTGGACTGGTGAAAGGTGAGGTTGTTGTGGGGGTGCGTCCTTCATTGCCTATTGAGGGTGTTGACGTGATCCTTGGAAATAACTTGGCTGGGGAGCGTGTGTGGCCTATCGTGTTTCCATCTTTAGCGGTTTCTACTAAGCCTTCAATTGTAGGGATTCCTGATGAGAGTGCGCAGAATTTCCCAGAGGTGTTTTCTGCGTGTGCAGTGACGTGTTCTATGATCCCTGATGACTTGGTCACGGAACTGGCTAACGAGAATACCATAAAGAAGTCTGTTACTGTTTTCCCTGTTATCCCGTTATCCGTATCCCGCTCCGATTTAATCGAGGCGCAACGGGCTGACCCTACATTAGAAGAGTTGCGGGACCAAATTGTGCCTGTAGAACAGTTGGGAGATGTCGCACAGGGCTATTTTCTCCAAGAGGAGGTCCTGATGAGAAAGTGGATGTCTCATGGTAGTTGTTTTCTGGGGGAGGCGATTAGTCAGGTTGTGGTACCAGTTAGGCTTCGTGAGTTGGTGCTGACAACTTCTCACAACGACGTTGCTGGGCATATGGGTGTGAGAAAAACCTACAATCGCATATTACAACATTTTTTTTGGCCAAGATTAAAGGGGGATGTTTCTGATTTCATCAAAACTTGTCACACCTGTCAATTAACTGGTAAACCTAATCAAGCTATTAAGCCGGTACCACTGTTCCCTATTCCTGTACTCAGTAAACCTTTTGAGTATTTGATTATTGACTGTGTTGGTCCTCTGCCTCTTTCTAGAAAGGGTAGTAATTATTTGTTGACTGTGATGTGTCAGACCACTAGGTTTCCTGTTGCCTATCCTATCCGGTCTATCACGACTAAGGCTGTGTTAAAAGCTTTGACTCAGTTTCTCTCACTGTTTGGAATCCCTAAGGTCATTCAAAGTGATCAAGGATCTAATTTCACCTCTAATCTCTTTGGACAGGTTCTCCAACAACTCCATATTAAACACAACTTGTCTAGCGCTTATCATGCCCAAAGTCAAGGAGCACTGGAACGTTTCCATCAAACACTTAAGTCTTTGTTGAGAGCTTATTGTACTGAGATGGATAAGGATTGGGAGGAGGGGTTGTCTTGGTTACTGTTAGCTGCTAGGGAGGTTTTACAGGAGAGCACGGGTTTTAGCCCAAATGACCTAGTGTTTGGACATCGGGTGCGTGGGTTTTTATCTGTTCTCCAGGATGACTGGAAGTCTCCCGAGCCTCCTCAGTCCCTGTTATCATATGTGGGTGATTTTCGGCGACGCTTGTATGCCGCTGGTGAAATGGCTAAAGAGGAGCTATCATCTTCACAGGACAGGATGAAGAGCATATATGATCGCCGAGCTGAGCCTCATCACTTTAGTCCAGGTGATCAGGTTCAATCTCTGCTGCCAATTGTTGGTTCTCCTTTTCAAGCCAAGTTTCAAAGTTCATATACAGTGGTGCGGCAGTACACTGAGCAAAATTATCTAGTTGCCACTCCAGAACGGAGGAAAGCACACTAACTGTGCCATGTAAATTTGTTAAAACCCTATTATGCACGTTCCTCTGAGACTGAACAGGGGGAGTCTACAGAGGACGGTAAGGCTGTTCTTTTGGCTGATACTGTTTATTCCCTGAGTTCTGGTCATGCTAGGTCTGTGCAGGAGCAGGAAGATGTTTCTGGTCCTGACGATTGCATACTGCAGGGTAGATTGAAAAATTCAGAGACACTGGAGATTGTAGATAGCCTTCTTACTCATCTACCTGTTGATGAGCGGAAAGAGATGGTTGGTTTGATTCGGAGATTTCCAGGGTTGTTTTCGGATACACCTACACGTACAAACTTAATAGAACATGATATTGACATTGGAGATGCTGACCCCATTCGTCAACGGTTCTATAGAGTTTCTTCAGAGAAACTGCGTTGTCTGGATGCTGAGGTCAGGTACATGCTGGAGAGTAAAATAGCAGATCCTTCTTTCTCCAGTTGGGCTTCTCCCTGTATCTTGGGCAGTAAATCGGATGGAACAAATAGATTTTGTACGGACTACCGTAAGGTAAACGATGTCACTGGGCCGGATTCATTTCCTCTTCCTCGGATGGAGGACTGCGTTGGTCAAGTCGGCGCAGCTACGTTTGTGAGCAAATTTGACCTGTTAAAGGGGTATTGGCAGGTGCCACTGATGAGTAGGGCACGTGAAATCTCTGCCTTTATTACACCTTTTGGTCTGTACTCGTATTCGGTTATGAGTTTCGGACTGCGTAATTGCGCCTGCCACTTTTCAGCGACTTATGAACAGGGTTGTCTCTGGTCTGGCCGGGTGCGCTGTTTATCTGGACGATGTAGTGATATATGCAGATGCTTGGGAGGAGCATCTGTCCCGTATTCAGGCCTTGTTCGGACGTCTGGCTGCGGGTCGCCTCACGATGAATTTGGCTGAATGTGAGTTTGCTCAGGCGACTGTTGTATACCTTGGAAAGGTGGTTGGGCAGGGTGACGTGCGCCCTGTTCATGAATATTGATGTGACCGACCATTGTTTGATTTTGTCATGTTCTATCTTTCCTGTTGTCCCCTCCTAGTCTTGTGTTCTTCTTTCCTCTGAAAGGTTGCTTCCTGTGTAAAGGTTGCTGAGGTCTGGAGAGGAGGATGATGGGTGGGGCAAGTGGAGGTGTGAACATGTACAATTTGTCGGTTTGGGACGCAGGGGCTGGTACGTTGGTCCGGGGTCCTTGTTGGTCCCCGGTCTTATGGGGGGGGGGTGTGACGACCCTCCCACTCTGTCTGCCGTATTCTCTCTTTGCTCTTGTTTCCTTATTAGGATGCCGGTGGGCGGAGTTGGGAGGGTCGTCAGCTACATGGGAAACACCTGGGCCGGGTGTGTCCCAGGATAAATGGACCTCTTCCACATTCATTAAGGAGACTCTCTCCAGGCAGAAACTTTGACTTTTGGTTGTGATATTTTTGTGGCTTTTTTGGGTTGTTTGCTTTGGCACTTCTCAACACTTTTCCATATTACATTTATGCAAGCAAACACTCACTTACACTACTGATTACTGATTACACACCCCATTGGTATTTCAGTTAGTTTACTTTAATTAATAAATATATACTTTGAGTACTCCTTGTCTCCACGTGTCTCCCTTTTGTTACGAACTTGAGCCGGTTCGTGACACAAGACATTTTAAATGTTTCCCCTTAAACCACTCAAGTGTTGCTTTAGCAGTATGCTTAGGGTCATTGTCCTGCTGGAAGGTGTACCTCCGTCCCAGTCTCAAATCTCTGGAAGACTGAAAAAGGTTTCCCTCAATAATTTCCCTGTATTTAGCGCCATCCATAATTTCTTCAATTCTGACCAGTTTCCCAGTCCCTGCCGTTGAAAAACATCCCCACAGCATGAAAAACATGCCACCACCATGCTTCACTGTGGGGATGGTGTTCTCGGGGTGATGAGAGGTGTTGGGTTTGCACCAGACATAGTGTTTTCCTTGATGGCCAAAAAGCTCAATTTTAGTCTCATCTGACCAGAGTACCTTCTTCCGTATGTTTGGGGAGTCTCCCACATGGCTTTTGGCGAACACCAAACGTGTTTGCTTATTTATTTTTTTTAAGCAATGGCTTTTTCTGGCCACTCTTCCGTAAAGCCCAGCTCTGTGGAGATACTCCAATCTCTGCTGTGGATCTTTGCAGCTCCTTCAGGGTTATCTTTGGTCTCTTTGTTGCCTTTCTGATTAATGCCCTCCTTGCCTGGTCCGTGAGTTTTGGTGGGCGGCCCTCTCTTGGCTGGTATGTTGTGGTGCCATATTTTTAAAAACATTTTATAATGGATTTAATGGTGCTCCGTGGGATGTTCAAAGTTTCTGATATTTTTTTATAACCCAACCCTGATCTGTACTTCTCAACAACTTTGTCCCTGACCTGTTTGGAGAGCTCCTTGGTCTTCATGGTGCTGCTTGCTTGTTGGTGCCCCTTGCCTAGTGGTGCTGCAGACTCTGGGGCCTTGCAGAACAGGTGTATATATACTGAGATCATGTGACAGATCATGTGACACTTAGATTGCACACAGGTGGACTTTATTTAACTAATTATGTGACTTCTGAAGGTAATTAGTTGCACCAGATCTTATTTAGGAGCTTCATAGCAAAAGGGGTGAATACATATGCATGAACCACTTTTCGGTTATTTTTCTTTTTAGATTTTTTTTTAAACAAGTTATTTTTTTTATTTCACTTCACCAATTTGGACAATTCTGTGTATGTCCATTACATGAAATCCAAATAAAAATCAATTTAAATTACAGGTTGTAATGCAACAAAATAGGAAAAATGCTAAGGGGGATGAATACTTTTGCAAGGCACTGTAACTGCTATTTCATCATTGGAGATGAGTGCCTGTCAAACTATCTCAGTCCAAAAGAGAGGCATTGTGCCTGTTTCTCATGGAAGGAACTCTTCAGCCCATCTGAAATTAGCCACCCAACTACCTCATCCCCATATTGTTATTTATTTTGCTCATTTGCACCCCAGTATCTTTATTTGCACATCATCTCTTGCACATCTATCATTCCAGTGTTAATACTAATTGTAATTATTTAGCACTATAGCCTATTTATTGCCTTACCTCCATAACTTGCTACATTTGCACACACTGTATATATATTTTCTGTTGTATTTTTGACTCTATGTTTTGTTTTACCCCATATGTAACTCTGTGTTGTTGTTTTTATCGCACTGCTTTGCTTTATCTTGGCCAGGTCGCAGTTGTAAATGAGAACTTGTTCTCAACTGGCTTACCTGGTTAAATAAAGGTGAAATAAAAAAAAGGAATAATACAAAAAAAAAAGATATGCAGCATTTTCTTCTCATTTTATCTCTTATTGGAGCAGGATTCAGTTAGGCAGCAGTGAAGTTAAGCCAAATATGTCTGTCCCTCTTAACCAGTAACCGTACAGTCTTGGCAGAAATCCCCTTCGCACTCAATCAGCTGTATCAATACGGTTCAGAGACACTATCAGTCAACATGTTGAAATAAAATAGATCTTTAGACTTTTTCCTAAATTCACGCTTGATAACGTGCTGAAATTATAATTTGGTTCTTTATAGACGTTATCATCACACCATGAAAGAAACGTTTCTCAGTATTAAGTAATTCCCCCATATCACCCTTCCCAGTACAGGCACAGTGAAGTGAGTGACTGGTCCTCTGAATTTTGTGCTTTCATTTTCTGCCTCCACTTACTTATACCCTGGTTCTTAGCAAGTATGTGAATGAAAGCAGGCCTATTACTGTGGCAGGAGATTGTATCATTTTGCAAAGAAACGTTTCTCAATATTAAGTAATTCCCTCATATCACCCTTCTCATTAGAGAGCAGTGCCAGTTCCAGGCATAAGCCCCCCCGACCCCAAAACAATTTTTTTTGTTTTTTGTTTTTTTGGAACTCAGATGGGGTCTCAACTTACTATTGAGAGTAAGAATAGTAGAATACACCAGGTGCAATTCATGTCAGTCACTGACAGTCACTCAATTAGAGATGTCAGCTAACCATTTTTAGATTGTTAGTTAGTCTAGCCAGCTATCTAAACTTGTAGCAATTATGGCCGAATACCGACCGGCACGCAGGGCACCTGCTCAGGGTCCCTGACCTCGAAGGGATCCCTATTGATTTTGATGGACATTTTAACTCCGATATTACATTAACATGGCATAAGTCATTACAAATTGTGTAGAATTGCAGGAAATGTTCTTTTAAACTGCAAAATAAATCTCTCCACCCCATGGCAAAATGGGTAGAATTGCAGGAAATTAGCTGTAAAACTGCAAAAATGTTCTCTCTGCCCCATGGCGAAATTAGTGGAATTGCTGGACATTTTCTTTAAAACTAAAATGAGGGGAGCCACTAAAATGTTTTGCCGCGAGGTGGGGGGCCCCCCAACTAAATCTCGCCAACCTGCCAAAAAGTGTTGTCGTCGTCGGCGACATTGCTATATCAATGGTGTGATGACCTAATGCATTGAATTTTGAAGATCATTACAGCCACAATGACGTTCTTTTCATCCCCACTATGTAGACAAAGCTTATTTCCTCTACAATTCTACTGCTTAAACAAGTTTTGTTTAGCTAATAAGATGAAAACATTACTTCGACCTACTTTTGGGTAACATGTTAACATTTCAACATTGCTATGTTTCGGAAATAGCAAAGAAAACGTGTAATCTGCTTGACACATTTATGTTACTTACCTTACAGATCATAAAGTCAGCTAATTTCCACTCCATTCATATGCATATCCGTTTGATTCATACACTGGCTTGTCTGGCCGGCATGTTTTTATTTAGAGCTTCCCTCCCCTGGTCTTGTCTAAACTGAAATAATTTTTCAGTAATCCTTTATTATGATAAAAATATATATATATCTCGCATAGCTCATTAGTACACCCTTGTGGTTGAATATATATGTACCTACTGTAGGTCCTAGGATACAACAATGAATAACTAACAAATACCATCAAGGAATAAGTTACAATTTACAACAATGAACACCTTCTGAAATAGCTGTGAAAATCAACCTGGTAATATTGAATATTTAAATATATAAACTTTAAAGTCTTATACAATCACATGGCAATCATAGACTGAAATACTAAATTCTGGTGTGTGGAATAGAGAGGAGGTGGGAGAACAGGTTGTCACTTGTTCTCAACAGGCAGCCAGTCTCGGAAGGGGGGTCTTGAAGAGGGAGACTGCGAAGTCCAGGCACTGCTGCTCTCTTTGTTCTGAGTGTTTGCAGTGCTAGTGTTTTTTAGCCCAGTATGACCAGGTATGTAAAAATACAGTTATTGACTGATTTAATTTAAATTAAATGTTTGATTAGACATGCAATAATGATAATGGCAGACATAGAAATGAAAGAAAGGATACCTGTCTGTAATTTTTGACGTCAGAGGGGTTGATGAGGGCGGTAAGGAATGGGAGGATGTCTCCAGAGATGGAGAAGGGAGGAGGGGATGGGATTAGTGGGCAGATTGTTGGGCAATCAGACGTCAATAGATCCAGTTTTTATGAACCCTCTCAACCCCTACATTATCTTTTCAGTGTTTGACCTGATGGTGCTTGGATAGGTGTATTTGTATTTATTAGGGATCCCCCCCCCCCCCCCCCCCCCAAATAGAGTACCACAGTATGAGTCATAATACCCATAAAACCTAGCAGTCAAACAAGGAAATGGTTCCAATCGTTTTTCCACCATTCATTTTTAGAAACACTTAAAATAAGGGCTGTGTTTCGCGTAGGCTTACCCAAGCGGGACGTTTTGATAACCGTGTAAATCTCTCTCGGACAAGGTGACTTTTATCAATATATTTGCCTGTATTTAAAAAAAATGAAATGCTAATTAGCTGCTAATGGCTATCATAAAGCACTACAAATGTGACGCACCACCTGGATTCGGTCCTATGTAGCAAAATTTGAAATTGTATTTTTTACATTGGATAAAAGTAGAGACTCAGAGCTAGAAAATGGTATATCATCCACTGCAGTTGAGGAACAATGGGAAAGTAAATCTGCTTTGAAAGTTGATAAACTTTGAGAAAATGGCCCTTGAATGTTTTGGTACAACTACTGGAGAGCTCTTCTTTGTCTACACCCCTTCAGCATTGTTCACACCCTCTTAAGCCTTAGCCCCACCCATCTCTTTAAGGATTCACGTGAGGCCATGTGCTAAACATAATAATAATAATAATATGCCATTTAGCAGACGCTTTTATCCAAAGCGACTTACAGTCATGCGTGCATATATATTTTTTTTGTGTATGGGGATCGAACCCACTACCTTAGCGTTACAAGCGCCATGCTCTACCAGCTGAGCTACAACCAAAGATTTCAAGACTAAAAGTGTTCGAAGTAGTAGCCTACAAAAGGAAAAACTCCAGCTAAAAATACACTTTATCTAGTCCTTGGCCTATATCCTAATCTAACTTTGGTGCAGGTAATCTTCTCTTCACATTGCTGTCTCTGGTAAACACACACTATATCAAATAAAATCTAAGTTTATTTGTCACATGCACAGGATACAGAAGGTGCAAACGGTACAGTGAAATGGTTACTTGCATATTTGCATAGTAACAATATCAAAACAGAAAGTGTCCAGATAAGAATATTTGATAAATATTTTTGAATTATTAGATGACGCTTACCCAGACACGCTTGTCTAAATTGATGGGTCATGTGAAAGAAATGCTATAACCATTCCCCAGCCACATCTAGCTAAGTGGATGGGTCACTATTGTCTAGACATGTACACATGTTTGTGAAATACAATAGATGGCTGCAATCCCCCCCAGACACACCTGGCTAACTTGATGGGTCATGTAATCATCTGGCGAATTGAAGTCTTTTGTTTAGACATGTAGCTAGCTAGCTAAACAATGAACCCGGCATAATCCCAACTCATACTACTACCAATACAAACAGATTGTCATAGCTGTAGTATAAATCTGCAGGTAGCTAAAGCTAACCAACTAGGTTAAATGTTAGCTAGCTAGCTAACATTAGGCTATAACTAGCAATACAAATGTATTTCTGATACTACTAATATTACTACACATATCATACACGTAACATTAGCTAGCGAGCCAACTAGCTAACAGTACGCTTTAACTTGCAAAGAAAACAACTTTCTGACAAAATTAGAAATGTATAATATCTGAAAACGTAGCTAGACTCTTACCCGTATACATGGATGAACGCTTCACGGCAGACTGGAACAATTTAAATCTGTTTTGTTTGTAGCTACATCTTGTTTGGCCAGCATTGTGTCAAGTCACTCCGTTTCACACTGACCGTGGCGTAGTCCATCACAACTTTTTCCAACTGATCTTTGTCGATAGCGCCTGCTAAATTCAGGGCATTAATGTTGTTGAGAAAAGTAGCAAAACTTTTGTAGTTATCGATGGCTAACGTTATATATCTTTCAAAAAAGCCAGGTAGAAAGGATTATCAACACATACTGAGCAGCATACGTTATAGGCAGAAGCATGCTACATGGCAGACCAATCTGAACTCATCTCTCGGCATGTCCAGCCCATCCATTATCTCAGCCAATCATGGCTAGCGGGAAGGTTCCTGTCTTTTCCAATGGCCTAACCAACTAGGCTCTTAATTTAACAATTGTATTAGTATTTACAGATGGCATACAAGTTTGTTATTAAGGCACATAAAAGTTCAAATGTTCCAGAAGGCATTTCTGCCAAAAAACGCATTTTGATCAAAATAAAAAAATATGATCAAATGCCTCTCCTGTGAAGTAGTGACGTGCGACATACGTCCAGCTTCCTGAAACGAGTCACAAATGCCATGATGATCTGGACGAGACTGCCGAATCGAGGCAAAGGTAAGAATCTCTGGATTAACGACCTAATGTTAGCAACATTTTGTAATGAATAAATTGGCAACCTTTCTTTAAATTGACAATTCTGTGAACTGTCTTGTGCAAGTTTTAAATTGACAGAATACCTGTTAGCAAAGATGTCAGCTAGAGATGATGTGCAGGAGCTTGCAGGGATTTGTAGCGTTGTATGATGTCTACTTTGATGCTAATTAGAATTTTCTAATCTGATAGTAAATAGAGCCAAATATATTGATAAAAGCCACCTTGTCCGAGAGAGATTTGCATGGTTATCAAAACGTCACGCAAGGGTAAACCTACACGGAACACAGGCCTTATTTTAAGTGAATGGTGGAAAAACGATTGGAACCATTTCCCTGTTTGACCGCTAGGTTTTTTGTGGGTATTATGACACCTCCACTGTGGGGCTGTATATGGTGAAGACTCCACTCTGCTGTGTAATGGGCTCCGGGACACTTCTGCCATATTATTATTATTATTATTATTATTATTATTATTATTATTATTTAATTTTTTTAGGGGGTAGATCAGCTTTAATATTGCAGATAGATTGTAACTTCCATCAATGTAATTGTCTGCATCACTTCCAAACCCCCATATGTTTTTTTTCTTCATTTTTTCACGCATATATACATATATACATACATACATATCCTTTAAAAATATATATATATCCCTTATTACTTTCCAACCCCACCATCCCCTCCCTAATTGGAGTAAACTAGTGAACAACAATGCTTAGGCCTCTACTTCATGCTTATACATACTATATACATTTTATGGACACAGTCACTTATTATATTTTGTTTGTTTTTACTCCTGAACTTCCTCCGATCATTTTCATGATGTCCATCTGTTATGCTTCTATATGCCATATCTTTCTAACAAAAGCTCACAATATATAACCTATATACTTATAATGGACACAGCATGTCTTACACTAGTTATCTTGTTGTTATTAGTTGTTGTTATTAGTCCCATCCTTCAGCTCCATTCACACCTCCCATCTTCTGCCATATTACTTACACACATCTAGAACCTCCCGATACGTAAACACTAACCAGAAACCAATGTCCAATTCCAAACCAACCCTGGCATAAAGTTTTATTTGGAATTTTGCACAACAGATTAATGGCTAGGGAGAAGGGGTTAAGGACCAGTAAGGAACAGGGCAACTGAACAGTCAATTTCAGTCAATTGAAATTTTTACTTGCAATAAATATATTTACTATGCAAATGTAAACATTTACAGCCAATTCGAGCAAGTTTCAAATATTTACCAGCAAGCAGGCTCATTCAACTCACAGAAAAAAATATACAAATGCAAAAATATACAAACTCAATATTAGGAAGGTCAAATCAAATCGAATTGTATTTGTCACATGTGCCGACTACAACCGGTGTAGACCTTACCGTGAAATGCTTACTTACAAGCACTTACAAGAAGGTGTTCCTAATGTTTGGTATACTCTGTGTAAATTTGCACTGCTGTCTTTCTCTCTCTGTTTCTCTCTCCCTCTCTGTCTCTCCATCTCTCTTGCTGTCTTTCACACTCTTCCCACCGCTCTCTCCCTCTCTCACTTTCATCCTCTCTTTCTTACTTTCTTCCTCTCTCTCTCTGTATGTTTATCTATGTCTGTCTGTCTGTCTGTCTGTCTGTCTGTCTGTCTGTCTGTCTGTCTGTCTGTCTGTCTGTCTGTCTGTCTGTCTGTCTGTCTGTCTGTCTGTCTGTCTGTCTGTCTGTCTGTCTGTCTGTCTGTCTGTCTGTCTGTCTGTCTGTCTGTCTGTCTGTCTGTCTGTCTGTCTGTCTGTCTCTCTCTCTCTCTCTCTCTCTCTCTCTCTTTCTCTCTGTATGTTTCTCTATGTCTGTCTGTCTGTCTGTCTGTCTGTCTGTCTGTCTGTCTGTCTGTCTGTCTGTCTGTCTGTCTGTCTGTCTGTCTGTCTGTCTGTCTGTCTCTCTCTCTCTCTCTCTCTCTCTCTCTCTCTCTCTCTCTCTCTCTCTCTCTCTCTCTCTCTCTCTCTCTCTCTCTCTCTCTCTCTCTCTCTCTCTCTCTCTCTCTCTCTCTCTCTCTCTCTCTCTCTCTCTCTCTGTCTCTGTTTCTCTCTGGCTAGCAAAGACACCTAGTTAAGGGCAGTTGGTTACCATAATTGCTTACACCTATCCAGTTGATTGATCAGGGTTAACTTATAGCTAGATACTTCAATATGACATAGACATACAGTATAACTAAATGTATAGCTAGCAACATGTAAAATGGTTGTACAATAAATCCTTCCAGTCATTTAATAGAAGCTAACTACTTAACGTTACCCTGAATTGTGAATTTATCTGCCCCCTTGTCGAGATCAGTGTTGCCTTCCTGGTACTTCGCCTGGTTGGAAAGCTAAAGTAAAATCACCTCGAGGGATGCCATTAAAGTGCAAGCTACATACAAACAGAAAACTACAATAACAGTTAGCTAGCTAGCTAACGTTAGCTAAAAAGAACTGTCTGGCTAGCTAGCTAGCTGACTAGGCAGGCTGAGGTAAATAAGTAGCTAGCAATGTCAATCTAAAATCAATCTAAAACAGCACAAATTATTTCTTCCTATTTAACATTATTTTCTTATATAAATGGTAAAGAAAGAGTTTTCTCTTTTCTGTCTTTTCGGTCTTCTGAAGCAGTAGGTAGTCAGCAGGTAGTCACCATCAAAAACACCGTCCTTGGAGAGTGATTCTGAGTTAATACATTTGTGCGGCCCAAGCGAGCGTTTATGAGGTGAAATAGAACTAGAACTGCCCGCGTCCTCTGTCCTCCGCGACCGCTACAAGGTAAAATAGAGCCAATCAACCAGCATAGCAACGGACGCTTTGGTTCATTACGTAGGCCAGTCAGAATTTTGAAAGTTTTGGCAACAGCCCTAGCAACAGAAGCTAGAGCTCATCGAATCCCATTGTGATGCAGGGGGGGGGACACTTTTTGGCAGGTGGACACTATTTGGCATGACAGGCCCCCAAAGGCCCTGGTAGAGAGGCACAGTGAAGTGCGTGACTGTTCTGTGCAAAGTGTCCTCTGCATGCTGAGAAGCTTTCATTTGCCTCCATATACCCTGTTTCTTAGTAAGTACAGTATGTGAATGAAAGCAGGCCCATTACTGTGGCAGGAGATTGTATCATTTTGCATACATTCAATCAGGTATAGGCCTTCGTCAGTGCTTTTGCTTGTTGGTCTATGGTTGCAAATCTTTTTCTAGACTCCTTTTCTTCCCTCTAATGTACTACTGTACATCTCTACTTTGATCATATGATATGGACTGCATTTAAATACCTCCATCACTTGTTGTCATTAGAGCTTAGACAATGCCATAGTCCAGCAGGCTACTCATCTCTGCACAGTCCCTACTGTATGAGTACAGTCTTAGCTGAAACACCCTGTAATTCCACGAGACTCCAGACCAAATCGGAAGGTTTGGCAGCACTATCAGGCAGGCCTCACTAGTTGTTGAGTATTTAGTTGTATTCTAAGCCTGAGATTTTTTCTATGGAGCATCATGACTGTGAAGGAATGACGTTTATGACAAAACTGTGCATTCCAAGGGTCTTGCCTCCGAGGTTGTCGCCACACTGACGCTTTAAAGAACAACAGGGCAAAGAGCAGCAAATAAAGGCTAGTACTCTGTGTCAGTTCTTCTGCTGGAATAGTCCCTGCTTTTTTGCTGCTCTATTGGTTTTTAAAAGTAAACAGCGCTGTGTGATTCTTCATAACGTCATTATGGATGAGGAGGAGGCGGCAGGCTCCTGATACTACTTTGCCAGTGCACATACATCGGTTTACACCCCTCCTGTGTGATATCAGGGTGCTCTTTTGTACTCTGCTCGCCGAGGAGCCACATTGTTTGTTCATTCCGTAGCAGTCACATTTATAGCCATGAAATGCTTTGAAAGGCTGGTCATGGCTCTCATCAACACCATCATCCCAGACACCCTGGACCCACTCCAATTTGCGTACCACCCCAACAGATCCACAGATGACGCAATCTCTATTGCACTCCACACTGCCCTCACCCACCTGGACAAAAGGAATACCTACAGTGAGGGAAAAAAGTATTTGATCCCCTGCTGACTTTGTACGTTTGCCCACTGACAAAGAAATGATCAGTCTATAATTTGAATGGTAGGTTTATTTGAACAGTGAGAGACAGAATAACAACAAAATTGATTAGCATTTTAATGAAGGAAATAAGTATTTGACCCCCTCTCAATCAGAAAGATTTATGGCTCCAAGGTGTCTTTTATACAGGTAACGAGCTGAGATTAGGAGCACACTCTTAAAGGGAGTGCTCCTAATCTCAATTTGTTACCTGTATAAAAGACACCTGTCCACAGAAGCAATCAATCAATCAGATTCCAAACTCTCCACCATGGCCAAGACCAAAGAGCTCTCCAAGGATGTCAGGGACAAGATTGTAGACCTACACAAGGCTGGAATGGGCTACAAGACCATCGCCAAGCAGTTTGGTGAGAAGGTGACAACAGTTGGTGCGATTATTTGCAAATGGAAGAAACACAAAATAACTGTCAATCTCCCTCGGCCTGGGGCTCCATCGAAGATCTCACCTCGTGGAGTTGCAATGATCATGAGAACGGTGAGGAATCAGCCCAGAGCTGAAGGTTTGAGATGCCAAACGTCAGGCTCGAAACCTTAATGACTTGGAGAAGATCTGCAAAGAGGATTGGGACAAAATCCCTCCTGAGATGTGTGCAAACCTGGTGGCCAACTACAAGAAACGTCTGACCTCTGTGATTGCCAACAAGGGTTTTGCCACCAAGTACTAAGTCAGGTTTTGCAGAGGGGTCAAATACTTATTTCCCTCATTAAAATGCAAATCAATTTATAACATTTTTGACATGCGTTTTTCTGGATTTTTTTGTTGTTATTCTTTCTCTCAATGTTCAAATAAACCTACCATTAAAATTATAGACATTTCATGTCTTTGTCAGTGGGCAAACGTACAAAATCATCAGGGGATCAAATACTTTTTCCCTCACTGTATGTAAGAATGCTGTTAATTGACTACAGCTCAGCATTCAATACCATAGTCCCCTCCAAGCTCATCACCAAGCTCAGGACCCTGGGACTGAACACCTCCCTCTGCAATTGGATCCTGGACTTCCTGACGGGCCGCTCCCAGGCTTTGAGGGTAGGCAACAACACATCCGACACGCTGACCATCAACAAGGGGGCCCCTCAGGGGTGTGTGCTTAGTCCCCTCCTGTACTCCCTGTTCACCCACGACTGCTTGGCCACTCACGACTCCAACACCATCGTTAAGTCTGCCGACGACACAACGGTGGTAGGCTTGATTACCGACAGCGATAAGACAGCCTATAGGGAGGAGGTCAGAGACCTGGCAGTGTGGTGTCAGGACAACAACCTCTCCTTCAACTTGAGCAAGACTAAGGAGCTGATCGTGGACTACAGGGAAAGAAGGGCCGAGCACACCCCTACTCACATCAACTTCAAGTTCCTTGGTGTCCACATCTCTAACATCATGGTCCAAACACACCAAGACAGTCGTGAAGAGGGCACGACAATGCCTATTCCCCCTCAGGAGACTGAAAGGTTTGGCAAGGGTCCTCAGATCCTCAAAAGGTTCTACATCTGCACCTTCGAGAGCATCCTGACTGGTTGCATCACGCTTGGTATGGCAATTGCTCGGCATCTGACCGCAAGGCACTACAGAGGATAGTGCATACGGCCCAGTACATCACTGGGGTCAAGCTTCCTGCCATCCAGGACCTCAATACCAGGCGGTGTCAGAGGAAGGCCCTAAAAATGGTCAAAGACTCCAGCCACCCATGTCATAGACTGTTCTCTCTGCTACCACATGGCAAGCGGTACCGGAGCGTCAAGTCTAGGTCCAAAAATATCCTTAACAGCTTCTATCCCCAAGCCATAAGACTGCTAAACAGCTAATCAAATGGCTACCCGGACTATTTGCATTGACCCCCTTTTTTACGCTGCTGCTGTTTATTATCTATGCATACCCCTACCTACATGTACATTTTACCTCAATTACCTTGACTAACCTGTACCCCCGCACATTGACTCGGTACCGGTATCCCCTGTGTATTTTACATTTTTAGTAGACGCTCTTATCCAGAGCGACTTACAGTTAGTGAGTGCATACATTATTTTTTAATTTTTCATACTGGCCCCCCCGTGGGAATCGAACCCACAACCCTGGCGTTGTAAACGCCATGCTCTACCAACTGAGCTACATCCCTGCTGGCCATTCCCTCCCCTACCCTGGACGACACTGGGCCAATTGTGTGCCGCCCCATTGGTCTCCCGGTCGCGGCCGGCTACGATAGAGCCTGGTGTATCCCCTCGTTATTGTTTTCTTATTTACTTATTTACTTTTTTAAAAACTGCATTGTTGGTTAACTACTTGTAAGTAAGCATTTCACGGTAAGGTCTACACCTGTTATTTTTGGCAATTGTGACAAATACAATTTCATTTCATGCATATTAATATTTTAGAACATTTAAACATCTGAATACCGATATCAAGTATAGCCACTCTATGCTTTGTTTCAGAAGGATTTTAACTGAGAGAGATATTCTGCACAGCCAACCCCTCAGGTCCTTTCTCCAGTATAGTGTGAGGTCCTATGGTTTATTAATGGTGTTTTTAGACAGCAGTGTGTGGGACTGAGGGACCAAAGCGTTTCAACAGAGGGTTTCTTTCCAGGGAAAGAGGACATCCCTGTCTGACCATCCCTGTCAGCTCTAAACCACTGACCTTCTTTTACACAAATTGGTTGTTTGTACAACATCATGTTTTATTCCATGTGTTCTAAAAACATGAACTAGCTGACAGCAGCACATAACCCAGCAGTGGGTGTTTTTGTGGAGCAGCACTTTCGTATAAAGGCATTTCAAAAGTAATGTAACGCAGTGGTGAATCTAGCAGCATAGCTGAGAAACATTGAGCAGCATTGAGTGTCGGCTTCAAGCATACAGTTCAAGCAGACAGATAACATGCAATTTCTAAAGAAGTTATGAATACATTTGTTGAAAAGTGTAGACCAGGACAGAGGGTCCTTGTACTTCAGCTTAAGCATTGAGCTCGTTGAACTGTAAGTATTCTTGTACTGAACAAAAGGCATTTTTCTACCACAATGAACCACAAGCTCCTGAGTGGCGCAGTGGTCTAAGGCATTGCATCGCAGTGCTAACTGTGCCACTAGAGATCCTGGTTCGAATCCAGGCTCTGTCGCAGCCGGCCGCGACCGGGAGACTCATGGGCGGCGCACAATTGGCCCAGCGTTGTCCAGGGTAGGGGAGGGAATGGCCGGCAGGGATGTAGCTCAGTTGATAGAGCATGGCGTTTGCAACGCCAGGGTTGTGGGTTCGATTCCCACGGGGGGCCAGTATAAAAAAAAAAATATATATATATATATGTATTCACTAACTGTAAGTCGCTCTGGATAAGAGCGTCTGCTAAATGACTAAAATGTAAATGACAATAGCTCTTCGTTTTACTAGAGTACTGTATCCCAGATAGCAACACTACAATGGCCCGTCTGCAGCCCGCAGCTAGCCAAGTGGCAGGCCCTCTGCACTACTTGTACTTAGAAATGTAATAAATGAAACGTGTATGTGTATCTATTTCAAACGCGACAAATCATCCCCATCTCCTAATGTGTCTGTCTGCACTCTCCTGTTTTTTCCGTCATAAAAGGTCAAAAACCCAAAATAGGCAATTAGTGTTAAAAGGCTTTTTATTCGCAGAAAGGCATTTGGTCAGCTCTAAGAGATCAGTCCACAGCTGGAGGTGTTGTGGTCTCACAGACCGTAGATTGGATTTCAATAAAACAAATCTCCTATTCTCACAGGATGGTAAATCATGTCTGCCACCTTTTACTTTCTGTCTTTAGGGAATAGAAAAGGAGAATTCTGTCCAGATCTTTCCATAAAAGTATTGTCTGAATAGAAGTATGGTTTTAGCAGGCGTTGGTAGTACAGTGTGTTAATTTGTAATGTAATTACATAGTTATTAAGGTTATCTAAACATCCATTATTTATACATTTGTAAGTAGATAAAGTGAGATTGTTAATAAGTTTCACTCCTGTACAGGAGTTACACCATGACAGCTTCTACATCAAGGCAGCTCCATCTCCTGCTGGATTTCTTGCTTCATCATTCAGTTAGTTTACATTTACATTTTTACATTTTAGTCATTTTAGCAGACGCTCTTATCCAGAGCGACTTACAGGAGCAATTAGGGTTAAGTGCCTTGCTCAAGGGCACATCGACAGATTCTTCACCTAGTCAGCTCGGGGATTAGAACCAGCGACCTTTCGGTTACTGGCCCAACGCTCTTAACCACTAAGCTACCTGCCGCCCTATAGTTAACACTCATTTTTCCACTCATTTTGCAACAATCCTGTGCTTTAGCTATGTTTGAAAACATGTTACATTAGTTAGATGTGGGTTTTTGACTTAGAAACATAACAATCCTTGGGGTACGGTACAAACTGTGTTGTGCCTGCATCGTTTCCTTACTCAAACATGGTGCGACACAGTCCCTCCCTGGGAACGGCTTTAATTGCAGGCTTAATAAGAGCAACACCACCCAACAACCAGAAATATCTGAGCATTGGGACTATTGCATTATTAACTATGCGTTATGTGAGGGCTGCTAACAACTGCTTTCCAAGCAATCACAGCAAAAGGTCAGGTTTGTGTTTCTTCTTCAGAATGCACTTCAATTGAAGACATGACGAGGGAATTCTTTTTTATCTTTCAACACTTTGTTTTTGCTGTACCACAGGGGGAAATTCTTTGATTTCTGCAAGAGTTTTTGAGAGCAATATGGTACCCCATAGAGTGAGGCTGTAATGTGTGAGCCTTCTTTCCCCCACCATTTATTAGAATACAAACACACTCAATATAAAAAAAAAACACACACCCCAGACAGAGTGCATTGTTTTTTTCTTTTCACATAGTTGAGATTAAAGAAAAGTTGGATGAAATTGTATCACCAGATGACTCAACAGAATGTCACAATGTGCTGGCACTGTAGACACAACAACAAGTTATGGTTTCAAGTTTCAAGTTTAATGTCATGTGCACAAGTACAGTGAAATGCCTTTCTTGCAAGCTCTAAACCCTACAATGTAGTAATCAGTAACAACATAATGCTAAAAATAACATAAGGTAGAACAAAAACACACGAGAAATTAAAATAAGAAATAAGAAGAACATGATAAAGTAAGTAATCATACTATATATAGGGTCAGTCAGTTCCAGTACCATATTTACAATGTGCAGGGATACTGGAGTGATAAAGGTAGATATGTACAGTATAGGGGTAGGGTGACTAGGCATCAGGATATATGATAAACAAAGTAGCAGCAGCGTATACAGCACCAGTCAAATGTTTGGACACACCTACTCATTCAAGGGTTTTTCTTTATTTTTACTATTTTCTACATTGTAGAATAATAGTGAAGACATCAAAACTATGAAATAACACATATGGCATCATGTAGTTATCAAAAAATATTAAACAAATCAAAATATATTTTATATTTGAGATTCTTCAAAGTAGCCACCATTTGCCTTGATGACAGTTTTGCACACTCTTGAAATTCTCTCAACCAGCTTCATGAGGAATGCTTTTAGAACAGTCTTGAAGGAGTTCCTACATATACTGAGCACTTGTTGGCTGCTTTTCCTTTACTTTGCGGTCCAACTCATCCCAAACCATCTCAATTGGGTTGAGGTCGGGTGATTGTGGAGGCCAGGTCATCTGATCACTCTCCTTCTTGGTCAAATAGCCCTTACACAGCCTGGAGGTGTGTTGGGTCATTGTCCTGTTGAAAAACAAATGATAGTCCCATTAGTGCAAACCAGATGGGATGGCATATCACTGTAGAATGCTGTGGTAGCCATGCTGGTTAAGTGTGCCTTGAATTCAAAATATATCACTGACAGTGTCACCAGCAAAACACCCCCACACCATCACACCTCCTCCTCCATGCTTCATGGTGGGAACCACATATGCAGAGACCATCCGTTCACCTACTCTGCGTCTCACAAAGACATGGCGGTTGGAACCCAAAATCTCAAATTTGGACAGATTTCCAACGGTCTAATGTCCATTGCTCGTGTTTCTTGGCCCAAGCAAGTCGTCTTCTTATTGGTGTCCTTTAGTAGTAGTTTCTTTGCAGCAATTCGACCATGAAGGCCTGATTCACACAGTCCCCTCTGAACAGTTGATGTTGAGATATGTCTGTTACTTGAACTCTGTGAAGCATTTATTTGGGCTGCAATTTCTGAGGCTGGTAACTCTAATGAACTTATCCTCTGCAGCAGAGGTAACTCTGGGTCTTCCATTCCTGTAGCGGTCCTCATGAGAGCCAGTTTCATCATAGCACTTGATGGTTTTTGCGACTGCACTTGAAGAAACTTTCAAAGTTCTTGAAATGTTCCGTATTGACTGACCTTCATGTCTTAAAGTAATGATGGACTGTTGTTTCTCTTTGCTTATTTGAGCTGTTCTTGCCATAATGGTATTTTACCTAATAGGGCGGTAGTCATTGTGGCATGAAGCCTTAGAGTTCTTGGGAACAGGAATGATGGTGGTCATCTTAAAACATGTAGAGATTACCGACTGGGACAAGGAGAGTTTGAAAATTACCAGGAATATGCCTGCCAGCTGTTCTGCGTGTGCTCTGAGAATGCGCCCTGGAATACCGTCGGGCCCCGCGGCCTTGCGGGTGTTGACCTGATTAAAGACCATACTCACGTCGGCCTTGGGGAGCGAGATCACCAAGTCCTCTGGGTCGGTGACGGCCCTCACGTCCATCACAAAGTTGTTATTGTCGAAGTGTGCATATAAAATGCATTGAGCTCGTCTGGTAGAGTGGCATCGTTGGACAGATCATGGCTGGGTCTTCCTTTGTAATCTGTAATGGACTGTAGCCCCTGCCACATGTGTCGGAGCTTCTGTAATATGATTCCACCTTACTCCTATATTGTCCTTTTGCTCATTTGTTGACTCTGCGGAGGTCATAGCGGGACTTCTTGTACTTGTTCCTGTCCTCAGCCCTAGCCTCTGGGTTATCTGCGATAGCCCTGTGTGCGGTAGCCCTGACGTTTAGTTTAGCGCCAACCTCAGTGTTAATCCAGGGTTTTCATTGGGAAAGCAGCGATGGCCTTGTATGCTTGCTTGTTGGTAGAATAACAGTGGTCTATTACTTCATCACCCCTATTGGCGAAGGAGACTTGTTGATGGAAGTTGGGCATCACGTGTCTTAATGGCGCAGATTTAAAATCGCCGGCAACCAGAAAAGCAGTCTGCTTGTTTATAGCCACATACAGTTCGTTAAGTGGCAGCTTGTTCATTTTCTTGTCCTGAGGTGGAATGTATCCAACAGTCACGATAACAGCTGAAAACTCCCTCGGGAGGTAGAAGGGTCGGCATTTGACCATCAGGTATTCCAATACGGGTGAACAATGGGTTGACACTTCCACTGCGCTCGAGTCAGCAAACCAGTTGTTGTGGATGAACTCCACTGTCCTGTCCGCATGGTGAATGGAGAATATCTAGTCCGAGAGCCATGTTTTAGAGCCATGTTTTGAGAGCCCCGTTGGTAGCAAATCCACGATGGGAGGTCATCCATTTTATTATCAAGTGGTCAGCAGAATGGAGGGAAGAGGTGGCCGGTATTCCCGTTGCCTTAATCTCTTGCCTCTGTAACGCCAGCGTTTCCTCTTGGGTAGCCCGAAATTTGGGTCGGAATTACAGAAAGAGCCCGGGGCAGATGAGTCAAAGTTGAAGCTGGAATTGAGGTAAGTAACTGCCTATCTGATGTTCAAAAGTTATTGTCTGTTGTAAGAAATTATAGCGGATATATTTAGTGAAAATAAAGTAACATTTTACGTAAAAGAAACACAAAATAGCAAAGTTGGGTCTGAGTTTGCAAAACGGCAGTCATCCAGTACGGCACAATCTGTTTTATGGTTTCTGGTGGAATGAATTCAATAGAATACGATCTTGTAAAACAAGTTGGACTGGAAACAAAAATGCAAGGCAAATGTAATATCCTGATTCAAAACAGTCTGCATTCTGTAGACTTTAGACAATTAATTTAGAAAAATATAACGGTAGCAATTCATATAACATGGACTGCTAGTATTCATCCTATGAATAGCATGTTGAATGGCATGTTGTATCAGAAGCCTGCATGTGTATTTGAAGTATACAGTGTGCTGATGGCTTTCTTTGTTCAATTATGCAAAATAACGTGTTTATTGGTAGAGGTTTGACACACTGTACAGCATAAGTACTATTCGTGTACTTCTTTCATTTATACAGATAGTAAAATGTCCCTTGTTGCTCTTATAAGGGGAAATGTCTTGGATAATGTTTTCAGGGAAGCTCATGAAATATACAGTACATGCAAATAGCAAAATACTGACCTAGTGCTGCAATTAAGCGATGAGGGGAGTTCTTGTTCATTCTGGTGCGTTTCAAACATGGGAAATTACCTGGGTGATTGAACTGAAAGGGCAGCAAAGGCAAAGAATGATATGAACACGTTTGTTCAGTGTTGAAATGCTATCCAGGAGGAGCACACTGGTGGACACGCTATGCCTGAAAAAAGGCTGAAAATATGACTCTTGAGGTGAAATAATTGACTGCTGCGTTCAAGGAAAGTAGGCCACCAGAATGGCTTAGTGTGTATATTAACTACTATGCAGCAAGCAACATTATCTAGTCGGCCTTACAAATGTACAAAGCAATGCACCATCAAGTATCTGCAGTCAAATACACATCAATCACAGCAGGTTATGAAAAGTCTACTCTGTGCTGGACATTTTAAAAAGGTCAGCAATTTATTTATTTTATTTTATTTTATTTATTTCACCTTTATTTAACCAGGTAAGCCAGTTGAGAACAAGTTCCCATTTATAACTGCGACCTGGCCAAGATAAAGCAAAGCAGTGCGATTAAAAACAACAACACAGAGTTACATATGGGGTAAATAAAACATAAAGTCAAAAATACAACATAAAATATATATACAGTGAGTGCGAATGTAGTAAATTATGGAGGTAAGGCAATAAATAGGCCATAGTGCAAAATAGTTACAATTTCGTATTAACACTGGAATGATAGAGGTGCAAAGATGATGTGCAAATAGAGATACTGGGGTGCAAATTAGCAAAATAAATAACAATATGGGGATGAGGTAGTTGGATGGGCTAATTACAGATGGGCTGTGTACAGGTGCAGTGATCGGTAAGCTGCTCTGACAACTGATGCCTAAAGTTAGTGAGGGAGATAAGAGTCTCCAGCTTCAGATATTTTTGCAGTTCGTTCCAGGAAGGAATAGCGGCCAAAGGAGGTGTTGGCTTTGGGGATGACCAGTGAGATATACCTGCTGGATCGCAGACTACGGGTGGGTGTTGCTATGGTAACTAGTGAGCTAAGATAAGATGGGGATTTGCCTAGCAGTGATTTATAGATGACCTGGAGCCAGCGGGGTTGGCGACGAATATGTAGTGGGGGCCAGCCAACAAGAGCGTACAGGTCACAGTGGTGGGTAGTACAGTGGGGGAAAAAAGTATTTAGTCAGCCACCAATTGTGCAAGTTCTCCCACTTAAAAAGATGAGAGAGGCCTGTAATTTTCATCATAGGTACACGTCAAGTATGACAGACAAATTGAGAAAAAAAAATCCAGACAATCACATTGTAGGATTTTTAATGAATTTATTTGCAAATTATGGTGGAAAATAAGTATTTGGTCACCTACAAACAAGCAAGATTTCTGGCTCTCATTGACCTGTAAGTTCTTCTTTAAGAGGCTCCTCTGTCCTCCACTTGTTACCTGTATTAATGGCACCTGTTTGAACTTGTTATCAGTATAAAAGACACCTGTCCACAACCTCAAACAGTCACACTCCAAACTCCACTATGGCCAAGACCAAAGAGCTGTCAAAGGACACCAGGAACAAAATTGTAGACCTGCACCAGGCTGGGAAGACTGAATCTGCAATAGGTAAGCAGCTTGGTTTGAATAAATCAACTGTGGGAGCAATTATTAGGAAATGGAAGACATACACCACTGATAATCTCCCTCGATCTGGGGCTCCACGCAAGATCTCACCCTGTGGGGTCAAAATGATCACAAGAACGGTGAGCAAAAATCCCAGAACCACACGGGGGGACCTAGTGAATGACCTGCATAGAGCTGGGACCAAAGTAACAAAGCCTACCATCAGTAACACACTACGCCGCCAGGGACTCAAATCCTGCAGTGCCAGACGTGTCCCTCTGCTTAAGCCAGTACATGTCCAGGCCCATCTGAAGTTTGCTAGAGTGCATTTGGATGATCCAGAAGAGGATTGGGAGAATGTCATATGGTCAGATGAAACCAAAATAGAACTTTTTGGTAAAAACTCAACTCGTCGTGTTTGGAGGACAAAGAATGCTGAGTTGCATCCAAAGAACACCATACCTACTGTGAAGCATGGGGGTGGAAACATCATGCTTTGGGGCTGTTTTTCTGCAAAGGGACCAGGACGACTGATCCGTGTAAAGGAAAGAATGAATGGGGCCATGTATCGTGAGATTTTGAGTGAAAACCTCCTTCCATCAGCAAGGGCATTGAAGATGAAACGTGGCTGGGTCTTTCAGCATGACAATGATCCCAAACACACCGCCCGGGCAACGAAGGAGTGGCTTCGTAAGAAGCATTTCAAGGTCCTGGAGTGGCCTAGCCAGTCTCCAGATCTCAACCCCATAGAAAATCTTTGGAGGGAGTTGAAAGTCTGTGTTGCCCAGCGACAGCCCCAAAACATCACTGCTCTAGAGGAGATCTGCATGGAGGAATGGGCCAAAATACCAGCAACAGTGTGTGAAAACCTTGTGAAGACTTACAGAAAACGTTTGACCTGTGTCATTGCCAACAAAGGGTATAAAACAAAGTATTGAGAAACTTTTTAGTTATTGACCAAATACTTATTTTCTACCATAATTTGCAAATAAATTCATTAAAAATCCTACAATGTGATTTTCTGGATTTTTCTCATTTTGTCTGTCATAGTTGACGTGTACCTATAATGAAAATTACAGGCCTCTCTCATCTTTTTAAGTGGGAGAACATGCACAATTGGTGGATGACTAAATACTTTTTTTCCCCACTGTATATGGGGCATTGGTGAAAAAAAACGGATGGCACTGTGATAGACTACATCCAATTTGCTGAGTAGAGTGTTGGAGGCTATTTTGAAAATGACATTGCCGAAGTCAAGGATCGGTAGGATTGTCAGTTTTACGTGGGCATGTTTGGCAGCGTGAGTGAAGGAGGCTTTGTTGCGAAATAGGAAGCCAATTCTAGATCTAACTTTTGATTGGAGATGCTTAATGTGAGTCTGGAAGGAGAGTTTACAGTCTAACCAGACACCTAGGCATTTGTAGTTGTCCACATACTCTAGGTCAGACCCACCGAGAGTAGTGATTCTAGTCGGGTGGGCGGGTGCAAGCAGCGTTCAATGAAGAGCATGCATTTAGTTTTACTAGTGTTTAAGAGCAGTTGGAGGCTATGGAAGGAGTGTTGTATGGCGTTGAAGCTCGTTTGGAGGTTTGTTAACACAGTGTCCAATGAAGGGCCAGATGTATACAAAATGGTGTCGTCCGCATAGAGGTGGATCTGAGCGTCACCAGCAGCAAGAGCAACATCATTGATATACACAGAGAATAGAGTCGGCCCGAGAATTGAACCCTGTGGCACCCTCATAAAGACTGCCAGAGGTCCAGACAACAGGCCCTCCGATTTGACACATTGAACTCTATCTGAGAAGTAGTTGGTGAACCAGGCGAGGCAGTCATTTGAGAAACCAAGGCTATTTAGTCTGCCAATAAGAATGCGGTGGTTGACAGAGTCGAATGCCTTGGCCAGGTCGATGAAGACAGCTGCGCAGTACTGTCTTTTATTGATCGCGGTTATAATATCGTTTAGGACCTTGAGCGTGGCTGAGGTGCACCCATGACCAGCTCGGAAACCGGATTGCATAGCGGAGAAGGTACGGTGGGATTCGAAATGGTCAGTGATCTGTTTGTTAACTTGGCTTTCAAAAACTTTCGAAAGGCAGGGCAGGATGGATATAGGTCTGTAACAGTTTGGATCTAGAGTGTCACCCCCTTTGAAGAGGGGGATGACTGCGGCATCTTTCCAATCTCTGGGGATCTCAGACGTTACGAAAGAGAGGTTGAACAGGCTAGTAATAGGGGTTGCGACAATTTCGGCGGCACATTTTTGAAAGAAAGGGTCCAGATTGTCTAGCCCAGCTGATTTGTAGGGGTCCAGATATGTCAGCTCTTTCAGAACATCAGCTGTCTGAATTTGTGTAAAGGAGAAGCGGGGGGGGGGGGGCATGGGCAAGTTGCAGCGGAGGGTGCAGAGCTGGTGGCTGGGGTCGTGGTAGCCAGGTGGAAAGCATGGCCAGCCGTAGCAAAATGCTTGTTGAAATTCTCGATTATTGTAGATGTATTGTTTTTGTGCTGGTCAAGGGCAGTCAAGTCTGAGGAGAACCAGGGGCTATATCTGTTCTTAGTTCTGAATTTTTTGAATGGGGCATGCTTATTTAAGATTGAGAGGAAAGCACTTTTAAAGAACAACCAGGCATCCTCTACTGACGGAATGAGGTCAATATCCATCCAGGATACCCGGGCCAGATCAATTAGAAAGGCATGCTCGCTAAAGTGTTTTAGGGAGCGTTTGACAGTGATGAGGGGTGGTCGTTTGACCGCGGACCCATTACGGACGCAGGCAATAAGGCAGTGATCGCTGAGATCCTGGTTGAAGACAGCGTAGGTGTATTTAGAGGGTAAATTTGTCAGGATGATATCTGTGAGGGTGCCCATGTTTACAGATTTTGGGTTGTACCTGGTAGGTTCGTTGATAATTTGTGTGAGATTGAGGGCATCTAGTTTAGATTGTAGGTTGGCCGGGGTGTTAAGCATATCTCAGTTTAGGTCACCAAGCAGTACGAACTCTGAGGATAGATGGGGGGCAATCAGTTCACATATGGTGTCCAGGGCACAGCTCGGGGCTGAGGGGGGTCTGTAGCAAGTGGCAACAGTGAGAGACTTATTTCTGGAAAGGTGGATTTTTAGAAGTAGAAGCTCAAACTGTTTGGGCACAGACCTGGATAGTATGATAGAGCTCTGCAGGCTATTTCTACAGTAGATTGCAACCCCACCCCCTTTGGCATTTCTATCGAGACGGAAAATGTTGTAGTTGGGGATGGACATTTCTGAATATTTTTTTATTTAACCCATCTTGAAGAATCCAAAGGGTCTGTTTCATAGTCATTTTATCAATGGAAATGTCCATAAACTGTATGTTAGGTGAGTTATGTACTGCGCAGGTGAATTCAGTTTTCCTATGAATGCAACTATTTTATTATTTCTATTCTTTATTTATCCATGTGAATCTGGATGAGATAGATATCTATTTACATGGGAGCACTGGCACAATTGCCATTGTGTGAAATACTCTATTTTGTTTACTGTCTTGTCTGCGAGGGAATTCAAGCATCCATATCAAGTATAGTTGAGGGATAAGATTGGTGGGGGCTTTGTGGTTAACAAGGCTTTGGCATTTTCTAGTTTGAAAAATTAATTGATTTCAAACCTACTTTAACCTCATATTAATGTTGATGCTGTATTCTTGACCTCACAGAAAGGGTAATGCTGCATACTTTGACCTCATTATATGGAGTTCAATTACTGCACACGACTCCAATTGTTCAGCTTCTATTGGGTTTTATAATGAGGAAACACATTATATTGTAATCCAGCTTGTGCGCGACAGCCAAGTGAGCAGGGGTTTGAAAGACATACTGATGTGAAAGGGATGGAGCCTGTAATATCACTCCCCTGGATGCTCTACCTGCCTTAAAGTAGCTGCCCAGTGTTTCCAGCTTTCTATGAAATATGACCTATAATGACTTAGAATATGGGTGAAATAGTTTTCCTTACAAAAAATTGTAATGAAATATGTTAAAAAGCAGCTTTTTTTGTGCTGGAATGGTGTGGGCATATACCGGTCATTAAAGATAACCCATGTTCTATGAGGAAATAGCAAGCATTTTTTAAACAGTCTGCTGAGATACAAGTTTGAGGTGGGGTTTTTCAAGTGTTTTTTCTCCAATTTATGCTTTGGCCACAAATACAACTATAGGATGAGTCAATAACATTATTTGGATATGAGTTAAAGATGCAATATGTAACTTTTTGGGCGACCCGACCAAATTCACATAGAAACGTGTGTTTTAGGGCTGTCATTCTCATTGAAAGCAAGTCTAAGAAGCAGTAGATCTGTTCTATGTGCGCTATATCTATGCTTTCTGTTCTTAAGTTTAGTTTATTGCGTCTTTTACTTTTGGTTTTGTACACCAGCTTCAAACAGTGGAAAATAAAATATTTTTGGTTATGGAAAATATATTTCACAGCGGTTTAGATGGTACACTGGTTCTCTACACTATACTTGCTTGTTTTGTCACATAAACTGAAATTAGGTGAACTGTTAGAATTTTTGACCGGGAAATGTCTGAGCGATTTCTGCATAGTGCATCTTTAACAGAATATGAATTTTTCTAAGTGAGATTTTCACTGGGAAGTTACTTTAACTGTCCACTGCCAACATCTAGTCACCACTGATAACACCCACTGTGTTTCAGCTGGGGCTTTTATCAGGAGTAGATACCATTCTGTTAGTAATATGAGGCACTGATGTTCTAGCCTAGTCTCAGATATGTTAGTGCTTTAGCCAATCCCTCTGACTGTGGCCTTCATGCCATATGTATGGCATAGCATGAGATGACAATGATAATCAGAGGAGTTGGCTACTAAAGCACATACAGATGGGACCAGTCTACTGATATTCTGGTTGATTTCACTTTGAGAAGTGATTAATACTACTAGTTGATACTTGTAGCTTGTAGTTCTAGTCAATAATTCTGGATATTCAATCAATATAATTGTGAATATTACTGGAATATTTATTGATCAACTTACTTCTAAATGAGGATCAGAACAGGCTTCGTAAATAATTTCCTATACCTCCAAACAGTACAGCAATTGTGTCAGGAACAGCACTCTTGGACATCTTGATAGGTTGAGCAGTGTTATAGTAGTTTCTCTGTTTATTGTGCTCCGAGCTGGCAGAGGATGCACAGCTTTATGACTATTCCATTTGACAATCTGCATGAAACAGTAGCTTATTATGAGGTGAAGAAAGGGATTTGTGTGCTGTGTTTTAGCTCTAAGCTGTCTGCTCCTCTGTTCTGATGTCCGTTATGGTGGTTATACAAGAAGTTAAGCAAAGGCAATGCACTGTGTCCAGACAGAGTAGAGCAGAGTATAATGGGATTCTTACAGACAGGAAGTGTTTCAGCCAAGAAGGTTACATCCAAATACAAAGAACCAGGCTGCTAAGAAGGACAATGTAAGCCTATGTATTTTTGGAAGTTGAAGACCTAGCCTTATTACATTGTGAGCTATGGTAGTTCCAGTCCTTTTATAGGTAGCTATTGTATGTTCTTCCTTACAACAGTTTTGAACGTTTCTGTTCCCATTAATGAATGTGCTGGACCCTGAGAGGGACTGTTGTAATGCTGTCATGGTGTGAACTGGCTCTTGGTACCCTGTGTACCTTTCTATTCAAGCAATAGACTGCTTGTGGCAGGACAATGAGAGAAGGACATCCAAGTTGAAAATCCATAATAAAGAAATGTCTGGTAGATCATGTCTGTAAAAACCTTTATTACTGTTGAAGTTCATGATTAACATTTACATTTGTGTCATTTAGCAGATGCTCTTATCCAGAGCGACTTACAGTTAGTGAGTGCATACATTTTTCATACTGGCCCCCCGTGGGAATCGAACCCACAACCCTGGCGTTGCAAGCGCCATGCTCTACCAACTGAGCTACAGGAGGCCATTAATTAGGACACCTGTAGTCATTACTCAAGCATTACAAATACAGTAAAATACAATATCTGATCATTATACAATAGCTTATGTAATAACTCATTCTCTCATTCTCCTAACTCTGTTGAGGCATAATTTATTGTCAGTGTTGAACCTACCTTTGTCTCATAAGTCTGTGCTATTATTACCATCATAAGATATCACTATAGGTGGATGCTATGATGTATGTATCCTGTTAAGTATAGGTATACATCATTCAGGAAAGCTAATCAATGGTCAGTTATCTGACCTCCATTGCTCATCACGCATCATTTGATACACTATCATGCCATGTCTGTCTCCATTTTACTGAGTCACACTACAAATTAAAGACATTGCCCAACAACGAAAAGCCTCTCTTAGAACAGCCCTCAGGCTACAAAGCTATTTCAAGCTGTAATATGTAACTTTTTGTGTTATAGAGCTGTCATTCTCATTGAAAGCAAGTCTAAGAAGCGGTAGATCTGTACTATGTACACTATTTCTATGCTTGCCATTCTTAATTTTCGTTTTTGCATCTTTTACTTTTGGTTTTGTACACCAGCTTCAAATAGCTGAAAATACAATATTTTTTATTTTGGAAAATAGATTTCACAGCAGTTTAGATAGTACAATGATTATCTACACTATACTTGCTTGTTTTGTCGCATAAACTGAAATTAAGTGAACTATTCGAATTTTTTAAACCAGGAAATGGTGGAGCGATTCCTGCATAGTGCAGCATTAAATGGTGCGTATGTCATTCATTTGTAGTGTTCGATGGTGAAATGTTGATTAGGAGACAGATAATCCAGGCTTGCTGAGGATAGCTTCTAATGTGGTCTTCATGTGGAGGAGAACGAGAATGTCATGCCTAGGTTCTGCAGTGGTTTATATGAGAGAGGCGGAGCTCCCCTGTCACTTCTGGAACCTGTCTTTCTTTGACAGATGTGGTGTCATTGGAGCTTCTGTGCTTGGTCACGCCCAAGGCGTTTCCCATAGTGAGATACAGTACCTAACTCTGTTATTAGAGAACTGGGGTTATGCAAGTAACCTTACGTCTTCATAAGGTTATGGTGTGTGATTGAGGTGGTCCAAATTAATGACTGATTTTGCAACCAGCTCATCCAGCTGTTGCTAAAAGAAATACATCTTGTCAATATGAAAAGTGAGGAAATATAGCTTGAATCTTCAGGGAGAGGGATTAATTAGAGGACGCTGATTGAAATAAAGATAAGATATTAAATGTGACCCACTGACAAATCCAGGCTTAAGTCTCAGACCTTATTTTTCAGAAAGTGAAGAAAATAAAATATTCTGGTCTCATATTGATTTCTTGATCCTAGTGTTTTGGAACCTATGCTTATTGCATTGCTCAAGCGTGTCTTTGAAATGTAGTATTACAATTCAGTAAGCAAGAACTGAAGAAGACTTTCAATGCTGCTTCTGCCGCTGTTTAGATAGTGAAATGCCAACAAGAGCCTGTTTGCGGCATAATGGGATGGTGTGGGTTGGTATTATATACTATACTCCATGAATAAACATGTATTTACTCAGGGGACATGGGATCATTGCAGCTTGTTTTCTAGAGAAGCTTTGCAAATTGTACATTGCATTACTTAGCTTGTCATATTGCTGTATTACCTTTGTAACGAGTGTACACAGCTTTTCCAGAGGCAGCTTCTGACATTTGCCTCAGACTTGTTCTGTATTCTTCTCTCAGACTCTGTGGCAAGCTGCATACTGTACATCCTACTGCCTGCCCTCACTCTGTACCATTTACATCTCTACTTCCTCTCCCTGCTACTGAAAACCAAATACCTATCCCATTTGGCACTTTTTATGCAATGACAAGGTCCATAAGAGGAACAGCTTTGAGACAGTGTAAACATTCTGAGATAACCCTCAGTGCGGTTTTAAATGTATTTGTAATTGATTGAATTGGGGCCTCTGATGACAGAACTCTCAGCCACAGAGGACAAGTAGATAATAGTCCATCACTGATTTAAACATACCTTTATTCTCACTCGACAAAATAACGAAGGCTAAAAAATCAGCACATGAAACAGTTAGCTGTTGACAAAGTCTGTGCAAAAGACTTTGAGAGATCCTAAAAAAGAGGAACTATCTTATAAGCTTATTGTTTAATTTGAGTTACTTTGAATAATCACTAGTTTTGAGATGCACACAGATATTATTCCGTCCTCTCCAAAAACGTGTTGTATTTTGGGGTTGGTGTTGAGCAGGGAAGATGAGAGGGAAATTTATAATTACAATTTAAACAATGCAGCAATTAATTGTGTCAGTTGCTGAATAAATCCATAATTGGATCATATTTGTCTTTCAACAGCAGAAGCATGACTATATGAAATCATATTCAAAGACTGACGATAACAAAATGACCACGTTTCAAAGTTCACCATTAACTACTTTTCTACCAAACATAGAAAGCAGTTTCCTGTCCTGATTGAAATTAGTAAGTATTATATTGTCTGTAGGTCAGCAGGGTACAGTAAGCTAATGTTTTAAAAGTACTGCCATGGGACACTGTGTCTCTGGATGGCATTGATTTTATTTTTATCCCCTGCAACTACTCCCCTCCCCCCCATTCCCTCCATCTTCTCTTCTGCTCTCTACATCGATGGCCTGGAGCACTCAGATAATTACTATCCCTCTGAAACAATGCAGGCTCTTCAGGTTTGGGTACTGATTCCATGGCGATACCCCTGGTATTTCTGCTGGGGAATAAAACACATGTTTTTTTTTTACACCTTATCTCCTGCTGTGGCATGCAACGTTTATGAACATAGAAGTGAATTGGTATTATTATGAGTAGGTGTGCCACTGTATGTTCAAGAGGGAGCTACCAAAATAGGCTTAAAAATAGGTGTGTCTGGTACTGCATGGGTATGGGAATGCATGTCAGTAGTAATTACTGTGTGCCAAACATGAAAATCTGTGCTATTTTTGCTATTTTTTCTCTGTAGCTTTTCAGGGAATAGAATAGGCTCCAGCTTGACTGGGAGGGAGAAGAAAGGAGTAATGTGTTTTTTTAAATGATAGAATGTCTGAACTAGCCCATCAGCACTTAAAACCAAGGCTGTGCATTGAGAGTTACACTGTACATGTAATGTTTTTGTTTGTTTTTTTTTGGGGGGGGGGGGGGTGAAAGATAATATTGAGTCAGTTTATAACTCAATCATCTAATTAATTAATTGATGTATACTTTCAAAGTAATCTCTTTGTTCACATTCAAGGCTTAATTTCTGATACATTCATATTTTTTTTAAATCTAAATATACATGAGTGATGGTCTACAGTAGGCTACACACTGCCGTGAAGGTTAACATTTTGAAAAGCATTGCCCTAGTCCTTGACATGTTATCAGAAGTGAGGCATGCCATCATATTCCTTCAATTCCCTTAAAGCTAGAATACTTAGTTGCTACATCCATTTTAGGACTTAAAAGTTAATGATATACAGTGGGGAGAACAAGTATTTGATACACTGCCGATTTTGCAGGTTTTCCTACTTACAAAGCATGTAGAGGTCTGTAATTTTTTATCATAGGTACACTTCAACTGTGAGAGATGGAATCTAAAACAAAAATCCAGAAAATCACATTGTATGATTTTTAAGTAATTAATTTGCATTTTATTGCATGACATAAGTATTTGATCACCTACCAACCAGTAAGAATTCCGGCTCTCACAGACCTGTTAGTTTTTCTTTAAGAAGCCCTCCTGTTCTCCACTCATTACCTGTATTAACTGCACCTGTTTGAACTCGTTACCTGTATAAAAGACACCTGTCCACACACTCAATTAAACAGACTCCAACCTCTCCACAATGGCCAAGACCAGAGAGCTTTGTAAGGACATCAGGGATAAAATTGTAGACCTGCACAAGGCTGGGATGGGCTACAGGACAATAGGCAAGCAGCTTGGTGAGAAGGCAACAACTGTTGGCGCAATTATTAGAAAATGGAAGAAGTTCAAGATGACGGTCAATCACCCTCAGTCTGGGGCTCCATGCAAGATCTCACCTCGTGGGGCATCAATGATCATGAGGAAGGTGAGGGATCAGCCCAGAACTACACGTCAGGACCTGGTCAATGACCTGAAGAGAGCTGGGACCACAGTCTCATCGAAAACCATTAGTAACACACTACGCCGTCATGGATTAAAATCCTGCAGCGCACGCAAGGTCCCCCTGCTCAAGCCAGCGCATGTCCAGGCCCGTCTGAAGTTTGCCAATGACCATCTGGATGATCCAGAGGAGGAATGGGAGAAGGGCATGTGGTCTGATGAGACAAAAATAGAGCTTTTTGGTCTAAACTCCACTCACCGTGTTTGGAGGAAGAAGAAGGATGAGTACAACCCCAAGAACACCATCCCAACCGTGAAGCATGGAAGTGGAAACATCATTCTTTGGGGATGCTTTTCTGCAAAGGGGACAGGACGACTGCACCGTATTGAGGGGAGGATGGATGGGGCCATGTATCGCGAGATCTTGGCCAACAACCTCCTTCCCTCAGTAAGAGCATTGAAGATGGGTCGTGGCTGGGTCTTCCAGCATGACAACGACCTGAAACACACAGCCAGGGCAACTAAGGAGTGGCTCCGTAAGAAGCATCTCAAGGTCCTGGAGTGGCCTAGCCAGTCTCCAGACCTGAACCCAATAGAAAATCTTTGGAGGGAGCTGAAAGTCCGTATTGCCCAGCGACAGCCCCAAAACCTGAAGGATCTGGAGAAGGTCTGTATGGAGGAGTGGGCCAAAATCCCTGCTGCAGTGTGTGCAAACCTGGTCAAGACCTACAGGAAACGTATGATCTCTGTAATTGCAAACAAAGGTTTCTGTACCAAATATTAAGTTCTGCTTTTCTGATGTATCAAATACTTATGTCATGCAATAAAATGCAAATGAATTACTTAAAAATCATAGAATGTGATTTTCTGGATTTTTGTTTTAGATTCCGTCTCTCACAGTTGAAGTGTACGTATGATAAAAATTACAGACCTCTACATGCTTTGTAAGTAGGAAAACCTGCAAAATCGGCAGTGTATCAAATACTTGTTCTCCCCACTGTATACTGTACCTATTAATTCTTGAGGAGTATAACTTATAAATGCCTCATGAGCTTAGCTCAACTGTTGTACCCCATTAGAACCCAAAATATAAGCTTGTTTTATGCCAATGTTTGTAAACAAAGTAAATGTAAACAAACCTCAAATATAGCCTCAAAACATAGTTAAAACTATAATTTTGATATCATGAATGGTCAGGGCCAATTCCATGGTAACAGAGTGACACTGAGACTCAGACTTTTCACATTAAAATGTATGTCAAACAAAAACCAATGATTGCAAAGTTAAACATTGGTTTTTGTTTGACATACATTTTAAAGTCTCAATGTCACTCTTTTACCGTATAATTGCCCTCAATTCTTGCACACATAGCTCTCGCTTTGAATTTGAGAGTGGTTACATTTCTCCATGTCCATACCTCATCTTTTTACCAAAACACAGGTGGGGTGAAAGCTTTGTTATTGTTTCAATTAAGGATTCCAGCTTTAATATTTAACCAATGTGCAGTAGATAGTCCTTTATTAGCACTCGAGAAAAGTACTGTCTTTGTATCTTCTCATGGTATTCATTTCACCTGTCTCTTGTTATACAGAGTGAAGACCAAGAAAGGTACCACAAGGATTCCATACATTTGTGATTGGATGTGAGTGTACTTTGACCCCAGAAATCTGATGATGATGTTGCTATGGAAACTGCTGGTGCTGCAGTCACTCATGGGGTGCCTGGCAGGTAACGTACCTTATTAAGAACTTTTGATGCACGCTATTTTTGTGAAGTTTTGTATCCTTATTCTTATGTATTTAGGGCAGGTTGCAGTGTGAAAACCATAGTTTAGAATGAAGCTAACTCAAATTACACCTGCCACAGGCAAACATAAATCATAATGTTTTTCCATTACGATACAAATAATGAGGTTGTTAAATGTATTTAATAAGAAAGGGGGTTGCAATTTCAATTTAATCCTCCAGAAACGACAGAACAAATAATGCAACAAATATTGTGGTTAAATTCAAATATACTAATTGACAAAAAACCTTTATTTTTTGACAGAATGTTTAAAAAAGGTATAATCTTCGTAAATGATATCATCGGTAGGACTGGTGGAGTTATGTCGCACATGCAGCTAACAAAAACATATGGAAATGTCTGCTCTACCCAAAATTACAACCAAATAATTGCAGCCTTACCGCAAAAGTGGAAGAGGAAAGTGGAAGGGGGAGAAAGTAAGGAACTTGTCTGTCGGCCTTGCATTAAAGAACATAATTGGTTAAGGAAAACTGTGATAAATAAAAAAGTATATCAGTTTCACTTAAGGACCAAAGGATTGACAGCCGTCCCATATAGATTGCAAAATAGTTGGGAAGAGATCTTTGACGTACCGATCCCATGGCATAGTGTTTATGAACTGACACGCAAAACGACACCGGATTCAAAAATTTGAATCTTTCAATTTAAATTATTATATAAAATTCTTGTTACCAAAATAATGTTATTTATATGGGGGATACAATCTTCCCAGCTCTGCAGATTTTGCTGTGAAGAGACAGAATCATTAGATAATTTGTTTTGGTTCTGTCCATTTGTAGCATGTTTTTGGACACAGGTCCAGGAATGGCTAAAGTATTGCAATATTTACCTGGAGCTAACCTTGCAGATAGCATTACTGGGTGATCTGAAAAGTCATAGTCAATCAATCAATAATATAATAATACTTTTAGCAAAAATGTTTATTTTTAATTCACAATCTGTAGAAGCAATGAGAATAGAAAGGTTCAGAACTTTTGTAAAACATCACAGTACGGTTGAAATATATACAGTGGGGAGAACAAGTATTTGATACACTGCCGATTTTGCAGGTTTTCCTACTTACAAAGCATGTAGAGGTCTGTAATTTTTATCACAGGTACACTTCAACTGTGAGAGACAGAATCTAAAACAAAAATCCAGAAAATCACATTGTATGATTTTTAAGTAATTAATTTGCATTTTATTGCATGCCATAAGTATTTGATACATCAGAAAAGCAGAACTTAATATTTGGTACAGAAACCTTTGTTTGCAATTACAGAGATTATACGTTTCCTGTAGGTCTTGACCAGGTTTGCACACACTGCAGCAGGGATTTTGGCCCACTCCTCCATACAGACCTTCTCCAGATCCTTCAGGTTTCGGGGCTGTCGCTGGGCAATACAGACTTTCAGCTCCCTCCAAAGATTTTCTATTGGGTTCAGGTCTGGAGACTGGCTAGGCTTCTCCAGGACCTTGAGATGCTTCTTACGGAGCCACTCCTTAGTTGCCCTGGCTGTGTGTTTCGGGTCGTTGTCATGCTGGAAGACCCAGCCACGACCCATCTTCAATGCTCTTACTGAGGGAAGGAGGTTGTTGGCCAAGATCTCGCGATACATGGCCCCATCCATCCTCCCCTCAATACGGTGCAGTCGTTCTGTCCCCTTTGCAGAAAAGCATCCCCAAAGAATGATGTTTCCACCTCCATGCTTCATGGTTGGGATGGTGTTCTTGGGGTTGTACTCATCCTTCTTCTTCCTCCAAACACGGTGAGTGGAGTTTAGACCAAAAAGCTCAATTTTTAGCTCATCAGACCACATTACCTTCTCCCATTCCTCCTCTGGATCATCCAGATGGTCATTGTCAAACTTCAGACGGGCCTGGACATGCGCTGGCTTGAGCAGGGGGACCTTGCGTGCGCTGCAGGATTTTAATCCATGACAGCGTAGTGTGTTACTAATGGTTTTCTTTGAGACTGTGGTCCCAGCTCTCTTCAGGTCATTGACCAGGTCCTGCCGTGTAGTTCTGTGCTGATCCCTCACCTTCCTCATGATCATTGATGCCCCACAAGGTGAGATCTTGCATGGAGCCCCAGACCGAGAGTGATTTTTTTGTTGTTATTCTGTCTCTCACTGTTCAAATAAACCTACCATTAAAATTATAGACTGATCATTTCTTTGTCAGTGGGCAAACGTACAAAATCAGCAGGGGATCAAATACTTTTTTTCCTCACTGTATATATGGTCCTCTGTAGCTCAGCTGGTAGAGCACGGCGCTTGTAACGCCAAGGTAGTGGGTTCGATCCCCGGGACCACCCATACACAAAAATGTATGCACGCATGACTGTAAGTCGCTTTGGATAAAAGCGTCTGCTAAATGGCATATTATTATTTATTATTATTACATGGATGGTGTTAAGAGATAGATGGGAGGTATTGAATAGAGTTGAAGGATGGGACTAATAACAAATAACAACAAATAATAACAAAGATAGCTAATAATGTAAGCATACTGTGTCCATAATAAGTATATAGGTTGTATGTTGGGAGCTTTTGGGAAAGAGCACAGTTAGAAAGATATGGCATATAGAAGCAAACCGGATGGACATCATGAAAATGATCGGAGAGGTTGAGAGTAGAAGAAGTTCAGGAGCAAAAAAATAATAATAATAATATATATATATATATATATATATATATATATATATATATATATATATATATATATATATATATATATATATATATATAATAGAATTATTGTAAAATTAACTCTGTCCATAAGGTGTAGATAGTAAGTATAGACTGGAAGTAGAGGCCTGGGCATTGTTGTTCACTAATTTACTCCAAGTAGGGAAAGGATGGTGGGGTTGAAAAGTAATAAAGGGGAGTATATATATATATATATATATATATATATATATATATATATATATATATATATATATATATAAACATGGGGGATTGGAAGTGATGCAGACAATTGCATTGATAGAAGATACAATCTATCTGCAATATTAAGCTGATCCCCCCCCCCCCCCCCCCCAAAAAAAAAAAAAAAAAAAAATGAAAAAAAAACAACAACAAAAAAGAAAGGGGGTTGTTAAAGTAAATAATTGTACGGAAGGGGTGTCAGTCAGTAAAGGTTGACTGCAGTTAGTTTAATCACTATGAGTATAAAGGAGGAGATTGTGGCATCCACATTACTCTTACAGAATTTCCATGTGGGCGAGGATATTGGAAATGTTATCAAAACCTAGTGGATGACAACCTGTTTTTAACCAACTTTTTCCTGCTTAACATCGGTACAGCAGATCCCCTTATTGTATGGGACACTGTTAAATGTGCCTTCAGAGGTCATGCAAGTCAATGCTCATCTTTAAAACAAAAACTATTTTAGTCAAAATAGTTAATATTAACAAAGGAAATAGAGGAAATAACAGTACAAATGGATAGCAATAAAAAACGGGACCATAGAGGCACAGAATAAGTTAGAGGAAAAACAAAAGAAATTGAATAACTTATTTGGGAACGATCAAGTATAATATATTATTACAAATAAATCGAATTGGATTGAAAATGGTGAAAAATGCACCAAATTATTTTTGAATCTTCAACATATAAATGCTACCTAAAATCATTTACAGAAACTTACAAATGACGGAGTCATCCATGATTGTTTACAGACAGATCATTTCACTTATAATTCACTGTGTCATAATTCCAGTGGGTCAGAAGTTTACATACACTGAGTTGACTGTGCCTTTAAACAACTTGGAAAATTCCAGAAAATGATGTCATGGTTTAGAAGCTTCTGATAGGCTAATTGACATCATTTGAATCAATTGGAGGTGTACCTGTGGATGTATTTCAAGGCCTACCTTCAAACGCAATGTCTCTTTGCTTGACATCATGGGAAAATCAAAAGGCATCAGCCAAGTCCTCAGAAAAGAAATGGTAGACCTCCACAAGTCTGGTTCATCCTTGGGAGCAATTTCCAAACGCCTGAAGGTACCACGTTCATCTGTGCAAACAATAGGGAGGGAAATGTATGTGGAAACATGGAATGAAGTTTTGAGGGAGCTTGCAATTGCCATGCTGACTGCAGGATTGTCCGCCAGAGAATTGAATGTTAATTTCTCTACCATAAGCCGCCTCCAACGTCCAAACGGCCTCACAACCGCAGACCACGTGTAACCACGCCAGCCCAGGACCTCCACATCTGGCTTCTTCACCTGCGGGATCGTCTGAGACCAGCCACCCGGACAGCTGATGAAACATGAGTATTTCTGTCTGTAATAAAGCCCTTTTGTAGGGAACAACGAATTTTGATTGGCTGGGCCTGGCTCCCCAGTGTGTGTGGGCTGTGCCCCTGCCCAGTCATGCGAAATCCATAGATTAGGGCCTAATGAATTGATTTCAATTGATTGATTTCCTTATATGAACTGTACCTCAGTAAAATCGTTGAAGTTGTTGCATGTTGTGTTTATATTTCTGTTCAGTACAGTTGGGAAGAGATTTTCGATGTGCCGATTCCATGGCACATGGATTATGAACGCTTGATTCAAAATGTAAAGTTTTTCAATTTACATTATTATACATTCTTGCCACAAACAGAATGTTATGTATATGGGGAATACAACTATCTCAGCTCTGCAGATTTTGCTACAAAGAGACATTAGATCACTTATTTTGGTGTTGCCGCTAAGTAGCTTGCTTCTGGTCACAGATTCAGGAATGGCTGAAAAATCACAACATTTATCGAAAAATTTACCCTACAAATACCACTGTTGGGAAATCTGGAAATCCATAGTCAATCAATCAACAATATAATATTACTTTTAGTAAAACATTTTATATTTAACTTACAATCTGTAGATACTATGCGATTAGAAATTCATGTGAAACATCACAGCACAGTTGAAAAATATATTGCACATTGAAATCATAAGAGGGCAGTTTACGGAGATAGGTGGGATGGACTGAGAGTAGCTGAGGGGTGGATTTAAAATCTCATGTTCTATAATAGTTATGACTGAAAATACAATGCATAATGTATAAGTACTATCTATCCAGATGTAATGTATATCAAATGTCTTTATTCTTGCTATGTAACTACTGTAAAATATTTAATATAAAAAGGGCTATGTATGTAAAATGTGTGTAGAATGTACCTGTAACTACAAAAGAAAAAGCGGTAAAAACAAAGTTTATATTTGTCCCAAAAAATATAATAAATAAAAACATGGACTCTAAAAAAATATGTAACAAAAATAAAAAGACAGTTGAATGTCTATTGTGGACTAATATATTGTGCACTAAGGGAATAAGGCCTTACAAAGAACACTGCCCATCATGGATGCCCTCCTGTGTGTACTCGAATACCTACTCTCACCCCCTGAGCATGAGGGGAATTATAGAACCTGAAAGCATTACCTCATGACGAAGTTTAATGGTTTATATCTGTTTCTTTGGTGTGCATAGATACTGAATACTAGGCTTTCAGAAAATTTATTATTTTCTGAATCTTTAACAAACTGTTGACTTGATTGTTTCATAAAGGACAATGGAGGATGGTAATCAGAAAATGATCAAGGCCCAATATCAGGGTCATATCATTGATTCGCAGTGTCATATTATTGATACTCAGAGTCAAATTTTGATAAGAAGTGTCATATTTTGGATGATTTGTTGATGTTTATTCCAGAAAGAATAAATAATAATAATAATAACACTGCACCATGCTTAAACAGTATAATTTACTGCAGAGTCAAGGGCATAAAGTTGAAATATTAGACAATAACAGATGAAAATAGAAGCTTTGGACTTCTACTGTCATGATCGAATGATTGACACTTTAGCAGTAGCTCTATTTGAAATAATTTGGTTTGTTGAACAGATAAGCTCTCCTGATTCTGGCAAAATATACATAATTAGGTTAAGTATAGATAAAAGGTAATTGATAGCATTAACATTGATATAAAAGATTCATTGTTTTGTAACTCCTGTCAATATATGTTTTGATGTCAGATGCTAGTTCTTTAGGTTATATAATAAAGGTCAAAGGTTGTTGGTGACGTCTGCGTTGTGGATGGTGACATTTTTAAAAGTGCACACATGACTGCTGACCTAAGTGAAGTGGTGAGTAGATTGCGTTCTTCCAGTCATAGCAATGACAATTAAGTCAGTGCACACTCTGTATGAAAGACGTTGGTTAGTTCTTGTGAAGATTAAAGATGCTATGAACATGAAAGAACCCCTGCTTTCATCCATGCTTATCCGTAATGGAAGTGTGTTTTTGTTAATTGAATTAATCCCTACATCAAACCTAATACAATAATCAGAAGAGGTATTATACTATCCCCCTTGAACTCAGTCATCACTGTCCACAGAGCCATTGAAAATCTTTGAGGGGGAAATATAGATTCATGGGGAGTAGTTCTGTTCTCACTCTCTGCCTTTAAAGCTGCAGTGAAAGAAACACAGTAAGACATACTCTCTAATTGATATACAGTATAACAGGGGGATATGAATCACACATAAATCCTTATTCATGTACAGTAAAACTGAATTATAGCTTCATTATACAATGGGTGCCCGTTGTTCCCCCCCAGGGCTCTCCTGCATTGATCACATTTTGATGGAGGGCTTTAATTTGTCTTTCTTGCAAATTGGTGGGGTCAACAGTGAACATCAGTTGGATTTCTCAGAGTGTTTAATCAAGAGGCATTGTCCTAATCAAGATGAAGAAAAGGCTGATGAAGCATTATGCTCTGGCTCTAGTATACCCTCCCATTCATTACTCAATCCAACACTAGACTGTTTTGAGACAGCAAACCTTTCTTATTCTCATGATTGGGAGTTGGGATTTGATTGTAAAGGATTCTGCCCACTGGGCATAGACGTCAATTCAACAACTATTCCATGTTGGTTCAAAGTAATTTCATTGCAATGACATGGAAACAACATTGATTCAACCAGTATGTGCCCAGTGGGTGCAGACTGCATACTTGTTTTTGGTTCTTATAATGTCATTCAAATCAGACTCTGGTGGTCACTCAGCATCACTCAGGAGTTAGCACTGGCTGATTGACCAACGTCTTATAAGCATAGATTGTTGCCAGCACAGTACTCATATAGCAAAGCTAGCAGAGCCACTGTCGCTATGGCGAGAATTCATGATTTGTGAGAGAAACAGTTTTTGCCCTTGATGTGTTTGTCTTTGAGTACCATCACATAAACTATACTGTACTGTAATTATGTCAACCAAAGGAATACTTTACCTGTTGTTCCAAATTACAAAATTCCAAATGTAGTATAATAACTATCATTATGTCTTTAATGGTAATTGTCCTTTTGGTTTAACAAGCACATCGGCTTTTATCCATCCAGGTAAGACCAGGTTCTATAGTTATTTTTTATCTTTGAAAGGCGTGATCCCAGTTTGCCATGTACTGTAAGGCACTTGTCTTTCATTACGTGCAGTAGCTGTCAGAATGCAGCTTGTGAAACTGACTGAAAAGGTCAAGCAACCTGGCGAATGCCAGCGAAAGGGAAGGTTACCACTGAAAAGGCAAGGATTCACAGTCAGAATACACTGAATGTGTTGAGGGGGCCGTAATGATCTCTGTCCCCTGCTAGGCTTGTTCCTTTGTTCTGCTATTGTGCCTCCACAGTGATGGCTCCTGTTTCCCCTGCCTGCACGTCACTCTTACCCTCCCTGTTAGCGTCTGATTAGCCCACCGTAGCGCCGCACTCTTCCCCAGGACACGCTCAGAATCCTGATGCCCTGCCTGTTACTCCTGTTTACTCCACCATGATGACGACCCATGCCCTTACTTTAATTCATCCTTTACTTTAGACCCTTAGCACAGTTACGCTAAGCAGTACTAATGGTACTTATGAACTCAGCCCTGATGGCTTGACGTTTTGCTGCCTGTCGCAGAACCATTTGATTTCCACATCTGAGATGCTTACTGTGCTCGTGGAGAATAAAAATATCGTACTCCAGGTGGCCTCAGTGTTTTACAGAGGTCTTTACAAAGGTTCCAGTGCCTTGTAAATGAAAAAGGACATTAAAGAGACATTGTGCACACAAAGGAGTTCTCTATGGTTAAATGGTGAATCATTTTGCATTTGAACATGCCAAGGTCTGAGTGAGATGACCTTCACATCTCCAGGGACATTACTGTAGTAGTATTCCTGTCTCTGTGGAAGTCCACCTGTTGTTAGAACCATAACCTCGTCCCTAGGCTATTGCGCACAGCGCATATAGGACTGGGATATCAACCACTCAAAGTTGGCCTTAGTGGGAGTGACCATAGAATTCTATGGGAGTGACCTTACTGAGTAAAGTATTTGTCATCATTACATTTTAGTGAATCACATGACTGCAAGGCTTGTGCTTGCGTTGTGCTAGCGTACAGGGGAGGGTTAGAGGAAAGGTGTTATGGGAGATGATTGGTTGGTAGATTAAGCCGATTAAGTCAATGCCTATGCATTAAGGCCAAGTTTGACCCGTTGGTCCACCAGACTCTTCGCGCATTCGGGCAGAAGTGCCTGGGAACGAGATTATTAGAATCCAGAAAAGAACATGGAACAAAATAATCCTTTCAAAGCATGAATGTACTCTCAGGGTTTATACTGCTGCTTCTCGCAGAAGCGTCACTAAAATGATGCCTGACATTCCTGATCACTTCTCAGAATGAGGATGTTGCATCAGCTTTGGTTGCTCTCTTATGCTTTCTCAACTGTGCCTATATACAGTCGTGGTCAAAAGTTTTGAGAATGACACAATATTAATTTTCACAAAGTCTGCTGCCTCAGTTTTTATGATGGCAATTTGCATATACTCCAGAATGTTATGAAGAGTGATCAGATGAATTGCAATTAATTGCAAAGTCCCTCTTTGCCATGAAAATGAACTTAATCCCCCAAAAACATTTCCACTGCATTTCAGCCCTGCCACAAAAGGACCAGCTGACATCATGTCAGTGATTCTCTCGTTAACACAGGTGAGAGTGTTGACGAGGACAAGGCTGGAGATCACTCTGTCATGCTGATTGAGATAGAATAACAGACTGGAAGCTTTAAAAGGAGGGTGGTGCTTGAAATCCTTGTTAACCATGGTTACCTGCAAGGAAACACGTGCCGTCATCATTGCTTTGCACAAAAAGGGCTTCACAGGCAAGGATATTGCTGCTAGTAAGATTGCACCTAAATCAACCATTTATCGGATCATCAAGAACTTCAAGGAGAGAGGTTCAATTGTTGTGAAGAAGGCTTCAGGGCACCCAAGAAAGTCTAGCAAGCGCCAGGACCGTCTCCTAAAGTTGATTCAGCTGCGGGATCGGGGCACCACCAGTGCAGAGCTTGCTCAGGAATGGCAGCAGGCAGATGTGAGTGCATCTGCACGCACAGTGAGGCAAAGACTTTTGGAGGATGTCCTGGTGAGAAGAAGGGCAGAGAGGAAGCCACTTCTCTCCAGGAAAAACATCAGGGGCAGACTGATATTCTGCAAAAGGTACAGGGATTGGACTGCTGAGGACTGGGGTAAAGTCATTTTCTCTGATGAATCCCCTTTCCGATTGTTTGGGGCATCCGGAAAAGAGCTTGTCCGGAGAAGACAAGGTGAGCGCTACCATCAGTCCTGTGTCATGCCAACAGTAAAGCATGTGTGGGGTTGCTTCTCAGCCAAGGGAGTGGGCTCACTCACAATTTTTCCTAAGAACACAGCCATGAATAAAGAATGCATGATGGAGCACCTTGCCATGAGGCAAAAGTGATAACTAAGTGGCTCGGGGAACAAAACATCGACATTTTGGGTCCATGGCCAGGAAAGTCCCCAGACCTTAATCCCATTGAGAACTTGTGGTCAATCCTCAAGAGGCGGGTGGAGAAACAAAAACCCACAAATTCTGACAAACTCCAAGCATTGATTATGTAAGAATGGGCTGCCATCAGTCAGGATGTGGCCCAGAAGTTAATTGACAGCATGCCAAGGTGGATTGCAAAGGTCTTGAAAAAGAAAGGTCAACACTGCAAATATTGACTCTTTGCATAAACTTAATGTAATTGTCAATAAAAGCCTTTGACACTTATGAAATGCTTGTAATTATACTTCAGTATACCATAGTAACATCTGACAAAAATATCTAAAAACACTGAAGTAGCAAACTTTGTGAAGACCAATACTTGTGCCATTCTCAAAACTTTTGACCACAACCGTATACATTACCAGTCAAAAGTTTGGACACACCTACTCATTCAAGGGTTTTTCTTTATTTTTACTATTTTTTACATTGCAGAATAATAGTGAAGACATCAAAACTATGAAATAACACATACTGAATCATGTAGTAAACCAAAAAGTGTTTAAAAAAATCAAAGTATATACTTCAAATAGCCACCCTTTGTCTTGATGACAGCTTTGCACAGGCTTGCATTCTCTCAACCAGCTTCACCTGGAATGCTTTTCCAACAGTCTGAAAAAGTTCCCACATGTTGAGATGTGTCTGTGACTTGAACTCGGTGAAGCATTTATTTGGGCTGCAATTTCCGAGGCTGGTAACTCTAATGAACTTATCCTCTGCAGCAGAGTTAACTCTGGGTCTTCCATTCCTGTTGCGGTCCTCATGAGAGCCAGTTTTATCATAGCACTTGATGTTTTTTGCGACTGCACTTGAAGAAACTTTCACAATTCTTGAAATGTTCCGTATTGACTGACCTTCATGTCTTAAAGTAATGATGGACTGTCGTTTCTCTTTGCTTATTTGAGCTGTTCTTGCCATAATATGGACTTGGTCTTTTACCAAATACCCCCCCCCCCCCCCCCCCTACCTTGTCACAACACAACTGATTGGCTCAAACACATCAAGAAGGAAATAAATTCCACAAATAAACTTTTAAGAAGGCACACCTGTTAATTGAATGCATTCCAGGTGACTACCTCGTGAAGCTGGTTGAGAGAATGCCAAGAGTGTGCAAAGCTGTCATCAAGGCAAAAGGTGGCTATTTGAAAATATATTTGGATATTTTTAACACTTTTTTGGTTGCTACATGATTCCATATGTGTTATTTAATAGTTTTCTACAATGTAGAAAATAGTAAAAATAAAGCAAAACCTTGGAATGAGTAGGTGTGTCCAAACTTTTGACTTGTATTGTATATATATATATATATATATATATATAGTATATCTACATTGCATTCGGAAAGTATTCAGACTCCTTGACTTTTTCCACATTTTGTTACGTTACAGCCTTATTCTATAATTGATTAAATTGTATTTCCCCCCCCTTCATCAATCTACACACAATACCCCATAATGAAAAAGCAAGAAAAGTTTTTTTTGAAATATTTGCAAATGTATTAAATATAAAAAACAGAAATATCACATTTACATACGTTTTCAGACCCTTTACTCACTACTTTGTTGAAGCACCTTTGACAGCGATTACAGTGATTACAGCCTCACGTCTTCTTGGTTATGACGCTACAAGCTTGACACACCTGTATTTGGGGAGTTTCTCCCACTCCTCTTTGCAGATCCTCTCAGGCTCTGTCAGGTTGGATGGGGAGCGTCGCTGCACAGCTATTTTCAGGTCTCTCCAGAGATGTTCGATCGGGTTCAAGTCCGGGCTCTGGCTGGGCCACTCAAGGACATTCAGAGACTTGTCCGGAAGCCACTCCTGCGTTGTCTTGGCTGTGTGCTTAGGGTCGTTGTCCTGTTGGAAGGTGAACCTTCACACCAGTCTGAGGTCCTGAGCGCTCTGGAGCATGTTTTCATCAAGGATCTCTCTCTACTTTGCTCCGTTCATCTCTCCCGCGATCCTGACTAGTCTCCCAGTCCCTGCCGCTGAAAAACATCCCCACAGCATGATGCTGCCACCACCATGCTTCACCGTAGGGATGGTGCAAGGTTTCCTCCAGACGTGACGCTTCGCATTCAGGCCAAAGTGTTCAATTTTGGTGTTCTCATGGTCTGAGAGTCCTTTAGGTGCCTTTTGGCAAACTCCAAGCAGGCTGTCATGTGCCTTTTACTGAGGAGTGGCTTCCGTCTGGCCACTCTACTATAAAGGCCTGTTTGGTGAAGTGCTTCAGAGATGGTTGTCCTTCTGGAAGGTTTTCCCATCTCCACAGAGGAGCTCTGCGGAGCTCTGTCAGAGTGACCATCGGGTTCTTGGTCACCTCCCTGACCAATACCCTTCTCCCCCGATTGCACAGTTTGGCCGGGCGGCTAGCTCTAGGAAGGGTCTTGGTGGTTCCAAAATACTTCCATTTAAGAATGATGGAGGCCACGGTTCTCTTGGGGACCTTCAATGCTGCAGAAATGTTTTGGTAACCTTCCCTAGTGCTGTGCCTCGACACAATCCTGTCTTGGAGCTCTTCGGACAATTCCTTCGACCTCATGGCTTGGTTTTTGCCCTGACATGCACTGTCAACTGTGGGACCTTATATAGACAGGTGTGTGCCTTTTCAAATCATGTCCAATGAATTTAATTTACCACAAGTGGACTCCAATCAAATTGTAGAAACATCTCAAGGCTGATCAATGGAAACAGGATGCACCTGAGCTCAATTTCGAATCTCATAGCAAAGGGTCTGAATACTTATGTAAATGTGATATTTAAAAAGCAAAAAAACTGTTTTCGCTTTGTCATTATGGGGTATTGTTTGTATATTAATGAGCTTTTTTAAATTTTTATATCCATTTTAGAATAAGGCTGTAACGTAACAAAATGTGGAAAAAGTCAATGCGTCTGAATACTTTCCGAATGCACTGTATATCTAAAGAAGCCACTAACATTATGTGCACATCCTAAAAGGCATGTTGGTGATTCAAGGTTGCATGACTACCTTCAAAGATTCCTCTTCGGTTCATATTTTTTCTCGGATTTTAATAGGACTGAAGAAGTTGTTTTTAAGATCTTGAAAGACAGAACATGAAAGATCAATAGACATGAATCAGAAGGACGAAGAGGAAAGCCAGTTTTTCACACCAGCTGTTCTGTACATCCTGGTGTTTTCTGTACAGGAACAGCAGCTTAGGACAAATGTTTTCCGGACAGTATGTGTCATATACTGTATAAACATCCACAGGCAATGACTAAAATACAAGCCCACTGCAAATACATTAATTTGATTTTACAAAGTCACTTTACAATGCATCGTTCAGCTATTGAGTTCTTACATTATCTTGTCGTTTTTATCAAGCTCAATACATTTTGTTTTCATGGTTCATACTCAACATTTTCAGGTGACAAATTAAACAGCAGGATGCCACAACAGTCATTTGATGACCAAGTTATTCATGGCTTGTAAAGCAAACCCAGTAGGTGGCATATAGACAAAGCCAATTTTCATAAAACAGTTTTGGTCCTCTGTTTCATTTCATGTTCATGTAAGAGTGCTGTCTCGCCGACCTACTGCTGCTGTTGTGAATAAGTATACTGATATAGCAGTAAATAGCTTGCTCCGGTTACTCTCCTAACCCAACATTGAGAGGGGGGCATAATGGTGTATGTATACCTTCTGTTAGTGTCTTTATCTTTCCCTTGCATTGGGACCCACGCAGCAGGCGCTTCATAACCCTCATCACTTTACATTGAATGGAAATTTACTTTCAGTTTAGAAATGTATAAATCAGTTCCTAAATGTTTACAAAATAAGATTTAATGGAGGGATATTAGTGCCAACAGAACTACATACTATCACAAATAGTCTATTTTATAGAAATTGCTTTCTCTGCAATGTATCTATGCAACTGAAAACCTATTTAAAGTAATTAACACTTAGCATCTTGCACATTAGTCAGAATCTCATGAAATTAATTATAGTTTTTTCCCCCCAGCAGGTCAGGCAAAAGCTCCAGTATTATCTCAAGGAAAAAAGCATTTAGCTTCCTAATGATAGGCTAATCGAAAGTGTGAGTTATAGCATTATTATTCTATTGAACACATTGATCTTTCTAAAGACAGAGGAAGAGAAAACAATCCTCATATATATTAGAACTGAAAGTAATTTTAGGTAGGATACCTTTGTCAACTGGCCCTGAAATTGGCCTGCAGTGTGGTGTGGTGAGCGGCAGTGCTCTTCTCTCACTGATTGATTAAGTTAATTAAAGGTACAATATACAGAAATCGCTCCGTCATTTCCTGGTTGCTAAAATTCTAATAGTTTGCCTAATTTCAGTGTATGTGACAAAACAAACAGTCATTGTGTAGAGAATCATTGTACCATCTAAACCACTGTGAAATATATTTTCCATAACCCAAAATATTTAATTTTCAGCTGTTTGAAGCTGGTGTAGAAAACCGAAAGTAAAAGATGCAAAAACGAAACGTAAGAACGGGAAGCATAGAAATAGTGCACATAGAACATATCTACCGCTTCTTAGAGTTTCTTTCAATGAGAATGACAGATCTATAACTCAAATTTCTACGTGAATTTGGTCGGGTCGCCCAAAAAGTTACATATTGCAGCTTTAAAGCGACAGCACTATAGGGTGTGGTTTGTGTTTACACCATAAGCAGGCGAGAAGGGCCTCTATGCATGAGATGGAAGGATCAATGGATGGAACAAAGCAGGCAAATATGAAGATCCATGTACCATGTAAATGCATCACCGCCACATCTGTGACATAGAAATCACTGTCACTCATGGAAACAAATCGAAATCTATTGTCACCTCAGCATTATGATGAGCTACTGCTTGTTACTGGTTCTGTACTAGCGTTTCTGGCTGTTGATCATCAGTGTGACAATGGTTTGGCTTCCGAAATGTTCTGATGCAGTTTGTAGGAGTGCTTTCCTGTATACTGCTTATCCTATTCATCTCCAAATATGCATTGTGGTACATACAATATTGGGCTGCTTCCTGCCAATCCCAGGTATCCAAATTGATCAGTATCTTATTCAAGTGTTCTCAAGTCCATGTTAGATCGATGTTACATCATTTATTTGAGAATGTTGCTCCTTTCCATTAATAATGCTAATCAATTTGTGAACCACTGATTTCAGAACGATAAGGCATTGTCATCTGAGAGTCTCTAATTATGGGATATTTCTTTTCAAATGCAATGGCTTTCAAATGGGTTCATTTTGTTATATGATTTTCACTTTATAAGTGAACAAGTCTGAAAGGGGTTCTACCTGTAAATGCATTTCCTATATCTGTGTCCCATCTACGGGAGTATGAATATTCCCCCGTCCTACTGAACTACTCAAGTGCAGGAGAGAACCATCCTTTCTAATAGCTCAGCTGAAGCATGAAGGATATGGGCAGATTTCTCAATTCCTTGAACTTGAAACCATATACTGTATGAATTTTTTTTACATTGCCTTTCTCCGGAGAGGCTCGCCTAGACATCCACTCGGGCTCCCAGAGCATGGAGAAATACATTCCCTCAAAAGATCATGTAACCGGTGTATCTGTTTCACTTGTTCCAGCAGTGTATCTGGCACACCTTTCTCTGCTATTATCTCCACGGAGGAGAGAGGAGGAAGAGAGGTCTGTATCTCTATAAATGAACTCCTATGCAGAAGCTCAGTAGTCCAGCAGCTGCTAGAAGACACTTGATTCAGCTGGTCTGGAGCTGTGTTATCTGAGTGACTGTGAAGAGCAGGCTGGGCGTGGCGGTAATATGTGAGACTTAGGTTATGAATTGAGTTGGATGGATAGTGGAGGAATTCACAAATTAGATGCTCCTCTGTGCTGTCACCTGCTATTGGACTAGAGTTTTGTTTTGGGTGGGTGGGGGGGGGGCAAACAGCTATTGCTTTTCACCATTGCCACCAGACAGTCTTGGGTGGTCAAAGGCAACCCTAAATATTGCATGGCAGGTGGGAACATGGAGGGAAAGGGTGGATTCTGAAAACTCTTCAATTCGTACCCAAGTCCGCCTTGGAGCATGTAAAGATATTATTTTGAATGAATGTCCTGACTCTCATTGTCAAATACCAAATTAACTTACGTGCAGCTGGGCAGGTACTACATAAACACCAGGGACCAAGTGCATGTGGGTGTTTATTCAACTGAGAGTTCTAGGAGGCACTTGTAGCTCTACCTGCACAGTGGAAAGCCTGCATGGCGTTAATTGGGCAGTTTCATGTCGGATAAATGGAAAACACAGCAATCTTGAAAGAAAGAGGATCCCAGTTGTGTTTTCCGCTCAATCCACATGATAAGCTTGGGGACCATTGTGGTAGCAATTACAGCCATAATAGACTTTTATGCAATATCATGCAATTATTTTACAATATCATCACAATTATTATCATGTATGTTATTCTTATGCTATGACATTACGCCCTTGAAGCATGTAGACTACAAAGCCTGAATCTATGCTCAACTTTCCATTTTTGTATAGGCCTAACCTCTGCGGTGTCATAAACTCTGAGAAGGCAATCAGTGGATGTCATTTGCATTGTATTCGACTGACCCCAAGGCATAGCTTTGAGGACACAATATGCACTAAATATTCAGCTCATTGGCTTGTTCATAGTGGTAGCTATTGTGGCTTGGGCCAAGGTTTTATAGATCAGGAAAATGCGCATCTAGGGGAAACTGAGTTTTCAAAAACAAATGGGAGTCATACAGTCCTGTTTAATAACATCTGCTATCTTTGCCTACTCTTTCTGTTTAGCATCTAAAGTTTTAATTGGCATGTGGTAAACATCGGACTGGGATTTAAGTTTTCAGGGTCATTGATAAAACATTGAAAACAAATTTGTGAGACATGTAGGAGAAGTCAACGCCATCACCTGGGCTCAGTGAATTTGCATATCTGTTCTGCAGCTCAATGAAAACATTCACAGGGTTGCTAATGCTGGTTGTACATGCATTGTGTTTTAAATGGTGTACTACTGTAGCTTCCATGTACATTTTACACCTGTGATGGAATTGTCTGTGATGGCTAACACTGATGTGTATAGCATGGCTTACAGTGCCTTCAGAAAGTATTCACACCACTTAACTTTTCCACATTTGTGACTCGTTTCAGGAAACGCATCACTACTACACAGGAGAGCCATTTGAACTTAAACTTTTTTATTTTATTAAAATGTGATTTTGGGCAGAAATGCCTTCTGGAACATTTGAACTTTCATGTCCCTTAATAACAAACTTGTATGCCATCTGTAAATATGAATATAATTGTTAAATTACGAGCCTAGTTGGTTTAGCCACAGAAAAAGACAGCAAACTTTCCGCTAGCCATGATTGGCTGAGATAATGAGCGGGCTGGACATGCCGAGAGATCAAGTTTTGAAATCAGTGGAATTAGAGTATGATAGCTAAGGAGATGGAGAAAACACCTCTCTCTGGCTTTTCAAACTAAGGGCAACCATGGAATCCGTGACAGAGATGGAGAAGCGTCCATCCATGTACAGTACCAGTCAAAAGTGTGGATACACCTACTCATTCAAGGGTTTTTCTTTATTTGTACTATTTTCTACATTGTAGAATAATAGTGAAGACATCAAAACTATGAAATAACACATATGGAATCATGTAGTAACCAAAAAAGTGTTTAACAAATCAAAATATTTGAGATTCTTCAAATAGCCACCCTTTGCCTTGATGACAGCTTTGCACACTCTTGGCATTCTCTCAACCAGCTTTACCTGGAATGCTTTTCCAACTGTCTTGAAGGAGTTTCCACATATGCTGAGCACTTGTTGGCTGCTTTTCCTTCACTCTGCGGTCCGACTCATCCCAAACCATCTCAATTGGGTTGAGGTCGGGGGATTGTGGACGCCAGGTCATCTGATGCAGCACTCCATCACTCTCGGTCTTGGTAAAATAGCCCTTACACAGCCTGAAGGTGTGTTGGGTCATTGTCCTGTTGAAAAACAAATGATAGTCCCACTAAGCCCAAACCAGATGGGATGGCGTATCGCTGCAGAATGCTGTGGTAGCCATGCAAGTGTGCCTTGAATTCTAAATATATCACAGACCGTGTCAACAGCAAAGCACCCCCACACCATAACACCTCCTCCTCCATGCTTTACGGTGGGAACTACACATGCGGAGATAATCCATTCACCCACACCGCGTCTCACAAAGACACGGCGGTTGGAACAAAAAATTTCAAATTTGGACTCCAGACCAAAGGACAAATTTCCACCGGTCTAATGTCCATTGCTCCTGTTTCTTGGCCCAAGCAGGTATCTTCTTCTGATTGGTGTCCTTTAGTAGTGGTTTCTTTGCAGAAATTCGACCATGAAGGCCTGATTCACACAGTCCCCTCTGAACAGTTGATGTTGAGATGTGTATGTGACTTGAACTCTGTGAAGCATTTATTTGGCCTGCAATTTCTGAGGCTGGTAACTCTAATGAACTTATCCTCTGCAGCAGAGGTAACTCTGGGTCTTCCATTCCTGTGGTGGTCCTCATGAGAACCAGTTTCATCATAGCGCTTGATGGTTTATGCGACTGCACTTAAAGAAACGTTCAAAGTTAATGACAAATTGTCCGGATGTGACTGACCTTCATGTCGTAAAGTAATAATAGACTGTCGTTTCTCTTTGCTTATTTGAGCTGTTCTTGCCATAATATGGACTTGGTCTTTTATCAAATAGGGCTATCTTCTACCTTGTCACAACACAACTGATTGGCTCAAACGCATTAAGAAGAAAGAAATTCCACAAATTAACTTTTAAGAAGGCACACCTGTTAATTGAAATGCATTGCAGGTGACTACCTCATGAAGCTGGTTGAGAGAATGCCAAGAGTGTGCACAGCTGTCATCAAGGCAAAGGGTGGCTATTTGAAGAATCTCAAATATAAAATATATTTGGATTTGTTAAACACTTTTTTGGTTACTACATGATTCCATATGTGTTATTTCATAGTTTTGATGTCTTCACTATTATTCTACAATGTAGAAAATAATACAAATAAAGAAAAAGCCTTGAATGAGTAGGTGTGTCCAAACTTTTGACTGGTAGTGTATGTGCGTAATTCCAGTCCATATATATACAGTATAATACAATACAGTACAGTAATATAGTTCACACTCAACGTTTAGCCTACTGGAGCTAGTTTCATTTATTTACCCAAGAGAGCATATAGCTAGCTACGTCTATGTGCTTTTATGTTTTTACACGTTTCTAATTTTGTCAGAAAGTCGTTTTCATTTCAAGATAAATTGTACTGTTAGCTAGCTAGCTATCGTTAGCTGACTGGCTCGCTAGCTAACATTACGTGTATGGTCTGTGTGGTGATATTATTCGTATCTCAGAGCCATTTGCTTTGCTAGTTATAGCCTAATGTTAGCTAGCTAACATTGAACCTGGTTGGTTAGCTACCTGCATATTCATGCAGGGTAGTAACGTCATGAGTTGGAATTATGGTTCATTGTTTAGCTACATGTCTTAACAAAAGACTCTACTGGACAAGTAACCATTTCAATAGAATGCTCATGATGTCACTGCGACAACTGTTGAAATTCGCTCTGGCTATCTACTACGATTTCAGAGCACTCCAGTCTGAGTGTGCCAGAGCGCAGAATAACTGACGAATTTACGGACACTCAACACCCGTTGAATATGGCCTGTGTCAGTAAACGTTGGCAAAAAAACATAATTAAATTGTTGCCAGCAGCACAGTTGCAGTCACCAACGCTCTGGATAACATAAAAACAGCCTAACCATCTCTGCTAGGGCGAGTAAAATGGTCAGAGTTAGCTGTTCTCTCATTTGTGTCTGGAAGTAGCTAGCCAATGTTAGCCTGTTAGCTTGGGTGCTTGACTGCTGTTGTTAGGTCAGCTAGCTAACATTGTATGCTGTAGAGTTAAGTTACGTGTATGACCTGTGTAGTAATATTATTCGTATCTCAGAGCCATTTGCTTTGCTAGTTATAGGCTAATGTTAGCTAGCTAACATTGAACCTGGTTGTTTAGCTAGCTGCAGATTCATGCAGGGCGAAACACTCTGAATTTTACGAACGGACAATCTGACAACGCTCTTGAGTTTATGGGCGGGGCTATAGCTTTAAGAGGGTGTGAACGATGCTGAATGGGTGTAGACAAAGAAGAGCTCTCCAGTGGATGTACCAAAACATTCAAAGGCCATTTTCTCAAAAGTGAGGTTACAAGTTTATCAACTTTCAAAGCAGAATTACTTTCCTATTGTTTTAGCTCTGAGTCTCTACTTTTATCCGATGGAAAAAACACAATTTCAAATGTTGCTACATAAGACCGAATCGAGCCGGTCGGTCACATTTTGTTGTGTTACAAAGTGGGATTCAAATGGATTTAATTGTACTTTTTTTGTCAACGATCTACACAAAATACTCTGTAATGTCAAAGTGAAATAAAAATGCTAAAATTTGTAAAAACAAATATGATGTTGGGCGATTAGGCCTGGCTCGCAGTCGGCGTTCCAATTCATCCCAAAGGTGTTTGATGGGTTTGAGGTCAGGGCTCTGTGCAGGCCAGTCAAGTTCTTCCACACCGATCTCAACCATCCATTTCTGTACGGACCTCGCTTTGTGCACGGGGACATTGCCATGCTGAAACAGGAAAGAGCCTTTCCCAAACTGTTGCCACAAAGTTGGAAGGACAGAATCGTCTAGAATGTCATTGTATGCTGTAGAGTTAAGATTTCCCTTCACTGGAAGTAAGGGGCCTAGCCCGAACCATGAAAAACAGCCCCAGACCATTATTCCTCCTCCACCAAACTTTACAATTGGCACTATGCAGTGGGGCAGGTAGCGTTCTCCTGGCATCCGCCAAACCCAGATTAGTCCGTCGGACTGCCAGATTGTGAAGCGCGATTCATCACTCCAGAGAACGCGTTTCCACTGCTCCAGAGTCCAATGGTGGCGAGCTTTACACCACTCCAGCCGACGCTTGGCATTGCGCATGGTGAACTTAGGCTTGTGTGCGAACTCGGTAGTGAGTATTGCAACCAAGAACAGACTATTTGTATGCGCTAAGTGCTTCAGCACTTGGCGGTCCCGTTCTGTGAGCCTGTGTGGTCTACCACAGTTGTTGCTCCTAGATGTTTCCACTTCACAATAACAGCACTTACAGTTGACCGGGGCAGCTCTAGCAGGGCAGAAATTTGACGAACTGACTTGTTGGAAAGGTGGCATACTATGACTGTGCCATGTTGAAAATCACTGAGCTCTTCAGTGAGGCCATTCTACTGCCAATGTTTGTATATGGAGATTGCATGGCTCTGTGCTCAATTTTATACACATGTCAGCAACGGGTGTGGCTTAAATAGCCAAATCCACTAATTTGATGGGGTATCCACATACAGTCGTGGTCAAAAGTTTTGAGAATGACACAAATATTAATTTTCACGAAGTCTGCTGCCTCAGGTTTTATGATGGCAATTTGCATATACTCCAGAATGTTATGAAGAGTGATCAGATGAATTGCAATTGATTGCAAAGTCCCTCTTTGCCATGAAAATGAACTTAATCCCCAAAAAACATTTCCACTGCATTTCAGCCCTGCCACAAAAGGACCAGCTGACATCATGTCAGTGATTATCTCGTTAACACAGGTGAGAGTGTTGACGAGGACAAGGCTGGAGATCACTCTGTCATGCTGAGTGAGTTAGAATAACAGACTGGAAGCTTTAAAAGGAGGGTGGTGCTTGAAATCATCTTCCTCTGTTAACCATGGTTACCTGCAAGGAAACACGTGCTGTCATCATTGCTTTGCACAAAAAGGTCTTCACAGGCAAGGATATTGCTGCTAGTAAGATTGCACCTAAATCAACCATTTATCGGATCATCAAGAACTTCAAGGAGAGAGGTTCAATTGTTGTGAAGAAGGCTTCACGGCGCCCAAGAAAGTCCAGCCAGCTCCAGGACCGTCTCCTAAAGTTGATTCAGCTGCGGGATCGGTGCACCACCAGTGCAGAGCTTGCTCAGGAATGGCAGCAGGCAGGTGTGAGTGCATCTGCACGCACAGTGAGGCAAAGACTTTTGGAGGATGTCCTGGTGTCAAGAAGGGCAGCGAGGAAGCCACTTCTCTCCAGGAAAAACATCAGGAACAGACTGATATTCTGCAAAAGGTACAGGGATTGGATTGCTGAGGACTGGGGTAAAGTCATTTTCTCTGATGAATCCCCTTTCCGATTGTTTGGGGCATCCGGAACACACCTTGTCCGGAGAAGACAAGGTGAGCGCTACCATCAGTCCTGCGTCATGCCAACAGTAAAGCATCCTGAGACCATTCATGTGTGGGGTCGCTTCTCAGCCAAGGGAGTGGGCTCACTCACAATTTTGCCTAAGAACACAGCCATGAATAAAGAATGGTACCAACACATCCTCCAAGAGCAACTTCTCCCAACCATCCAAGAACAGTTTGGTGACGAACAATGCCTTTTCCAGCATGATGGAGCAGCTTGCCATAAGGCAAAAGTGATAACTAAGTGGCTCGGGGAACAAAACATCGACATTTTGGGTCCATGGCCAGGAAACTCCCCAGACCTTAATCTCATTGAGAACTTGTGGTCAATCCTCAAGAGGCGGGTGGACAAACAAAAACCCACACATTTTGACAAACTCCAAGCATTGATTATGTAAGAATGGGCTGCCATCAGTCAGGATGTGGCCCAGAAGTTAATTGACAGCATGCCAGGGCGGATTGCAGAGGTCTTGAAAAAGAAGGGTCAACACTGCAAATATTGACTCTTTGCATAAACATAATGTAATTGTCAATAAAAGCCTTTGACACTTATGGAATGCTTGTAATTATACTTCAGTATACCATAGTAACATCTGACAAAAATATTTAAAAACACTGAAGCAGCAAATTTTGTGAAGACCAATACTTGTGTCATTCTCATAACTTTTGGCCATGACTGTACTTTTGTATATATAGTGTATACCTTGATTAGATAAGTATTCAACTCCCTCAGTCAACACATGTTAGAGTCACCTTTGGCAGTGATTACAGCTGTGAGTCTTTCTGGGTAAGTCTCTAAGAGCTTTCCACACCTGGATTGTGCAACATTTGCCCATTATTCTTTTCAAAATTCTTCAAGCTCTGTCAAATTGGTTGTTGATCATTGCTAGACAACCATTTTCAGGTCTTGCCATAGATTTTCAAACAAATGTAAGTCAAACCTCTAACTCTGCCAATCAGGAACATCCATTGTCTTCTTGGTAAGCAACTCCAGTGTAGATTTGGCCTTGTGTTTTAGGTTATTGTCCTGCTGAAAGGTGAATTAATCTCCCGGTGTCTGGTGGAAAGCAGACTGAACCAGGTTTTCCTCTAGGGTTTTGCTTGTGCTTAGCTCCATTCCATTTATTTTTTATCCTGAAAAACTCCCCAGTCCTTAACGATTACAAGCATATGAAAATATGGAGAGTGTACTCCTGAACCTATTTAGGCTTGCCATAACAGATGGGTTGAATACTTTTTGACTCAAGACATTTCAGCTTTTCATTTTTAATTAGTTTGCTAAAATTTAAAAAAACATAATTCCACTTTGACGTTATGGGGTATTGTGTGCAAGCCAATGAAAAAACTCAATTTAATCCATTTTAAATTCAGGCTGTAACACAACAACATGTGGAAAAAGTAAAGGGGTGTGAATACTTTCTGAATCCACTGTATATGTGATACTGTTCAATTAACCTGGACTTGGTACTGTACTTTATGTTTTGGCCATTGGGAGATTCATACTGTGCTTCTCTCTTCTCTCTTGTCCACTGCCATGAAGGACGTAGCTACTTGTGCTTGTGCCTAGACTGCCTTGCATGTCAGATGGTCTGGTTGGATGTCAAATGTCCACTGGAAAGGCATACTCTCCAGGCGGTTTCACAATGGAAGACTGAGCATCGACCTCTGTCATTCATTCCACTGGGTGAGCAGTTTCTGTAGCATCCTACCCCCTGGTGCAAGGCCAGGCCAGTTGAGAGATACTGCTGTTGGTTAGACTCTGTGGCCCATGGCCCCTGGGTGTCAGTCTGGATGGACCTCCTAACCAGCACAGCTGTCCATGCGTCATTACTATGTGTTGGATGCGAGGTGTACTAGAGTCAATCCCTGACCTGTAATTCAATAATGCATCACGGTAGATATAGGCAGCTCTCTTTTTTGAGCGAATATAGCCATCTCTCCTTTCATATTGTGACAGATCTACGCTGAACCAAGCAATCCATTTATTTTGGTATTTTTAGACTTCCTCTAAAGTAGTATGCCCTTCCAAACTGACTCTCATCAATGTTCCTCCTAAAACACGGCTATGGTTCTACTCCATTAAGGTATTCATTAGCCAGGGTATCTCGTTGATGATAGTATTAGTGAGAGCTCAGCTCCTGTTGATTAAATCTAACACGGTGTCTCAGTAACGGGGAGCGTGCCTGCCTGCCTGCCTTTCCAGGTGCACTCACCTGCTCCTCCTCAGGAGAAGCAATTATTCTTTGTGTGGCAGGATGAAGGAGGAGGCGCTCCCCAGACGGTCACACAGCCAAGCCCCTGCTAATTGGTGATGTTAGGGATTCATACCAGATGCAAGGAGCTCCTAGTTCTCATTCTTTTGCTCAGCATTTTCTCCACTTTGGTTTTGTTTTGCTTTGTCAACACTTTATTTTGATATGCATATCAATAAATGTTTTATTCATGCAATCTAGGAAATCAGACTGGTTAGCCCCATGCTCCTCTTTATTTATTCCCCACCATGATTCACCATGTGTGGGTTCACAGTTACAAATGCGTTTTTCTGAAAGGCTTACAATTAAACAACCCGAGCGAAAATGAATGATTAATGCAATTGTCACTCTCCCACCTGGAGAAAACAGTGCAGGTGAAACCATAGATCCGTGGCATTCTTCTTCTGTTTTTCTGACAGCTTCCAGTCTTTTTAATGAGTCTGTGATGCTAATTGAGTGGCTGGGAGGGAACATTGATCAGCGCTGCTCCCAGCAGAGATGTGCTGTATGGCGCTGGTTTACAGTTCCTGTCTCCCAAAGGGCGTGCACCAGTTCTAGAATGATGTCTCTGGCTCTTCCCGTTTATCATCACTCTAAAGATGTGAAGTTTAATTAAAACTTTGCTATACTAAGATCATGTCAATGTTTATTAAATCACATAAGGGTCATTCCATCTCAAAAAGCACAAGAGGATTTCGACACACCATCTCAGATTGTTCTGACATTTGTTGTTGTTGTTAGAAACATAAGATTAGCATTCCTGACACATTATTTTGTTGAAATATAATTTGTTCTCTGAGAAATTAAGCTAATTGATTGCACCCAAATTGGCCATTTTAATTTATAGGATTCATATAATATTAAATAAATATAGTACCTAACAGCCGATTTGGACCAAACTTTTTTCTAACAGGAATCCAAAGAAATGGTCAAAAGCCACCCACGGACCCTCCACACCCCACACCAATCCCACCCCAACAATTAGTATATTGTATCAGTTCTCTATGTCTGACATGTAGTATGGAGCTGCGGCTCAGAGTATTGTTTCTTCATGCTATGTAATATATTCCCAGTGAATTTTGTGATGTTTCTTTCCCCCTGTTCCGAGAAATTTGTGATTGAAGTTGTTAGGTTTATGTCCCATCCAACATCCTGATAGTACAAGGTTCTGACCATTAGATGATGTTGTTCCAGGTGATTTTTTAATTTATTTTTTAGAGTCTAAAAGTATCTGGTTTAAAATGTCCTCAAGTACAGTGGTGGAAAAAGTACTCAATAGTCATACTTGAGTTAAAGTACAAAGTAAAAATACAGTGGGGAAAAAAGTATTTAGTCAGCCACCAATTGTGCAAGTTCTCCCACTTAAAAAGATGAGAGAGGCCTGTAATTTTCATCATAGGTACACGTCAACTATGACAGACAAATTGAGGAAAAAAATCCAGAAAATCACATTGTAGGATTTTTTATGAATTTATTTGCAAATTATGGTGGAAAATAAGTATTTGGTCACCTACAAACAAGCAAGATTTCTGGCTCTCACAGACCTGTAACTTCTTCTTTAAGAGGCGTCTCTGTCCTCCACTCGTTACCTGTATTAATGGCACCTGTTTGAACTTGTTATCAGTATAAAAGACACCTGTCCACAACCTCAAACAGTCACACTCCAAACTCCACTATGGCCAAGACCAAAGAGCTGTCAAAGGACACCAGAAACAAAATTGTAGACCTGCACCAGGCTGGGAAGACTGAATCTGCAATAGGTAAGCAGCTTGGTTTGAAGAAATCAACTGTGGGAGCAATTATTAGGAAATGGAAGACATACAAGACCACTGATAATCTCCCTCGATCTGGGGCTCCACGCAAGATCTCACCCCGTGGGGTCAAAATGATCACAAGAATGGTGAGCAAAAATCCCAGAACCACACGGGGGGACCTAGTGAATGACCAGCAGAGAGCTGGGACCAAAGTAACAAAGCCTACCATCAGTAACACACTACGCTGCCAGGGACTCAAATCCTGCAGTGCAAGACGTGTCCCCCTGCTTAGGTCAGTACATGTCCAGGCCCGTCTGAAGTTTGCTAGAGTGCATTTGGATGATCCAGAAGAGGATTGGGAGAATGTCATATGGTCAGATGAAACCAAAATATAACTTTTTGGTAAAAACTCAACTCGTCGTGTTTGGAAGACAAAGAATGCTGAGTTGCATCCAAAGAACACCATACCTACTGTGAAGCATGAGGGTGGAAACATCATGCTTTGGGGCTGTTTTTCTGCAAAGGGACCAGGACGACTGATCCGTGTAAAGGAAATAATAATAAGCCATTTAGCAGACGCTTTTATCCAAAGCGACTTACAGTCATGCGTGCATACATTTTTGTGTATGGGTGGTCCCGGGGATCGAACCCACTACCTTGGCGTTACAAGCGCCGTGCTCTACCAGCTGAGCTACAGAGGACCACATGAATGGGGCCATGTATCGTGAGATTTTGAGTGAAAACCTCCTTTCAGCATGACAATGATCACAAACACAACGCCCGGGCAACGAAGGAGTGGCTTCGTAAGAAGCATTTCAAGGTCCTGGAGTGGCCTAGCCAGTCTCCAGATCTCAACCCCATAGAAGATCTTTGGAGGGAGTTGAAAGTCTTTGTTGCCCAGCGACAGCCCCAAAACATCACTGCTCTAGAGGAGATCTGCATGGAGGAATGGGCCAAAATACCAGCAACAGTGTGTGAAAACCTTGTGAAGACTTACAGAAAATGTTTGACCTGTGTCATTGCCAACAAAGGGTATATAACAAAGTATTATTTTCCACCATAATTTGCAAATAAATTCATTAAAAATCCTACAATGTGATTTTCTGTAATTTTTTTCTCATTTTGTCTGTCATAGTTGACGTGTACCTATGATGAAAATTACAGGCCTCTCTCATATTTTTAAGTGGGAGAACTTGCACAATTGGTGGCTGACTAAATACTTTTTTCCCCACTGTATTTGTCACACGCGTACAGCATACAGATACAGAGCCTTTGAGTGGAAATCTGTCAGACAGCGTAAGAGCTGCTGCTGCAGCAGCTTGTGGTGGTTTCAAGACAACTGGGAACTCTGAAAACTATGTCAGTGATCTTTGGGTCAGAAAGTCGGAGCTCTAGAAAAAGGCCGTTCAAAACTATTTTTCCCAGTCGGAGCTCGGTTTTTTCCCAGTTCCCAGTTGTCTTGAATGCACTGAAGTCGGAGTTCCAGTTAGGAACGCAGCATCAAACGGCAATGGAAGGCAGGCTTCATCAGCGCGTCACACACCAATTTGCAATGAGCTGGAGGCAGTATGCATTTTGAAAACATATACTAACTTGTTTGAAACCTGAACGTTTTATTACATATTATGTAATTGCTTCAAAGTAGTCTATAAGATCTCCTCTCTTTTTAAATTTCTAACGGATATTTTATCACATGAAACCTCTTGCATGTGCAGTGTCCTTTTGACAACAGTGTTTTCCCTCTAACTGCATTATGGAACGAACATTCACACATAGTCTACTACCTTGTGCACATTGCTGCACTTATAATGTGAAGAATAATAGTTTTTCAACATTTTAAGCTAAATGTTCTGATCTGTTGCATCAGACTCATTGCTTTTTAAAGTTTTTTTTATGTAGCCTTACTGGTTGTATGAATGTGGGATTTATCCCACAATTGTCCCAGAGTCTGTTTGGAATAGGCTATTTCTTTCTTGACAAGCTGACCAATAGAATAGGTAGCCTAAACTTTTCTACTGTAGTAGATTGACATAGGCTAGTGATTTTGCTGTTCGTTACTCATCTTGTTGGTCGAGGAAAAGTAAATGTGGACAGTAATTCTAACATGTTCAAAGTGCACATCAGAATTCGATAAGAAGGACCGCACAACGTTGCATCCTTGACTTGCATGTTCTCTTAATATGAATTACCGTATTCTAAATGTGATTTCTGTCATTCTGAGCACCGTGGGTGGATGCCCTAATCAGGTTACGAGCCTAATGCATGTGGGTACATGCCAACGAACCCTGACCTTCGAGGATGCGTGCATTTTTGGCCCCAAAGAACACTGCTACTTGAGCTGCTCTTTCTTCATCTGAGTACGTTTTCTCTTATAATCAAAGAGCATCTGGTCGCCGTAGTGGTGGCACAGGTCTACTAATTTTTCCTAAGATTCTATTTTCTCCCTCTCTCACCTGTCCATCTCCTCATTTGAATTCCATGCTGTCACTTGTCCACTCAAGCTTAACATTATTGTCATCTATCGCCCACCAGGTGCCCCTGGAGAGTTCCTAAATGAGTTTGACACCTTGATAAGCTCATTTCCTGACGATGGCTCACCGCTCTTCATACTTGGCGACTTCAACCTCCCGACGTCTGCCTTCGATTCATTTATTTTCAACTCTCTCTTTCCCCTCCTTGCCTCTTAAGACCTCACCCTTTCCCAATCCCCTCCAACTCACAAGGCAGGCAATACGCTTGACCTCATCTTTACTAGATGGTGCTCGCCTACTGATCTCACTGCAACCCTCCTCCAGGTCTCTGATCACTACTTTTTCCTTTTCTGACTCCCTTTCCTCCAACCCTAACTACTCAGCCCCTACCCAGATGGTCATGCACCATCGCAATCTTCGCTCTCTCTCTCCCACTACTCTCTCCTCTTCTATCCTAACCTCTCTCCCTTCCGCTAAATCCTTCTCCCTCCTGTCTCCTGATTCTGCCTCTTCAACCCTACTCTCCTCTCTTTCCGCATCCTATGACTCGCACTGTCCCCTTTCCTCCCGGCCTACTCGGCTGCGGGCAGCTGAGCGAAAATTTAGGAAAACTAAACTTCCGGAGGACCTATCATCCTTTCACTCCCTCCTCTTTACCTTCTCTTCCTCTGTATCCACTGCTAAAGCCTCTTTCTACCACTATACATTTCAAGCTTCTGCCTCTAACCCTAGGAAACTCTTTTCCACCTTCTCCTCCCTCCTTAATCATCCACCCCTCCCTCCACCCGCTCTGTGGATGTCTTTGTCAAACACTTTGAAAAGAAGGCTGATGATATCCGCTGCTCATTCACTCAGCCTATTGAGTCCACTGGTCTCACTCACACATAACTACCCTACACCTTTACCTCTCTCTCCCCTCTCTCTCCAGATGAAATCCTGCAACTAGTGAGGTCTGGCCGCCCGACACCCTGCACGCTCAACCCCATCCCCTCCTCCCTTCTCCAGACCATCTCTGGAGACCTTCTCCCATTCCTAACTTCCCTCATTAACTCATCCCTGACCACTGGCTGCGTCACCTCTGTTTTTAAAATGTCCCGAGTTGCTTTCCTCCTCATGAAACCAACACTTGACTCATCTGACATCAAAAACTATAGACCTGTATCCCTTCTATCTTTTCATTCCAAAACACTTGAACATGCTGTCTCTAATCAACTTTCTCGTTATCTCTCTCAGAACAATCTTTTAGACCCTAGCCAGTCAGGCTTCACGGAGGCTCTCTGCACTGCCAAAGCTGACTCTCTCTCCTCTGTTCTCATCCTCCTAGATCTATCTGCTGCCTTTGACACCGTGAATCATCAGATCCTCCTCTCTGGGCTTGGCGTCTCAGGCTCTGCACACTCTTGGATTGCATCCTACCTGGCAGGCCGCTCCTACCAGGTGACGTGGAGAGGATCTGGGTCTGCACCACGTACTCTCACTACTGGTGTTCCCCAGGGCTCGGTTCTAGGCCCTCTCCTCTTCTCTCTATACACCAAATCACTCGGCTCTTTCATATCCTCACATGGTCTCTCCTATCATTGCTATGCGGATGACATGCAACTACTTTTCTCCTTCCCCCCTTTTGACACCCAGGTGGCAATATGCATCTCTGCATACCTGGCAGATATCTCAACTTGGCTGTCGGCCCACAACCTCAAGCTCAACCTTGTCAAGATGGAGCTACTCTTCCTCCCTGGGAAGGCCTGCCCACTCAAAGACCTCTCCATCATGGTTGACAACTCCACAGTGTCGCACTCCCAGAGTGCAAAGAACCTTGGCGTGAACCTGGACAACACCCTGTCGTTCTCTGCAAACATCAAAGCAGTGACTCGCTCCTGTAGGTTCATGCTCTACAACAGCGGTCACCAACCTTTTCGGAGTCAAGATCACTTTGAGTCAAAACGCAAGTTGAGATCTACCGCTCAGATTTTTTTTAAACATGACTTCAACATAACCCTATGTAACATTAACCAATTAAAAACAGTTCTGTAGCAATGAGGTTTGTGCAGTAGGCTGTAAGCTCAATACATTATCACTGCATATTGACTACGCTTGAATTGCCCTGCCACTGTTGTTCTTCTCAGACCATTTTGAAATTATATAATTTTTTTAATGGATGTGTATGATCACACTGGTAATAGATTAAAAAAAAAGTATTACTTGTGAGGCACAGCTGAGGGAGCATAATAATTTGCTGTAAATGTTTTTCTGGACTGATGGCCTGCATCTGATGGTCAGTGAGGGTAGGGAGGGAGCAGCGGTGAGGCTGCCTCTCACCCGACTCACCGTCCCTCCTCTTCCCTCCCTCCGCTGAGAAAAGGGGACACAGTCTTCCAGCTGATGGCAAAACTTAAGTCGCACTGCATTATTTCTGCCTCATGCACCAATTCATGTTGTTACTCGTATAACCGGAGAAAGTGAAATATTCCTCGATATTATAATAACAAAGCAATAATAACAAAGCAATCTTAACGAAACCCGCATTTAATGGCTTCTAAAACTGTTGAACAAAGTGTTGACAGTGCTGAATAACAACTTAAACATGAACTTACTCATATAAACAGCAGCTCTTTGCTGTATTCGTTGAGTCTCTCTCTAGTCATGGTTTTAAACGTTTTGAAATCTCACATTATCAAGGAGGAAACTGTGCTGACACAGTGATCTGAGTTATCTGATTGGCCAGTGGTAGGCCTATAGGTGCACTTGATTAGTTCTCTGGTCCTGTCGGGTATGCGAAGTTCTACCTTCAGACACATGAAATGGTTCAAAATGGGAACACTTTGCCTTCCAGGCGCTAGGGCTGCAAAGCAAAACTAATAAAACAATAGGAACGCAAGGTTTTTTTACAGAAATGTTTGGTGATCGACTAGGAATGGCTTGGAGATCGCGATCGACCGGTTGGTGACCACTGCTCTACAACATCTGTAGAGTATGACCCTACCTCACACAGGAAGCAGAGCAGATCCTAACCCAGGAACTTGTAGTATCCCATCTGGACTACTGCAACTCGCTGTTGGCTGGGCTCCCCGCTTGTGCCATCAAACCCCTGTAACTTATCCAGTCGCTACAGCCCGCCTGGTTTTCAACCTTCCCAAGTTCTCTCATGTCACCACGCTCCTCCGCACACTTCACTGGCTTCCAGTCGAAGCTTGCATCATTTTACATTTACATTTTAGTCATTTAGCAGATGCTCTTATCCAGAGCGACTTACAGTTAGTGAGTGCATACATTAATTATTTATTTTTTTATACTGGCCCCCCCGTGGGAATCGAACCCACAACCCTGGCGTTGCAAACGCCATGCTCTACCAACTGAGCTACATCCCTGCCGGCCATTCCCTCCCCTACCCTGGGCCAATTGTGCGCCGCCCCATGGGTCTCCCGGTCACGGCCGGCTACAACAGAGCCTGGATTCGAACCAGGATCTCTAGTGGCACAGCTAGCACTGCGATGCAGTGCCTTAGACCACTGCACCACTCGGGAGTATAACTGCAAGACCATGTTGCTTACCTACGGAACAGCAAGAGGAACTGCCCCTCACTACCTTAAGGCTATGCTCAAACCCTACACACCAACCCAAGCACTCTGTTCTGCCACCTCAGGTCTCTTGCCCCCGCCCCCTGAAAACCATGTGTTTGATGTATTTGATACCATTTCACTTATTCCGCTCCAGCCATTACCACGAGCCTGTTTAAGGTGCCACCAACCTCCTGTGTTTGAAACAGTGGCCAGGTAAACAAAACCAAAACATGGGTTTCTGTTATACCTTGTCCATTAACTGCTCACAGGTTAAGGAAACCAATGTCATTTTGGAATTTGGGTGAACTATCCCTTTAACATTGAGGGTGGGCAATTCTTTTTTTAAAAATCTGCTAATAGTAGGAACAGCACCATCTAATGGTCAGAACCGGGTAATATCAGGATGTAGGACATAAACCTAACAACTTCAATGGGACATAAACCTGGGACATAAACCTAACAACTTCAATGACTAATTTCTATGAACAGGGAAAGAAAACATCACAAAATTCACTGTGAATACATTATATTGGATGAAGAAACAATACTCAGAGCCAAAGCTCTATAGTACTTCAAACATAGATAACTGATACTATATACTCGTTGTCAGGGTGGGATTAGTGTGGAGGGTCCGTGGGTGGCTTTTTACAATTTCTTTGGATTCCTCATGTCTTACTCATTGTTATAAAACAGTTTGGTCCAAATTGGATGTTGGGTACTATATTTATTGAATATTATATTAATCATATAAATTAAAATGGCCAATTTGAGTGTAATCAATTAGCTTAACTTCTCAGAGATCAAATTATATTTCAACAAGACAATGTTGCAATCTTATATTTTTCTAACTACAGAAATGATTTCAAAACAATCTGAGATGGTGGGTGTCACGGCTTGCTGAAATGACACGCAAAAACCCATAATGTCTGTGATGGGAGACGGCATCTTTGTAAAGAGCAAGTCACTGTGACTCATGCATGGAGGTTTGTTTTTTCCTCCTGCGTGACTGCCTAGTAGTTGCCATGGTGGAACTTTGTCTGATGCAAGCCGGTTCAAAGTTTACCAATGTATTAAGCCAAGGAAAGTGCAGGCTGGTGATGTAGCAACTATACTTGGCATAATACAGTTGTGTCTCAGTAAAAGTAGTCTGTAACTAACTGAATTAAATAATGTATGTCCACTGTTAAGTCCACCACCTCATCTATGCGCAACTACAATATGCAGAGATGAGAACAGCAATTCTATGCACATAGTCAATACCTGCTTGAAAGTTTAGTCAATTGCCTGTTGGTCAAACATTCTGTTCAGCACCCCCCCCCCCCCCCCCCCCCCAGTATTCTCCAGTCTGTGCTGTTGTTACATCATCCATCCAGGGAAAGAAGCATTGTGGACCTGAGACTGGGATACACACACATGTCTGTCACATCCCTGGTGACTTCAGTCTAACCAGCAAGGACTCTGTCTGTCTGAGTGGAAAGAAAACAAGTCCAATTATGCCAGCTCAAGTGCAATGCAGCGGGGGCAAGCAAACAAGATGTTTGTTATTTTATTCTTTATCACAGACACCCTCTACTGAAATTATATTTTTTGTTCCAGTAAGATGAAAAACATAATGGAAAATAAGAATTCTGGTGCACACACACAAACATTCACACACATCAACTAGATACACTATATATATAAAAAGATATGTGGACACCCCTTCAAATTAGTGGATTCGGCTATTTCAGCCACACCCGTTGCTGACAGGTGTATAAAATTGAGCACACAGCCATGCAATCTCCATAGACAAACATTGACAGTAGAATGGCCTTACTGAAGAGCTCAGTGACTTTCAACGTAGCACCGTCATAGGATGCCAGCTTTCTAACATGTCAGTTCTTCAAATGTCTGCCCTGCTAGATCTGCCCTGGTCAACTGTAAGTGCTGTTATTGTGAAGTGGAAACATCTAGGAGCAACAACTGCTCAGCTGCGAAGTGGTAGGCCACACAAGCTCACAGAACGGGACCGGCGAGTGCTGAAGCGTGTAGCACATAAAAATCATCTGTCCTCGGTCGCAACACTCACTACCGAGTTCCAAACTGCCTCTGGAAGCAACGTCAGCACAATAACTGTTCGTCGGGAGCTTCATGAAATGGGTTTGCCATGAGAATGCTACCTGCCCCAATGCATTGTGCCAACTGTAAAGTTTGGTGGAGGAGGACTAATGTTCTGGAGCTGTTTTTCATGGTTCGGGCTAGGCCCCTTAGTTCCAGTGAAGGGAAATCTTAACGCTACAGCATACAATGACATTCTAGATGATTCTGTGCTTTCGACTTTGTGGCAACAGTTTGGGGAAGGCCCTTTCCTGTTTCAGCATGACAATCCCCCCGTGCACAAAGCAAGGTCCATACACAAATGGTTTGTCGAGATCGGTGTGGAAGAACTTGACTGGCCTGCACAGAGCCCTGACCTCAACCCCATCGAACACCTTTGGGATGAATTGGAACGCCGAATGGGAGCCAGGCCTAATCGCCCAACATCAGTGCCCGACCTCACTAATGCTTGTGTCTGAATGGAAGCAACTACCTGCAGCAATGTTCTAACATCTAGTGGAACACCTTCCCAGAAGAGTGGAGGCTGTTATAAGCAGCAAAAGGGGGACCAACTCCGTATTAATGCCCATGATTTTGGAATGAGATATAAACCCATTCAAATACCACATAGGCCTACGATAATCAACCAGTCTTCACATACCTGTTGAAGGGGTTGTGAAATGAGTCATGGATTTATTTGCATCCTACTTCGCACAAACACAGTGGTTTACCACTCAATTATATGCAATATGCATCAATTCATGTGGCTATAGATTAAAATAGGGCCTCTTGATGTGCTAGTCACACACTTGTACACACACACACACACAAACACACACACATGCACATTGACGCCACACACACACACTCACACAGAGACACACACACACACACACACATCATTTCCGTACTTTATTTAGAGGTGAGAACAGACAGCTGTCTGGAAGAAGCCAAACCCTTCACAGAGCATTTTCAATCTGCTAAACAGCTCTCACTGGTTGCAAAATTATGAAGATCAAAAACAACAATTTAAAGTGGTCGATGTTTTAATGATCCATGTCCAGTTTCTCTTGCCATTGTGGCTACAGTGAATTAAAGGGAATCTCGCCTGAGACACTAGAAATCAATTACTGAAAAAATCACATTTCTTAGATTAATAAATTCCTATTTTCAGTGAGGTCTGTTGAATTCAGTCATATTATTCATTGAATCAGGCACAAATTAGTTTGATAATTCTCTTTCCAGATGAAAAAAAGACACATTCTGAGAATAAAAGCTAATGTCCATTAAAAGTCCATAAAGGTCATCCCATAATCAGTGGGTGAATGAAATTGGCTTGGTCTTATTGCAGATGGCAACAGTAATCACACAAAATTAAAATGTGATTAATTTATATTTTTGGAATAGGGTTTATGACCTCTGTCTAGACATGTACATCTCCATTAAACAGTGATGCTGCTGCTGTCTAACCTGGATGAGACTAATCTGGATAAATAAATAAAATTAAATAATCATTTATTTTTTATATGTGTTTAATCTTGCAAGGATGTGGGCATTACTTCAATCCTTACTCTCTCAATCGGAATTGTGTTAAGGAACCTGATTATGACCCCATGAAAATTAAATGGAAAAAGTATGAAAACACTATCTCTCTCTTATAACCTGCATTTTGCATGAGAAATGGGGGAAGTGTGTATGAATGTCACAATAATAAATGCAGTCACCAATTTGAGCCTGGTGGGAATTCAGAGCGCTGTAGCGCTCGGCGGCAGTATACCCGGGTGCCTTCACCTGACATGTTTCCTCTGCCAAATATCATGCAGATGAATCGTGCTTCTTGTTTTTTTACAGTTTAGTGTGTCCGGGGTACAGTATTTGAGGTCAACAGGGAGTACAGAAAAGATAGCTGCATGTGTTCCATGAACATGGTAGGCTTTAATAGTTAACTATTTTTACCTGTACTGTAGAATAAATGTACAGTACACTATACACTGAGTATACCAAACATTACGAACACCTTCATAATATTGAGTTGTACCACCCACCCCGTTTTGCCATCAGAACAGCCTCAATTCTATCGGGCCATGGACTCTACAAGGTGTCGAAAGCGTTCCACAGGGATGCTGGCCCATGTTGACTCCAATGCTTCCCACAGTTGTGTCAAGTTGGCTGGATGTCCTTTGGGGGGTGGACCATTCTTGATACACACAGGAAACTGTTCTTGACATAAACTGGTGCACCTGGCACCTACTACAGTACCATACCCCGTTCAAAGGCACTTAAATATTTTGTCTTGCCCATTCACCCTCTGAATGGCACACATACACAATCCATGTCTCAATTGTCTCAAGGCTTTAAAATCCTTATTTAACCTGTCTCCTCCCCTTCATCTACACTGATTGAAGTGGATTTAACAAGTGACATCAATAAAGGTTCATAGCTTTGACCTGGATTCACCTGGTCAGTCTATGTCATGGAAAGAGCCGGTGTTCTTAATGTTTTGTATACTCAGTGTATGTCTACACAGAATAAGAGTGAAGATGATGTGCTGCTTTAGTTAACTGTATCACATATTGGCAATACAATATCCAAATCGGGAAAGGGAATGTGACATAATCAGTGGAGAATGGATTTGCTCTGACTGTCACATCTGTTGCAGAGGTCATAGGAGTTCAGACTTGAGGGAACTTACTGCAAGCTATCTTCAGTCATTGAGTTTACACATACATTATTTTGCCAAATCATGTTAGAGCCACTCCCAAATTGTTTTTACAACAGGCATAGTTTGAAAACAGGAAGAAAATAGTTTAGGTTTACAGGGGGGCTGTATTGTAGTTAGGGTTTTTGTTTTGAAATGCATTTTGTCACATTACCTTATCAGTCACCTGACATCTCCAGCAGGGGAGGTACCTTAGAGAAGATCCCTAACACAAACAACAAATGTGTTCATTTTCATTGCAAAGTTCTAGAGAAAACAGAGTTAATATTTCCCCCCAAAAAGTCTGAATGACTGCTCACAGGGAATCAGAAGCATGTCATTTTAGAAATTGTGCAATTTGTGAGGGTAGCACAAAAGCTATGGTCACAAACACAGGAAATCATTCCCCCAGTAAGGTATTTTGGCTGTTATTGTTTATTTAAACATTGCATTGAGTAATGCAAATTGTAGTGTTTTGAGTGGCTTTGTTATTTATTGAACAATGTAGCATCGATACATCCTGCTGCTAAAAAGCTTTTCTATTCCGGACACAAAATAAGTGGCCTGGTTCTCCATTGTAGAGGCAATATGCACCCCTGCCGCATGCCAATAAGAACACTGACCTTTGATGTTTTAAACAATTCAGGAATCAGTCATTAATATATTTTACCCAGGCTATCCACAGGCAGGTGTTAAATACACTCTGCTTTTGTTTGTTTGTTTCAAAATGATTCCACAGACAGTCCACAGTCATATCTTGATGGATCTGGTTACAGTATGAGTCTGCTACTACTGCAGCCTACAGTGAAAATGGCTGGAGATTGGCAGGGCAGTGTGGTGTATAACCCTTGAATCACATCTACTCACATTGGCTGCGTTTAGACAGCAGCCCAATTCTGATTTTGTTCTTCACTAATTGGTCTTTTGACCAATCAGATCAGCTCTGAAAAAGATCTGATGTGAAAAGATATAATGTGATTGGTCAAACAACCAATTAGTGTAAAAAAGATCCGAATTAGGCTGCCTGTGTAAACGCAGCCATTCTAGGCCAAAGGTAACATGGTTACAAATGCTGTCACTTATTCTTTATCCTATGGCTTAATGACACTAAAGGCTTTTGTGAAGTCATGCACAGATAGCCCGTTGGATTCCCAGCTGCCCATGGAGTAATGGAGATTGCCGTTCTGTGTGTCATTTTACTGAGAGAATACAAACCACAGCCAAGGAACGCTAACCACACATCTAATTGCTTAAACGTCAGCAGGGACACAACTACTCCAATAGCACTCTGGGAAAATAGGACGCAAGTTGACAAAAGGCAAATGAAAATGTGTCCCCGACTGTTGTTAGGTATAAATCAGGAGCTATCCTATTACCGCCTAAATAGCTTTTGTAGACACGTCTCACCTCCAATAGCTATTTTCTGTGCCATGGTGCTGTGACAAGCAGAATTAATTGATATATTTTGTCTGCTTGTGGTTTGGCCCTCTAATGGTTTTACCAGGGCTGGCCTGTTTGCTGCCTCTGACTAATTGCCTGTTTTTCAAGCAGGTTTGATGTCTGAGTCTGCGTGTAAGCTGAGTGTTGTTTTCTCCTGTCTGTGTGTCCCCTATAGAGAGCAGTGTCCTGCAGAGCCCAGTGTTCACCAAGCAGCCTGGCAGCATTGTGTTCCCTGTTGACTCCCAGGAGAACAACAGAGACGTGGTGTTCAGCTGTGAGGCCCAGGGAAGCCCAACTCCCCTTTATCGGTGAGTGTACAAAACCTTAGGAACACCTTCCTAATATTGAGTTTTACCCCCTTTTGCCACTCAGAACAGCCTCAATTCGAGAAGGCGTTCCACAGGGATGCTGGCCCATGTTGACTCCAATGCTTCCCACAGTTGTGTCAAGTTGGCTGGATGTCCTTTGGGTGGTGGACCATTCTTGATACACACAGGAAACTGTTGAGCATGAAAAATCCAGCAGCGTTGCAGTTCTTGATACAAGCAAACCGGTGCGCTAACATACCCTGTTCAAAGGCATTTACATTTTTTGTCTTGCCCTCTGAATGGCATACATACACAATCCATGTATCAATTGTCTGAAGTCTTAAAAATCCTTCTTTAACCTGTCTCCTCCCCTTCATCTACACTGAATGAAGTGGATTTAATAAGTGACATCAATAAGGGATCATAGCTTTCACCTGGATTCAAATCCAATTCTATTGGTCACATGCGCCAAATACAACAGGTGTAGACTTTACAGTGAAATGCTTACTTACGAGCCCATTCTCAACAGTGCAGAGTTAAAAAGTTAGACAAATATTTGCGGAAAAAAATCCTACAGAAATAGTAATGCAATAAAACCAATAATGAGGCTATATACAAGGAGTACCAGTACTGAGTCAATATGCATGGGTACGAGGTAGTTGAGGTAATTCAGTATGTACATGTGGGTAGGGGTAAAAGTGACTAGGAAATATAATAAACAGAGTAGCAGCAGCATATGTGAAGTGTGTCTGTGTGCGTGGCGTCAATATGCGTGTGTGTGTGTGTGTGTGTGTGCGTGCGTGCATGCGTGCGTGTGTGTGTGTGTGTGTTGGAGTGTCAGTGTAGTATGTGTGAGTCTAGTGAGTGTGCATAGAGCCAGTGCAAGGGATTCAGTGCAAAACAATTAAGATAAAGAAATAAATTATAAAGGGGGTCAATGTAAATTGACCGGGTAGCCATTTGATTAAATGTTCAGCAGTCTTATGGCTTGGGGGTAGAAGCTTTTCAGGTGCGTATTGGTCACAGACTTGGCACTCCGGTACCGCCTGCTGTGCGGTAGCAGAGAGAACAATCTATGACTTGGGTGGCTGAAGTCTTTTACAATTTTTAGGGCATTCCTCGGACACCGCCTGGTCCTGGATAGACAGGAGTTTGGACCCAGTGATGTACTGGGCCTGTACGCACTACCCTCTGTAGCGCCTTGCAGTCGGATGCCGAACAGTTGCCATACCAAGCGGTGATGCAGCCAGTCAAGATACTCTCAATGGTACAGCTGTAGAACCTTTTGAGGATCTGAGGGCCCATGACAAACCTTTTCAGCCTCCTGAGGGGTAGAGGCGTTGTCGTGCCCTCTTCAGACTGTGTTTGTGTGGAACTTGAAGCTCTCGACCCGCTCTACTACAGCCCCGTCGATGTGAATGGGGGCATGTTCAAACCTCTGTTTCCTGTATTCCAAGATAAGTTCCTTTATGTTGCCCACGTTGAGGGAGTGATTGTTGTCCTGGCACCACACTTCCAGGTCTGTGACCTCCTCCCTATAGGCTTTCTTATCGTTGTCAGTGATCAGGCCTACCACCGTCATGTCGTCGGCAAATTTAATGATGTGTTGGAGTCGTGCGCGGCCCCGCAGTTTTGGGTGAACAGGGAGTACAGGAGGGGACTGAGCACGGCACCCCTGAGGGGCCCCCGTGTTGAGGGTCAGCGTGGCGGATGTGTTGTTGCCTACCCTCACCACCTGGGGGCGGCCCGTCAGGAAGTCCAGCATCCAGTTGCAGAGGGAGGTGTTTAGTCCCAGGGTCTTTAGCTCAGGGATGTGCTTGGAGGGCGTTATGGAGTCAAACGCTGAGCTGTAGTCAATGAACAGCATTCTCACGTAGGTGTTCCTTTTGTCCAGGTGGGAAAGGGCAGTGTGGAGTGCAATCTGTGGATCTGTTGCGGTGGTATGCAAATTGGAGTGGGTCCAGGGTTTTTGGGATGATGGTGTTGATGTGAGCCATAACCAGCCTTTCTAAGCATTTCATGGCTACAGATGTGAGTGCTACAGGGTTGTAGTCATTTAGACAGGTTACCTTGGCGTTCTAAGGCACAGGGACTATGGTGGTTTGCTTGAAACATGTAGGTATTACAGTCCGGGTCAGAGAGAGGTTGAAAATGTCAGTGAAGACAATTGCCAGCTGGTCAGCGCATGCTCTGAGTACGCATCCTGGTAATCTTGCTCACATCGGCTACGGAGAGCGTGATCATACAGACGCCCGGAAGAGCTGGTGATCTCACGCATAGAAGGCATTTAGCTCATCTGGTAGGCTTGCGTTACTGGGCAGCTCTCGGCTGGGTTTCCCTTTGTAATCCGTAATAGTTTGCAAGCCCTGCCACATCCGACGAGAGTCAGAGCCGGTGTAGTAGGATTCAATCTGAGTCCTGTATTGATGCTTTGCCTGTTTGATGGTTCGTCGAAGGGCATAGTGGGATTTCTTATGAGCGTCTGGATTAATGTCCTTCTCCTTGAAAGTGGCAGCTCAAGCCTTTAGCTCAGTGCGGATGTTTCCTATGGCTTCTGGTTGCGATATGTACGTATGTACGTATGGTCAATGTGGAGACAACGTCATCGATGCACTTATTAATGAAGACATTGACTGATGTGGTAAACTCCCCAATGCTATCGGATGAATCCCGGAACATATTCCAGTCTGTGCTAGCGAACAGTCCTGTAGCTTAGTATCCGCTTCATCGGACCACTTCCGTATTGAGCGCGTCACTGGAACTTCCTATTTGAGTTTTTTGCCTGTATGCATTAATCAAGAGGATAGAGTTATGGTCCAATTTGCCAAATGGAGGGAGGGGGAGAGCTTTATATGTGTTTATGTGTGTGGAGTAAAGGTGATCTAGAGTTTTTATCCCTCTAGAAATGAGATAAAATGGATTTCAGTTTTCCTGCATTAAAATCACTGGCCACTAGGAGCGCTGCCACTGAATGACCATTTTCCTGTTTGCTTATGGCCCTATACAGCTCGTTGAGTGCGGTCTTAGTGCCAGCATCGGTTTGTGGTGTGAAATAGACAGCTATGAAAAATAGTAAATAGTGTGGTCTACAGCTTATCATGAGGTATTCTAACTCAGGTGAGCAGAACCTTGAGACTTCCTAAATATTAGAGATTGCACACTAGCTGTTGTTAATAAAGAGACACACACCACCACCCCTGATCTTACCTGACTCTGCCGTTCTGTCCTGCCGATGCATAGAAAAACCAGCTAGATTTATATTATCCATGTCCTTGTTCAACCATGACTCAGAGAAGCATAGTATATTACAGTTCTTAATGTCTCGTTGATAGGATAGTCTCAAACGGAGCTTGTCCAGTTTATTTTCCAGTGATTGCACATTCGCCAATAGAACAGAGGTTAGAGGCCTTTATAGCGCAGTCTTCGCCTTCTACGAGTGTTGGGGATTAGGGCCTGGTCCGGGATAATCAATAAGGATTTCGCCTCCAACTCATTGAAGTAGAAGTCCTCATCCAAATCGAGGTTAGTGATAGCTGTTCTAATGTCCAGAAGCTATTTTCAGTCATTGGAAACAATGGCGAAAACTTTAGGTACAAAAAAAAGTTAAGATTAGCGCTAAAAAAAGACACAAAATAGCACAATTGGTCAGGAGACCGTAAAACCGCCGCCATTCCCTCCGGCGCCATTGTTCCTAATGTTTTGTGCATAATACACAGTCTCCCACCAATAGCATTTCCCCCTGTTCTGTTTTTGTGGATCGATCATTTTATGTTTGGTGAATTGTATTTTATTCTGATGTAGACGACTCTGCTGGACACAAAAAAAAATTATTTTAATTTTTTGTTTTTATTGAAATCTCATTGGAATTATTGATTCATGAAGGATGAAAACAATAATTCCACTTAAAATATAGTATGGAACATTATATTTCCTATTTTTGGAAATGCAAAGTGTGGCTCTGGTTATGTACAGTACCTGGTTCAAACATACTGTGAAGACAGAGGCTCAAAGAGAGTGGCCGTGTTTGAATACCCATACTAGCGTACTACATACTTAAACTGCATACTATTTACTCATTGTTGCATACTATTTAGCATGTACTGTTTAGTAAAAAGTATGCAGTTTGTCACGGCCGCAACGCAGTAGCGGCTCCAGATTGGCTTAGTAGGTGAAGCGGGGCTGAGTGCGGGTGGACTTTTCCAAATTCAACAGACTTGCATCGCATTAACCAGCCTAATAATAGCTAATTTTCTATTTCATTAACCTCTAACTCTGAATATAATAGGAATGGAGCTATATGCCTCTGGTTATAGGCAGACTATCACATTCAACCTATACCATAGTCCATGTAGCCCATCTAGCCCATTTAAAAAGGACTGAAGACAGAAACAGATCATTTGGTTCCATTTCAACATATTTATTAGTGAAACCAAAGTGCTGTAACATATATAAATTAAATCAAATAGCCTAGTACACACCCCAAAACCTTTCAAATGTTCAAATCAAAATGTTATTGCGCAGAAAAACTTTGACGGTCGGGGTGCATCGCAAATTCAGAACCGCTGGACAGCAACATAATAAACTAAAGCACTGATCATTGGGAACGAGATCAGAATGACTGCTAAGGCTTGATCCATACATTACATTACAAAACTAAAACAATCTGTTAAAATCAAAAGGCCTGATTAACATGACATCAATAACGCAGCCAGATCCCGAGTCCCTGGTGCCGACACATTCAGAAATCAAAAGGTGGTTTAGTATTTAGTTTAAAAGCTCTGACGAAGGCCAAGAGAACAAGAAACACTTTTCAGTGAGAAAACAGAAATCCACTCTGGGTAAAAAATTAATGTTAAGACTGTTTTCAAAGATTTAGACTACGATGCAATACTCGTGATCATTGTAAGGAGAACAAAAAATACTTAGCCTACATTTCAACACCACTGCTGAAGCTTAGGGCATCTTCCCAATTAAGTAGTGTAGTTTTGTTGTTGGCTACTTGAAGAGAACTAGGGCCTATCATTTGCAGCCCACCTCTTCCAATGCATTGTGGAAAAGTGTGCATCGAATTCTACTAGATGAAGAGCCTAAATGAGCATAACATCCTGGCATTTAAACCATACTCGATATTCGGAATGTCGCATACTATTAAACATTTATTTTCGCATAATGAGAATCCGTCATGTATGACTGCGTTGTTTCCCGCTATTCGTTGATTTCGGTAGCTCATCCCCATATCTAATTGGTCAGCTGTTGTCAAAGCCGAAATGAGAATGACATCCAGGCATTTAAAGTATACTTTATTTCCCAAATGTCGCATACTATTAAACTCTTGTTTTTGTATACCCAAACGGCCTACTATTTAGGACGCAAGTGTGGGTATTCAGACATGGCCAGTGTCTCTTTTCCTCTCTCTGTACGGTTCATTAGTCTATCGAAAGGTTAGTGTGTTGTATCTCTGGCAACTACAAGGTTCAAATCAATCATGTTTGCTCAATGAAATTGCTGGGGTGAGATTTAGAATGATTGGTACATTTAACACTTGGGATTGAGCCAGCTTAAAGGATGACCTAATCAGCTGTTTCCTGTCAAGGTCGCTGTACAGTCCTGTCAGAGCACAGAGCCTGGGCCAGGATGGGCTGCCTGCCTACCTTCTAAGACTGTCTTCCTGAGGGCAGCTGCAGACTAAATCATCTTCAAAGTTCATTAACTGCACATCACACAATCGTATACTGTGACTGGCTGACCTAAGAGGTTGGGCATTAAATGTGGTTTATCCTCCTATATGCTTTAAAACTGTCTGTCCCTACAAGCATAAAGCTTATAACAGAATATTTACTCTGGATAAAATGGTATTTGTTCTGTGGCACTGGGTCTATTTGGTTTTCCCCAAAATGAAAGCGCCATGCAGAAGGCTAAAGGAAAGGAACAGACCGTGTAACATTCTACAAACTTATAAGCCAGATGGCATGGTATTATACCACTGTATGGACATCCTGTTGGAACATGATTGCATAAAGCATGTGCTTAACAAACGGAGCTGCTATACCAGTGTCCCCCTCTAAAATGATTAATAGTCTGTTAGATTATTAGATCATCTGCAACATGTACATGTACTTGATTTAATTTATTGCTCAATGTATCATAGCCGTGATATTACCCGACTCAATTCAATACAACATTCAATGATTGTCAGGTCAATATCTAGTGGCAAGACCAATGGATTTTCATCTTAGTGTGTTGGCCTAACTCACTCACTTATTCCTTCCCGCAGAAAGCTCCTTGTGCAATTTAATGTTCCGTTGTTGACCTAAAGGGAAGTGGAGTTTTGTATTTTCTCACTATTACCATATCAGTCAAAGCTCTGTCTTCTCTCATCCAGAACTTGCAGGAATGTGATATTCAAATTGTTGGCTCTATTGAGTCACTCTGTTGAAGAAGAATATAACAATTTTGAATAGGCAGACTGCTTTCATTTTTAATGGAATACACATTTTTCTCTGACACAAAAACAGCCTAGTATGAGATCTGATGAGGACCACATCTCTGAGATAAAGGATCATGTTAGAGGCTCTTCTCATCTTATCAATTGTAGGTTCTCTCTCTGAAAGCCTGAGTAGTTAGAGTAGACTCACTACTGTGCAGTAAAATATTGATGTTTTTGTTTTTCTTCCATTGGAAGTAAGCAAATGGCTTGAGTTGCCTTATGAGACGGTCAGTGAGGACCTTTACCATACTGTAGTGTAGAGTAATGAGGCTCTGGAGACCAAAGACTTGCGTATGTACTGTAAGGCTGATTTGGAGTAGGCATGGTAATGTATCACTGAACCATAATAAATCTACAGTGTCTACAGTACTAGCCTGTAAATAAGTTAAAGTCTATGAAGACGTTGTTTGTACACAGTGCTACTCCCATAAGCACTATGTATTCAATGGCATGGTCATATTGTATTCTGTAAGAAGAAAGCCACCTTGAACTGTTTATAATCATATATTTTTAGTTTGAACTACATGTAGCCTTTTGCTCAAGCAATGATGTTTAGCCTCTTATCTTTACTCTGTTCCAGTCATAATTGCCATAGCACAAGAACACCATGTATGGATCTGAGTTATTCTTCCCTCTCTATAATGAAGCCCTGGGAGAGATAACCCTCAGGCCCAGTTTCTATACAAATGCTTATTATGGTTGGTAGTTGTCTAGATGGTAGATGAAAGAGAACAAAGACATTGATGTCAAACGTTTTGTTTTTAACCTGGCATTAACCTTTTACACTTGTCCCTTTATTAGTATGCCTTATCTCAGGTGAATCATACCATGAAATACCTTGCATCTATTCAAGCAGAGCTACACCAACCTAATGGAGATATTCTTACGAATGCTTTGGCAAAGTCACCCTATTTGTTGAGCTGTTTAGAATCCATAAAGACAATCAAGTATTCTCCTCACTCCAAATAAATACTCCGCAATTAATCGCTCTGGACCCTGATCATCAAATAAAATAAAATAAAATGTATTGGTCACATACACATGGTTAGCAGATGTTATTGCGAGTGTAGCAAAATGCTTGTGCTTCTAGTTCCGACAGTGCATGTAATATGTAGCAAGTTATATCTAACAGTTCCACAACAAATATCTAATACACACAAATCTAAGTAAAGGAATGGAATAAGAATATACATTTATAAATATATGGATGAGCAATGTCATTGTCAGAGCGGCATAGGCTAAGATGCAATAGATAGTATAGAATACAGTATGTACATATGAGACGAGTAATGCAAGATATGTAAACATTATTAAAGTGACTAGTGTTCTATTTATTAAAGTGGCCAGTGATTTTCAAGTCTGTATGTAGGCAGCAGCGCCTCTATGCTAGTGATGGCAAAGAGAATCATGTATGATTTACATTGTCCATATCCCAATAAAGTGATTAGTACCTATAATGCTTACTAGGGTTAAATATATTCCCCATTCAAAAGCATTATGAAGTATATAAATAGGACAATATCTGGATTTGATTAGTGCTTTGATCGAAAATTCAAGCCTGATGCTACTTGAGTCTGATGAGCCATACATTAAATACATTTTATTAGCCCTACATTAAAGACATTTAATGAGCCCAAGCCCAAAAAAGCCCAAATGATTGTGCCATTATTCAATACATGTATGATATAGGCTACTGAACATTACGCATGACAGAAAAACATAAAAGCCCATAGACGTAGCTAGCTATATACTCTCTTGGGTAAATAAATGAAACTAGCTCCAGTAGGCTAATCATTGAGTGTGAACTATATTACTGTACTGTATTGTATTATACTGTATTATATGGACTGGAATTACGCACATACACTACCAGTCAAAAGTTTGGACACACCTACTCATTCAAGGGTTTTTCTTTATTTTTTACTATTTTTTACGTTGTAGAATAATAGTGAAGACATCAAAACTATGAAATAACACACATGGAATCATGTAGGAACCAAAAAAGTGTTAAACAAATCAAAATATATTTGATATTCAAATAGCCACCCTTAGCCTTGATGACAGCTTTGCACACTCTTGGCATTCTCTCAACCAGCTTCATGAGGTAGTAACCTGGAATGCATTTCAATTAACAGGTGTGCTTTCTTAAAAGTTTATTTGTGGAATTTCTTTCCTTCTTAATGCATTTGAGCCAATCAGTTGTGTTGTGACAAGGTAGGGGGGTATACAGAAGATAGCCCTATTTGGTAAAAGACCAAGTCCATATTACGGCAAGAACAGCTCAAATAAGCAAAGAGAAATGACAGTCCATCATTTCCTTAAGACATGAAGGTCAGTCAATACAGAATATTTCAAGAACTTTGAAAGTTTCTTCAAATGCAGTCGCAAAAACCATCAAGTGCTATGATGAAACTGGCTCTCATGATGACCTCCACAGGAATGGAAGTCTCAGAGTTACCTCTGCTGCAGAGGATAAGTTCATTAGAGTTACCAGCCTCAGAAATTGCAGCCCAAATAAATGCTTCACAGAGTTCAAGTCACAGACACATCTCAACATCAACTGTTCAGAGGGGACTGTGTGAATCAGGCCTTCATGGTCGAATTGCTGCAAAGAAACCACTACTAAAGGACACTAATAAGAAGAAGAGACCTGCTTGGGCCAAGAAACAGGCGCAATGGACATTAGACCGGTGGAAATGTGTCCTTTGGTCTGGAGTCCAAATTTGAGATTTTTGGTTCCAACCACCGTGTCTTTGTGAGACACGGTGTGGATGAACGGATTATCTCCGCATGTGTAGTTCCCACCGTAATGCATGGAGGAGGAGGTGTTATGGTGTGGGTGTGCTTTGCTGGTGATACTGTCTGTGATTTACTTAGAATTCAAGGCACACTTAACCAGCATGGCTACCACAGCATTCTGCAACGATACGCCATCCCATCTGGTTTGGGCTTAGTGGGACTATCATTTGTTTTTCAACAGGACAATGACCCAACACACCTCCAGGCTGTGTAAGGGCTATTTTACCAAGAACGAGAGTGATGGAGTGCTGCATCAGAAGACCTGGCCTTCACAATCCCCCGACCTCAACCTGATTAAGATGGTTTGGGATGAGTCGGACCGCAGAGTGAAGGAAAAGCAGCCAACAAGTGCTCAGCATATGTGGAAACTCCTTCAAGACTGTTGGAAAAGCATTCCAGGTGAAGCTGGTTAAGAGAATGCCAAGAGTGTGCAAAGCTGTCATCAAGGCAAAGGGTGGCTATTTGAAGAATCTCAAATATAAAATATATTTTGATTTGTTTAACACTTTTTTGGTTACTACATGATTCCATATGTGTTATTTCATAGTTTTGATGTCTTCACTATTCTTCTACCATGTGGAAAATAGTAAAAATAAAGAAAAACCCTTGAATGAGTAGGTGTGTCCAAACTTTTGACTGGTTCTGTAGTTCAAACCATGATAAAGCAGGGGAGCGAACATGCGATTCTGGTACAGCACATGCGGTCTACAAAGTTACAAGTATAGGCTAGCGAATTTGATTTTAATTTTGGGCCTGTTTGTATAGTTAGTAGGCTGACGCATATATACCTTTCATAATATTTCCCCTAATGTTATTATCCTACCTCCTCTTTCTCTAGTGTTGCTTCATTCCTTCCTCACTTTCAACAGTTAAATGAAATACTTTTATTTAAGGAAACCATGAATAATATAGGACTAGAATTAAATGCAGAAGGCTTTCACTTCTATTCATGAAGATTGAATGGTTATGGGTCTGAATAAATAACTGCTATACCCTACCGTCATCGCGCGCGTTCGCTCTTCTTTCAAACTACCCGTATGTTCTATTGGCTGCTGTATTTAACATTAAGCAAACAAGAGCTTGTATTCCTCTTCGAATCGTCTATTGGTATAAGAAATGCTAAAATAAATCATGTTCAGCAAGCTATTCTAGTCCAAGAGCTAAGGAGCATTTTTTTAAGGAGAGAGTCCAGCAGAGCACGTGCGTGCGTATTGCTCAAGAGACAAAGGCTATAAGTTAGAAGCTTATTATGCATAAGCCATCATTAATTAGCAAAATATAAGGCTAACACTGCATTGAATGTATTACCTGAAAGAGGTAGACTAGTACATCTATATATAGCGCTATATATCAATCTAGAACAGGGTTATCTATTTTGGATGCAATTTGAATGGAGTTGATGGAGAGAGAGAAAGACTGAGAGAGAGTGCTCACTCGTTCACTGATTTAAAGCAACGACATTCGAGTAATAGTTTTTAAACTCTGCAGCTGCCATTAAAAAAAAATCTTTACAATTAAAAAATAAGGTGACCCCCGAAAGCCAGATGGATATGGGTACAGTAAATTAGACATGCATTCGGTCTTTATATTACTGTAGCATAGGCTATGCTGCAGCAAATGTAGGCCTACCTGTCACAAGAAAAAAAGTTACCATGATGAGATGACACTGTAGGTCTACATGGATTGTGAACTGTGCTCCATACTGTCTGTCCCCACCCTGAGCGTTGATTATTCGTCATGCAGAGGCCGTAGAGAAGCCAGATGTAGACATTGCATATAATTTAACAGTTCCATTACACGCCATGCTGTTCATATAAATAATTTATTATAATTTACCGGTTTCTCTGAGTGATTAATCCCGGGAAAAGGGAGTGGTTTTGGGAAGTAAATCCCGGTAAATCTCGGTAACCAGTTTCCCGCAATTCAACCCTAATGCTTACTCATCTGTGAAATGTTGTTTTGTTATCGTAACCAGCTTTCTGCTTTATGTGAAGTGATTGAGGAATTTCCTGCCTTCATAAGTGAATTATATCCTTCATTGATCACCTCTAACACCAATGATAATCTCGTAGCCTGGTGTAGAATGCAAAAGTAGAGAATGCAGTGTCCTAGCCATTAGTTTTAATTGTTGCAGCGTAATGATTAATCTGCATTTTTATGCCGTTTGACTTGGTGTCTAGCAAGATGAATGGCCACAGAGGCTGTGTATTGTTGGTGAATGAGTCTTCTCTGCTCTGTGATGTTCCGGCCGTCAGTGTAGTTCACTACTAAGATTAACGCTAAACTGTGGGGCATGGTTTGAGGGATCGCTTGATCCTTTATTAATCAAATGAAGGTAAAATCTCCATTTTCGTTCTTTGAGGTTCTTTGTCAGAATTTCATCTTGTCCTAAAGGTACAGTTCATGATCTACAATAGATGTAAGTTAATATTGGAATTCTCAGATTGTCTATCAATGTTCTGGATCTGACTTCTTTTTTGTTTTGTTTTTAGGTGGAAACTGAATGGCACCGCAATCACTCCCAAATCAGGCTCACACTACAGCCTGTCTGGAGGCAACCTCCGAATCAGCAATTTGAACAAAGACCAAGATGCTGGAACATATCAGTGCCTCGCCTCCAACTCTTTTGGGACCATCGTGAGCCGAGAGGCCAGTCTAACCTTTGCATGTAAGTCACTAACTATATTTTGTTCCCTCTCTGATCACACTGTACTAGCCAGCAGTGTGAAGGCATGTGACAGAAAAGATATGTCAGTGGGACTTGTCATAGTGTCTCGTGTCCCGCCTGATAAAATGATCAACATGGGAACATCTCCTTGGGGAGCAGCAGTTGCCAGTGCTGTGACTCCACACTCAGGATCTTAATCCTGATAAAGCTAATACATGAAACTACAACTCCCAACGCATAAAACTAACTCTCCACCACTTTCCTCAAGCTTGGACTCAAAATAAGTAACAATCAATGTCTGCACTACCACATGCAGTCTTCATAATACAGGACAAACTCTCAAAGATGTTCAGTTAAAGCATATTGAGAAAAAGTAATGGAATAGTGAGTACAAAAACTGAACATAAATCCTCTTCTCTCAGCATGTGAAAATAATGGGAATAAAATAATAAGATAAAGAAAAGATAAAGCAATATTTTTGCATAACCTTACGATCTCCGTTGAGTTGTTTTCCTATTGAGTAAGAGGAAGTCAATACTCCTTGCTGCTTCTCCAGTTATTGGACATCCTAAAATTCACGACAGTGAAGTGAGTGATGGCTTCTTCAGATTGAATTCTGATGCCCCACGGTGGGAACAAGGCCGCCCCATCCCTCACAGGCCATTTGTTTTGTCCCCTGGCCGGGCCCAGTCTCACTCCGGAGCAAGAGCAATCCTATTCTTTAGGGGAACTCCACTGTCACTATAGGGCGAAACAGTGACAGTTCCATCAATTGTCCAGGCCTGACCTTAAAGTCTTGGGATGTTGTCACATAGTAAGGGCCTGCATCTGTGACCGTCATCCATCTTCTTTATTACTCTTGGTATAGCTTAATTAACTCCACATGATGATTGAATGGTGCGGGTTCAAGACAATAATTTAAAGGGCAGTTGATATTATTAGAGCGTGTATCTTGCAATTTGTTAGAGTATGTGGCTCTCAGCTTAATGTCAACATTGCGACGACATTCCCTGATGTAGATAGCCACATGTTGTCTTCCCAGATGATCAACAATGTTTTAAAGATTTGATTGATTAGAGCAGAAAGCATTGATACACTAAACTAATTCCATAGGAGAAGAGGACATTTAATATAGTGTTTATTGATCTCATCAATACTTTAGATATGAGTGATTATTGGTGGATTTAGCCCTGTTATGCCTGCAGGCCAAATATACTGTACATCAAATTAATCCTGGGGAGATAGTTTTCCATGTGTTAATTTCTTACCTGTTTCCATGTTGTCTGTTCTTGACCTTTAAAATGGTTTTCTGTTGATTCAGATTCAATCTTTGAATGGTATTTCACAGTGAAATTTGAATAATATTTCACTGTAACGTGCATACAATATGTAATGCTCTTAAGTGGTGCAGCCCAATTCAGTTCAATCAATAATATATTCTGTCAGCTCTTAAAATATTGCTCTTAAAATACATTCAATGGTGATATGCATCAATCAATACCGTCTTCTTCCAGAGAGGCGTAATGAAAGTTGGCTATTTAGTGATTGAAAATATGCTCTGTGATTAATTTGCTGGAGCTTGACCTCGTAGAGTTGAGATAATACACTGAACAAAAATATAAACACAACATGCAACAATTTCAAAGATTTTACTGAGTTACAGTTCATATCAGGAAATCAGTCAATTTAAATGAATTCCTAGGCCCTAATCTATGGATTTCACCTGACTGGGAATACAGGTATGCATCTGTTAGCCACAGATCACTTTTAAAAAAGGTAGGGGCGTGGATCAGAAAACCTGTCAGTATGTGGTGTGACCACCATTTGCCTCATGCAGCGCGACACATCTCCCTCTCGTAGATTTGATCAGGCTGTTGATTGTGGCATGTGGAATGTTGTCCCACTCCTCTTCAATGGATAGGGGGAAGTTGCTGGATATTGGCGGGAACTGGAACACGGTGTCATTTTATACACGTTGATCCAGAGCATCCCTAACATGCCTGGTGAGTATGCAGGCCATGGAAGAACTGGGACATTTTCAGCTTCCAGGAATTGTGTACAGATCCTTGCGACATGGGGCCGTGCATTATCATGCTGAAACATGAGGTGAGCGTGCCAATGATTGGCATGACAATTGGCCTCAGGATCTTGTCACGGTATCTCTGTGCATTCAAAATGCCATTGATAAAATGCAATTGTGTTTGTAGTCCGTAGCTTATGCCTGCTGCGTTCACAATGTTAGCATCAGCAAACCACTTGCCTACCTGACGCCATACACCCTGTCCGCCATCTATAGATGAAATGACGTGGTTACACATGGTCTGCGGTTGTGAGGCCGGTTGGACGTACTGCCAAATTCTCTCAACGACGTTGGAGGCGGCTTATGGTAGAGAAATGAACTGCACATTTTAATGGCCTTTTGTTGTCCCCAGCACAAGGTGCACCTGTGTAATGATCATGCTGTTTAATCAGCTTATTGATATCCCACACCTGTCAGGTGGATGGATTATCTTGCAAATGAGAAATGCTCATTAACAGGGATTTAAAGGAAATGTTGCACAAAATTTGATATAAATAAGCTTTTTGTCCATGTGGAAAATTTCTGGGATCTTTTATTTCAGCTCATGAAACATGGGACCAACTCTTTACATGTTGCGTTTATATTTTTGTTAAGTGTAAAAAGGGTTAAAAAACTATTAACATCAAATGGTCCCAAAGTACTTTAAAGATTAAGAAGATATGTTTTTCTCCGCCTTTCCTCCTGAATTGGCTTGCTTTAATTGCATAGATACTGAAAGCCTTTTCAGTAAGATCCATAGGAAATGGATAATTGTCATAATGGACGCACTGATGCTGTCTGAAGAACAAGCTCTGCCTCCTAATTCAGTAATTGTGTTCTGGGTATAGAAAGTGTTTTTTTATTAAAATAGACATTGATAGTGAAACTCATGCATAGTGTCTTAATCATGTTTCTTGTGTACTGTAATCTTTTTTGGAATACATAATTGGTGTTGTGATTCATTTCAAATCAAATCAAATTTTATTGGCCACATGCGCCGAATACAACAGGTGCAGACATTACAGTGAAATGCTTACTTACAGATCTTAACCAACAGTGCATTTTTTTTTTAAATAAAAAAGTAAAATAAAACAACAACAAAAAAGAGCAGAAGTAAAATAAAATAACAGTAGGGAGGCTATATATACATTTACATTTTAGTCATTTAGCAGACGCTCTTATCCAGAGCGACTTACAGTTAGTGAGTGCATACATACTTTTTTATACTTGCCCCCCATGGGAATCGAACCCACAACCCTGGCGTTGCAAACGCCATGCTCTACCAACTGAGCTACATCCCTGCCGGCCATTCCCTCCCCTACCCTGGACGACGCTGGGCCAATTGTGCGCCGCCCCATGGGTCTCCCGGTCGCGGCCGGCTACGACAGAGCCTGGATACGAACCAGGATCTCTAGTGGCACAGCTAGCACTGCGATGCAGTGCCTTAGACCACTGCGCCACTCGGGAGACGCAGGGGGGTACCGGTGCAGAGTCAATGTGCGGGGGCACCGGCTAGTTGAGGTAGTTGAAGTAATATGTACATGTGGGTAGAGTTAAAGTGACATAAATATATGCATAAATAATTAACAGAGTAGCAGCAGCGTAAAAAGATGGGGTGGGGGGTGGGGGGGCAGTGCAAATAATCCAGGTAGCCATGATTAGCTGTTCAGGAGTCTTATGGCTTGGGGGTAGAAGCTGTTGAGAAGTCTTTTGGACCTAGACTTGGCACTCCGGTACCGCTTGCCGTGCGGTAGCAGAGAGAACAGTCTATGACTAGGGTGGCAGGAGTCTTTGACAGTTTTGAGGGCCTTCTTCTGACACCGCCTGGTATAGAGGTCCTGGATGGCAGGAAGCTTGGCCCCAGTGATGTACTGGGCCGTACGCACTACCCTCTGTAGTGCCTTGCGGTCGGAGGCCGAGCAGTTGCCATACCAGGCGGTGATGCAACCAGTCAGGATGCTCTCGATGGTGCAGCTGTATAATTTTTTGAGGATCTGAGGACCCATGCCAAATCTTTTCAGTCTCCTGAGGGGGAATAGGCTTTGTCGTGCCCTCTTCCCGACTGTCTTGGTGTGTTTGGACCATGATAGTTCGTTGGTGATGTGGACACCAAGGAACTTGAACCTCTCAACCTGTTCCACTACAGCCCGTCGATGAGAATTGGGGCGTGTTCGGTCCTCTTTTTTTTCATGTAGTCCACAATCATCTCCTTTGTCTTGGTCACGTTGAGGGAGAGGTTGTTATCCTGGCACCACACGGCCAGGTCTCTGACCTCCTCCCTATAGGCTGTCTCATCGTTGTCGGTGATCAGGCCTACCACTGTTGTGTCGTCGGGTTTATCAAGGTCTGAATGGCTAAAATTAAAAATATTTGAAGAATTTCAAGAATGAATAAATAACTAGATTTTCCAGATTTTCTCAGTTTTTTTTTATGAATAACAATCTGTCAACCACTGTACTGTATATCATCTTCATCTCATCCGGCCCCTTTCAACACTGTGGATAGTTATTCTCCCTCCATCACTCCTTTTCCATTTGGTACAACAACTGTTATGTTTATTTCATTCTGTCTCAATATTCATGGGATTTGTCATTTATTCCTCACAACGTCTCACTCTCAGGATATACTTGTCTTGGTTGATGTAATGTTCAATCTGTTTGCTCTGTGGATGCAAATCCTCTGATGTTGGAACTGTTGCTCACTTTAGTTTACACCAATGGCTAGTTTTCCATCTGGTTGTGCATCAGCAGTTTTCTCTCAATTGTTATGTCAGTCACTGAGAGTCACTCAATTAGCCGATGTCAGCTACCATTTTTTAGATTGGTAAGTTAGTATAGCCAGCGATCTAAACTTGTAATAATCGTGGTCGAATACTGACCGGGGGCCCCCATTGATTTTATTAGTCACTCTCACTCAGATATCATATTAAAATCTGCAAACATTTCTCTCCACCCTATGGCAAAATGAGTAGAATTTCAGGAAATTAGCTGTAAAACTGCAAATGTTTCTCTCCTCCCAATGACACAATATGTAGAATTGCATTAAAGTACTTATAAAATTGCTACATTTTCTCTACACCCCATGGCAAAAGACAGAGATTTAAAGAAAAAAATCACTTAGGGCCCCCAAAAAGTTAGGCTAGGCTCTGACTGCATGTGTGGGCATGGATGTGGGTACACAGACACGCAAGCCACTGCGGCCCCTCATGATGAGTTCAGATTTTTTGTTGCCCCCACCCACATCAAAGTTGCCCATCCCTGTGTTATACCATCTGCATCTGCTTACATGTAAGAGATTTAGCTGTCATGCTTAGATATCGTGCTTGTAGGCCTCCTGTAGCTCAGTTGGTAGAGCATGGTGCTTGCAACGCCAGGGTTGTGGGTTTGTTTCCCACGGGGGGCCAGTGTGAAAAATGTATGCACTCACTAACTGTAAGTCGCTCTGGATAAGAGAGTCTGCTAAAATGTAAATGTAAATATCATTTTTTCTCTACTGCACTGTTGGAGCTAGGAACAAAAGCATTTCACTACACCCGCGATAACATCTGCAAAATATGTGTACGCGACCAATAACATTTGATATTTTACGCGATCGTCAATGTTACCCCCATGAGAGTGGCAGTGCTCCAAATAATCTGACGTTACCCTTCCTCCCGTGACCTTGTGATGGATGGTGGTGCTGCCAGTGAGGAGTTGGTCCTGTCTGCTGCCTGAGCCATGATGGATAGAGGGCCGCTCTCTCACTCAATACCGTCTGCCCTTGATTATTATTTCTATTGATTCTTTATCGGTGATTATATAAAAGATGTACACCCATAATTCATATGGATGAATAGCTTGTATATGCAATGTTTCTGAGTCACAGTGTTGCCACCTCAAAGGTCATGCTTTCAATGTGATACATTGTTCTGCAGTGTATTAATGTTTGACTACAGAGTTAGAAAAAAGATTTACCAATAATAAGTTATGGGATGTATTTGTTGGCAATGGAAATGGAAATGTGAGTCCAGATTAAAATTATGTTAGTGCAGACATTTCTATACGTATACATTTAGCCACAAAACAGTCCTCAGTTGTTTTAATTTTATATTCATAGAGCACCGATGTATTTCTCTCACAGAGCATGTGCAATTATACAGACAGATGTGCTGTTTTTTAACTTCTGTTTTTTCATCTTTTATACAAGCCCCCCTCATCCAGAGATTTAAGAATCATACTAGATTTGCTAAACATGGTGTAAAAATTCCCGTAAATCCTAAAGGATTTACATGAATCCCTCGTTTAAATGCAAATATTTCCTGAACACTACTCTCCAGCTGTTGTGATAATGTGTATAGAGAGAGTACATTAAGCTGAGTTAATGAAGTGTAAATAGCTACCAGCTATATTCTGGCTTTAGATTTTTTTTACCTCAAATGAATGCAGGTATCTTCACTGTACTGTATGCAGTTGCATCAGATATCATTTGCATCTCTCCCCTTTGTGGCTTTGAATGGTTATTCTATGATAAGAACAAAATTAAAAGAAATATCACTCATTACTGCACATTTGAACCTACGCTATTTGAACCTATGCTATTAAGCAATGTCAGCTACAGTTAACCCCAGGTACAGTAAGTTAAGCGTGAAAAAAGGAATCTAACTTTCAAGTGGAATGGACTCTCCTGTGAAACCTCCAGGGTTGGTTTGTGAGTTCAGCGGAAAGTGAAGGATGTGGAAACCATCAAAAGCATCCTACTGTTTTATTAGTCATATGTACAGGATACACATGGTATACATCGTCAAACAAAATGCTTACTTGCAGGTTTTGTGTATGTGTGCCATTGAGGGTGAATATGCAAGACAAAATATTTAAGTGCCTTTGAATGGGGTATGGTAGTAGGTGCCAGGCGCACCGGTTTGTGTGTCAAGAACTGCAATGCTGCTGGGTTTTTCACGCTCAAAAGTTTTCAGTGTGTATCAAGAATGGTCCACCACCCAAAGGACATCCAGCCAACTTGACACAACTGTGGGAAGCATTGCAGTCAACATGGGCCAGCATCCCTGTGGAACACTTTTGACACCTTGTAGAGTGCATGCCCCAACGAATTGAGGATGTTCTGAGGGCAAAAGGGATGCAACTCAATATTAGGTGTTCCCAATGTTTTGTACACTCAGTGTATATTACCTTGTTTATTTCTCAAAAAATCATGGGAAGAGTAGTTCAATGCCAACATTTACAGGGCCTGACTCTTTTCTTGTGACTGTGATGATAATTATTAGAGATGTCCCTTGAAGGTTGACTGCATGCTTTCATGCTTTCTTTTGAACAAAAAGAGCCATGTACACAGCTGTGTGCTCAGAGGAGCATGCTTTTGGTCAAGTCTCCAGCACTGTCCCCTCTGACCTTACAGGCTCTTCTTAAGGCATTGGCTGTATCATACTGTAATAAGGATTTCGACTGGACTCTTCAGGACCTTTTTGCAGCAATGGTTTGTTTGCTCTGTTTCTGCTTTTAGGACGGGAGGGGGCACAGTTGGATTTTAGCACTATCAATATCTCTCTGTGTGTGTGTGTGTGTGTGTGTGTGTGTATCTGCGCACACATGGGTGTGTGCATGTGTATTTTATCAGGATGATCAAACATAGCCTCCTGCACTGGCAGTGAAGTGGCCCCAGTACCGCTTCTTGTTACTACAACGGCTTTTATCCTAAATAATGCCCAAAAATATACTTTGTAAAATTTCCTCAGCACCTTAGATGTCCAATGCTTTTGTCCACTTTGTTCCTTCAGGCTCTCTATTTCCTAGGCTCTCTGGGGCTTTTATCTAGCACCCCATCCTGTTTGGAGATGAAAGAGGGTGGCGATGTCACTCCAAACCTTTTGTTACCAATCCCCTGGTTCCCAGATTGGACCACTATAGACACAGAATTACCTCCATGGGCCCACATGTACGGGACATCTGCAAGCCATTCATTAAAACTGTGTTTTGATAGAGAAAAGTCAAGGAGTCTAGACTTCCCAAATGAGGAGTTCACTTTCAGACAATAAGCCCAGTCAGTCAGAGATGCATGTTTTATATCACATTTGAATTTACCTGTAAATTAATTGTACAATTTGAACTGCCATAGCATATGAAACCAATTTGGAAGTAGACAATTGTGTTCAGAATAGTATTCAACATAAATTATTCACAAATGGAATTAACTTTCTACTGATTTCTATCAGTGTGCGGTTCAATGGTATCAGAAAATCATCTCTATTTTTTAGAGATCAGTTAAATTGCTGAGGTAGTTGCATATAGCTAATTGACTCCAAATTGCCAAATCTCACATTAATCTGTGAGAAATTGCAAAGAATTGCTTTTCTTAATAGAGCTTTAGAGTCTCAAATAGCTATTAGCAAAAGTGTGTTCCTGGGTTAAGAGGGGATTTATGTTCTAAGAAATAATTAAAGCCTGCCTCCTAATCGACATGTCCCATAACCAGTATGACATATATTAGCTGACCTTATAGTCCTCTTAATAAATCAGTGAGCCCAGTCATTTTACATTTAAATCTGCTCCTGGAGCAGAACTAACAGCAATCTAGTTTGAAAGCAGGTTTGGTTGGTTGCTGAGAGAGACGCTCAAGACTTTTCCATCGAGTCGCCCTGTAAAGAGAGAGAGCTTTCATTCCAGCATCGCTGCTCGAGGTGACATGATAATATGGAGCATAGTACAGAGCAAGGTTAATTAAGGTTAATTAATCAAATTGGAACAATATGTGCTCTTAAATCTGCGATATCACCCATTATCAAATAAATGTCTCTTTGTTCCCAGTGGTAGAAAGATACAGTATGAATGTATTTTGTGTCACTATCTGTGTCCACAACAGTCAAACTCTGGCCATTTTTGTGTAGACAGGTTTCATTTTAGTCACTTGCAGTGAGTTAACGCACTGCAAAAAATGAAAATCTTGCCTAGATTTGACCTAGATTTAAAAAATCTTGTATTGAGATAATTAAGTCAAAATTACTTGTTTTGTGTTGACTTAGCTTACCCTGAAAATGCATTTGTCTTGTATTAAGATATTCTGACTTGTATCAAGCTTTTTTTTTGTTTAAAATAAGCAAAATTATCTGTCAGTGCACTGAGATAATTTGCCTTGATAAGACGCCAGATCATTTTGCTTATTTTAACCTAATAAAAGGCTTGATACAAATCAGAATATCTTAATCCAAGACAAATTATCTTGATGCAGTTTCTGGGTAAATGAAATAAACTCAAAACAAGTAACTTTGACTTAATTATCTCAATACAAGATTAAAATCTAGGTATGATGTTTTTTGTTTTTTTGCCATGTAATGGTTAGTTCATACTGTCCCCACTTCAAAGTGTGTCATTACACATAAACAAAATGGAACATTCCGTACACTGCAATTTTTTTTATCTTGTATTGAGATAATTAAGTCAAAGTTACTTGTTTAGAGGGAATTAGGGGAATTTGTCCACAAGCTCGCTGCTGCTGTTTTGTCTTAGTGAGATATCTACAGTACCTGTCTGTGCAGCTTTTTTTCTCCAAACTAATTTATCTGTTTTGTGGGGCTGCTCCTTTCATGCCTGTGGTAGCTATGGCATTATTCCAAATCTAATCACTGCTTACAGCGTCTTCAAAGGCATTGAGAAGTTCCTATTGCAACTTATTTACCCAGCTCCCACCCAAGACTCCTCTGCACACTCATCCATGAAGTCTGTTCTGTGCTCCCCAAATTACCTTTACCCAGATCCGCTGGGCAACAATAGCGGGGAGAATTGCAGGAAGCTGTTGTGACCTGTTATTGTTTTCCATCAATTGTCAAGTATAAATTAGTTTCAATAAAAAGGTAATTTTAGTTTCTAAGCCGTTTTTAAATTGCTTTGTAATGTTTGCGGTGGTAAGAGTGATGAAAAAACCCACAATGGAAACCTGATAACCACTGGAACCATTAAAATCCTTCATGTGTGACTTAGGCTAAGCAAAATACTTTCTGCCTACAGGAGCCCCATATTGATTTGGAATTTATTGGTTTTATCCACAACACTTTGGGTCCAATATTGACTTTTTAATTTTCGGTGACTATGAGTTCATAATTTCAGACGTAAAATTACGTGATCACAGTTATTTTGCAGTCTGCCTCAGCTGTGATATTTTTCCATCTGGCTAAGCCGTGCTACAATGATCTAATCTAGTGTTGATAACAATCTCATGTGGTAGTGATTCCTAAATGGTTGCACAGTGTTGTATATACTGTTTGATATCCTTTCTTCTTATTTCTCGTCTGTTTGTTTCTAGTATTACATTGTTATTGATTATTGCATTGTTGAGTTTTGAGTTAGCAAGAAAGGCATTTCACTGTACTTGTGCATGTGACATTAAAACTTGAAACTAGTAAATATCTAAGATGTAATACAAGGGGTGCTAATTAAGCAATTGTTTGTGTAGTGTCCAATTCATTTAACGACTTTTACTGCATGAAGTAGTAATAATCATCTTCAACTTAAAAGCTTTCACAGCACTGAAATGTTTCAATCTGTTCAGCTTTGCCCTAGACTCATGTATTTTACTGCATTGGGTGGCTTCATAGATATATTCTTCTTCTTTGTGTTTGGGGATTTTCTGATTAAATCAAACTTGGTTTCAGCCCAATGACACTCGATTGTATTGATTAATGGAGTCATACATTTAGAATGCTTACTGTATATGGTGTTCATAATTTTTGGAAGATACAAATGTTTGCTTACATCTTTAGACAAATGGTAGTTTTTGTCAGCTTTCTGAGACTTGGGATCCCTCAGTAAAGAGCAGTGGTGTAAAGTACTTTAAAAAAAATACTTTAAAGTACTACTTAAGTCATTTTTTAGGGTATCTGTACTTTACTTTACTATTTATATGTTTGACAACTTCTACTTTTACTCCACTACAAGAAAATATGTACTTTTTACTCCCATACATTTTCCCTGACACCAAAAGGACAGAATGATGGTCAAATTCACACACCTATCAATATAACGCATTGTCATCCCAACTGCCTCTGATCTGGCGGACTCACTAAACACATACTGAGTCTGTAAATTATGTCTGAGTGTTGGAGTGTGCCCTGTCTGTCTGTAAATAAAAAGGAAATTGTGCCATCTGGTTTGCATAATATAAGGAATTTGATGAATAGCATTTACTTTTACTTGTACTTTTACTAAAGTATGACTATTGAGTACTTTTTCCACCACTGTACTTAAAGGAAAATTCCACCCAAAATCTTTTGGTATGTGTTTCATTAGTCCATTGTTGACATAGTCCCAAAATGTTTTGCTTGTCAGCAATCAAGTTTTCAAGACATGTAACTTTTGAAATACAAAACTCATCCCCATATGATGCATCTTACATCATATGATGCTGCGTTTTGCGTCATATGATGCAAAATGCATCATACGGGTATGATTTCTGTATTTTGAAAGCTACATATCTTGAAAACTTGATTTTGGGACTATGTCAACAAGGCACTAATGAAACAAGTACCAAAAGATAGTTTTGGGGTGGAATGTTCCATTAAGTACACTTAAAACCAGATCTTTTTAGATTTTACTCAAGTAGTATTTTACTGGGCGACTTTCACTTTTACTTCAGTCATTTTCTATTAAGGTATCACACAGATGTTCATAAAGCTTAAGGCTGTTTACCACCCCCAAATGTGTATACTTACTGCACAAGGCAAGGCTCACAGGGATTTCCAGGATGACTATTCATCTCCAGCTAAATATACTTCTCACTACTTTTCTTTCTGACCAATGTTTACTTTCGATAAGTTAGATGCACAGCAGAGCTGAACCAAAGCTGAGATTGTTCAATTTGAATAACAGAGTTAGTCTTTCTTTTCTTTTGATATCTTTCTAATTTGAAGACTATTTTTTCTTGCTCTGCACAAAAAAAAAAAAAAAAAAAGTGTATGTTTTATCTTGCAAAGATTTGTCAGGCCACAATCCAGCAGGGGGTTTTACATAATGCCTGTTACATAATGCCTATTATTATTATGTTTCAGACTTGGAAAACTTCAAGACCCACCGAAGAAACTCAGTGTCAGTTCGCGAGGGACAGGGGGTGGTGCTGCTGTGTGGTCCCCCATCTCACTCTGGAGGTAAGAAAGCAAACACAGACTCTTTGCAGTGACAACTGAGCAATGCTGTTTCACCCACTTGTCAGGCAATACCACATCTCTCTCTCTCTCTCTCTCTCTCTCTCTCTCTCTCTCTCTCTCTCTCTCTCTCTCTCTCTCTCTCTCTCTCTCTCTCTCTCTCTCTCTCTCTCTCTCTCTCTCTCTCTCTCTCTCTCTCTCTCTCTCTCTCTCTCTCTCTCTCTCTCTCTCTCTCCTGAACACATTGAAACTTTTTAAACAGCTGTCTTAAGAAATGTCCAAGGCTGAGACATCAGAAATGGAGAGTAGGGTTTCCAGACAGGCATCTCCTCTCTGCAGCTTTTGGCTCCTGGAGCTACAAATCTTACTCTTTCTCATGGTTCTAAGACCGTCAGCAAGTGTTAGCTTGCCAAACTGCCATCTGGAGTGACAAGTGTTTGTGTGCCACTAGCCTATAGTCCACTAAGTTCAACCAACACCCTCATCACCAACCTCTGTGGGGGGCCAAGTGATCTCCAACACATCTTTATCCAATAGATACTGTAGCTCTTCCTCTGCTAACCATGGGGGGTCAAGCCATTCTTCTCTGTAGGGAGTTCAGCATTCTCTCCCTAACAGCCTTGGAGTCCCACCTCTCCTTCTCCTCATTTAGTGGATTTCTGTGAGCACCTCTCAGGCCTCCTCACCCTCTCTGTGCCTTCCATGGTCCTCTGTAGCTCAGTTGGTAGAGCATGGCGCTTGCAACGTCAGGATAGTGGGTTTGATTACGTAAAATGTAAGCACCAAAGGAGGCTGGTGAGGGGAGGACAGCTCATAATAATGGCTGGAATGGAGTGAATGGAATGGTATTAAAAGATATGGAAACAATGTGTTTGATACCATTCCATTAATTCCCTTCCAGCCATTACAATGAGCCTGTCCTCCCCAATTATGGTGCCACCAGCCAGCTGTGGTATGCACTCATAACTGTAAGTCACTTTGTATAAAAGTGTCTGCTAAATGGAATATATTATTTATATTTTATAATTTCGCATATCAGTGTGATTACTTTTATTCATAAAGAGAGCAGCATGTGTATTTGCTGCTTATTACTGGTGTTGACAGTGTTTCTCATTTATACGTGGTTTATTAGCTTCATATCCACAAAATGTTTTCTCATCAAATTACCGTCGGTTGATGTTAGTTTCTTTCGCACTGAGAACTATAAACCCATCAGAACTGAGAACTGTAATTTTCAGTTCTACTGAATATCCTTACATGATTAAACAGAATAATTCATTACTTTTCAAAAGCAAGTTGAATTTCCATGGTGAAACATACAGCATTTTGCTTCTATTGTATTTTCTATTTTATGTCACACAGATGTTCATAAATTGTTAACAGGTCAAAAGATAACAATTTATTGCTTTAGTTCTCACCACTTCTTAGAAACTGAAGAATACTCAGAAGTGAAGAGGATAAGTTTGTATTCCCTGTAGTTGAAAAGGGTGTCTGGTGTTACTTATTCATAAGCTTACTACATGAGAAAATAATTGTTGTGAAGGCTGAACTTTATATACAGTTTTATCTCACAGTAATTTGTTTTGGCTGGTGAAGAATTAAAACTGTATAGCTATTGAATAGAAATAAAAAATGAGGAATTTATCTTTTGAACATTTTGTACCCGCTCAATATTTCTGAAATATCTGAACTGAATGTGCAGCCGAGATGACAAAGCTTGACAAGTAGGCCTACCAAAATGTTTTCTTGTTATTTGTGTATTTGAATATTTCTGAGAGAGAAAACTGGTAAACATTTAAACGATTCCCTTTTAGCCAGGGAATTATATATTTTTTTATATTCTGAGTTCTGTAGCTTTAGCTTACCAGGCTTTGTGTGAGGAAGAGCTCATGTCATAGAACAAACCATTTCCTCAAAGTCTCTTCCTCCTACAGGTCTTATAGCTTCAGTAGGATGCTGTTATAGCAATGAGTCACAGTAACACCATTATAATGACGGTGCATTTTCTCATGCTATGACTATAAGCATTAACTGCTACTGTAGGCACACATCCTGAAAAATAGGGTATCCACAGATTTCCAATCACTTATGCGCTATCATTTTGGCTGTCACCTTTGCCTCTTGGCACATTCTGTCTCATTTTGGCAGATGGATCAGATGTGATGGCTCCCATCTCTTTCAGGAACAATTAAATGTAACACCAGCTTTGCCTCACCCATTCAAACCTCTCTCACAGATGTCATGAATTCACTTACTACCCCTACAGTGAAAAAAACCTGAAAGTACAGTAAGGGAGCGGTCAAAATTGTTACCTGGAGAAAAATGTGGGAGGGTCATGCTTTTTCTATTTCAGTCATGGGGAGGGTTTAGTATTTTTTTATTCAGTTCAGGGGAGGGTCATGTAATTTGTGATCGATGAAATGTCATATTGCTCAGTATTTGAGAATTAGTTGCTTATTATATCTCGATGTTTGCCCGATGATGCCCCTCATCCCTGATTCTCTAATGGGCGCGCAATATCAAGTGTGCCTAGTGTGGTCTAAATCAAATGATAGCCTATGCTTAAGCAATAAGGCCCGAGGGGGTGTGGTATATGGCCAATATACCACGGCTAAGGGCTGTTCTTATGCACGACGCAACGCAGAGTTCCTGAATACAGCCCTTAGCCGTGGTATATTGGCAATATACCACAAACCCCTGAGGTGCCTTATTGCTATTATGAACTGGTTACTAACGTAATTAGAGCAGTAAAAATAAAATAAAATAAAAAGCAGTAAAGATACATGTTTTGTCATACCCGTGGTATACGGTCTGATATACCACGGCTTTCAGCCAATCAGCATTCAGGGCTCGAACCACCCAGTTTATAATATAGGCTATAGGCCTAGGCTATACGAAGCGCATGCTCTGAGAAGCACAGGGCACAGTTAATATTCTAAGAAAATGTACTTCCTTCCCAAGTTTTTGTGCTGCTGGGATGGTGTATACAAAACTAGGCTGCACTGCAATGGAGAGGCTATCCTAATCATGAGCTATGTTCTGCCCTGCTCTTACTGATGTAAACCCTTTTGTGCTGCCTAAGGAGGCATGTCAAAGGCTTCTTCCGAAGTAAAAAAAACATTTGTCCAACAAATTCAATATCTGTGCGAAGATGAGAAGGAGGACCGGAGGAAAGCTTGCTGCTGCTATAATTGATTTAAATAAAAACAATATATTTTGTTGCCCATAATGAAGCTATTTATCAGCGTTATTGACCTCACAATAAGCCATATTCAAGTTATTTACATAACTTACATTACTATGAAGCAGCAGCTGCGGAGATGGACAGTGCATGGGTGCTGAAAGTAGGCTAATTCGGGAAGGCCTAATTCATTTAAACAGTCTTTATTTTAGATGTTAGGCTACTAACAACAAGAGGACTTTGTGTTAGAGCCTATTTATTCCTGTTCAAGAAATAAGAGGTAGGCCTACTTGTTTGACAGACAAAATTAATGGCCTCTATTTTTGGCTGGCGTTAAGACGGTGCTAGTGTCAAACGCACGTTCGTTGGCAATTTCGACCTGTTAAAGCCAGCACTATGCTATTTTCAAACTTTTGTGCAAGGATTGGTATTTTTTTATTTATTTTATCTCCCCAATTTCGTGATATCCAATTACGATCTCATCGCTGCAACTCCCCAACGGGCTCAGGAGAGGCGAAGGTCGAGTCATGTATCCTCTGAAACAATCCGCACTTCTTAACACCTGCCCGCTTAACCCGGAAGCCAGGGACAGCAATGTGTTAGAGAAAACACTGTTCAACTGACAACCGAAGTCAGCCTGCAGGTGCCCTGCCCGCCAGAGCGTGATGAGCCAAGTAAAGCCCCCCAGCCAAACCCTCACAACGCTGGGCCAATTGTCCCTATGGGACTCCTGGTCAGTTGTGACACAGCCTGGGATTGAACACAGGTCTGTAGTGACGCCTCAAGCGCTGCGATGCAGTGCCTTAGACCGCTGCGCCACTCAGGAGGCCCTAGTAATGTACCTTTCTTATATCAGCTTGCTTGCGTTTAGATGGGAGGGGTAGAAATATTTGAGGTGTGTCCTTAAAAACATGATCCAATGTGCTAATTTCAAACCAAAAGCTGGTTTTAGTGGTTGGTTATGGCATGAATTTTGACAGCGGAAACGCAGCCTATCCAGCCGTGACGCACCCTGGCCATATGCACATGAAACATGGACCCCGTGTAGCTCAGTTGGTAGAGCATGGCGCTTGCAACGCCATGGTTGTGGGTTCGATTCCCACGGGGGGCCAGTATGATTTTTTTGTGAAAAATATTAACACGTATGCTCTCACTAACTGTAAGTCGCTCTGGATAAGAGCGTATGCTAAATGATGAAAATGTAAACAAGAGTGATATGTTTTTGGTGCTTGTATACTTCGTATTTAGAAACGGTTTGGCTCGTGAGATTGTTTGGAAATAAATCTTAATCACCAAAGCTTTATTGAAAGATCAATTTTGAGAGGAGCAAAACAGTGAGCTGACGTTCCCTTTTTATCTAAATATTTTAACCATGCAGCTCCTGTTTTGGACGTGCGTAAAACACCCTCCATGATGTAGGCTACTTGTGTCCATGCACTTCATGAAATGAGAGATGAGAACCTCTGTGAATACCGGTGAACCTCGTATTTAGAAGTTATTTTCCTGTAACAATTGCTTGTTTTACATTTCATATGTTCAAAATCCAAGCCCTCCATAGGCTACCCTTACTACCCTAGGCCTACTATAACGAAGGATGGTTTAACAGCAATGCCTTGTCTTTTTTATCCTGGAGATTTTATGATATCATTACATTATTCATTTATTTATGTGTTTTTTTTTACATTTATTTAGTAAATAAATTGTGAAGCATTTGTGACACGCTACAGGCTGGCAGGAGCGATCATCATTTCAACAACACATCAACAACAGCACATCAACAACATGCCTATACATTTCGCATTCAGGCTGTATAATTTTTTTTTTACATTTACATAAACATTTTTAAATAATTACTTAGAATTAAATAGTAATGAAACGAAAAATGCCTTATTAGGCTATACAGTGCCTTTTCATTAACTTTTAGAAACATGAGTTTGGCCAGTCTTTGGTTGGAGGATCATGTGGTGAGCTATGCATGCCTCGTTTGTTAATTTTAGCCTAGCATATGCTGTTATATTCCAATGCCCTAATCACAGTCAACAGAAATCTATTTTGTAACAAGAATATCATGGATGGAATAAAATAAATTAGAAAATGATCGTTTCTAAGTGCTTATAGACCTACCTGATGATATGCAGCTTTTCCTCGATTCATTGATGATCAGATACTTCACTTGTAACTGGTTCTGTTGCTCTCAATTGTTATACTTGAAAGACAACTGTAGCACTGTTCCAATCTTCTTTTTTAACAATAGCCTGTATAGAAATCAAAACGTCTACAGTGCTGCAGCATGCGCTCATTCATTGTCATGCTCTGTTGTGGTATTAAAAAACGATTCTGCTTGTCTCCAGTCATGTAAAGTGAAGTAGAATTGCATGAAATCCATTTATAAAAGGCCATTTTTTCTCGGGCTGCTAATAAGATGATAGATTCATGCAGTGCTTGTATTATAATGGAGATATTTTCACCACCCGCTTGTCCGCGGTGGTCTGCGAATCCACAACCTTCTGGCTACTTTGCCATGTAATGCTTACAAAACATATCTAAGGCTGTGGTCTGTCCTAGGCATGAGGAAAAACTGTAGGCATGATCTCTGCTATCCATTTTATGTTTTAATTATTATTTTGGGTATAGGGAGGGTCACTAGTTTTTTTTCAAGCGTTCAGGGAGGGTTGGGTAAAAATGCATTTTACTGAAGGGATGGCCATCCATTTTCATTTCCGAGAGGTCCGATTTTCAGTTGTACAGTCCCTGAGCATACGCAGTTGGAGGAAGAATAGGTTATTAAAAAAAGGCTGTAACAATTTGTAGTTTCTAGCCTGTTGGGATTGTTCCTAACAAAAGCTTGGCAGGCTCCATGGCCAATTAGAATTTCAGATGTGCATATTTCATATTTTGGTGGCAATGTGTCTAAGCTGAAACAAAGGTGCATAAAACTGCCTGAAACTAGTTAGGATTCAACCCTTTCCGCTTACCTTTATCATAGTCCTCCATCTATAAATACAGGCATTGTTAATAGTAACCTGATCTACCCTCATATTTTCAGTGTTGATAATTCCATATATACAATATTCAGTGAATGGCTGGCTGCTGGATGGAAGACCCTGTTTGGGGATGACATCTCCACTTTAGTTTGTGTTTTAATAAACCTATTACTTCTTGTCAAAGACAGAAGAGAAAACATTTCAAACTCGTCAGACATGTTCATACATCTAATAGAGGCCACCTCGAGGCTTGTGACTCACTACTGATGCACGGTACCATCTCAGCCTGTCAATTAAAAGTGTTTCTCTGTGAGTTACTTGTCTTCTTAGTAATGAGAAGTGGAACATCAGTTGCATTGTCACAATGTTGTTTCAGAAAGCACACAGTTATGCTGAACTCTAAGGTGATATTTCATCTCAAAGACAGAGGTTAAGTAAAAAAAAATGTTCCCTAGAATGTTAGTTTACTTCCTGTTGGAGGCATTCTATTGACGGAACGTTTCTTCATAGAAAGTAGGTTTCCATTGTTTGTTCCTGCAAGGTTTTCCACTGTTGTCCTTGAAGATCAGATGAAATGAATTTCAAAGGTAGCGTCTGATAAGTCATATGCTAGGAACAAAACAAAATAGTATGCCTCAGAGTTTTTCCCTGTGCTGTCTTCGCGGGGTCCTTGCCACTCAGCTGATGTGCTGGGTTTGAACAGAAGGAACTTTGTACTTCTAAGTTGTGTTATGTTGCTGTCTTTGTAGTGTAATAATAAAACGAGATGCACCGACTGTAGTAGCTCATGAATACACGGAATAGAGATCATGGAAAGACACCGTCGAAAACAGATGTGCTATCTTAACTTGATCACTCTGTTGTTGCAGAGAATTTTCTGGCGCAGCAGGAAAGGTCAATTGTAGTGTATTCAAGGTTTAAAAAGGCTTCTAAAATTTGTAATTTCCACTATAAATGTCAAACTTGATTTATCCTAATTAAAAATGCATCAACCCCTCCTACAAAAATGTCCATTAATTATAATCCACATTTCCTGTTGCTGCAGGATTATTTTCCTACTGTGAGAAACTGGTCAAATTAAGATAGAACACCTGTATATTGTATGTAGGCAAGCCATGAGTGCATACTGTGGTGACGCCACACCAGTGTGATGTGATGGTTTGGGACAAACCCTGGATTCATCAGATAATTAGCAATTAAATCGTATGTCACTCGTTTGACACGACGAGGGGTGTCTCTCTTCAAGGTGGTGACAACCGATGACAAGTGATGATGAGAACAATCTGTTATCATGCCACACTGTATCTCATGAAGCCCGTACCTCAATAAAATCCTGCATGTGGGTGGTGCAGTATTAGATGAGAATCCCAGCACATCCTTGGCCTTATTTCATTACCGTATGTTGGTGGGCCAGGCCATGGGTTCCAGCCTTGAGGACCCTCAGTGTCAGTGTATCCCCAGGGCTCCGTTGAGCCTCTGCCTGCCAGAGTGGCTGTCAGGGGACCCATAATGTACAGTAGCAGACAGCTGTCCACAAGCTCCCTGTGCTGGAGAGTGCATACTTAGTGGGCTCAAAAATGCAGATTGAGCTATATGATCTACTGGCGAGGGTGTGTGTGTGTGTGTGTGTGTGTGTGTGTGTGTGTGTGTGTGTGTGTGTGTGTGTGTGTGTGTGTGTGTGTGTGTGTGTGTGTGTGTGTGTGTGTGTGTGCCCTACAGCTTGTGGGTTAGCAACACACACCAGCAGAATGTTTACTGAAATGCATTCACAGGTCATTTGTGACTCCGTATTTCAGAGGGTTTTTGCTGTCACGGTTTATGTATAATCTGATTAGTGGATGGCACATTTTAAAATCTCCATAAATAAACTCCTGAGTTGTTAACTCTTAAATACTGTATTGAAACACATTTTTACACACTGGCTATTGCCAGGGGATCAATACCCACAGAATGTAATTTGCCACAGCCGTTTGCAATAGCACTGATTGCACATCTTCCTACCATACTAATGACACTCACAGGTGAGATGCATGCGTTTCCTGAATATACTGTGATGGTATTATTGACATTCCCAATATAAATATCAAGTACAAGGAAGAGTCTTTCATACAGACATACACTACTAGACATGTTACGAGAATTGTATTGTACTCCATTACCAGACATACAGAGGCAGTGTTACTTCACTCCCTTGATAAAGGATTTGTATAGAGTTCCACATGTGTACTTAGAGGAATATATGCAAATTGGCCCATAACTCCATCTACACAGCAACATAGGCCTAGGACTATACATCCTTTTAGCAGGGTTCATACAGACATTGGCAAGACTAATTCAAGGACTCAATGACTTTCTCAAGCAATTCATTGTAATTTTCAAGGACCTCAATGTTATACAATTGTATAACTTACTGTATATGATTGTACATACAGTGGCTTGCGAAAGTTGGCATTTTTCCTATTTTGTTGCCTTACATCCTGGAATGAAAATTGATTTTTTGGGGGTGTTTGTATCATTTGATTTACACAACATGCCTACCACTTTGAAGATGCAAAATATGTTTTATTGTGAAACAAACAAGAAATAAGAAAAAATAAAAACTGAAAACTTGAGCGTGCATAACTATTCACCCCCCCCCCCCCAAAGTCAATACTTTGTAGAGCCACCTTTTGCAGCAATTACAGCTGCAAGTCTCTTGGGGTATGTCTCTATAAGCTTGGCACATCTAGCCACTGGGAATTTTGACCATTCTTCAAGGCAAAACTGCTCCAGCTCCTTCAAGTTGGATGGGTTCCGCTGGTGTACAGCATTCTTTAAGTCATACCACAGATTCTCAATTGGATTGAAGTCTGGGCTTTGACTAGGCCATTCCAAGACATTTAAATGTTTCCCCTTAAACTACTCGAGTGTTGCTTTAGCAGTATGCTTAGGGTCATTGTCCTGCTAGAAGGTGAACCTCCATCCCAGTCTCAAATCTCTGGAAGACTGAAACAGGTTTCCCTCAAGAATTTCCCTGTATTTAGCGCCATCCATCATTCCTTCAATTCTGACCAGTTTCCCAGTCCCTGCCGATGAAAAACTTCCCCACAGCATGATGCTGCCACCACCATGCTTCACTGTGGGGATGGTGTTCTCTGGGGGATGAGAGGTGTTGGGTTTGCGCCAGACATAGTGTTTTCCTTGATGGCCAAAAAGCAAAATTTTAGTCTCATCTGACCAGAGTACCTTCTTCCATATGTTTGGGGAGTCTCCCACATGCCTTTTGGCGATCACCAAACTTGTTTGCTTATTTTTTTCTTTAAGAAATTGCTTTTTTCTGGCCACTCTTCCATAAAGCCTAGCTCTGTGGAGTGTACAGATTAAAGTGGTCCTATGGACAGATACTCCAATCTCCGCTGTGGAGCTTTGCAGCTCCTTCAGGGTTATCTTTGGTCTCTTTGTTGCCTCACTGATTAATGCCCTCCTTGCCTGGTCCATGAGTTCTGGTGGGCGGCCCTCTCTTAGCAGGTTTGTCGTGGTGCCATATTCTTTCCAGTGTTTAATAGTGGTCCGTGGGATGTTCAAAGTTGCTGATATCTTTTTATAACCCAACCCTGGTCTGTACTTCTCCACAACTTTGTCCCTGACCTGTTTGGAGAGCTCCTTGGTCTTCATGGTGCCACTTGCTTGGTGGTGCCCCTTGCTTAGTGGTGTTGCAGACTCTGGGGCCTTTCAGAACATGTGTGTATATATATATTGAGATCATGTGACAGATCATGTGACACTTAATTTGTTAAATAAAGTCCACCTGTGTGCAATCTATGTGACTTCTGAAGGTAATTGGTTGCACCAGCTCTTATTTAGGGGCTTCATAGCAAAGGGGGTGAATACATATGCAAGCACCACTTTTCCATTATTAATGTTTTTGAATTTTTTGAAACAAGTTATTTTTTTCATTTCACTTCACCAATTTGGACCATAGGACCACTTTAAGCTGTACAGAGCTGGGCTTTACGGAAGAGTGGCCAGAAAAAAGCCATTGCTTAAAGAAAAGAATAAGCAAACACGTTTGGTGTTCGCCAAAAGGCATGTGGGATACTCCCCAAACATATGGAAGAAGGTACTCTGGTCAGATGAGACTAAAACTGAGCTTTTTGGCCATCAAGGAAAACGCTATGTCTGGCATAAACCATAAAGTATAAAGTTTGGGGGGGTGAATAGTTATGCACGCTAAATTTTTCATTATTTTATTTTTTCTTATTTCTTGTTTGTTTCACAATAAAACATGTTTTGCATCTTCAAAGTGGTAGGCATGTTGTGTAAATCATATGATACAAACCCCCCAAAAATAAATTTTTAATTCCAGGTTGTAAGGCAACAAAATAGGAAAAATGCCAAGGGGGTGAATACTTTCGCAAGCCACTGGTCAACAGTTTTAGAACACCTACTCGTTCAAGGGTTTTTCTTTATTTGTACTATTTTCTATATTGTAGAATAATAGTGAAGACATCAAAACTATGAAATAACACATAAGGAATCATGTAATAACCAAAAATGTGTTAAACAAATCAACATATATTTTATATTTGAGATTATTCAAATAGCCACCTTTTGCCTTGATGACAGCTTTGCACACCCTTGGTATTCTCTCAGGTAGTCACCTGGAATGAATTTCAATTAACAGGTGTGCCTTCTTCAAAGTTAATTTGTGGATTTTCTTTCCTTCTTAATGCCTTTGAGCCAATCAGTTGTGTTGTGACAAGGTAGGGGGGGTATACAGAAGATAGCCCTATTTGGTAAAAGACCAAGTCCATATTATGGCAAGAACAGCTCAAATAAGCAAAGAGAAACGACAGTCCATCATTACTTTAAGACATGAAGGTCAGTCAATATGGAACATTTCAAGAACCTTGAAAGTTTCTTCAAGTGCAGTCGCCAAAACCATCAAGCGTTATCATGAGGACCGCTACAGGAATGGAAGACCCAGAGTTACCTCTGCTGCAGAGGATAAGTTCATTAAAGTTAACAGCTTCAGAAATTGCAGCCCAAATAAATGCTTCACAGAGTTCAAGTAACAGACACATCTCAACATCAACTGTTCAGAGGGGACTGTGTGAATCAGGCCTTCATGGTCAAATTGCTGCAAAGAAACCACTACTAAAGGACACCAATAAGAAGAAGAGACTTGCTTGAGCCAATAAACACGAGCAATGGACATCAGACCGGTGGAAATGTTTTCTTTGGTCTGGAGTCCAAATTGGAGATATTTGGTTCCAACCGCCGTGTCTTTGTGAGACGCAGTGTGGGTGAACGGATGATCTCCGCATGTGTATTTCCCACCATAAAGCATGGAGGAGGAGGTGTTATGGTGTGGGGGTGCTTTGCTGGTGACACTGTCTGTGATTTATTTAGAATTCAAGGCACACTTAACCAGCATGGCTACCACAGCATTCTGCAGTGATACACCATCCCATCTGGTTTGGGCTTAGTGGGACTATCATTTGTTTTTCAACAGGACAATGACCCAACACACCTCCAGGCTGTGTAAGGGCTATTTGTCCAAGAAGGAGAGTGATGGAGTGCTGCATCAGATGACCTGGCCTCCACAATCCCCAAAATGAGATAGATTGGGATGAGTCTGACCACAGAGTGAAGGAAAATCAGCCAACAAGTGCTCAGCATATGTGGGAACTCCCTCAAGACTGATGGAAAAGCATTCCAGGTGAAGCTGGTTGAGAGAATGCCAAGAGTGTGAAAAGTTGTCATCAAGGCAAAGGGTGGCTATTTGAAGAATGTCAAATTCTTTTTTGGTTACTACATGATTCCATATGTGTTTTTTCATAGTTTTGATGTCTTCACTATTATTCTACAATGTAGAAAATAGTAAAAATAAAGAAAAACCCTTGAATGAGTAGGTGTTCTAAAACGTTTGACCGGTAGTGTAGGTGGTGAAGTCATCGCAGTCTTTTTGGATCTGAAAAAGTCCTTTGATACTGTGAATCATGAGGTCCTCCTATCTAAACTATCTTCCCTTAATGTGTCCACTGAAGCCATTAGTTGGATGTATTCCTATCTGACAAACAGAAGTCAAAGGGTTCATCTGGGGGACACTCAGTCAGACTCTCTTTACTATAGCATTGGGGTCGCACAAGGGTCAATATTAGGCCCCCTTCTGTTTACCATCTATATAAATGATCTCCCACTTGCTTGCACACAAGTTAACATGCAGATATGCAGATGATACAGTCCTGTATGTACACTCAAAAAACAGACAACAAGTTGTTAACAATTTTACTGAAGCTATGGTACATGTTTCTAAATGGATGGCTGATTCTTGTTTGCATTCAAATATCGACAAGACTGTTTGTATGTACTTCTCTAAAAAATCAATTGATTCTTCCCAACGAGCTGTTCTTGTTATTGGGGAGAATCTGAAAGTTGTGTCGAACTTCTGGTATCTCGGCGTCATTTTGGACTCCAACTTGAAATTTTAAGAAACGTGAAGAAGGTGGTAAAAATGGTCTAGTTTGGAATATCCAACTTTACCTTTATAAGACCTTACCTTCCTTTGGAGGCCACCAAAATATGTATGCATGCTATGATCTTCTCACATCTGAGATATTGCCTCACATGCTGGTCAAAAGCAGGAACTACTATTCTGAAACCAATTGAATCACTCTACAAAAAAAATATTCGGGTAGCCTTCCACAAGCTTCCCACAATAAGTTGGGTGAATTTTGGCCCATTCCTCCTGACAGAGCTGGTGTAACTGAGTCAGCTTTGTAGGCCTCCTTGCTCGCACACACATTTTCAGTTCAGCCCACAAATGTTCTATAGGATTAAGGTCAGGGCTTTGTGATGGCCAATACAATACCTTGACTTTGTTGTCCTTAAGCCATTTTGCCACAACTTTGGAATTATGCTTGGGGTCATTGTCCATTTGGAAGACCCATTTGCGACCAAGTTTTTAACTTCCTGACTGATGTCTTGAGATGTTGCTTCAATATATCCACATATTTTTCCTTCCTCATGATGCCATCTATTTTGTGAAGTGCACCAGTCCCTCCTGCAGCAAAGCACCCCCACAGCATGATGCTGCAACCCCCGGGGTTCACGGTTGGGATGGTGTTCTTTGGCTTGCAAGCTACCCCCCTTTTCCTCCAAACATAACGATGGTCATTTTGGCCAAACAGTTCTATTTTTGCTTCATCAGACCAGAGGAAATTTCTCCAAAAAGTATGATCTTTGTCCCCATGTGCAGTTGCAAACCGTAGTCTGGCTTTTTTATGTCGGTTTTGGAGCAGTGGCTTCTTCCTTGCTGAGCGGCCTTTCAGGTTATGTCGATATAGGACTTGTTTTACTGTGGATTTAGATACTTTTGTACCTGTTTCCTCCAGCATCTTCACAAGGTCCTTCGCTGTTGTTCTGGGATTGATTTGCACTTTTCGCACCAAGGTACGTTCATCTCTAGGAGACAGAACGTGTCTCCTTCCTGAGCGGTATGATGGCTGCGTGGTCCCATGGTGTTTATACTTGCGTACTATTGTTTGTACAGATGAACGTGGTACCTTCAGGCGTTTGGAAATTGCTCCCAAGGATGAACCAGACTTGTGGAGGTCTACAATTCTTTTTTCTGAGGTCTTGGCTGATTCCTTTTGATTTTCCCATGATGTCAAGCAAAGAGGCACTGAGTTTGAAGGTAGGCCTTCAAATACATCCACAGGTACACCTCCAGTTGACTCAAATGATGTCAATTAGCCTATCAGAAGCTTCTAAAGCCATGACATCATTTTCTGGAATTTTCCAAGCTGTTTAAAGGCACAGTCAACTTAGTGTATATAAACTTCTGACCCACTGGAATTGTGATACAGTTAATTATAAGTGAAATAATATGTCTGTAAACAATTGTTGGAAAAATTACTTGTCATGCACAAAGTAGATGTCCTAACCGACTTGCCAAAACTATAGTTTGTTAACAAGAAATTTGTGGAGTGGTTGAAAAACAAGTTTTAATGACTCCAACGTAAGTGTATGTAAACTTCCGACTTCAACTGTAGGTTTTAAATCAACTCGTGAATTTGATTGAATATAGCTGTGTTCCCCCTTATATCTTAATGTAATGACATAAAAAAAACAATCTTATTTATTATGAATGACTTATCAACGGGTATAACAAGTTGTCCAGCGTAGGAAATTCTCACTGATACCCTAGTTTATAGAAAGACCCACATACAGCAGGCTACTATAGGAAGGTCACATTTGCAGTGTGAATGGGAATACACAAAGACAAACACACGTCATATTCAAGCGAACCGTGAATGACACAAGCTTCGCTTCTCAGAGTGTGCAGTAAATAGCATTGTGTTGTTGTTGTCGTTGAGTGGTGTGGATGAGGTGAGTGTATTTCTAGGTGCCTATGCTATCTAGTTGGCTGTGTGTAAGCACCTCGTTCCTCTCTGCTGGACACCAGTCACACATCATGTCCCCAGGCTCCCGTGCCCCAGTACATAAACACAAATCCCTCAATGCCAGTGGGGATTTCATCCCTTGAGGAATACATTGCATGTCATCTGCTCTGCAAGGAAAAAATAACAATCCTGGAAAACAACACTCAGCTCAGTTCTGTTGTGTTGTGTTCTCAACACCAAGCTTGGGTAGCAGGCTTGTGCCTGTGCACTGAATACAGTGTTGTTGCTAACCATTATGCTTCAGCTTTCAGTGTTGCAAAAAATTTAACTCAACTGCAATGTGTTTTTCCTTCTCATGTTAGATTATTTAAGCTTGTGTATGATAAATTCTCTACGTCTTTTCAAAGGGATAGAAAATATTGCTTAAGTGAAATTGCAGCTGCTTGTGTGATTCTAATATTGCTTGCCTTAATGGTCGCTTCATTTGATAAGCTAAGAGATTGATGTAGAGTTGGCTGTCTGGAAGTGTGGTTATGGTACAATCCAATCAATAGATAGATATTTCCTTGACTCCTTGGAATGATTGCATTGATATACTGTCTTCTTTCTCAGATGTGCTTTGAACACAAATCCCTCTCATTTATATTGATTGACCTCAAGTGTATATGATAAAAGGATAGGGTGCCGATATGAAATTCTTTCTCTGTTTTTTTACCCTGCCCTTCTGTTGTGCTTTGACTTGCAGTAATACAGGTCTGTCATGGCATATACACCATGGATGAGGCACCATCTGAATCAGTGTTCTCAAACAGTTTAGATGGGGCACAACATTAATCATGTGTATTCTGTAACTCAAGGTCTTGTAGGGCCCATCACGATTATTGTGCTGTTAATGTTATTTTGCAATAATATTCTCTGATCTAAATATTTTATGCTTTTGCTATAATATTTTCTGATCTAAATCTTTTATACTTTTGCTATAATATATCTCAGATTTAAATCTGTCATCACTATGCTTCTGATCTATTTATCATGTCTAGTTCTAAATGATCTTTGCTCATCATACACTCAGACCTGTCTAGCCCCGGACAACATGAGATGGGCAGCCAATGGCCAGACTGGTCTTATCAACCTACACCTTCCAGTCATTTGCTTATAAGTCATCCTATAATTTCAAATATATATATGTGATATTTTTTCAGTATCAGTATGATTTTATGTCAAAGACACTGAGGTTCAAAAGCACAGACTAATACTTTGCTGATGGGGTTTTAACTCAAAAGCATCAAATTTCAATTTTTGGATCTTGTGGTATGGATTGAAGTGGTCATTTAAATGAACATGATCATTACCAATTTTGTGAGATTAAATAATAACAATGATATTTTGACATTGGCTGTTCTTTTTTGCTGAAGGTCAATGTCTGCATGCAGAGCCTACCTGCTCCTGCTAGTCAGCAGAAGAGAGACAGGCAGGGAGACAGGGGTGGGTGCAGTTCAGGAACGACACAGCCTGCCAAGCCAGATAGAAGCGCAGACAGAGCTGCACACAGGCTGAGCATGGAGCTGCCTGTCTCCACAGATGCACTTCCTGTTTTGACAGGCCAATGTTCTAGCATTGGGAACATGCTGGGGATGTATTGTAATCATAGAAGAAAACAGCCTGATTTGGAGCAGACACAGTCGTGCTTACATGATATTATTAGCATTGTTGATTATGGTATTTTAATGAGAATGTTATATATGATACTCTCTGTTTGCTGAATGTGTTGCTAGTGTTTCCAGAAATGTGCAGTGGACACTCAAATGATCTTCACTGTACTCCCACAGTCAGAGAAGCCAGAGAGGCTGAAAGGCTGTCACTTCCGCTCTCTCTCAAAACACACTAGATTAATGGGCTGCCTGTGTGACCTAGCCTTGGTCTTTGTATTACTCAACGACTGTGTTTAGTCCTGGACCGGATGCAGCTGACCTCCATTTTCTAATGGAGAGAGACCTTTTAGGGGCACTCAAGACTGAAATCACTTGTGCGCTTCCACTAAGAAAAGGGATGCTGCATTGTGTAACCCCTGGTTCATTTTGTTCTAAGACCCCAGGCTTTGAGAACACAGAGCATGTGCACTCTGTCTACTCATGTACATGAACAGAACGTAGGGAAGAGGATAATTCTTGTAGCCTGGAGCAAACTTGGGAGCACTGCACTTTGTAACACAATTGGAGTGGCAGTACTTTCAGGGGGTATTTCTCATGTAGGCTGGATGGAATTGTTTTCAGCAGAGCGGAGAGGCAGTCTCTTGGAGGAGGACCTAGTTCTATGAATCAGTGGACATTGACTGGACCAAATCTAGGGTGAAGCTGTTGTGTAATTTTGTCTTATTTTGAGTCTCACCAGACTGTTGGACATGCTAGGACCTCTAGTCAGAGAAACTGACTTGTAATATTTCAGAGAAACCGAGAAATGAGTTTCTGACCCCTCCATGGGTTATCCAACAGCTCCACACATGTCACTTCCTCCTTGTGTCTGGGGATATATTAAACTTTGAATACGACTATTAGTAACCTTTTTGTTTAAAGTTTGTTTATTGTTCACGCAGCACGCCTGGATGCTGTTGCCTGTGTTTGTAGCACGGTAATAAAAAATGCATATTGTTGTCACAGTGAGCTTTACATGTATTATTAATACCAGATGATCAGGCAGCAGATTGTCATGATTAATATTCTTTGAAAGCATTGACACTGATAATGCATGATGGAGATATAAACACAACCCCCCCTCCTCAGAATTAACACATCAGTATTAACATTGATAGAGCTCATAACTCTGACTAACTGATATGTCCTTATAATACACCTTAGCAACCCTATTGTAATGATAGATGGGTTGTTTTGTCTGTTGATGCAGGCCTATGCTGCACATGTTGTTCACCCATGTCATAATTATTCCCTATGTTGTTTTTATAGCACGCTGACTCCGCAGGGGGATCCCAGGGGGCTCTGCCACTGGGTTCAGTGTAGAATGAGCAGAGGCCTGCCATCTTGCTGTGTGTAGATATGAATCACATTAGTTACTTTGAACAAAGCCAAGAGGTTGGTTGGGTTTTAATTGTTGGCTCAGAACACTGACACTAATACACACATAAAGGATTGCATGTGTAAGCAATACACAAATAAAGTAATGCGTGGGCAAGCATTTCCAATCATTTGTCATTAAGCACTATTTATATTCTGTAATCTGGATGCACATTGAAGGGAATAATTACACTGTGAGGACTGAGCACGCCCCCATTCTCATCGACGGGGCTGTAGTGGAACAGGTTGAGAGCTTCAAGTTCCTTGGTGTCCACATCACCAACGAACTATCATGGTCCAAACACACCAAGACAGTCGTGAAGAGGGCACGACAAAGCCTATTCCCCCTCAGGAGACTAAAAAGATTTGGCATGGGTCCTCAGATCCTCAAAAAATTCTACAGCTGCACCATCGAGAGCATCCTGACTGGTTGCATCACCGCCTGGTATGGCAACTGCTTGGCCTCTGACCGCAAGGCACTACAGAGGGTAGTGCGTACGGCCCAGTACATCACTGGGGCAAAGCTCCCTGCCATCCAGGACCTCTATACCAGGCGGTGTCAGAGGAAGGCCCTCAAAATTGTCAAAGACTCCAGCCACCCTAGTCATAGACTGTTCTCTCTGCTACCGCACGGCAAGCGGTACCGGAGTGCCAAGTCTAGGTCCAAAAGACTTCTCAACAGCTTCTACCCCCAAGCCATAAGACTCCTGAACAGCTAATCATGGCTACCCGGAATATTTGCACTGCCCCCCCACCCCATCCTTTTTACGCTGCTGCTACTCTGTTAAGTATTTATGCATAGTCACTTTAACTCTACCCACATGTACATATTACCTCAACTACCTCAACTAGCCGGTGCCCCCGCACATTGACTATGCAACGGTACCCCCCTGTATATATAGCCTCCCTACTGTCACTTTATTTTACTGTATATATAGCCTCCCTACTGTCACTTTATTTTACTTCTGCTCTTTTTTTCTCAACACTTTTTTGTTGTTGTTTTATTCTTACTTTTTTTGTTTAAAATAAATGCACTGTTGGTTAAGGGCTGTAAGTAAGCATTTCACTGTAATGTCTGCACCTGTTGTATTCGGCGCATGTGACCAATAAAATTTGATTTGATTTGAATTTGATTTAGCGCTTTGATGATGAATCAACATATTATATATTTGATGATGACTTTTGTGTTTTGGGAAGAATGGATGTTTCCACATTTTGTTGTGTTACAGCCTGAATTTAAAATGAATTAAATTGAGATTTTTGGTCACTGACCTACACACAATACCCCATAATGTCAAAGTGGAATACTATTTTTTGAATTTTTTGCTAATTAATTACAAATTAAAAGCTAAAATGTCTTGAGTCAATAAGTATTCAACCCCTTTGTTATGGCAAGCCTAAATAAGTTCAGGAGTAAAAATGTGCTTAACAAGTCACATAATAAATTGCATTGACTAATTCTGTGTGCAATAATAGTGTTTAACATACTTTTTTAATGACTACCTAGTTGAGCAGGGAAATTCAAACACCGATTCAACCACAAAGACCAGGGAGGTTTTCCAATGCCTCGCAAAGAAGGGCACCTATTGGTAGATGGGTAAAAATAAAATAAAAAGCAGACATTGAATATCCCTTTGAGCATGGTGAAGTTATGAATTACACTTTGGATGGTGTATCAATACACCCAGTCACTACAAAGATACAGCCATCCTCCCAAACTCAGTTGCCGGAGAGGAAGGAAACCTCTCAGGGATTTCACCTTGAGGCCAATGGTGACTTTAAACAGTTACAGAGTTTAATGGCTTTGATAGGAGAAAACTGAGGATGGATCAACAACATTGTAGTTACTCCACAATATAAACCTAATTGACAGAGTGAAAAGAAGGAAGCCTGTACAGAATAAAAAATATTCAAAATATTCCTGTTTGCAACAAGGCACTAAAATAATATTGCAAAAAATGTGGCGAAGCAATTAGCTTTTTGTCCTAAATACAAAGTGTTATGTTTGGGGCAAATCCAATACAACACATTACTGAGTAGCACTCTCCATATTTTCAAGCAGAGTGGTGGCTGCATCATGTTATGGGTATGCTTGTAATCGTTAAGGACTGGGGAGTTTTTCAGGATAAAAAATAAACATAATTGGAGGTAAGTACAGGCAAAATCCTGTAAAAAATCAGTCTGCTTTCCACCAGACACTGGGAGATGAATTCACCGTTCAACACTACACCAAAACTAAACTGAAGTTGCTTACCAAGAAGACAGTGAATGTTCCTGAGTGGCCAAGTTACAGTTTTGACTTAAATCTGCTTGAAAATCTATGGCAGGACTTGAAAATGGTTGTCTAGCAATTATCAACAAACAATTTGACAGAGCTTGAAGAATTTTGAAAATAATAATGGGCAAATGTTGCACAATCCAGGTGTGGAAAGCTCGTAGCGACTTACCCAGAAAGAATCACAGCTGTAATCGCTGCCAAAGGTGCTTCTACAAAGGGTGTGAATACTTATGTAAATGAGATATTTCTGTATTTCATTTTCAATAAATAAATATGCCATTTAGCAGACGCTTTTATCCAAAGCGACTTACAGTCATGCGTGCATATATATATATATATTTTTTTGTGTATGGGTGGTCCCGGGGATCAAACCCACTACCTTGGCGTTACAAGCGCCGTGCTCTACCAGCTGAGCTACAGAGGACCACAATAAATGAGCTAACATTTCTAAAAAATGTTGCTTTCAGTCATACAGTATGTTATTTTCCCTGAGTGTGACAGAAATGAATTGTATGCTACATTCTGTATTGGAGACTTACGACACAGCTGTGTTGTCTTAAAGTATGTCCGATTTTATTTTGGAGAATTGCTTAGTGTCTCCGTCTTCTTACATCATTTTTACATTTTCACAAATTATTTACGATATACTTGCTGGTCTCTGTTTTTGCGGATCTCTTAATTTCATTGCGACTTCTCCGAAGCATTGTGTAAACCCAGCAGTCTAGATACACACTGCGGTATAATTTGTCAGCAGTCTAGATACACACCGCGCTATAATTTGTCAGCATCTCACAAGCCTCTCGGGAGACTCCTCAAAGTGGAAACTCCTCTCTTCTCAAACGTATAATCTCTTAGAATATGCCCACACTCTACAGAATGCTTTATCTACAGGTAACTGACAAAATAAAAGTAAACACTTGAGTAAATGAGGGATACAAAGTATATTGAAAGAAGGTGCTTCCACACAGGTGTCGTTGCTGAGTTAATTAAGCAATTAACATCCCATCATGCTTAAGGTCATGTATAAAAGTACTCAGTTGCTCATTATTTTAGCGTGTGTGTGTGTGTTTGGTGTTACTGTCCTTGTGGGGACCAGAAGTCCTCAGGAGGATAGTAAAACAAGGGAAAGTCTGACAAGTGGGAACATTTCGCCAGTCCCCACAAGGAAAAATTCTATTTTATGCTTAAGAATTAGGGTTAGGGTTAGGCTTGTGCATGCGCATGCATCACCAGATCTCAACCCAATTGAACACTTATGGGAGATTCTGGAGCGGAGCCTAAGACAGCGTTTTCCACCACCATCAACAAAACACCAAATTATGGAATTTTTTGTGGAAGAATGGTGTCGCATCCCTCCAATAGAGTTCCAGAAACGTGTAGAATCTATGCCAAGGGGCATTGAAGCTGTTCTGGCAGCTTGTGGTGGCCCAACGCCATATTAAGACACGTTATGTTGGTGTTTCCTTTATTTCGTCAGTTATCTGTATCTAGCATTCATAATCGCACACATTATGGTGTGGTAAAAATCTGAGGAATTTTCTGCAACTTGGAGATTGTTTCTAGTCTTTTTACTTTCTTTGGCCTGTGTGATTGTCATTTTGTTTGTTGAAAATAAACATGATCAAGCAATTTATCAGCTGTGTGAAATGTACTGTAAATAAAATGTGACTTGACTTTACTATTTATTATTTGCCCGTTTGAGCGGGTTTGCTGGCTGGCAGGCCTTGATCGTCATATTAATGAGTGAGCTAATTTCCTGTTGCTATGGTAGTCATGCAACACTGTTTACATTATGGAATAATTATTGATGCGTTAGGTAAATATTGATTTCAGTCTCCATCTCAATTTAGTCTTAAGTCTAAATATTAGTTGAAGTCAAACGCCCTCTGTCACATTATGCAAATGAATTATCCTCTATTCGACCTGCAATAACCAATTACAGGTTTTTGAGAATATATTTCAGTTATGTTTCCTAGTCTTGTTCAACACTGAATTATCATTACATTTTATTGCTCTGCCATTATTTTCCCATACTGTAGTCAACATGAAACTTATAAGTTGTAAACACTTGTGTGAGCAGGTGCAAGCACAACCCATGAGCAATGGAGAGGAAACGAGCCAAAACAATATGCCTTGTCCTGCCTTGGAGAGCAGAGTGGTCCATGTCTCTGTGGTCCTCTCCCCTCCTCTCCGCGTGCTGTGCCGTCACCTTCTGTGTTCCTCTATACACTCAGGACTCTGACAAAACACACTTCTGAAAAGGCTGATTGGCCTGCTCTGATTCATGCTGTAGCCTATACAGTGAGGGAAAAAAGTATTTGATCCCCTGCTGATTTTGTACGTTTGCCCACTGACAAAGACATGATCAGTCTATAATTTTAATGGTAGGTCTATTTGACCCCAAAGAAATCCAGAAAAACGCATGTAAAAAATGTAATAAATTGATTTGCATTTTAATGAGGGAAATAAGTATTTGACCCCTCTGCAAAACATGACTTAGTACTTGGTGGCAAAACCCTTGTTGGCAATCACAGAGGTCAGACATTTCTTGTAGTTGGCCACCAGGTTTGCACAAATCTCAGGAGGGATTTTGTTCCACTCCTCTTCTCCAAGTCATTAAGGTTTCGAGGCTGACGTTTGGCAACTCGAACCTTCAGCTCCCTCCACAGATTTTCTATGGGATTAAGGTCTGGAGACTGGCTAGACCACTCCAGGACCTTAATGTGCTTCTTCTTGAGCCACTCCTTTGTTGCCTTGGCCGTGTGTTTTGGGTCATTGTCATGCTGGAATACCCATCTACAACCCATTTTCAATGCCCTGGCTGAGGAAAGGAGGTTCTCACCCAAGTTTTGACAGTACATGGCCCCGTCCATCATCCCTTTGATGCAGTGAAGTTGTCCTGTCCCCCACCCCCAAAGCATAATGTTTCCACCTCCATGTTTGACGGTGGGGATGGTGTTCTTGGGGTCATAGGCACAGCATTCCTCCTCCTCCAAACACGACGAGTTGAGTTGATGCCAAATAGCTCGATTTTGGTCTCATCTGACCACACTTTCACCCAGTTCTCCTCTGAATCATTCAGATGTTCATTGGCAAACTTCAGACGGCCCTGTATATGTGCTTTCTTGAGCAGGGGGACCTTGCGGGCGCTGCAGGATTTCAGTCCTTCACGGCGTAATGTGTTACCAATTGTTTTCTTGGTGACTATGGTCCCATCTGCCTTGAGATCATTGACAAGATCCTCCCGTGTAGTTCTGGGCTGATTCCTCACCGTTCTCATGATCATTGCAACTCCACGAGGTGAGATCTTGCATGGAGCCCCAGGCTGAGGGAGATTGACAGTTCTTTTGTGTTTCTTCCATTTGCGAATAATCGCACCAACTGTTGTCACCTTCTCACCAAGCTGCTTGGCGATGGTCTTGTAGCCCATTCCAGCCTTGTGTAGGTCTACAATCTTGTCCCTGACATCCTTGGAGAGCTCTTTGGTCTTGGCCATGGTGGAGAGTTTGGAATCTGATTGATTGATTGCTTCTGTGGACAGGTGTCTTTTATACAGGTAACAAGCTGAGATTAGGAGCACTCTCAGCTCGTTACCTGTATAAAATACATCTGGGAGCCAGAAATCTTTCTGATTGAGAGGGGGTCAAATACTTATTTCCCTCATTAAAATGCAAATCAATTTATAACATTTTTGACATGCGTTTTTCTGGATTTTTTTGTTGTTATTCTGTCTCTCACTGTTCAAATAAACCTACCATTAAAATTATAGACTGATCATGTCTTTGTCAGTGGGCAAACGTACAAAATCAGCAGGGGATCAAATACTTTTTTTCCTCACTGTACTTACTCCTGACTGTGAGCGAGCTGCATCATGCATCGAAGCCTGCTGTGATAAATGACCAGGCAGATAGAAAAGGTAAAGGAGGAATCCTTCAAGACTGTTTTGTTTAATTACCAACCAGCTAACAAGTGAATGGGTTTGATTAGGCTCAGCGGGAAAAGGTACGTGCCTGTCAATTAGAAGGCCTGGAACACTCAGGCCGCCTGCCACTGATTAGAATGTCAGAACATTCAGAAATAATCATTTGTCCCTGAAAGCTTCAAACGAGAGCTCGGCAACAGAAAAAAATAACATGACCCTGAAAGCAGTATTCTTGATAAGCACCCCAGCTGAGATCAAACTGTCACGAATCACGATGCGTCTTACACTGGCTCTGTCTATCATTTGTTCCTTGCAGTAGGTCGAAGCCTAAAAGTATGGTTTAGCTGTAGGGTACAGCATGTTTAATGGGATCACAGCTGATTTTACATACCTTTTAAATTACATGGTGATGATGATGATGATGGTGGTGATGATGATGATGGTGATGATGATGATGATGTTGGTGGTGATAATAATGACGATGATGGTGGTTGATGATGGTGGTGATGGTGATGCTCTTGGTGATGACACATTCAAAGTCCTGGTGGGAACAGTGAGCTTGGATTAACACAAAACATTACAAAAGATGCAGAATGGGAGAGGATTTTCAAGAATGTACAGTATTTCAGTTGTCTCTGTCACGCATACAAATGAATGAACATTTCCTTTTTTTTTTTACACCTCTGTGAATCCTTTCGGCCTAAGGAGCCGAAGTCTCTAGGCACAGAAAGTAAATGAATCACCAGACGAATAGCCAAACAAAGTGTCTATCACAAAGGTCAGTCTTCAAAATGTGTGTTTTGTTCTTTTTGAAAGACTCAAACCACAAAAGATGTGACATTAAAAAGATGCTGACATTTACAGTAAGAGAATGACTGGAGAGACCCACCTGACAGTTACTAGCCAACATGATGCTCGTTATCCTGTGAATCACAGCAGATCTGAGATCCTGCCTTGTCCTGTGATCCTACAAATGTACTGTATACTATATGTTGTATTGTTATTTTTACGATCATGGTAAGAGTTATTTTAATATTTACTTACATGTACAATTAACCTAGTATTTTGTGACGATGCCGGCTCAAGCCCATCGTCCCTTAGAAATCAGGCCTATCGCTTATGCATTCCCCAAATAATGTATTATCTTGCGCTGTCGTGTCAAGAAAACCATAATTTTTTGTAATGTTACTCTGCTGTCCAACTGTGTGCTACAAAAACAAAACCCTAACTAGGCTTCCTGGTTGGTCATTCTTAACAACTTAGAATTGCATGTTTAAAGTTGGTTTGCTCTGTGAAATAAAACATTCAGCCAATCTCAAGGCCTTGTATTATCTACAAAATGTCCTCTGATTTCGTCAAAATGCAATATGTTTTTTTTTTTTACAATATAAACCCTGCCACAAAACAATATTAATTTTGAAATGTGTCCAGAAAATTACAGCACCTCCTAACTCATCACACTCGAGCAATCATTAATTTTCACCCTAGCGTGTAGCTCTGTGGGGTTTCTGCAACCCCTTTGGAGGGTGAAGAATCAAACAACCCCACACACCTGCTACACCACCAAATCAATTCCAACCAGACAAAACTGGTATTCTCCCTATTCTCCTGTGGTATTATTCTAATAAGGAGAGTCAGCGTGGCCCTGGAACCCTGGTGTAATTTTAGTTGTATTTGATCTCAAACATTTATTCTCCTTTCTCCACAGATCTGACATTCTCCTGGATTTTTAATGAGTATCCCTCGTTTGTGAAGCAGGACACACGACGCTTTATCTCCCAGGAGACGGGGAATCTATACATTGCTAAAGTGGAGCCTTCTGATGTGGGCAACTACACCTGTGTGGTGACCAATACTGTCACCAAAACCAGAGTCCAGGGCCCGCCCACGCCTCTGGTGCTGCGCAGTGATGGTGAGATCCAGTTCTATGACAACCACTTACAACCTATCAAAACAGTATATTCCTATTTCATATGTTCATTTCCTGGCTGTTGTGCTGTGTAATGTGTACAATACTATCACATTAGAATAGTGTCATTTGTTCACAATCAGTAGATGAAATGTCAGTAATATTAAAATACACTAATCTACCATGAATAGATAATACAGTCGTGGTCAAAAGTTTTGAGAATGAAACAAATAATAATTTTCACAAAGTCTGCTGCCTCAGTTTTATGATGGCAATTTGCATATACTCCAGAATGTCATGAAGAGTGATCAGATGAATTGCAATTCATTGCAAAGTCCCTCTTTGCCATGAAAATGAACTTAATCCCCAAAAAACATTTCCACTGCATTTCAGCCCTGCCACAAAAGGACCAGCTGACATCATGTCAGTGATTCTCTCGTTAACACAGGTGAGAGTGTTGACGAGGACAAGGCTGGAGATCACTCTGTCATGCTGATTGAGTTAGAATAACAGACTGGAAGCTTTAAAAGGAGGGTGGTGCTTGAAATCATTGTTCTTCCTATGTTAACCATGGTTACCTGCAAGGAAACACGTGCCGTCATCATTGCTTTGCACAAAAAGGGCTTCACAGGCAAGGATATTGCTGCTAGTAAGATTGCACCTAAATCAACCATTTATCGGATCATCAAGAACTTCAAGGAGAGAGGTTCAATTGTTGTGAAGAAGGCGTCAGGGTGCCCAAGAAAGTCCAGCAAGCGCCAGGACCATCTCCTAAAGTTGATTCAGCTGCGGGATCGGTGCACCACCAGTGCAGAGCTTGCTCAGGAATGGCAGCAGGCAGGTGTGAGTGCATCTGCACGCACAGTGAGGCAAAGACTTTTGGAGGATGGCCTGGTGTCAAGAAGGGCAGCAAAGAAGCCACTTCTCTCCAGGAAAAACATCAGGGACAGACTGATATTCTGCAAAAGGTACAGGGATTGGATTGCTGAGGACTGGGGTAAAGTCATTTTCTCTGATGAATCCCCTTTCCGATTGTTTGGGGCATCCGGAAAACACCTTGTCCGGAGAAGACAAGGTGAGCGCTACCATCAGTCCTGTGTCATGCCAACAGTAAAGCATCCTGAGACCATTCATGTGTGGGGTTGCTTCTCAGCCAAGGGAGTGGGCTCACTCACAATTTTGCCTAAGAACACAGCCATGAATAAAGAATGGTACCAACACATCCTCCGAGAGCAACTTCTCCCAACCATCCAAGAACAGTTTGGTGACGACCAATGCCTTTTCCAGCATGATGGAGCACCTTGCCATAAGGCAAAAGTGATAACTAAGTGGCTCGGGGAACAAAACATTGACATTTTGGGTCCATGGCCAGGAAACTCCCCAGACCTTAATCCCATTGAGAACTTGTGGTCGATCCTCAAGAGGCGGGTGGACAAACAAAAACCCACAAATTCTGACAAGCTCCAAGCATTGATTATGCAAGAATAGGCTGCCATCAGTCAGGATGTGGCCCAGAAGTTATTTGACAGCATGCCAGGGCGGATTGCACAGGTCTTGAAAAAGAAGGGTCAACACTGCAAATATTTACTCTTTGCATAAACTTAATGTAATTGTCAATAAAAGCCTTTGACACTTATGGAATGCTTGTAATTATACTTCAGTATACCATAGTAACATCTGACAAAAATATCTCATAACACTGAAGCAGCGAACTTTGTGAAGACCAATACTTGTGTCATTCTCAAAACTTTTGACCACGACTATACATATCAGAATCATTTTATCCCTGCGTAGTGTTAAAACTGGTTGAGTAGTGTAGTGGTTGGGCAAAAACTGGTTGAATCAATGTTGTTTCCACGTCATTTCAACTAAAAAATTCAATGTGATGACGTTTTATCAACATGGTAAACTGTTTGGATTTGCAAAATACAACAGGTGTAGACCTAACAGTGAAATGCTTACTTACAAGACCTAACCAACAATGCAGTTTTAAGAGAAATTAGTGTTAGGTAAACGATAGATAAGTAAACAATAGATAAGTAAAAAATAAAAGCAGTAAAATAACAGTAAAAATAACAGTAGCGAGGCAATATACAGGGGGTACCGGTACAGAGTCAATGTGTGGGGGCACCGGTTGGTCGAGGTAATTGCGGTAATATGTACATGAAGGTATAGTTAAAGTGACTATGCATAGATAGTAAACGGATAGAAGCAGCAGCGTAAAAGAGGGGTGGGGGTGGGGGGGGATTACGACGACACAATGCAAATAGTCCGGGTAGCCATTTGATTACCTGTTCAGGAGTCTTATGGCTTGGGGGTAGAAGCTGTTTTGAAGCCTTTTGGACCTAGACTTGGTACCGCTTGCCGTGCTGTAGCAGAGAGAACAGTCTATGACTAGGGTGGCTGTAGTCTTTGACAATTTATAGAGCCTTCCTCTGACACCACCTGGTATAGAGGTCTTGGATGGCAGAAAGCTTGGCCCCAGTGATGTACTGGGCCGTACGCACTACCTTCTGTAGTGCCTTGCGGTCGGAGGCCGAGCAGTTGCCATACCAGGCAGTGATGCAACCAGTCAGGATGCTCTCGATGGTGCAGCTGTATAACTTTTTGAGGATCTGCGGACCCATACCTAATCTTTTCAGTCTCCTGATGGGGAATAGGCTTTGTCGTGCCCTCTTCACGACTGTCTTGGTGTGTTTGGACCATGATAGTTTGTTGGTGATGTGGACACCAAGGAACTTGAAGCTCTCAACCTGCTCCACTACAGCCCCATCAATGAGAATGGGGGCGTGCTCGGTCCTCTTCTTTTTCCTGTAATCCACAATCATCTCCTTTGTCTTGATCACGCTGAGGGAGAGGTTGTTATCCTGGCACCACACAGCCAGGTCTCTGACCTCCTCCCTATAGACTGTTTCATCATTGTCAGTGATCAGGCCTTCCACTGTTGTGTTGTCGGCAAACTTAATGATGGTGTTGGAGTCGTACCTGGCCATGCAGTCATGTGTGAACAGGGAGTACATGAGGGGACTGAGCACGCACCCCTGAGGGGCCCCCATGTTGAGGATCAGCGTGGCAGATGTGTTGATACCTACCCTTACCACCTGGGGGCGGCCCGTCAGGAAGTCCAGGATCCAGTTGCAGAGGGAGGTGTTTAGTCCCAAGGTCCTTAGCTTAGTGATGAGCTTTGAGGGCACTAAGGTGTTGAATGCGGCGCTGTAGTCAATGAATAGCATTCTCACGTAGGTGTTCCTTTTGTCCAGGTGGGAAAGGGCAGTGTGGAGTGTAATAGGGATTGCATCATCTGTGGATCTGTTTGTGTGGTATGCAAATTGGAGTGGGTCTAGGGTTTCTGGGATAATGGTGTTGATATGAGCCATGACCAGCCTTTCAAAGCACTTCATGGCTACAGACGTGAGTGCTACAGGTCTGTAGTCATTTAGGCAGGTTACCTTAGTGTTCTTTGGCACAGGGACTATGGTGGTCTGATTGAAACATGTTGGTATTACAGACTCAGTCAGGGACATGTCAGTGAAGACACTTGCAACTTGGTCAGCGCATGCTCGGAGTACACGTCCTGGTAATCTGTCTGGTCCTGCGGCCTTGTGAATGTTGACCTGTTTCAAGGTTTTACTCACATCGGCTACGGAGAGCGTGATCACACAGTTGTCCGGAACAGCTGATGCTCTCATGCATGCCTCAGTGTTGCTTGCCTCGAAGCGAGCATAGAAGTGATTTAGCTCGTCTGGTAGGCTCGTGTCACTGGGCAGCTCGCAGCTGTGCTTCCCTTTGTAGTCTGTAATAGTTTGCCATCCCTGCCACATCCGACGAGCGTCGGAGCCGGTGTAGTACGATTCATCCTTAGTCCTGTATTGACGCTTTGCCTGTTTGATGTTTCGTCTGAGGGCATAGCGGGATTTCTTATAAGCGTCCGGGTTAGAGTTCTGTTCCTTGAAAGCGGCAGCTCTACCCTTTAGCTCAGTGCGGATTTTGCCTGTAATCCATGGCTTCTGGTTGGGGTATGTACGTACGGTCACTGTGGGCACGACGTCATCGATGCACTTATTGATGAAGCCAGTGACTGATGTGGTGTACTCCTCAATGCCATCGGAAGAATCCCGGAACATATTCCATATTTTTGCATATTTTTTCACCCAAATTTTTATCTACATCCAATGGCATTGTGACATTTTCTGTTGATTTCACGCTGAATTTACGTTAGTTGACAACTCAACCAAATGTAAATAAAAACTAGACGTTGAACTGACGTCTGCGCCCAGTGGGATGTTTCACAATCAGTAGATGAAATGTCAAGTATATTAAACTACACTACTCTACCATGAATAAATCATACATACAGTATATGAATAATTGTATCCCTGCATAGAATACATTAGTTAGATCACCCAGACAAATTACCTTTCCACTGGAGAGCCTTTGATGAGGCCAGCCTCAAGCACCACTGTGATGAGTGTGATAGAAGGAGTCAGGCGCAGGACGGTAATCACCGAATGCAGAGTTTATTCCGTCGTACACAAATAGCGCTGGATAGCGACAAACGAAACAGGCACAGGGTAAAATCTACCCTGGTAATACAAGGTAACGGTAGCTCCAACAATAACAGGCACAGGGGAAATATCTACCCCGGCAATAACAAGGTACGAGTAGCTCCACCGAGCTACACTACTCTCACGAATAAACAATCACCCACAAGGACCAAGCGGGCAGAGGGAACACTTATACACAGACTAATGAGGGGATAAGAACCAGGTGTGTGTAATTAACAAGACAAGACAAATGGAATGATGATATATGGAGCGGCAGTGGCTAGTAAGCCGGTGACGATGAACGCCGAAGCCTGCCCGAACATGGAGGGGAGGCAGCCTCGGCGGAAGTTGTGACAGTACCCTCCCACCCCCCTTGACGCGCAGCTCCAGCAGCGCGCTGACCCCGGCCTCAGGGACGGCCAGGAGGACGCGGAGCAGGGCGAGCCGGATGGCGACGGTGGAAATCCCGCAACAGGGAGGGATCGAGGTTATCCCTCACCGGGACCCAGAACCGTTCCTCCGGACCGTACCCCTCCCACTCCACGAGGTACTGAAGGCCCCCCACCCGACGCCTCGAATCCAGGATGGAACGGACAGAGTACGCCGGGGCCCCCTCGATGTCCAGAGGAGGTGGAGGAACCTTGCGCACCTCAGATTCCTGGAGCGGACCAACCACCACTGGCCTGATGAGAAACACATGAAATGAGGGGTTAATACGGTAATCAGGGGGAAGTAATAACCTATAAGTGACCTCGTTGATTCTCCTCAGGACTTTGAACGGCCCCACAAACCGCGGGCTCAGCTTCCGGCAGGGCAGGCAGAGGGGCAGATTCCGGGTCGAGAGCCAGACCCGATCCCCCGGTACGACGACCGGGGCCTCACTGTGGTGGCGGTCAGCGTTGGCCTTCTGACGACGCACGGCGCGCTGGAGGTGAACGTGGGACTCCGCAGTTTGCAGGGCCGTGGGGAGACCGGGCAGAGGAAGGAGGTGGCAGACTTGGAAAAGCGGTCCACAACGACCAGGATGTTGGTGTTACCTTGGGAGAGGGGAAGATCAGTCAATAATATCAACACTTAGGTGATACCATGGTCGTTGTGGAACTGGTAAAGGTTGTAACTTAACCACTGGGAGGTGCCTAGGTGCCTTACTCTGGGTGCACACCGAGCAGGAGGAGACATACACCCTCATGTCCTTAGACAAGGTAGCCACCAGTACTTTCTGGTCAGGCAGCGCACTGTACGACCGATACCTGGGTGACCAGAGGAGGGTGACATGTGTGCCCAGTAGATCAGACGATCACGGCTAAGAGCAGGCACATACCGCAGCCCAGCTGGACACTGAGGTGGAGATGGATCTGTGCGTAATGCCTGCTCTATATCCGCGTCCATCGCTCATACTACCGGCGCCACACTGCAGGAGGCCGGGAGTATGGGGGTGTTGTCTCTGGGCCTCTCCTCTGTGTCATAGAGCTGGGACAGTGCATCTGCCTTCACGTTCTTCGTACCCGGAATGTATGACAGTGTAAAATCAAACCGGGTGAAGAATAGGGCCCACCTGGCCTGGCGAGGATTTAGCCTCCTTGCTTCCAGGATATACTCCAGGTTACGGTGGTCCATCCAGACGAGGAAAGGGTGTTTCGCCCCTTCGAGCCAATGCCTCCACACGGTCAAAGCTCGGACAACAGCCAACAGCTCCCGATCACCAACGTCGTAGTTCTGCTCCGCCGGGCTGAGCTTCTTTGAGAAAAGGCACAGGGGCAGCGCTTTGGTGGCGTGCCCGAGCGCTGAGACAGGACAGCGCCTATCCCTACCTCGGACACATCCACCTCCACTACGAACGGTAGTGATGGATCGAGGTGGGCCAGTACCGGGGCTGAGGTGAACAGACCCCGCAGTTTGCTGAAGGCCAGGTCAGCCTCAGCAGACCAGCGGAGCCGGGACGGCCCACCCTTCAACAGGGATGTAATGGGAGCTGCGACCTTACCAAAGCCCCGGATAAACCTCCGATAGTAGTTGGCGAAGCCAAGGAAGCGCTGCACCTCCTTAACCGTGGTTGGAGTCAGCCAATTACGCATGGCTGAAATGTGATCTCCCTCCATCTCCACACCTGAGGTGGTAATGTGGTATCCGAGGAAGGAGACGGACTGCTGGAAAAAAACATACAGTTCTCTGCCTTGGCATAAAGGTAATTTTCCAACAGTCGGGCAAGCACTTTGCGAACCAGGGACACATGCTCGGCGCACGTAACAGAATACACCAGGATGTCATCAATGTAGACCACCACACCGCGACCAAACATGTCCCGAAACACCTCATTCACAAAGGACTGGAAGTCGGATGGAGCATTCATCAAACCGTAGGACATCACTAGGTATTCATAATGCCCCGTGGTTGTTCTGAATGCTGTCTTCCACTCATCCCCCTCCCGAACACGCACCAGGTTGTATGCACTACTGAGATCTAATTTGGTGAATAAGCGCGCCCCATGCATTGACTCAATCACTGAAGGAATGAGGGGGGATAGGATAACTAAATCTTATAGTCTCCTTGTTCAGTGATCGATAATCAATGCACGGGCGCAGACCACCGTCTTTCCTCTTCACAAAGAAGAAACTCGAGGAGGCGGGTGAAGTGGAGGGACGTATATACCCCTGGCCCAGGGACTCGGTGACGTATGTTTCCATAGCCTCCGTTTCAGCCCGCGACAGGGGGTACACATGACTCCTGACACGCAATCCCCCGCCCGATGAGGTGGAAATTTTGTCGCCTGTGTCTTAGAAAATGTGTGCGCCAGATCATGGTATTCGGGGGGGAATGCGCACGGTGGAGGTACCGTCTGGACTTTCCACCGTGGTTGCACCAACGGAAACACCTAGACACCTACCCTGACACTCGCGACCACCCTGTGAGAACCCTCTGTGGCCATGAGAAGGTGAGGTTGTGGAGTGCTAGCCAAGGGATACCTAATACCACAGGGAAAGCAGGAGACTCAATAATCAAAAAAGTTACCTGCTCACAATGAGTCTCCTGGGTGATCATGGTGACTGGTACAGTGACTTCCTTTACAGACCCGGACCCTAATGGTCGACTATCAAGTGCTCTGATGGGGAGTGGAATGGATAGGGGAACCAATGAAATGCCTTGACGGCATGAGAATGCCCTGTCCATAAAGTTCTCAGCTGTGCCTGAATCGACTAGCGCCTTACACTGGGGAACTACCATGTGATCGGGAAAGTTGATAGGTAGGGTACAGTGTGCAGCAGAGGGCTCTGAACGAGTGTGGGTGTTCGATACCTGGGGTGATGCGAGAGTGCCCTGCCTGCCGCCTCCAGGCCCAAAAGAGCGTTGACTACGACGTTTGGTGTACTGTCCCTTTGTGCCACCAGAGTTGCACTGTCGCTGTCGTCCTCCGCTCTCTCGGATGGCGGCTCCACCCAGCTCCATCAGCTCGGGATCCGAGTCGCCCGGGGTGGAAACGGGCAGACCCCTACAAGGACGTCCTCTGGCTGCCAGCAGGTTGCCCAAATGGATGGCCATGTCCACCAGTTTCGTGAAAGACAACATGGTGTCCCGGCAGGCTAGCAACCGTCGGACGTCCTCCCGCAGATGGCACCGGAAATGGTCGATCAGGGCCCGCTCGTTCCACCCGGAACCCGCTGTCAGAGTCCAAAACTCCAACGCAAAGTCCTGCGTGGTCCTCGTCCCCTGCCTCAGGTGGACCAGCCGCTCGCCCGCATCTCAACCCTCGGGCGGGTGATAGAGGCGAGCGAACTCCCCGTAGTCCTCCAACGCGGCTCCTCCTCCGTTCCAAACCACATTGGCCCACTCCAGGGCTTTCCCTGAGAGGCAGGAAACGAGGACGGACACCTTCTCCCGCTCCGATGGCGCCGGCCTGATGCTGGAGAAGTAAAGCTCCAGTTGGAGGAGGAATCCTTGGCAGAGCGCCGCCGTCCCGTCTAACGCCCGTGGTCAGGATATCTGGATCCCTCCGGGTGCTGGGGTGTAGGTGGCTGGATCCGGTTGGCCAGCTGGTCTCGACAGTTCGTGTCCTCTCCTCTCCAGGCATTGGACGACCTGAAGAACCCGATCCATCGCTTCCCCCAAGCTGGCCAGCATCGTGGAATGCTCCTGGACCCGTGCCACAACACCAGGCATGCACTCTTCTCCTGCTGACTCCATAGCGGGTGGGTGATTCTGTGATGAGTGTGATAGAAGGAGTCAGGCGCTGGAGGGTAGTCACCGAATGTAGAATTTATTCCGTCGTACACAAATAGCGCTGGAAAGTGACAAACGAAACAGGCACAGGGGAAAATCTACCCTGGCAATACAAGGTAACCGTAGCTCCAACAATAACAGGCACAGGGGAAAATCTACCCTGGCAATACAAGGTAACCGTAGCTCCAACAATAACAGGCACTGGGGAAATATCTACCCCGGCAATAACAAGGTACGAGTAGCTCCACCGAGCTACACTACTCTCACGAATAAACAATCACCCACAAGGACAAAGGGGACAGAGGGAACACTTATACATGGACTAATGAGGGGATAAGAACCAGGTGTGTGTAATGAACAAGACAAGACAAATGGAATGATGATATATGGAGCCCCAGTGGCTAGTAAGCCGGTGACGACGAACGCTGAAGCCTGCCCGAACAAGGAGGGGAGGCAGCCTCGGCGGAAGTTGTGACAACCACAACCATTGGCTAGTGGACTATCTTACATTTGCAAAGAAACAGCTAATTAACCTTTGGATTTCATTTGTATTCCTTAAAATCACTTGCCCTACTTTTCTTTTTCCTTCAACAAGTTTGTTTATTTCTTCTTCTTGCATGGCCTTGAGCAGATTTTTTTAATCCAACTGTTTAGACCTCAATCTGAAACCAGAAGAGTCCTTTTAACATGAACAAATATCAGTTATATTTTTCTAATGGTTATATCTAGCAAATATGTCAGGCACAAGTACATGTAGCGGACATGAGTCGGTCATGGTCACGGGATGAGGTAGCCCCGCCTGCAAACTTCAAAACCAGCGTCTGCCCTCTGCCCATGAGGGAATTTCCTCTTGGTCTAATGGTCTAATACGTTGGTTGTTCCTGTGGGAGTCCCTCGTTCATAACCCAGGTGTTACATTCAGTATGATAGCATGAAAACTACTACTACTAATTATTCATGCCTCTTAGATATGATCATGAGTAAATGAAGCCTCCCTATTGAATATGGTCCTTAAGACAACTGTAATTGGTTGAATCAGGGGAAACATTTATGTGTAGTCAGCCTACCTATCATTAAATAATGCCAAGGACAGTATAGTAGAATATTACAGTACATTACACTGACTGTGTCTAAGCAGTCAGGTGGGAATTGTTTAGATAAAACACTGCAGAAACAGTAGCATTTGAGGGTTATGTTTCAAATGCAGGACACTGAATCTCTGCTTGTCTGGAATCACTGCTTCTAGTGCATACTATTTTTTTTAGGATGCAGCATGAGAAGGTATCTGTTTTCTTTTAACCAACTTACCAAACCTACTGGTGTGACAATGAGACATCAACAATGAACCCTCCAGTCACACAGGGCACATTAGCTTCTGTCACCTCCTGAAGGTTATGGTATGAGACAGTGTTGTAGAACTCGAGTCCAGGACTCGGACTTGACTCGGACTCAAGTCACAATTTGCATGACTTGTGACTCGACTCGGACTCAACCAGTCATGACTTGGACTTGGACTCGACCAGTAGTGTTGTCAGAAAGTCTCTCTCCCTTGCATAATTCAACATGATAGCTACAACAGCAAACATCAGATAGCTACTGTATTAGCTATGAAGGGTTCTGGCTAGAACACTCTATGAAGGGTTTTACCAAGAACCCTTTTATCCTCTAAAGCAGGGTTCCCCAACTGGTGGCCCGCGTGCCGAATTTGGCCCGCGTGTAATTTTTTATATCTGTTCCAAGGTATTTACATGCATAATAGGGATATACAGTGCCTTCAGAAAGTATTCACATCTCTTACATTTTTCCACATTTTGTTTTGTTACAAAGTGGAATTAAAATGGATGTAATTATATAATTTTAAAGCAGTGATCTACACAAAATACTCTATAATGTTAAAATGGAAGAAAAATTTAACATTTGTAAAAACACTAATATATCTTGATTAGATAAGTATTCAACCCCCTGAGTCAATACTTTATAGAAGCACCTTTGGCAGCGATTACAGCTGTGAGTCTCTAGGGCTTTCCACACCTGGATTGTGAAATATTTGCCCATTATTCTTTTCAAAATTCTTCAAGCTCTGTCAAATTGGTTGTTGATCATTGCTAGACAACCATTTTTAGGTCTTGCCATTGATTTTCAAGCAGATTTAAGTCGAAACTATAACTCGGCCACTCAGGAACAATCACTGTCTTCTTGGTAAGCAACTCCAGTGTAGATTTGGTCTTGTGTTTTAGGTTATTGTCCTGCTGAAAGGTGAATTCATCTCCCAGTAAGGGAATTTATTTCAACCAACTTCTAACCTAAATACAATGACATGGTGATTTTTTTTATTTATTTCATGTTGAATTCAGGTTAGTTGACAACTCAACCAAATTGAAATCAAAACTAGATGTTGAACTGACATCTGTGCCCATTGGGCTTTGACTTACAAAGAACCCTCGTCTTCCGAAAAGGGTTATTCAGATGAAAACGGTTCTTGGTAGAACCCAATTCCTCCACAAAGAACCCTTTTGGAGAAAAAAAATTCTAATAGTGTAGGGACTTGGTACTCGACTCGGACTCAAGGTTTAGTGACTTGACTACATCACTGATTAGAGCCTCGTCCAGCTGTCTCATTTACCCATGGCTGATAGGGCCTCGGCTACCTGGCTGTATTAGACAATGGAGATACAGATCTGAATGAGCTTTCACGGTCAGTCAGGGAACCATCCAGATAACACATGCCTCACAAAATCAAGGAGATGAAATTGGCTTGTTTCTCCCATTTCAAGAGCCCATTTGGGCTGAGAAACCTCTGGAAATGTGATAGAGAATTGCAGATAATGAATACCAGCAACAATGAGAACCTGTTATTGGTGTTCCAAAATAACCACTTCTCAGGTATATGATTGTAATCGCTTAAAGGACATATGTAGGAAACGACATATCAGCAGTTATCTGTGTTGTTGTTTTTTGCTTTCTTATAATTGGTCGTGAATTTCTCTCCTCAGGTATAATGGGTGAATACGAGCCGAAGATCGAAGTTCAGTTTCCAGAGATTGTCCATGTAGCCAAAGGATTGACAGTGAAACTGGAATGTTTTGCATTAGGAAAGTAAGTATGCTCTGGGCTTGGTTAAACAGGCACACAAATACATGAAAAGCAAAAGGTTATTAACAAACAGCGAGACATTTTTCATGTATCACTGCATGCCTCCAACCCTCCTCTGGTTGAAGCTGGGCTGGACATCTGATATTTCTGGTAGAGTTGGGACTGAGACTCCTGGTTCACTAGCTGAATTATGTATTACCTACATGTCTGTTTTTCTGTCTGATCAACTGAATTTGGTGAGGTTGTGATATTACAAATGATTTGTGTTTTTAATATGACCACGCTACAAGGTTTCTCTACCTCTCTCCATTCCTCTTTCCTCCAGCCCTGTCCCCTCTATAAACTGGAATAGAGTGGATGGAATCCCCTTTTCTAGGAAGGTGGACGTGAGGAAAGCCAGCGGCGTTCTGGAAATCCCCTATTTCCAGCAGGAAGACACGGGCACATACGAGTGTGTGGCAGAGAACTCCAGGGGGAAGAACACTGTAAAAGGAAAGCTGTCTTTCTACGGTAGGTGATCCTGAACCACATGATTATTTGAACCAACGAATGCTGCATGTGTCAGCTTCACTCAGATTGAAAGGCATCAAAGGGAGACCTAACTGGGTTTAAAACACAGCCATCGGTAATCAACTGTGGCTCCGCCACTTTGCATGAGGGAGCATCGTTTAACAGCGCATCCCAAATTATTAAAGCCCCGGCGGCCATGATGCCTATAATATTTTGATCCAGATTAAAGCAATGATGAAGTGGATGAGGAGGAGACCTTGGACGTGACCTTGTGCATGGGACTTGTATTGCTCTCCACCAGATGGCATTGTGATTGACATCCAACTTGACTGGAGATCAAAGCTGTTAAATGTACTATACTTAGACCAGGGCCACATATGCTATCGGAATAGTCCGCAGTGCAGCATCTGGATGAAGAGGAGGAAGAGTAGTTGGGACGTTGATTGTTAGTTGTATTCATGTCTGTTTAATTCAGATAGAGTATTATTATTTTTTATTTTAGTAATTTAGCAGACGCTCTTATCCAGAGCGACTTACATTTTTTCATACTGGCCCCCCGTGGGAATCGAACCCACAACCCTGCCGTTGCAAGTGCCATGCTCTACCAACTGAGCTACACGGGGCCGTCAGTATTCAGCTGATATCCTCTACTTAATTATGTAGGTCTTTAACTTATTCCCTGCGGCTGAATATTTCTGTTTTGGATTCGCTGTCATTATTTGTGAACCTTTCTCTTGGTTATTGATGTAAAATCGTCAAAACATCACTGTCTATTCAGGATGTTTCAAGCTGAGAAGAAACTGTCTTGATAAAATAGTTTAGCTAAATCCAGCTACTAAAATGCTTTTTGTCCCCCTATTAGGACCAATATTATTGTGGCTATTGGCCCAAGCATTAGACAGGATTTTCACCTCTAATAAAACAGCAGACAGTCTCAAAGCTCTATCAGTGGCACAGTGGAGTCTAGTCTATTTTAGGCCAAGCACATTTGCATTTACTATGGACATTCAAATGAAGGGTCGCGACCTTCCGTTGTTCTCTAGTAGTCATACGATGGCATTCTTCATACAAGACGTCCTTTTATTAAGTAAGTACCTTTAGGCTATCCGTACCACTGAGATGTATCTCTCCCTTCTGGGGTCTTTCTCTGCTGCATGCCTAATGGCCCATTTACAAGAATAGCTTGTCTGGCTCCCTGAATGTTTTATTACACTTGTTGTTTCATTGTTTATATTCCCACAATGTGGATCAGTCACAGATAAGATGCTGGAAAATACTCGAAAGAAACAAGGCCGCCTGGACTAATTATATGAAAGTATGTTCGCTTTATTAGCTGCAATCATATACAGTTTAGCTATATGCATTATAAAACTAAGTTTAAAAAAACACCCAAAAAACTGAGCACAGCAGGTGATAACTAACATACACACTTCTATATAGGCCATCTATTTCCATGTGGGTAAATATTTATGATCTCTTGATTTTCTTCCAAATTCAACTGAAGATCTCTCCTTCAATTGGTTTCCTATCCCTATGCCCTGCCCCCATGGTGCATAAGTCAGGCTCTGTCAGCTGTCAGGAATAACTATTTCTGTGCATTAAACAATTTGGCATTATTTACAACGTGCCTGCCTCAAAGCTCCCTGCACCTCTCAGTAATGGAACCCAGCAGCAGTGTTGCTCTGGCTGTGAGCTACAGGGGATGGTTTGTCCATATTAGCAGCAGGTCTGCCCTATTTTGATGTGCTTTCTCTCTCTCTCTCTCTCTCTCTCTACTCTCTCTCTCTCTCTCTCTCTCTCTCTCTCTCTCTGACAGGTGATACGAATCTGTAATCTTATTTTCAAGTCTGTTTGAATTAAGCCTTTGAGACATTCGTCAGCAGTGTGTGGGAATCAGGGAATGGATAAATGTATCTTGTGTACATCAGTACAACCTGTAGCCACAAAGCTGTGAAAGCCTCAGCTTTCTGCCTAGAAAAGAGATGAAGGCATTATTTGAGAGTTTCTTAGCAGTTAAATGCTAATGCTTTAATTGGGTTCTTCTGGGTTCTGCACGTCTTGTGTTTTCACAAGATGAATGATAATGATCCTTTCATGTCAGTCAAAGCTCCATTCAAATGGATCTCTATTGTCTTACTCTTGATTGGAGAGAGCATTTTGACATGTCAATATTTGCCAGGTATAATGATGACGAGTATTGAATCAAAACACAGGGACTGTCAGAGCGTCAGTGAATGTGGTAGGCGAAGTCAAACGCAGGACACAGAGCTTACTGGAAACGTACTTTACTCGAAAGTAAACAGAGTATAAACAACCTCCACACAGGGAGGAAAACAACCCGCACACGAACTACTGCCGATGACGAATACAATCACACACAACACACAATTAAAGACAGAGGGTTATATAGGGAAGACAATACAACATAATGGGAAACAGGTGTACACAATAAAGACCAAACAAGTCAAACACAGAAACATAGATCGGTAGCAGCTAGTACTCCGGGGACGACAAACGCCGAAGCCTGACCAAGCAAGGAGGAGGGGCAGCCTCAGCTGAACCGTGACAGTACGACCCCGGCCTCGGGGACGGCCAGGAGGACGCGGAGCAGGGCGAGTCGGATGATTCTGATGGAAATCCCTCAACATGGAGGGATCTAGGATGTCCCTCCTAGGGACCCAGCACCGTTCCTCCGGACCGTACCCCTCCCACTCCACGAGATACTGCAGGCCCCCCACCCAACGCCTCGAATCCAAGATGGAACGGACTGAGTACGCCGGAGCCCCCTCGATGTCCAGTGGGGGCGGAGGAACCTCTCGTACCTCAGAGTCCTGGAGTGGACCAGCTACTACCGGCCTGAGGAGAGACACATGGAACGAGGGGTTAATATGGTAATTAATGGGAAGTTGTAACCTATAACAAACCTTGTTCAATCTCCTCAGGACTTTAAATGGCCCAACAAACCGCCGACCCAGCTTCCGGCAGGGCAGGCGAAGGGGAAGGTTTCGGGTCGAGAGCCAGACCCAATCTCCCGGTGCATACACCGGAGCCTCACTGCGGTGGCGATCGGCGCTCGCCTTTTGTCGCCTGATAGCCCGCTGCAGGTGGACATGCGCAGCGTTCCAGGTCTCTTCCGAGTGCCGAAACCACTCATCCACCACAGGAGCTTCGATCTGGCTCTGATGCCAAGGTGCCAGGAACGGCTGATAACCTAACACACACTGAAAAGGCGTACGGTTAGTTGAGGAGTGGCGAAGTGAATTTTGGGCTATCTCTGCCCAGGGGATATATCCCGACCACTCCCCCTGCTGGTCCTGGCAATCGGACCTCAGAAACCTACCCACATCCTGGTTCACTCTCTCCACCTGCCCATTACTCTCGGGGTGAAAACCTGAGGTAAGGCTAATTGAGACACCCAGGCGTTCCATAAACGCCCTCCAGACTCTAGAGGTGAACTGGGGACCCCGATCAGACATATATCCTCAGGTACCCTGTAGTGCCGGAGACGTGTGTAAACAGGGCGTCAGCAGTTTGTAGGGCTGTAGGGAGACCTGGCATAGGAATGAGACGGCAGGCCTTCGAAAACCGATCCACAACGACCAAGATCGCAGTGTTCCCCTGTGAGCGGGGAAGGTCCGTGACAAAGTCCACCGATAGATGAGACCACGGCCGTTGTGGAACGGGAAGGGTTTGTAATTTCCCTCTGGGCAGGTGTCTAGGCGCCTTACACTGGGCGCACACCGAGCAGGAGGAAACATAAACCCTCACGTCCTTAGCTAAAGTGGGCCACCAGTACTTCCCACTAAGGCAGTGCACTGTCCGACCGATACCAGGATGACCATAGGAGGGTGACGTGTGAGCCCAATATATCAATCGATCACGAACCTCGAGCGGCACGTACATCCGACCCTCTGGACACTGGGGGGGAGTAGGATCGGTGCGTAATGCCCGCTCAATGTCCGCATCAACCTCCCACACCACCGGTGCCACCAGACAAGACTCCAGAAGTATGGGAGTGGGCTCAATGGACCTCTCCTCGGTGTCATATAGTCGGGACAGGGCGTCTGCCTTAGCGTTCTGTAATTGGCAAAACCGAAGAACCGCTGCACCTCCTTCACCGTGGTGGGAGTCTGCCAATTGCGCACGGCCGAAACGCGGTCAATCTCCATCTCCACACCTGACGCGGACAAACGGTGTCCCAGGAAGGAGATGGACTCTTGGAAGAACAGACATTTCTCCGCCTTCACATACAGGTCATGCTCCAACAGTCTACCAAGCACCCGCCGAACCAGGGACACATGCTCGGCTCGTGTAGCGGAGTATATTAGAATGTCATCGATATAAACCACTACACCCTGTCCATGCAAGTCCTGGAAAATCTAATCCACAAACGATTGGAAGACTGAAGGAGCATTCATCAAACCGTATGGCATGACGAGGTACTCATAGTGGCCCGAGGTGGTACTAAATGCTGTCTTCCACTCATCTCCCTCCCTAATACGCACCAGGTTGTACGCGCTCTTGACATCCAATTTTGTGAAGAAGCGCGCCCCGTGTAATGACTCCGTCATACTAGCAATCAGAGGGAGTGGATAGCTGTATTTGATTGTGATCTGATTGAGACCACGGTAGTCAATGCACAGGCGTAAACCACCATCCTTCTTCTTCACAAAAAAGAAACTCAATGACGCAGGGGAAGTGGACGGCCGTATGTATCCCTGTCTCAGAGATTCGGTGACATATGTCTCCATAGCCGCCGTCTCCTCCTGAGATAGAGGATACACATGACTTCGGGGAAGCGCAGCGCCTACTTGGAGGTTTATCGCACAATCCCCCTGTCGATGGGGTGGTAATTGAGTAGCCTTCTTTTTACAGAAGGAGAGCGCCAAATCGGCATATTCAGGCGGAATGTGCATGGTGGGAACTTGGTTCGGACTTTCCACCATCGTTGCCCCTACGGAAACACCTACACACCTCCCCAAGCACTGATCAGACCATCCCTCGAGAGCCCTCTGTTGCCATGAAATGTTGGGGTCATGAGAAGTTAACCAGGGAAGCCCCAACACCACGGGAAACACAGGAGAATCAATCAGATACAAACTAATTATCTCCTCATGGCCCTCCTGCGTTTTCAACCTGAGAGGCGCTGTGACCTCCCTAATCAACCTGACCCCAAGGGGCGGCTATCTAGGGCATGGATAGGGAAGGGCACATCAACTGGAACAATAGGAATCCCTAACTTATAGGTAAACTGACGATCTATAAAATTCCCAGCTGCGCCTGAATCGACTAGCGCCTTATACTGGGAATGAGGAGAAACCTCGGGAAACACAACATTAATACACATATGCGCAACAGGGAGCTCTGGGTGAGTTGGGTGCCTACTCACCTGGAATGGCTCATCAGTGCGCTGCCTACCGCCTCGACTCCTGGGAGGCCCTCCCCAGCACCGACCAGCAGTGTGTCCTCTGCGGCCACAGTTGGTGCATGGGACGGCCCTTCTCCTGGTCTCCCTCATACCAGCACCTCCGAGCTCCATAGGGGTCGGCTCGGAAGTGCTGGGGGATAGAATGGACGTGCGCGGGTAGCCAACAGGGTATCCAGGCGAATCGACATGTCCACCAGTTGGTCCAGGCTTAGGTTGGTGTCCCTGCAGGCCAATTCCCGACGCACGTCCTCCCTCAAGCTACATCGGTAGTGGTCGATGAGGGCCCTCTCATTCCATCCCGCGTTGGCAGCCAGAGTCCTAAAGTCCAGTGCGAATTCCTGCGCGCTCCACCTCCCCTGTCTGAGGTGGAATAGACGCTCACCCGCCGCTTTTCCTTCTGGTGGATGATCGAATACCCCCCTAAAGCGGCGGGTGAACTCCGCAGAGTTGACAGTAGCAGCGTCTATTCCCCCCCACTCGGCGTTGGCCCACTCGAGCCCCTTGCCGGACAGACAGGAGATGAGGGCGGACACGCTCTCGTATCCCGAGGGGGCCGGGTGGATGGTTGCCAGGTAGAGTTCGACCTGGAGCAGGAAACCCTGACACCCGGCAGCTGTGCCATCATAAGCCCTCGGGAGCGAGAGCCGAATCCCACTGGACCCCGGAGGTGAAGTGATGGGTATCGATGATGGTGGGGGTGTAATCGGAGGAGGTGTAGGCAGACCTCCTCTCTCCCATCGCTCCATGGTGTTCACTACTGGATCATGGCCGCTTGTTGTTGTACGCGTTCTTCCATTGATCCTGCTGGCACCGCTGCTCCTGCTGACTCCATGTCAGGTGTGTGATTCTGTCAGAGCGTCAGTGAATGCGGTAGGCGAAGTCAAATGCAGGACACAGAGCTTACTGGAAACGTACTTTACTCAAAAGTAACCAGAGTATAAACAACCTCCACACAGGGAGGAAAACAACCCGCACACGAACTGCTGCCGATGACGAATACAATCACACACAACACACAATTAAAGACAGAGGGTTATATAGGGAAGACAATACAACATAATGGGAAACAGGTGTACACAATAAAGACCAAACAAGTCAAACACAGAAACATAGATCGGTAGCAGCTAGTACTCCGGGGACGACGAACGCCGAAGCCTGCCCGAGCAAGGAGGAGGGGCAGCCTTGGCTGAATCCGTGACAGGGTCTAATGATCAGGGATAATTTGCATTCTAAAAGGTAGCCTACTCTGAAGATGAATACAACTAAATATGCATATAGACTGCCACTGATTTCTCTATTTTAATCAACAATTTGCCTCTGCAGTTTATTTAATACTTTCCTACAATAAATAGTATCTCAAGATACTGCACATAAAAACTCAATGTCCTTTTCTCTGATTCCCCTTTCCCCTTTCGCCTATCCCCAATCTCCCCCTTTGATTTAGCTGGTTGATTTGAAACGTTTGGGCTGATTGTGTTCACACCGGGCCTGATGCAGCCAGGGATGGGCTGCATGCTTTCATTTGGTGATCTGTGACTGAGAGTCGATACGTTCACAGTGGGTGAGGGATGGAGTGAGCGGCCTTGACAGGGCTAAAAAACATCAACAACAATGGGGTCCTGGGAGGTGGAGAGGGTGGAGCATGGCCACAAGGATCCTCTGTTAGAATGCACTGGCATGGATGTGATGCTAAATGACTGGTGATAACGGAGTCTCAGAGTACCACTCTCTCTCTGCTATCTCGTATGGGGAACTTCATGTCCAAAACACACAATGGCTACCCTCTTAATACCCAGCAACACACACAGACAATCAGAATACACAAACACACAGACCCACTGACAACACAAACACACAGACCACACAAACCCACAGACCACACAAACACACAGACCACACAGTCCCAGAGACCACAGACAACACAGACCCACAGACCACACAAACACACAGACCCACAGACCACACAAACACACAGACCCACAGAAACACACAGACCCACAGACCACACAAACACACAGACCAACAGACCACACAAACACACCGACCACACAATCACACAGACCCACAGACCACACGAATACACAGACCCACAGACTAAACAAACACACAGACCCACAGACCACACAAATACACAGACCCACATACCACACAAACACACAGACCCACAGACCACACAAAAACACAGACCCACAGACCACACAAACACACAGACCCACAGACTAAACAAACACACAGACCCACAGACCACACAAATACACAGACCCACAGACCACACAAACACACAGACCCACAGACCACACAAACATACAGACCCACAGACCACACAAACACACAAACCCACAGACCACACTAACACACAGACCCACAGACCACACAAACACACAGACCCACAAACCACACAAAGACACAGACCCACAGACCATACAAACACACAGACCCACAAACAACACAAAGACACAGACCCACAGACCACACAAACACACAGACCCACAGACCTGACAAACACACAGACCCACATACCACACAAACACACAGACCCACAGACCACACAAACACACAGACCCACAGACCACACAAACACACAGACCACAAAAAACACAGACCCACAAACACACAGACCCACAGACCCACAGACCACACAAACACACTGACCCACAGACCCACAGACCACACAAACACACAGACCCACAGACCACACAGACCCACAGATCACACATCACACATACCCACAGACCACACAAACACACAGACCCACAGACCCACAGACCACACAAACACACAGACGCACAGATCCACAGACCACACAAACACACAGACCCACAGACCACACAAACACACAGACCCACAGACCACACAAATACACAGACCCACAGACCACACAAACACACAGACCCACAGACCACAAAAACACACAGACCCACAGACCACACAAACCCACAGACCCACAGACCACACAAACACACAGACCCACAGAAACACACAGACCCACAGACCACACAAACACACAGACCAACAGACCACACAAACACACAGACCACACAATCACACAGACCCACAGACCACAATAATACACAGACCCACAGACTAAACAAACACACAGACCCACAGACCACACAAATACATAGACCCACATACCACACAAACACACAGACCCACAGACCACACAAAAACACAGATGCACAGACCACACAAACACACAGACCCACAGACTAAACAAACACACAGACCCACAGACCACACAAATACACAGACCCACAGACCACACAAACAAACAGACCCACAGACCACACAAACACACAGACCCACAGACTACACAAACACACAGACCCACAAACAGCACAAAGACACAGACCCACAGACCACACAAACACACAGACCCACAGACCTGACAAACACACAGACCCACAGACCACACAAACACACAGACCCACAGACCACATAAACACACAGACCCACAGACCACACAAACACACAGACCACAAAAAAAAACAGACCCACAGACCACACAAACACACAGACCCACAGACCACACAAACACACAGACCCACAGACCACACAAACACACAGACCCACAGACCTGACAAACACACAGACCAACAGACCACACAAACACACAGACCCACATACCACACAAACACACAGACCCACAGACCACACAAACACACAGACCCACAGACCACACAAACACACAGACCCACTGACCACACAAACACACAGACCCACTGACCACACAAACACACAGACCCACAGACCCACAGACCACACAAACACACTGACCCACAGACCCACAGACCACACAAACACACAGACCCACAGACCACACAGACCCACAGATCACACATCACACAGACCCACAGACCACACAAACTCACAGACCCACAGACCCACAGACCACACAAACACACAGACGCACAGATCCACAGACCACACAAACACACAGACCCACAGACCACACAAACACACAGACCCACAGACCACACAAATACACAGACCCACAGACCACACAAACACACAGACCCACAGACCACACAAACACACTCTTTTTCTTTTTTTCCTCTCTTCCTTTTTCTTTCTCTCTCTCTTTTCTCTCTCTCACACACACATGCATCACATCAAATACACACAGAAGGGATAGGGATACATTAGCAATTAGTATTGGATTTCTCACTGTTTCATCTTGAAGTTCTTGAAAGCAAGCGGAGCTGAATCAGGAACACAATTAAGTTGGATTTGTATGTACTATTACAGATAAATCACCTCACATGTCAGTCGGGGAGTATGGCATTATTTAGGTTCTGGGTAATGGAAACGTACGGTGTGACAATGACCTGGTGTGATAGAGGATGATAGCATCATCCACAACATGGATAGTTACGATTATAGTAAATCTGGAGTTTTATGTTCCTCATTTTACCCCTCGCTAATTAATTAACCAGTCATGAGTTACTTGGAAGATAGAGTAGGAATCAATGCAGCTCCTGTATAATTACACCATAATTTATTTAAATGGTTTTGGGAGATGTATTTTATGGCACTGTACTGTACACTCCTATAAAAAAGGGTTCCAAAAGGATTTTGTGGAAAAGGTTCTATCTGGAACCAAAAAGGGTTCTACCAAGGGTTCACCTATGGGGACAGCCGAATAACCCTTTTTTCGTTCTAGATAGCACCTTTTTTTTTTCACCCATGGACACACTAGTACATCTGGCTTGTATTAACAAACCTAACACTTGGATAGTCATGTACCATTTACTCCATCTACTGTATTTTTAGGTTGTACATCTGTCCAAGCATAAGGTCAATTTGCAATGCAATGCAAATTGAGTTTATGCTTGGACATAAGTAGAATAACCTAAAAATACAGCAGATGGAGTAAATGGTACATGACTATCCAAGTGTTAGGTTCATTATACAGCTGTAGGATCTTAATTTGATCACTGTTGCAGGAGAACCTGTAGTGTATTTGAGGTTTAAAACGGCTTCTGAAGTTGGTAATTTCCACTTTGAAATTTCAGACTTGAAAAATGTATCAAGACCTTCAAACATGTCCATAATTATAATCCACATAATAATTCACATTTCCAGTTGCTGCAGGATTATTTTCCTGCTGTAGCAAACTGGCTCAAATTAAGATCCTACATCTGTATGGGCTACTGATATAGATAACTCAAATGTATTTTAGCATAGGATCAGTATAATTATATACAGTGCATTAGGAAAGTATTCAGACCCCTTGACTTTTTCCACATTTTGTTATGTTACAGCCTAGTTCTGAAAGGGATTAAATAGTTTTTTCCCCCCTCATCAATCAACACACAATACCCCATAATGACAAAGCAAAAACAGGTTGTTGTTTTTTGGAAATTTATTAAAAATAACAAAAATGGAAATATCACATTTACATAATTATTCAGACCCTTTGCTCAGTACTTTGTTGAAGCACCTTTGGCAGCGATTACAGCCTCGAGTCTTCTTGGGTATGACGCTACAAGCTTGGCACACCTGTATTTGGGGAGTATCTCCCATTGTTCTCTGCAGGTCCTCTCAAACTCTGTCAGGTTGGATGGGGAGCGTCGCTGCACAGCTATTCTCAGGTCTCTCCAGAGATGTTCGATTGGTTTCAAGTCTTGGCTCTGGCTGGGCCACTCAAGGACATTCAGAGACTTGTCCTGAAGCCACTCCTGCGTTGTCTTGGCTGTGTTCTTAGGGTCGTTGTCCTGTTGGAAGGTGAACCTTCGCCCCAGTCTGAGGTCCTGAGCGCTCTGGAGCAGGTTTTCATCAAGGATCTCTCTGTACTTTGCTCCGTTCATCTTTCCCTCGATCCTGACTAGTCTCCCAGTCCCTGCCGCTGAAAAACATCCCCACAGCATGATGCTGCCATCGCCATGCTTCACTGTAGGGATGGTGCCAGGTTTCCCCCAGATGTGACACATGGCATTCAGGCCAAAGAGTTAAATCTTGGTTTCATCAGACCAGAGAATTTTGTTTTGGTCAGAGTCCTTTAGGTGCCTTTTGGCAAACTCCAAGTGGGCTGTCATGTGCCTTTTACTGAGGAGTGGCTTCCGTCTGGCCACTCTACCATAAAGGCCTGATTAGTGGAGTGCTGCAGAGATGGTTGTCCTTCTTGAAGGTTCTCCCATCTCCACAGAGGAACTCTGGAGTTTTGTCACAGTGACCATTGGGTTCTTGGTCACCTCCCTGACCTAGGCCCTTCTCCCCCGATTGCTCAGTTTGGCTGGGCGGCCAGCTCTAGGAAGAGTCTTGGTGGTTCCAAACTTCTTCCATTTAAGAATGATGGAGGACACTGTGTTCTTGGTGACCTTCAATGCTGCAGAAATGTTTTGGTACCCTTCCCTAGATCTGTGCCTCGACACAATCCTGTCTTGCAGCTCTATGGACAATTCCTTGGACATCATGGCTTGGTTTCTGCTCTGACATGCACTGTCAACTGTGGGACCTTATACAGACAGGTGTGTGCCTTTCCAAATCATGTCCAATCAAATCAAATTTCAAATCAAATCAAATATTATTTGTCACATACACAAGTTTAGCAGATATTATTGCGTGTGTAGCTAAATGCTTGTGTTTCTAGCTCCAACAGTGCAGTATATCTAACAATTCACAACAATACACACAACCTAAAAGTAAAATAATGGAATTAAGGAATATAGAAATATTAGAAATATTAGGCCGTTTATAAAGACTAAAATACAGGAGAATAGAATACAGTATATACATATCAGATGAGTAAAGCAAAAATATGTAAACATTATTAGAGTGACCTGTATTAATGGCACCTGTTTGAACTTGTTATCAGTATAAAAGACACATATCCACAACCTCAAACAGTCACACTCCAAACTCCACTATGGCCAAGAACAAAGAGCTGTCAAAGGACACCAGAAACAAAATTGTAGACCTGCACCAGGCTGGGAAGACTGAATCTGCAATAGGTAAGCAGCTTTGTTTGAAGAAATCAACTGTGGGAGCAATTATTAGGAAATGGAAGACATACAAGACCACTGATAATCTCCCTCGATCTGGGGCTCCACGCAAGATCTCACCCCGTGGGGTCAAAATGATCACAAGATTTTCAGGATTTTTTATAGTTGACGTGTACCTATGATGAAAATTACAGGCCTCTCTCGTCTTTTTAAGTGGGAGAACTTGCACAATTGGTGGCTGACTAAATACTTTTTTTCCCCACTGTATGGGGCAGTACATTAAAATACTGTACATTATTTTAGAAATATGAGGAGTAAATGCTACCTGTGAGATATATGAGCTGTATGAGAATGTTCTAATTCACTGCAATGTTGTTTTGACCATGCAGCCCCTCCACATCTGATAGAGAAACCTGAGGATGTGCAGAAGCCCATTGATGACTCTCTGGTGTGGGAATGCAAGGCCACCGGGAAGCCCAAGCCCTCCTATAGGTGGATGAAGAACGGAGAGAACCTGGAGTCACTGGAGGTGAGACCTATATGGAGTAAAGGGTATAGATTGTATAGATACATTAAAGAGATCAATGGAATGCAGACCGTGGGGGATAGAGGAAGAATGCTGGATTGGCGCACATTCAGCAAATCTGATCTAACAAAGTGGATATTCATCAAATCCGTAATGATTGATGTATTGTAACAGGCCCACAATGTGGTTGCTAAAATCCGATGCATAACATTTAGAAGTTGTCACTTTTCAGGTTTAGAAGAAGTGACTGCTAAATGCTAACTCCCGTTCAAATTAGATGGCTAGCGTATAGAAATCAGTGGTGGTAGTCAAAGTCGTTTTTAACTGTAATGCAGCGTATTGGTGACGATGACATGAACATGTATTGGGGTTGACATCTATACAAGCAGGATACTCCGATTTTTACCTCAACATAGTGTGAAATAGACATTTATACAATAGCGTAAATGTAGGCTAATGTTTTGCTGGGGGGCAATGAGGAGATTCAGGAGATTTCCCCTACGGCATCTTTCCCCCACGTGTTTCCATTGCATTTCCATTGTTTTGGTCAAGTTTGATTTATCTCTTTACCTAATGTATAGATGCTCCAAATCTGTGCTGATTCAGGCGGATGTAACGTTACAGAGTGTTCAGATAGAAATCCATCATGCAGAACAGACACCATTCTCATTTCACTAGCACACTCAATGCAGATAGTTTTATGAACTTCAATTGCTGTTATAAACCTTACATTTTACATTTACGTCATTTAGCAGACGCTTTTATCCAGAGCGACTTACAGTTAGTGAGTGCATACATTATTTTTTTATACTTCTTTTCATACCCCAGTGGGAATCGAACCCACAACCCAGACGTTGCAAACACCATGCTCTACCAATTGAGCTACATCCCTGCCGGTCATTCCCTCCCCTACCATAGACGACGCTGGGCCAATTGTGCGCCGCCCCATGGGTCTCCCGGTCACGGCCGGCTACGACAGAGCCTGGATTCGAATCAGGATCTCTAGAGGCACAGCTAGCACTGCGATGCAGTGCCTTAGACCACTGCGCCACTCGGGAGGTTGTGGCTTACAAATGCAGTGTGTACCCACTTGGTTTGTTCAGCCTTCTTTCCCAGTATATGGGTCCATGGTTTACTTGGTAGTAAAAACAAAGAGATCTAAACACAATTTGGCTAGATATCACCTTTATTCCTTTAGAGCATGGCTATAAACTGTTCAGTTCCACAGAACACCACTTATCAAACAGGATTTTGATTATCCTGAAAGTGTCTACTTGGCTCTGGTTTGTTAAGAGACCAAACTGCAAACAATTTTATGCTGGTTTTAGAGCGTCGTAATCTTCTGGAAAAATCTCTCTTCCCAGAGTGCAGTCATTACTCCTGTACCACCAACAGAGAAAAGGGAGGAGAGCCCCTTATAAACACACTAACATCATCCTAAACACATCCTAGATATGCTGTAGCCAGCGCCTTATAAACATACTGACTATTGTGCATCCTAGATCTACTGTAGCTAGCCAGTTATTTGAGCAATAACGCATGAGAACCTGGGGATTATCGTGTGATAGCTCATGATAAGGGCTGTTCTTTCTTAGGCTCAAGGCGGTTCAAGGGCATTATTGCTTTTATAAAATGGTTGTCAGCATGTTAAAAAAAAATATTAACAACATATTTTCATGAAAAACAATAACGACAGTTGTTAGTGATGAGGTTCTGAAGTTGCTAACAAAACAGGCTAGTTGTTAATTCTATTCTCATGTTTTGACCCAGTTGTTCATTTTATTCAATCCATGTAAACAAATTATTGGCATGTAGCTAGCTAGCAGAGGTTCAATGATGACGAGAGACAAGAACTTCAATAAATAATGATTTAATAAATAATTTAGAAATAGGCAACAACCAGCTGATTGTCGAGTCAATAATATAGCTATGGAGGATAGCTAAGCTAACGTTACTTCTCCTTTGCTAGCCAGCCAACTAAAGCTAACACACAATTACATCAAGCAGCTGAAATGACAGCAAAATATTGTAATGACCTAGCTAGATCATAAATGAGCAATTCTCCAGACAGAGGTTTGAGTTTACGAATTCCCGGATTATTAACCAAACTCAACACAGGCTACTGTTTGGCCATAGCCCACGCCAAATAAATCAAGGATACCCGTATAAAACAACTGTGACCACCTCTTGTTAAGACCAGATGAAAGAGAGAGAACAATGGCTAAGCATGGTCTTAAACTAGCGGTGCTAGTTCGCCTTGATCAAAGAAGCTGTCAGTATCGCCACATTCATATACATTGCACGGTGCAGATAGCAAAAAAATAACTGCAACATGTTGCACAGGTCGGATAGGCACACAGCTAGGCTTATATTAACCCCCCCTCTACCAAACCAAATGCAGGCTAGTAGCATGGGGAAATATTGTCTAGATGTATTTTCCAGGGGAGATTAAGTTATACAGTAAATTGACTGGCTGGTCTGTGGGACAGTGGATGCACATTGATAAATCTAATGGAACTGTTCATGGTCATTACCTGTGGAATGCAGGGATTGTGATGCAACAACTCCCAGCTATCAACCAATCAGCATCCAGGATCCAAACAACCCATTTTATAAAAACACATTGACTACCGTGCATCTTATACCTACTGTACTATAGCCACGTGCCTCTCTCAGATTACCCATCATGAGCACAATAATGAGAGCTGAACACTTCCTAGATACTGTACCGCAGGGTTCTTCAATTCCGGTCCTGGAGGGCCGAAACACCTCTGTTTTTCATCCTCTCCTTCTAATCAGGGGCTAATTCAGACCTGGGACACCAGGTGAGTGCAATTAACTACCAGGTAGAAATAAAAAACAGAAGTGTTTCGGCCCTCCAGGACCGGAATTGAAGAACCCTGCGGTACAGTGTAGACTGCAACTGCAAGGTTATTTGTTCAGCTCATAAAAGTACAGTGGTCAGAGTGAAATATCCATTATGGCTTTGTGGAAATATGATTCAATATACCTCAATGGGTGCGAGCCAGGTCCCCTGTGCTACAGTACGTGGCCAGGTTATTTGCTGGAGATTGATGGTGAGCACTCAGGCACAGCTTGGACGAAATAAATAAACAGACTTTATGTAAATGTTCTTCATTATACAAAATGGTCACAAACAAAACAGAGGGTATCGATCATTCCTTCAATGTTATATATGCAGTAGAAATGTGAGACGCAGGCCTGTTTTATTGTTACCAGAGGCGATGCTCCAAACAGCAGCAGCAGGCTCTGTCTCTCTCCTTTCCCCATAAAGCCAGATTAGGGTTGCCTTCAGCTGTGCATAATTAACAATCTGTCTAGTCATTGCATCACATTTTATTAAAAACCTTTACAAGGTCTGCTGGAATGGTTTGTATTGTTTTATCAGTTGGTGAAAGAAAGGATTAGATTAGGTAACACATTTACCCCCATCTGTTTGAGGGATTATTTTACTCAAAGTTGTTTTTATTTCCATACACTCTTAGAAAAAAGGTTTACAAAAGGGTTCTTCGGCTGTCCCCATAGGATAACAATTTTTGGTTCCAGGTAGAACCCTTTTGTGTTCCATGTTCAACCCTCTGTAGAAAGGGTTCTACATGGAACCCAAAAGGATTCTACCTGGAACCAAAGGGGTTCAACCTGCAACTAAAAAGGGTTCTGCAAAGGGTTCTCCTATGGGGACACCCGAAGAACCCTTTAAGGTTCTAGATAGCACCTTTTTTTCTAAAGAGTGTACCATATAATTCTAACACTTCTAGTTCGACTGGACAGATTTGGGGACCATCTGTATCTGATGCCTCTGAGTGTATCTGTGATAAAAGGTGAGACACATCGATGTGTTCATTCTCATGGACTAGGATTTCCTTAATATGGACATAAATGGGTGGATTAGTAATGCACTTGTATAAATAGATTAATCAAGCAGAAGTATTACATTGTTTGAAATGTCACCACCAACCAGTGCAGCTTCATCAATCTGATAACTAAAGGTCAGTCATGGAGGGAGGGCAGGAAAGGGGAAGATATACCATTTCGTGTGATTCATTACAGTAAATCAATAGGGACCTTTTCTGCTTGTCCTGCTCATTTGGACATATGAGCTGACTGCAATGGCTTATGATATTACCTTAATTTTTGCAAATAACTTCCCAAGTTTGGCCCGGCGCTAAAGTGCATGGGTACACAATAGGCTATGAATAGTTATCATGTTAATGCATTTCTCATACCTGCAGAAATGGACGATAATCAAAAACGAGAAATTCAATGCATCTCAAAAACCGCCATAACAGTCATTTGTTTGTGACATTAATCGAAACAAGTGGCTTGTTGTTTATACTGTCCTATTTCAAGTGAAGTAACCTGGTTGTGTTGGCAATGACATTGCCAATCATTTCCATTCAGCGTAAGGCATGCAGATGGTCCCCCAAGGTCCCTGCATGGAAAACTGCTGTTGTAAGAGGAACGTCATGCTTAATTAATAGCAGCCCGTAAACTGAGTGATTTCTACTCACCGACTGATATACGCCACCACCATTCTGCCGCTCCTGCCAGCAGGCACATTCGCCCCTGTGCATCCAACTAGCTATGAGCCACTGAGCATTATGGAAATTCACCACGCAACCTGCTCAAACACGGGATTAGCTACTGATGTTTCAATGAGGACAGCTCCTCTTTTCATATGACAGTACCTTAATCCCTTCAGACTGCCTGGAGTCACGGCTGTGCCAAACCTGAGCCGAGCCGACACCCCTATGGAAATGTGCTCTAATGACATTAAGGGTGAGCCTTTGGAAAACAGAGGAGATGAATGGCAGAATGCAGAATAGAAATGTCACAAAGTGCACTGCCAAAAATCCCTTCCTTAAAAACGGTTATAATGCCGTTCTGGAAATAAATATATATATTCGTACTTAAATTCCTTGAAGATAAAGTAGCTAAGTGTCTGGGTTTGAGTGCATTAAGCCCATCTGGGCTAATAAGCCTGTTTATTTTGATGGACTAGTCACAACAGAGCTATATCTTCTTCACCACTGAGGCAGGAATCTACTATTCAATGGTGGCCCAGTACAGTGTGTGATCTGCGGTGTACATAACAGTGTACAGTACTTAGTATGTATAGGGGATACCTATCAGGAAACCCATTTTCACAATGCAGTATAGCTCTGATGTTAAGATATTCCTATTCCTCACATCCAGTCCTTGTGCTGAAGGGGAAACTGGCCCAGTGGTGAAGCCAGTGATATACATAGGGCATGGTTTTATTTTACTCTCATAAACATGCAGATTGATTATGGTCATTTTCTGGTAGCCTGACTCCTTCCACCCAGCCCTTTCCCTCCTCCATTAGTGATGAAAACCTAGATTCATTGCCACGTCCGTCACTGCCACACTATAATTCACTGGCACATTGGCTGCATGCTTTTATGTAAATGAGCAATCAGAATAAGGTATATCAAAGGGCATGTCTCTGTCTCTCTGTTCATAGGAGCGCATACAAGTTGCCAATGGAGCGTTGTCAATCAGCCAGCTGACGCTGTCCGACATTGGAATGTATCAATGTGTGGCTGGAAACAAACATGGGGAGGTCTACTCCAATGCAGAGCTCAGAGTCATAGGTAAGCAATACAAGGTTGGATGTATGTGGGTGTGCCTGCCTGACTGCCTGCATACATGTATTGTATGTACACTCTTAGAAAAAAGGGATCCAAAGGGGTTCTTCGGCTGTCCCCATAGGAGAACCCTTTGAATAACTCTTTTTGGTTCCAGGTTGAACACTTTTTGGTTCCAGGTAGAACCCTTTTGGGTTCCATGTAGAACCCTCTGTAGAAAGGGTTCTACAAGGGTTCTAGAAAGGGTTCTACATGGAACCCAAAAGGATTTTACCTGGAACCAAAAAGGGTTCTTCAAAGGGTTTTCCTATGGGGACAGCCGAAGGTAGCACCTTTTTTTCTAAGGGTGTAGTACAGTATGCACATGTTTGTTTGTTGTGTGCATGTTTTAGTGTCATTGCTACGTTTATTTTTCCATTCCCTACCACTGTAGTGTGACCTCCAGCGTCTCTGTGATTTCCCCCTAATTAAAAAGCATTCTTTACAAGATGAATGCACTGGACTGCTGTTGATGTATGGCCATGCCACTGTGCTCCCCAGTCCCACCCATATGCCCTGTCAGTCCTGTCAGGGCTGGCCTCCAGCTCTCACTCACCAACCCATCTCCCATCACGCTTGATCATTGTTTTGTCATTGATTGGAATTAGATCCAACACAGCCAAAGTGCTCAGGTGAAATTGAACGTGGAGGAGGTAAAAACATAATTGACAGTCCCTGGCAGAAATGCACTAATTGAAGTGCTTTATAAAAGCACGGGGAGGGATGATCCAGGAGTGAAAAGGAAATTATCATGATAGAACTAATTCGAGCTGAAAAATTAAAGGACATGACATTTTTCCTTTGTTTTTCTTAGCAGAGAAAATGATTCCCTGTTAATTAAGGAGTGCAGTGTAGTACTCTCCTACCTTCCCTGACATTTCTGCTCAACATCACGCACACAGTACACGCCTTACTTTGAAGTAACCAGCAGCCATGTGAGGATGTGTTCAAAACAGCCACGATTTATACATGCTTAGCTACTGTTATTAAACCATTTAGGGGTTATACAGATAATAATAAATGTCATTATTTTAGTTTTGTGCTTTTTCAGTATGTCTGCCTTTGACTCTCTTGGCCTATTCATATAAGCTGCAGTGAGGAGTTTATTCATCTCCTTTAGCCTTTTCTACCCTGGCTGAGACCTCCTTTAGCTACTGAATGGCCAATGACAATGGGAGAATCTCAATTGCATTTGCTTATCTCCTCATGTCCTCTCTCCTCACCTCCTTCACAAACCCATTGGATGAGAAAGCCAGAGGTCCCTCCCTTCTGACCTTCTGGGTTTTAAGAAGGAGGCAAGGAGAGAGGACACGAGGAGTCAAGGAAATGCAATTGAGATACTCCCAATGACTATCTCTAGGCCTTGACAATTGGGAGTCTCATTTTCCCTTGCTGTATATGTTGGGGGCTTTTGGACAACACGACATCACCAGGAACGACTCTGGGCCCACTATACTAAGGCCCTCAGGTTTTCCAAGTTCAGGTCATGTTTTCAGGATAAACTCATGTCTTTATGCTCATGTAATACATGTTGAAAGTTAGATAAAAGAAAGTAAAAGGGCAGCGAAGTGTTGGGTTTTTAACATGCATATCTTGTCTCAGCTGTTGCCCCAGATTTCTCCCAGAACCAGCTGAGGAGCCCCACCATGGTGAAGGAGGGAGGAGACGTGCTGATCGAGTGCCGGCCCAAGATGTCCCCCTGGGGCGTGATCTCCTGGAGGAAGGGCAGCGAGGCTCTACGAGAGAGCCACAGGTAATGTAACTATCTCTCTCTTTATTGTCTGATCCCTCTCTGTGTGGAGGGGTTGATTGCCTAAGCACTAGGGTTGCTGTAGGATTTGTTCAGGTATGGTACCCTGGAGGAACGGTTGTTGTAGTATTGATAAAGAGCTAATGCCAGACACCCCTGGCTATGATTACTGTATGTTTACCTGGTCCGGCTTTGTAACTTTATATTATATCTCTGGTCATATTGATTCTATTCCTCACTGTTACAGAATCCCTCCTTGACTGTTAACATTTATCTCCAGCTTTGGGTTGAAAGTGCATCTGGAGAAAATATGAAGTATCATATCTGTCTGTTTACCTACAGTACCTGCATCCGATGTAGACTCCTGTAGGCCTATATTCAGTAAAGGTTCCCACTCATTCCAGTCATCTCCCAGACATATAACCCCTGGTTTAATCACACTTTAGATATCTGCACAAACAAAACCAGTGTGAGGACTGGAGGTAAAATTGGCTTGGCCAGTGCTTGGAGGCGCCCTACATGCCACTCGCTGTGCAGAATCTGGGTGCTAATCAAGCACTTTTCGCCCTCTGTGGGTGACCATACCAGTCACTGTCTGCTGACATATATCCACGCTTTTCTGGGACAAAGTGTTAAGCCAGCCTCCTGCTAACAGTGACAGGAGAGCGGTGTGTGTGTGGGTGAGGGGTGTGGCTGGGTGGCGTCGGGTCAGTCAGACAGTCCTGATCCAGACAGGGGTCACCCATTAGGTGACACAGTGGCTGCACCACTCTGGTGGCACGACTCTGACAGCAGGACTGTGTGCACAGTGTCTGGTACGTCTCGTCATGGTTTACATATACACAAAGAGGTGTTGTTGCTTGTCAAACAAAGTGCCCTGCATTTGCATAGTGGTTACGCTGCTGGTGCCCTTCAGTTACACTGTATACCTACGTACAGTGGGGAAAAAAAGTATTTAGTCAGCCACCAATTGTGCAAGTTCTCCCACTTAAAAAGATGAGAGAGGCCTGTAATTTTCATCATAGGTACACGTCAACTATGACAGACAAATTGAGAAAAATAAATCCAGAAAATCACATTGTAGGATTTGTAATGAATTTATTTGCAAATTATGGTGGAAAATAAGTATTTGGTCACCTACAAACAAGCAAGATTTCTGGCTCTCACAGACCTGTAACTTCTTCTTTAAGAGGCTCCTTTGTCCTCCACTCGTTACCTGTATTAATGGCACCTGTTTGAACTTGTTATCAGTATAAAAGACACCTGTCCACAACCTCAAACAGTCACACTCCATACTCCACTATGGCCAAGACTAAAGAGAAGCCAGAAACAAAATTGTAGACCTGCACCAGGCTGGGAAGACTGAATCTGCAATAGGTAAGCAGCTTGGTTTGAAGAAATCAACAAAGAATGCTGAGTTGCATCCAAAGAACACCATACCTACTGTGAAGCATGGGGGTGGAAACATCATGCTTTGGGGCTGTTTTTCTGCAAAGGGACCAGGACGACTGATCTGTGTAAAGGAAAGAATGAATGGGGCCATGTATCGTGAGATTTTGAGTGAAAACCTCCTTCCATCAGCAAGGGCATTGAAGATGAAACGTGGCTGGGTCTTTCAGCATGACAATGATCCCAAACACACCGCCCGGGCAACGAAGGAGTGGCTTCGTAAGAAGCATTTCAAGGTCCTGGAGTGGCCTAGCCAGTCTCCAGATCTCAACCCCATAGAAAATCTTTGGAGGGAGTTGAAAGTCCGTGTTGCCCAGCGACAGCCCCAAAACATCACTGCTCTAGAGGAGATCTGCATGGAGGAATGGGCCAAAATACCAGCAACAGTGTGTGAAAACCTTGTGAAGACTTACAGAAAACTTTTGACCTGTGTCATTGCCAACAAAGGGTATATAACAAAGTATTGAGAAACTTTTGTTATTGACCAAATACTTATTTTCCACCATAATTTGCAAATAAATTCATTAAAAATCCTACAATGTGATTTTCAGGAATTTTTTTCCTCATTTTGTCTGTCATAGTTGACGTGTACCTATGATGAAAATTACAGGCCTCCTCTCTCATCTTTTTAAGTGGGAGAACTTGCACAATTGGTGGCTGACTAAATACTTTTTTTCCCCACTGTACATGATGCTGTCTTCCAAGCAGACGGATCAAGGCTGGAATGCTGAAACACATCAAGTTTTATTAATAAAATATGTATTTTTCTATTCTACTGTTTTGTCATCCCCTCTTGAACTGACAGTTTGAATCCTTTTCCATGGTTTCCAACACAGATATCCACCGAGCTACAGTAACTGATCATTTTGATTTAATGTCCTGCTTGTAGCGTATGGATATGTTTGGAACGGAGAGTTTTGTTGTTGATTGATTTGGTATTTTGCACTGCTGTGACACTGGTATATGTTTCCATGGGATGATTAATTCAATAGCAGTGGCTCTATTACGCTTGAATGGATGGATGTTGCCATGTTCCCCTGTTCTTCCCTGATGGTCCTTGTTTGGTTCCCTTCTTTGTGTAACTATGAGCTTGTTACAAGTAGATAGATAGTTGAGATATACTGTATTTGTTTGCTGTAGCGCGGACGCCTACCTGAACTCACATACTGTATGGTATTTTAATGTTCTGATGGGAACTTGCAGGAAACAAAGGCAAAAGTGGATTATTTAAACTGGACCAGTGCCCTTACTGTCATAAACACAATCTATCAAAATAATGTGCTATTCATAGAGGAAATGATATTACAATGTCTCTAGATCTGTATTCTAGTGGAGTCCTGGACCTTTTATAACTTTAAAAGTAAATTGTCATGCTTTTACTTTGTAAATGGTATTCAGCGCAGACCACCTGGCATGCTTTTGACACAGAGGTAATTAAAAATAAAAATGTGCAGATCACAAGTTTGCTCGCATCTGTCCCAGGTTGTATTGTGCAGGATGAAATCTTGTCAGGATGCTGGACTGCATTGTCAATAGGTGGAACCCTGCCATGTTACTTTTCACGGAACTGTAAATACAGTATGTGTGAGGCATATAATGTGCTGACCCAGCAAACCGGGAACATTCCCAGAACATTAACTAAGATTCCCATTAAGTTCTAGTTAGGGTTTTATCTAAACTTAGGATGATAACTTCCCAAAAACATTCCAATAATGTTTTTGTTTTTTTATTCTCCCACAAATGTTTAAAATGAAATATCCTTGGAATGTTCTCTTCACATTCACTCAAATGTTCCCAGCAAACCAAAATTGGTTCTGTGAAAGTTCCCAGAACATTTGTTAGGTTGCGGCAAATGTGCTCATAACACAACAAATGTCCAGTGGTGCTGATGGTTTGTATAAAACATTTGCCTTATGTTGCAAGAACATTCCCAGAAAACATTTTGTATGTTTAAAGGTTCCCAAAATGTCTGGTGGGAACATTATGGGGACATCACAAAATATGAACTGTTCAGTTGTGCGGATGATTATACAAGGATTATTTTAGGGTGCAAAAAACATTCACCTAATGTTACAAGAACGTTCCCAGAACAAATTTTTTGATATTCTTTAAAAGTTCATAAAACATTTATTTAGGTTGTGGGAACATTGTGGGAACATGTAGGTTGTGGTCCTCTGTAGCTCAGCTGGTAGAGCACGGCGCTTGTAACGCCAAGGTAGTGGGTTCGATTCCCGGGACCACCCATACACAAAAATGTATGCACGCATGACTGTAAGTCGCTTTGGATAAAAGCGTCTGCTAAATGGTATATTATTATTATAACATTGTGGGGATATGACAAGAGAAAGGTTCACAAAACACCACATTTTTCCAGTTGTCCTGACATTTAGATAATACACAAAACATTCCTTTGATGTTGCAATAGTGTTGACAGTACAGCCTTTCTGAGTTCTTTAAAGGTTCCCAGAACATTTAATTAGGTTGTGGGAACAGTGTGGTTACATTACAAGAGATTACAAGCACAAAATATGCTCAGTTGTGATGACATTTATACAATGTTTAAGTTTCGTTGCACAGGACATTCCCTTAATGTTGTTAGAATGTTGACAAAAACACCTAGTCTAAGTTCTTTAAAGGTTCCCAGAACATGTAATTAAGTTAAGAGAGTTGTCTGGAATGTTGCAAGAATATTCTTGTGATATTCACGTTGTACTTAAGAGGTTGCACCGAACATTCCCACAATGTTGCACAATGTTCCACAATTTCCCTAAAAAAGTATGTTTTTATTACGTTCATAGCATATTTGTTTTATTCCATTGATGTTCACACAATAAACATCCTCTGAATATTTCAAGAACATTTCGAAAATGTTAAAGCTCAGACACATTTTAGTCATTTAGCAGACGCTCTTATCCAGAGCGACTTAAAGTTAGTGAATGCATACATGTTTGTTTTTTTAATGGGTTTTTTTCATACTGGCCCCCCATGGGAAACATCCCACATCCCTGCCGGCCAAACCCTCCCCTACCTTGGACCAATTGTGCGCCACCCATGGGTCTCCCGGTCGCGGCCGGCTGCGACAGAGCCTGGACTCAAACCAGGATCTCTAGTGGCACAGCTACTAGAGAGTGCCTTAGACCACTGCGCCATTCGGGAGACCATGCACACCAGTAGGATTGTCAAACATTTGCCTGCCAACAGTACTTAGCACCTCTGAACAGAGTGTCGGCAGTCAATCTCTTTTGTGTTCACACAGCAAAGACCTTGATGTTGTAAACCACTCAGCCTTGTTAAAATACTCCAAACCAGAAGGTGGCGGGAGCGTTGTTTGGCAATGCATGTGCGTTTTTGGCAACCTGGCTAACGTTAGCTAAATAGTTAGCATCATTCGCTAGCTAGCTAGCTGTTGTGCTAGCTAGGAAATGTAAATGTAAAGACACTGCATTGACTTTCGGAAGCCAGCTACAGGCAGCTGTTTCATGGAAATAAATATATTGTGATTTAATTATAATGTTACTAGCCACAAAAGAAAACCATTGCTCAAAGAAAACAAAGTATTTGTGTTGTGTGCATTGTGCTGCACTTACCACCCTATTCTTTTCATATGAAGTGTGTGTGACTGCCTTGCTCAGTTAGCAAGCTAACGTTAGCTAGCTAGCTTACTAATAAGCTAGTGCACATTATCAAACCTAACAAAAAAATCCGTTCTTCAAGCACAAATCATTAAATAGATGTAAAATATGTAAAGAATTGCTCTAGAAAAATAAACTCAGCAAAAAAATAAACGTCCCTTTTTCAGGACCCTGTCTTTCAAAGATATTTCGTAAAAATCCAAATAACTTCACAGATCTTCATCGTAAAGGGTTTAAACACTGTTTCCCATGCTTGTTCAATGAACGATAAACAATTAATGAATATGCACCTGTGGAACGGTCGTTAAGACACTAACAGCTTACAAACGGTAGGCAATTAAGGTCACAGTTATGAAAACTTAGGACTCTAAAGAGGCTTTTCTACTGACTCTGAAAAACACCAAAAGAAAGATGCCCAGGGTCCCTGCTCATCTGCGTGAACATGCCTTAAGCATGCTGCAAGGAGGCATGAGAACTGCAGATGTGGCCAGGGCAATAAATTGCAATGTCCATACTGTGAGACGCCTAAGACAGCGCTACAGGGAGACAGGACGGACAGCTGATCGTCCTCGCAGTGGCAGACCACGTGTAACAACACCGGCACAGGATCGGTACATCTGAACATCACATCTGCGGGACAGGTACAGGATGGCAACAACAACTGCCCGAGTTACACCAGGAACGCACAATCCCTCCATCAGTGCTCAGACTGTCCGCAATAGGCTGAGAGAGGCTGGACTGAGGGCTTGTAGGCCTGTTGTAAGCCAGGTCCTCACCAGACATCACCGGCAACAACGTCGCCTATGGGCACAAACCCACCGTCGCTGGACCAGACAGGACTGGCAAAAAGTGCTCTTCACTGACGAGTTGCAGTTTTGTCTCACCAGGGGTGATGGTCGGATTCACATTTATCGTCGAAGGAATGAGCGTTACTCCGAGGCCTGTACTCTGGTGCAGGATCGATTTGGAGGTGGAGGGTCTGTCATGGTCTGGGGTGGTGTGTCACAGCATCATCGGACTGAGCTTGTTGTCATTGCAGGCAATCTCAATGCTGTTCGTTACAGGGAAGACATCCTCCTGCCTCATGTGGTACCCTTCCTGCAGGCTCATCCTGACATGTACCTCCAGCATGACAATGCCACCAGCCATACTTCTCGTTCTGTGAGTGATTTCCTGCAAGACAGGAATGTCAGTGTTCTGCAATGGCCAGCGAAGAGCCCGGATCTCAATCCCATTGAGCATGTCTGGGACCTGTTGGATCGGATGGTGAGGGCTGGGACCATTCCCCCCAGAAATGTCCGGGAACTTGCAGGTGCCTTGGTGGAAGAGTGGGGTAACATCTCACAGCAAGAACTGGCAAATCTGGTGCAGTCCATGAGGAGGAGATGCACTGAAGTACTTAATGCAGCTGCGTGCCACACCAGATACTGACTGTTACTTTTGATTTTGACCCCCCCCCCCCCCTTTGTTCAGGGACACATTATTCAATTTCTGTTAGTCACATGTCTGTGGAACTTGTTCAGTTTATGTCTCAGTTGTTGAATCTTGTTATGTTCATACAAGTATTTACACATGTAAAGTTTGCTGAAAATAAACGATGTTGACAGTGAGAGGACGTTTCTTTTTTTGCTGAGTTTATGTATTATGCAGCTTTATTGTTTTAATTAGAACAATTGTGATGAAAAGGGTGGATTAGACCGGAAACAGTGCCTACTTCCTTCCTTTTTCTTGTCACTCCTGTCGGCTCCTCCACGTGGAGGTTCGTGCTCTCTGATTGACTCAAAGTCAAGTTGCCGAGCATTGCGATTTTACAAGTAGGTACACCTTTTGTTCTAGCAAATGAAGGAACGGCCTCCTTCTGTGATAAGTACTGTACCTTCCGGCAGTCAGATTCTCAGGGGTTTCATGCTTTATATTTAAGTTTGACCTAATATGATCGCAATATTCTAGTTATTAAAGCATATGGGAATACATGCCTATTATACTCCTCTCCAGATTTAATGTGAACTCTCATTTGAGGATTGTGTTGTAGACCCAAAACAACATGATATAGACAAACATTGAGTAGCATTTAATCATACAAACATCTATATTTGTCACACTTTATATGTTGACAATCTGCACAACATAAATCTTGAACATACGATCTTCAGACCTGCAGCCAGCTCAGTAAGCCTCTGTGCCACCAGGGGATAGCTGTGGTAGTGCGTATTTGTTTCCAATCTAAAAAAAAAAAAAAAAAAATATGCCATTTAGCAGACACTTTTATCCAAAGCGACTTACAGTCATGCGTGCATACATTTTTTTTGTGTATGGGTGGACCCGGGGATCGAACCCACTACCTTGGCGTTACAAGCGCCATGCTCTACCAGCTGAGCTACAGAGGACCACTTGTAACACTGCATTTTATGATTTTTTCTTCTTCATCACATGTTGAAAGACTTATGAAATGTGATTTTAGTTGGATAGATATTTATAAAGCTTAATTTAAATAATTTGTAATCATGTGTATTCATATGCTTCTTAAATACAGGCTCAGAACCTTCAAACTGAATACGAAACAATTTGACTTTTCCTCAACTTCAATCAAAACACATACAAATGCATGCAATACGCATTCTGAAAAATTATGATACATAACATTTTAATAACTCAGAAACTGTGTTCTGTGTCGTGATTGACCATATTACCCTATCTATATAGACTGAAGGAAAAACTGCAATACAACAGCTATCCCCTTGTGGTGCAGAGTGTTAATGATCTGGCTGCTGGTCTGAAGATTGCAGGTTCAACCCAACCTTGTCAGATTGTTAACTTTTATTTGTATTAATTTTTAACCTTTATTACATGAAGTCATGCTGAGACCACAGTCTCTTTCTCAGATGAACATTAACACACCATTAAACAACAATTACAGTATACATACAGTGCCTTGCAAAAGTATTCATCCTCCTTGGCGTTTTTCCTATTTTGTTGCATTATAACCTGTAATTTATTTGGATTTCATGTAATGGACATAAACAAAATAGTCCAAATTGGTTTAAGTGAAATTAAAAAAATAACTTGTTTCAAAAAAATCAATAATGGAAAACTGGTGCGTGCATATGTATTCACCCACTTTGCTATGAAGCCCCTAAATAAGGTCTGGTGCAACCAATTACCTTCAGAAGTCACATAATTAGTTAAATAAAGTCCACCTGTGTGCAGTCTAAGTGTCACATGATCTCAGTATACAGTGGGGGAAAAAAGTATTTAGTCAGCCAGCAATTGTGCAAGTTCTCCCACTTAATAAGATGAGAGAGGCCTGTAATTTTCATCATATGTACACATATAACAGACAAATTGAGAATTTTTTTTCCAGAAAATCACATTGTAGGATTTTTTATGAATTTATTTGCAAATTATGGTGGAAAATAAGTATTTGGTCACTTACAAACAAGCAAGATTTCTGGCTCTCACAGACCTGTAACTTCTTCTTTAAGAGGCTCCTCTGTCCTCCACTCGTTACCTGTATTAATGGCACCTGTTTGAACTTGTTATCAGTATAAAAGACACCTGTCCACAACCTCAAACAGTCACACTCCAAACTCCACTATGGCCAAGACCAAAGAGCTGTCAAAGGACACCAGAAACAAAATGGTAGACCTGCACCAGGCTGGGAAGACTGAATCTGCAATAGGTAAGCAGCTTGGTTTGAAGAAATCAACTGTGGGAGCAATTATTAGGAAATGGAAGACATACAAGACCACTGATAATCTCCCTCGATCTGGGGCTCCACGCAAGATCTCACCCTGTGGGGTCAAAATGATCACAAGAACGGTGAGCAAAAATCCCAGAACCACACGGGGGGACCTAGTGAATGACCTGCAGAGAGCTGGGACCAAAGTAACAAAGCCTACCATCAGTAACACACTACGCTGCCAGGGACTCAAATCCTGCAGTGCCAGACGTGTCCCCCTGCTTAAGCCAGTACATGTCCAGGCCCATCTGAAGTTTGCTAGAGTGCATTTGGATGATCCAGAAGAGGATTGGGAGAATGTCATAAAGAATGTCATGGTAAAAACTCAACTCGTCGTGTTTGGAGGACAAAGAATGCTGAGTTGCATCCAAACAACACCATACCTACTGTGAAGCATGGGGGTGGAAACATCATGCTTTGGGGCTATTTTTCTGCAAATGGACCAGGATGACTGATCCGTGTAAAGGAAAGAATGAATGGGGCCATGTATCGTGAGATTTTGAGTGAAAACCTCCTTCCATCAGCAAGGGCATTGAAGATGAAACGTGGCTGGGGTTTCAGCATGACAATGATCCCAAACACACCGCCCGGGCAACGAAGGAGTGGCTTCGTAAGAAGCATTTCAAGGTCCTGGAGTGGCCTAGCCAGTCTCCAGATCTCAACCCCATAGAAAATCTTTGGAGGGAGTTGAAAGTCTGTGTTGCCCAGCGACAGTCCCAAAACATCACTGCTCTAGAGGAGATCTGCATGGAGGAATGGGCCAAAATACCAGCAACAGTGTGTGAAAACCTTTTGAAGACTTACAGAAAACGTTTGCCCTGTGTCATTGCCAACAAAGGGTATATAACAAAGTATTGAGAAACTTTTGTTATTGACCAAATACTTATTTTCCACCATAATTTGCAAATAAATTCATTAAAAATCCTACAATGTGATTTTCAGGAATTTTTTTTCTCATTTTGTCTGTCATAGTTGACGTGTACCTATGATGAAAATTACAGGCCTCTCTCATCTTTTTAAGTGGTAGAACTTGCACAATTGCTGGCTGACTAAATACTTTTTTCCCCACTGTATATACACCTGTTCTGAAAGGCCCCAGAGTCTGCAACACCACTAAGCAAGGGGCACCCCCAAGCAAGCGGCACCATGAAGACCAAGGAGCTCTCCAAACATGTCAGGGACAAAGTTGTGGAGAAGGGGTTAAAAAAAGATCAGAAACTTTGAACATCCCACAGAGCACCATTAAATCCATTATTAAAAAATGGAAAGAATATGGCACCACAACAAACCTGCCAAGAGAGGGCCGTCCACCAAAACTCATGGACCAGGCAAGGAGGGCATTAATCAGAGAGGCAACAAAGAGACCAAAGATAACCCTGAAGGTGCTGCAGAGCTCCACAGCGGAGATTGGAGTATCTGTCCATAGGACCACTTTAAGCCGTACACTCCATAGAGCTGGGCTTTATGGAAGAGTGTCCAGAAAAAAGCCATTGCTTAAAGAAAAAAATAAGCTTGGTGTTCACCAAAAGGCATGTGGGAGACTCCCCAAACATATGGAAGAAGGCACTCTGGGCAGATGAGACTAAAATTGAGTTTTTTGGCCATCAAGGAAAACACTATGTCTGGCGCAAACCCAACACCTCTCATCACCCCGAGAACTACATCCCCACAGTGAAGCATGGTGGTGGCAGCATCATGCTGTGGGGATGTCTTTCATTGGCAGAGACTGGGAAACTGGTCAGAATTGAAGGAATGATGGATGCCGCTAAATACAGGGAAATTCTTGAGGGAAACCTGTTTCAGTCTTCCAGAGATTTGAGACTGGGATGGAGGTTCACCTTCCAGCAGGACAATGACCATAAGCATACTGCTAAAGCAACACTTGAGTTGTTTAAGGGGAAACATTTAAATGTCTTGGAATGGCCTAGTCAAAGGGAGGGGGGGGGGGGGGGTTAATATTTATGCACACTCAAGTTTTCTGTTTTTTTGTCTTATTTCTTGTTTGTTTCACAATAAAAAATATTTTACGTCTTCAAAGTGGTAGGCATGCTGTGTAAATCAAATGATACAAACCCCTAAAACATCAATTTTAATTCCAGGTTGTAAGGTAACAAAATAGGAAAAATGGCAAGGGGGGTGAATACTTTCACAAGCCACTGTATCTACAGTACCATTCATAAGTTTGGACACACCTACTCATTCCAGGGTTTTTCTTTATTTTTACTATTTTCTACATTGTAGAATAATAGTGAAGATATCAAAACTATGAAATAACACATATGGAATCATGTAGTTACCAAAAAGTGAGATTCTTCAAATAGCCACCCTTTGCCTTGATGACAGCTTTGCACACTCTTGGTATTATTTCAACCAGCTTCATAAGGTAGTCACCTGGAATGCATTTCAATTAACAGGTGTGCCTTGTTAAATGTTAATTTGTGGAATTTCTTTCCTTCTTAATGCGTTTTAGCCAATGAGTTGTGTTGTGAAGATAGCCATATTTGGTAAAAGACCAAGTCCATATTATGGCAGGAACAGCTCAAATAATCAAAGAGAAACAACAGTCCATCATTACGTTAAGTCATGAAGGTCAGTCAATACGGAACATTTCAAGAACTTTGAAAGTTTCTTCAAGTGCAGTCGCAAAAACCATCAAGCGCTATGATGAAACTAGCTCTCATGAGGACCACCACAGGAATGGAAGACCCAGAGTTACCTCTGCTGCAGAGGATAAGTTCATTAGAGTTACCAGCCTCAGAAATTGCAGCCCAAATAAATGCTTCACAGAGTTCAAGTAACAGACACATATCAACATCAACTGTTCAGAGGGGACTGTGTGAATCAGGCCTTCATGGTCGAATTGCTGCAAAGAAACCACTACTAAAGGACACCTATAATAAGAAGAAACCTCCTTGGGCCAAGAAACACGAGCAATGGACATTAGACCGGTGTAAATGTGTTGTTTGGTCTGGAGTCCAAATTTGAGATATTTGGTTCCAACCGCCATGTCTTTGTGAAGTGAATGGATGATCTCCACATGTGTATTTCCCACCGTAAAGCATGGAGGAGGAGGTGTTATGGTGTGGGGGTGCTTTGCTGGTGACACTGTCTGTGATTTATTTAGAATTCAAGGCACACTTAACCAGCATGGCTACCACAGCATTCTACAATGATACTCCATCCCATCTGGTTTGGGCTTAGTGGAACTATCATTTGTTTTTCAACAGGACAATGACTCAGCACACCTCCAGGCTGTGTAAGGGCTATTTTACCAAGAAGGAGAGTGATGGAGTGCTGCATCAGATGACCTAGCCTTCAAAATCCCCTGACCTCAACCCAATTGAGATGGTTTGGGATGAGTCGGACCGCAGATTGAAGGAAAAGCAGCCAACAAGTGCTCAGCATATGTGGGAACTCCTTCAAGACTGTTGTAAAAGCATTCCAGGTGAAGCTGGTTGAGAGAATGCCAAGAGTGTGCAAAGCTGTCATCAAGGCAAAGGGTGGCTATTTGAAGAATCTCAAATCTCAAATATATTTTGATTTGTTTAACACATTTTTGTTTACTACATGATTCCATATGTGTTATTTCATAGTTTTGATGTCTTCACTATTATTCCACAATGTAGAAAATAGTAAAAAGAAAGAAAAATCCTTGACTGAGTAGGTATGTCCAAACTTTTGACTGGTACTGTACGTTGGCATAAATCATGAGACACATTTTTACTTGAGTTGGAAAATAACACACACTTGGTTTTACCTGGATTAATTACCAATTTCAGTTCAACAAAGGCTTTCTGCAGGGCAATAAAGTCAGATTGAAGCTCTGACAGAGCCTGGTCAGCTGTGGGGGCAATAGCATACATGTCCTTTTTTAAAAATATATAGATAAACCGATATTGTTCATGTAAATAGTGAAAAGAACCGGACCAAGAAACAATCCCTGTGTGACACCCTTTGTTATGTCTATAAAATCTGATTTAACACCATCAGTAAATACACACTGTGTTCTGTACTTTAAATAATTGTAAAATTAGCTACACGCAGCCTGGTACATGCCAATTGATGAAAAAAAAACATAAGTAATGAGTGATCCACAGTGTCGAAGGCTTTAGATAGGTCAATAATAAGGGCCACACAGTGTTTCTTCTTATCCAAACAATTAAGACCATCATTTAAAACCAAAGAAGTAGCAGTGATGGTGCTATGACCTGGTCTGAAACTTGACTGGTGTACATTTAGAATACATTCCGTAGTAAAAAATGATCTAAGTTGAGTATGTATCCAGGGTTCTAGAATTTTGGAGAGTTTGGATATGAGGTGATAATTATTTCAGTCAAATGGGTCACTAACTTTGTGAAGGGAGAATATATGGGCCGCCTTCCAGACCCTGAGGACGGTACCAGAAATAACTGTAAGGTAAAAAATCTGTGTTTAAAGATTCTGCAATCAGAGGAGCAGATAGCTGCAGTGAGAAAGGATTAAGCAAATCAGCCCCAGTGGATTTTTTTTACATTGATCTTGCGCAATGAGTCTAGCACATCACAAGTAGAAAGTTGTTGAGATAAAACAAAGATTCACTTGACGGAACTTCCATCGAGCCAACTAGAGGCTGGGAAAGGGGCAGGCAGTCGACTGGCTGACCAGGGTCAATTAAACCACAATTTATTTCAAATAAAAAGCCTGCCGAGATAAAATACTGATTAAAAGCATCACATCTAATTTTTCTCAGTGATGATGCCAGTCTGATACAATTTCCTTAGGCAAGGAGAGGAATTTCCATGCTTCAGTGTATTAACTGTTTTCCAACATTTTGACGTATCACCAGCAGAGTCTGCGATATAACTTAGAAAGTAGCTAGATTTAGCTTTATTGACTGAGGAAGTGCATATATTTATCAATTGCCTGACAAGCTGCCAATCAGCTACAGAGTTCGTTTTTCTAGCCATGGCCCAGGCCTGATTTCTTTATAGAGGCGAAAGAAACGCACACCTATTTAAGCGAGGTGCTGGCTAACGGAGTAAAACACTTGAAAAAGAAAAGGAGAGCCGCACACTCTAGGAGCTCAGATGCAATAATTTAATAACCTAATAACTAACGTTTCGACAGACAAGCTGTCTTCATCAGGGTATAATTTCTTATCATTACAAGATCTGACATTTCTATAGAGAACCAAGGATTTGTAATATTTTTTACTCTAAGGCATTTAAAGGGAGCGTGTTTGTCTGCCATAGAGGTAAAAATAGATACAAATATATATTTATGTGGTTGTGTTTGTATGATTAAATGCTGTTCAAATGTCCTATGAATTAAATTAAATGTTGTTAGTCTATATCACCTTTTAGTGGGCCTACAATACAATCCTCAAATGCAAATTACCATTAAATATGGAGAGAAATATAACAGGGTTTACATTTTAGCAGACGCTCTTATCCAGAGCGACTTACAGGAGCAATTAGGGTTAAGTGCCTTGCTCAAGGGCACATCGACAGATTTTTCACCTAGTTGGCTCGGGGATTAGAACCAGCAACCTTTCGGTTACTGGCACAATGCTCTTAACCACTAAGCTACCTGCTGCCCTATTCCAATCTGATTTCCTATGCTTTAAGGAACTAGAAATGTGCATGCTGAGAATGTTGTGGTAATATTAGGTAAAACTTTTTCTAAATGTTCTTGAAATGTTCTGAGGACCTCCAAGTCAAGGTAAAATGTATATTGTGTGAACATCAACGGAATATTATGTTAGAATGAAAACGGACTTATTTGGAAATTGTGCTACATTGTGGGAATGTTATGTACAACCTCTTAAGTACAATTTGTGAATATCACAAGAATATTCTTGCAACATCCCAGACAACTCCCAACAATGTTCGCACAACCTAAATACACTTTTTAGGAACTTTTAAAGAACATTTAAAAAAACGTTTTCTGGGAACGTTCTTGTGACATAAGGTGTATGTTTTTTGCACCCTAAAATAAATTGTATAATCATCTGCACAACTGGACAGTTTATCTTTTGTGATGTCAACACAATATTCCCATCAGACTGTTCCCAAAAACCAATGAAGCATTCTGGGAACCTTTAAAGACCAGACGAAATATGTTTTGGGAACGTTATTGCAACATCAGGCGAATGTTTTATACAAACATTGTATAATCATCAGCACAACTGGACAATTTTTGTGTTATGAGAACATTTGCCGCAACTTAACGAATGTTCTGTGAACTTTCACAGAACCAATTTTGGTTTGCCGGGGAGTCTCTCTCTCACTACTTTGCTCTCTCTCTCTCTCTCTCTCTCTCTCTCTCTCTCTCTCTCTCTCTCTCTCTCTCTCTCTCTGAATTCAATTAAAATCAAAGAGTTTTATTGGCATGGGAAACATATGTTTACATTGCCAAACCAAGTGAAATAGATGATAAACAAAAGTGAAATAAACAATACAAAAATTAACAGTAAACATTACACACATAAAAGTTCCAAAAGAATAAAGACATTTCAAATGTCTCTCTCTCTCTCTCCCTCTTAAATATTCATAACATATTGTAAAGTGAAACTAGTTCACCATGCAATCGAGTGGACCACCACTGCCTTGATTTGTCTGTCCCAGATCAACTATACCATTTGCACAATTACTCCACTTGAGAATAATTAATAATCACATTGTTTTATCTAAATAAGGTTTGAGCGGAATTCGCCGCTATACTTGCTCAAGAGCATGCATAATCAAAAACGCGGGGGGGGGGGTTGTAAACCCCTTTTGTTCAAGATTAATTGGCTTAATTGTGTTAGTGCTCCACTGTGGCTTTATTTTATTTTTTGTTTAACCTTTATAGGGAGGGGAGCCAGTGTCACCAGCTGGGTAATCCATCTTCTTAGCAGCAACCTTTTTTTCTGCAGGAGACCAGCAGAGGTGGGTGTTGGGGGGTGGGGGGGGGGGTCTTATCTCTCCCAGACAACCCTGCAGGGACCCGGTTTAGATGACATCAGCTGGAACAAAGCAGCTGAGAACGCAGAGCAGGGTCTTGTCGATGAGTGTATAAGTGGGCTGTATAAGTGGGCCGTGTCAGGCAATGAACCGCTGCATAAAAACATCCCGTTTCAATATGTCACAACTGGATTGGAGGAGAGAGAAAAACCATTTTTGGCCCCTCACACCAGACCCACACAATCAACTGTCTCTGTATGAGTGGCCACCGTCTGCCCGCCCGCCTGCCTGCCCGCCTGCCCGCTGGACGTGCTGACATTCTGTTTTCTCCTCATCTTTTCTCTCTGAATTAAAGGCAGTCTTTCAAAGGCCTGTTTGGAGTTATCTTACGCGACAGCGGCACTTGTACAAATACACTATATACTGTATACAAAAGTATGTGGACACCCTTTCAAATTAGTGGATTCGGCTATTTCAGCCACACCTGTTGCTGACAGGTGTATAAAATCGGGCACACAGCCATGCAATCTTCATAGACAAACATTGGCAGTAGAATGGCCTTACTGAAGAGCTCAGTAACTTTCATCGTGGCACCGTCATAGGAGAAGTCAGTTCGTCAAATTTCTGCCCTGCTAGAGCTGCCCCAGTCAACTGTAAGTGCTGTTATTGTGAAGTGGAAATGTCTAGGAGCAACAACGGCTCAGCCGCGAAGTGGTAGTCCACACAAGCTCACAGAACGGGACCGCTGAGTGCTGAACCGCGTAGTGCATAAAAATCGTCTGTCCCCGGTTGCAACACTCACTACCGAGTTCCAAACTGCCTCTGGAAGTAACGTCAGCACAAGAACTGTTCATCGGGAGCTTCATGAAATGGGTTTCCATGGCCGAGCAGCCGAACACTAGCCTAAGATCACCATGCGCAATGCCAAGCGTCAGCTGGAGTGGTGTAAAGCTCGCCGTCATTGGACTCTGGAGCAGTAGAAATGCGTTCTCTGGAGTGATGAATCACGTTGCAGCATCTGGCAGTCCGATGGACGAATCTGGGTTTGGCGGAGGCCAGGAGAACGCTACCTGCCCCAATGCAGAGTGCTAACTGTAAGGTTTGGTGGAGGAGGAATAATGGTCTGGGGCTGTTTTTCACGGTTTGGGCTAGGCCCCTTAGTTCCAGTGAAGGGAAATCTTAATGCTACAGGATACAATGACATTCTAGAAGTTTCTGTGCTCCCGAGTGGCACAGCAGTCTAAGGCACTGCATCTTAGTGCAAGAGGCGTCACTACAGACCCTGGTTCGATTCCAGGTTGTATCACAATCTGGCCATGATTGAGAGTCCCATAGGGTGGCGCACAATTGGCTGGGTTTGGCCAGGGTATGTTGTCATTGTAAATAAGAATTTGTTCTTCAGTGACTTGCCTAGTTAAATATTATTATTTGTTTAAAAAATATATATATCCAACTTTGTGGCAACAGTTTGTGGAAGGCCCTTTCCTGTTTCAGCACGACAATGCCCCCATGCACAAAGCGAGGTCCATACAGAAATGGTTTGTCAAAATCGGTGTGAAAGAACTTGACTGGCCTGCACAGAGCCCTGACCTCAACCCCATTAAACACCTTTGACATTAATTGGATCGCCGACTGTGAGCCAGGCCTAATCGCCCAACATTAGTGCCCGACCTCACTAATGCCAACATCTAGTGGAAAACCTTCCCAGAAGAGTGGAGGCTGTTATAGCAGCAAAGGGGGGACCAACTCCATATTAATGCCCATGACTTTGGAATGAGATGTTCGACGAGCAGGTGTCCATATACCTTTGGTCATGTATTGTATTTTAGAATGCCTTTTAGTCCTTTGATTCAATTGCTAGGTTTTAGATGGAAGTCATAAACTGATATGTGAGTGGACACTTCTGATGTTTTGGTGGTACAGATATACAGCAGCGTGTTTTGGTATGGGGGTTGTATTACCATGGTGAGATCTGTTCTGTGACTCTATATTAGTTTTGATGTTGTATACGGAAGGAGGTTAGTGCCAGTTAAGAATAACATATGGCAGGTTTATTAAATCAAGGAATAATGAGAGATACAGTCAATTAAGTTCACTTTCAAGAAGATATCATGCAGAGAAGACCATCTTCTTTTATAATTTAGCTTCACTTTAAATCTATTCTTATAACATTGACCTTTATTATACTGTATATAGCCCTTGGGCATTTAAATAAAAGGCCAGATGGAATTATTCTACCTACCGACTGTACAGACTAAGTCATATTGAATGCTTTGTTCACTTTAAAGAAGTGTGTTGTGATTAGACTGTCTGAGGACTTGGTCTGAGTTTCAGCTGTTTCCTCCCACTCTCTCTTGGTCACATAATTGATGGCTGTCAGGCTTTGATGCCTGGCCGGGGGTGTTTAACATACAATGGGCTCTACTTGCGAATATATTCCCTTCATCCCTGTAGAGTGGATAATGTGTTGAGTGGTGGAAATAAGGCACAGCAGGGGTTTCTGCATCAGGGTGTTGACTGTTGACTCCTCTGTCGTATTGAGGGAGACAAGGACGGGAGTGAGATGGCCTCAGATGTAGCCGTGCTTATGACCCATCGCTATCTCTACCTGCAAAGAAGGAGGACATGGAGATGGCTCTCACATAAATTATGTCTGCCAGAGTGAACTCCAATTCACACACCCCATCTGCTATGCCAGACACACTCAGTATCAGTATCAGCACATTTTTATTAGCGTCCACTGAGGAAGCTTGTGATGCATTTACTTACATTGACTTAGTATCAACGATCCTGCACTCAGTCATTTCTCAGACATGATTAAGTGTCACACTTGCCCTTTTTAAAAGATAATAATGAGATTTTCATCAAACGTTGCCCAGAGTTACATTATGAAATCCTAAAATTAAACAGTGCCATGTGAAAACAGGTGTGTTATTAATAAAGAGGATGATTAAATGACCAATTCTGAATGTGAGGCCCAGCTCACTGTGTTAGTTTTCCTTCATTTCAGAGTTGCCCCAATGTTGTGCTTATTAAGAAACATTGTTTATCATGTTTAAATGTCACTTCGCATCTGTAATTTCCTTGATTGATTCTAATTGAACATCTGCTTGGGTAAAGGGGAGATCTGGATCTCTGTGGAGGTGCCTGCACCACACCGTGTTCCGAGCGAAAGATTGAGAGGTTCTGCAGCCAAATAAACGTATCTCATTACCTCACTTTGAAGGGAGACATACCACCTGATCGGTTGTGTGGGCAGCTGATGGTTCTCATGCTCATTTAGCGTTAGCCTCCCTCTTCATAGTCAGTCTGATGTTGGCAGGGCTGGGAATGTCACATGAAGGGGAATGGCCCTCCCACCTGAGGACGAGAGCAGGCCGAGGATTACAGCTCTGCCGGAGTACACACACACGCACAAACAGACATGTTCAATGGCACACACACATACGCATGGATGCACTGACAGGAGCACATGCAAACACAGACACACATACACACACCCACAAACCTAACACACACATACAGTCCCCTGTGCAGCCTTGATTTTCCCCTAAATTATGTTGAGGCTTTTATCACTGCTTAAACGTGTCTTAATTTGTTTTAACAGCTGACCTTAGCTTGATCTATCAAGATGTGCAGTGCTAGTGCAAAGAGGATTCATGTGTATTGATGATTTCATTCACCAAAAGTAAATCAATAAGACACACATCAAATTGATCACTGATGATGTCATATTTACAGACTATTACAATAAACAAAAACATCTATTAACTATTTTTGCTTAAATCATGTTAATTGATGTCAGTGGAAGATTTATGTATAAACATGAGGTGTGCTCAGATACCTTAGTTATTTGATTTGACCCTTAATGATCAAGCTGTTTCTGATAATTTGCACTAGTTCAAACAACAGTACCAAACCTAGTTAGCTGAACCCATGTTCCCTTTCTTGTAAGGGTTGTAAAACAAGCTCAAGCAAAAAGAGTTGATCGACTTAACCCAAATAAATCTTGACCTGGAGCAAAAGTGAATTTAAAGATGTTTGCTGAGATTAGGTCAAAACCCTCTTTACCTGTCCACGTCCCATGTTCTCCTCTCTGGGATTATTTTTTATCTGTGAGAGACTGCTGCTGATATCATTTTTCAAAGAGAGAATCCGCCAGCACAGCACAAGTAATCCATCTTGGTTCCTCCGACAATTTATTGGAACACGTGTGTGAGTGCTCTTTAATTCCTGAAGGATACCTCAGCCAGTGCATGAGGAGGAGATTAATATCAGTGGAAGGAAATAAACTCTGAGGGCAATTTGTGATTAGAGGAAGGATCATGTAGCTGTAGCAGTACATCCACACGGCCCTCTGTGGACCAGACAGATATACACTCCTCTCCTTCCAATGCAATTACATACACAATCTCATCCTGTTATCCTGTTCCACAGCCGGGAATTAAGACAATCTAAATCAGGAGGTTTGATTAAGGAAGCTACCTGTAAGCAGTGTGCTCTGCGCAGCGTCTAATTCCAACACATATATTTGTGCAGGAGTCCTTAGAAAGTGGATTCTTCCCAGTGTTTGTGTTCAGATTGCATTGGTATAGTGTCATTATGAGGAGGGGACTGATAACAAATAAACAGACTCTTTATGCACGGGGACAGTATGTGCTGTAGAATAAAGTTTTTCTCATGTACTTTTCTTTTGTAGAGTTTGACTATAAAGTGTGTTCATTTCCCATGCTTTTGGTGTAAGGTATATGTTCCAGCTGGCGTAGTTTAAAGCAATTATTGTCAATGATTATACCAAAACGTATAAAAGTATTAGTTTAGAAAAGCCTATGTATTATGGCATGTTACTGTAGCAGGCCTAGGTTGCATTAGCCATGAAAACGTGTTGGTTAGGTCCATGGGGAATCACTTGTCATTTCTCTCTTTATGTGAATGTGGTGTCAGAGGGAATGTTTGGCACTGCAGTGTATTTGTTTCACAAAGTAGAGATTATTACTTCCTTTGCAGGCTAACACCCCTGTCCCCTGGCTGTGTTTTCATAAAGCTGTGTATTGCCATGGAAACCTTAATGCTACAGAGTACCCTGGAGACAAGGGTCAACCCAGTGAGAACTGAAATGAAATGTCATTTAACGTATCGCCTGCAACTCTCGCTCTTTCTTTCAACCTCCATTTTAATGTAACTGAAAAAAGAAAAAGAACCCACTCAGTGCATTCTGCTAGTTGCAGGGTAAGTCATCTGTACTGTGTCAAGGGGAATGAGTCCATACTTACTGTCAATCATATTTCTTCCTTCTGTCAGACGTGTACTCTCAGCTAGAGCTCCATGTAACCCTGGTGTAACCCTCCAGATGCACTCCTCATACTTTTATTCTACTCTGATTGACGTAGGCAAAGGATCTTTATAGGGTAGGCCTTTCAAAAGTGGCTTGAGGCACTTCCAAGCACTGTGTTTTATTCATGGCTGTTATTTTCAGCATCACTCTCCATGACGTACTGCTCTGTTCATCACATCATTATTGTTGATAATTAGTGCATTCAGTGCACAACAATTCCAACTTTCTGCTATTTAAGCAATGTGTAGGCTTTGAAGTTTGAGTGACGTTCGAGTTCATTTTCTATCATAACAACGTAAATTCCTGAATAATTTGGTAGAACTAATATTGCATGTGACAAGCTAAGAGGTATTGGGACAATCATGCATAGGGCAAAAATCAATATCTATTACAGTGCTATTGGAGAATTGTCAGAGAAAAATGCTCAGGTGCCCTATTTTAGCAACGTCAGGCAATCTGTTTGTTGTCTAAGTGATAAAAAAACACCTCATTGCTACACATATTATTGTGGGCTGTAATGCCTGTTAACCTTGGCGTTGACAACTTGGCAAGCAGCGGTATGCACTCTGCATCACATACTCCAGCTGTGGTTTTGCTGTGTCAAATCTATGTAGTTTGACTTGATTTAAGTGTCTGACAAGGCCGTCCCTCTCAAACACAGAGCTCTGTGGGGAACATGAGGAGAGACAGACTTTCCATTTATCTTGGGATGTCAGACATTTCCCTCCGTACACTTCAGAGTTGGGTTCAACCTTTAGTCCCGTTCAGAGGATAGGGTGACCTAGCCTTTCACCCTGTAGATATCTCATTTGAGCCTTTCCTATTCTCCCCTGGAGCAGTGTTACTACCACTGACACTTTGATACAATTTTGATTACAAACACCACCTGCAGGTAGGTCAGCGTGGACCAGGACAAGCGACATACTTTAATGCATACCTCTCCTTATCTGTAAACTTAATACAGAGGGTGCACACAGCTATAGTAGCATGCACAGTGAAACCCATGCCCTAAAATACTATTTAATGTGCTGGATGAATGCTGGATGAGGCTTGCATTTGGAAATTACATGGCTCGAGTGGTGGTTGGACTAAACCAGATGGGGAGAAATTAGTATTAGAGGAGTGCTTGCAGAGATGCAATACGCATAGAGTGTAACGCGCCTTAGCTGAGGTTAATTATTTTGTGAAGCCTGTTTTCACATGGCCTCATGGCTGAGTAATTCTACTGATAGAATCTTAACCCCCATTTTCACAGTCCTGTTTTATTTACTGTGCTAATGAAGAGCACACAGAGACCCTGCAGTCACCCGTCCAATCAGGCTCTGTGATGGAGAGGGTGTGTTTGTGTATTTGTGAATGGTGGTGTTTACCAACGCTACCTTCACATATGCACCTATTAGGACATTGGGGTAAATAGTTGTATTTCTGTTATGCCAATATAGATGTGATTAGCAATTATATATGTTTGTGTGCATCAAACCCAACATAAAACACTCTCTTCATTTCAGTGTAGTGCTGCCACCATCATTTTAAATATTTTCTGGTAAATGGTTTCGTTATTTTACATTTACATTTTTAGTCATTTAGCAGACGCTCTTATCCAGAGCGACTTACAGTTAGTGAGTGCATACATTTTCATACTGGCCCCCCGTGGGAAACGAACCCACAACCCAAGCGCCATGCTCTACCAACTGAGCTACAGGGGACTCATGAAGTCATCCAACACACATCTCGCATTCTAGCACTTCCTTTGCACAATACAGCTGTGCTTTTCATTTTTTAAAAATGTTTTACAGTACAGATAATTGTCCACATCAAATTGCTGTTTGTCTAAAATCAAAAACCAATGTCCTTGTGGCCAACTAGGTGAAAAGTCTGCCGGTGCCCTTAACTCTAATTATTCCTGCGTCTGCTATATGACTAAAATGTAAATGTAAAATGTCCTTGAATTAGGAGGTAGTAAAAACTGAAAGCTTGTTTTACATGTACTGTAAGCTGAAAGCTTCTGTCTCATGGAGCGTAATGTAGTCTTCAGTCATAGCGGTGATGTCTCAAAGAGAAAGTCAGAAAAGAAAATGAGAGGAAGTGTTTCTTTTACTTCTGACCATATTTACAGTTTCCAGCAATTTGCACTTCACATTAGTAGGAGCAATGGCTTCTCTGTGACTGATGTTATTTGTCTTTCATCTTCTTACAGGACATTAAAGATTAACACTATCCAGTCTCTTTCCCTGTTACTTCCCCAATACAGGATTTTTGTTTGTATTTTTTATGATTACATGAGTAGTTTTGTTTGGGCTTTTCCCCTCTTGTTAGAAATAATTGTCTCCTCTTTGGAAAGGTTTATACCGGCGGCCATTAACTTTGTGTGAGGCTGAGATGAAAAGAGTGGCACTTGTGTTCATCTCACCTGTAAATTATTGATACATCCTCCTCCTCCTCCTCCTCCTACTCATCCTCTCATTCAGGGAGGAAGGTGGGAAAGGAGGGAGCCTCTCCTGAGACCGTGGGCAGATCAGACAGACATGTTATCTAGCGGTTGATTCACCAGGGAGAGGAGTAGAACTGGAAGACTTCCCTTACTTGACTTGTAGTTTACCTCAGCTCCTCTAACACCAGCTTCAAAGCCAACTTCAAGGTCTACTAATAATGCCTTTCCCATTCATGTAATGTCAGTCAATGAGGATGTCAGTCTGATAACAAGCCGTAAAGACACAGTGTATAGACATTTCAGTGTGTGACCGAGGAGAGAGTCCGTCAAGAGATTTAACTTGCAGTAAGAGAGGCAAAGTATGAGGCATAGTGTTTGTGTATAGTCCCACTTGTATTCTCTCTGTGGAGCTTCTCTCAGAAGATGCACTAGTCACATTATTGTCCCATTGTCCCAGGGGATAAGAGGATTGTGGAAATATATAGAGCCAAGCACACAAATGCAGGTATTGAGTTATATGAGGCATTACTGTGAGCCATGAGCTGGAGATGTAGTCTTAAATCAGGTCGGAGCTTGATCTAGTTAAAACAATGTGTTGTTGCCCTATTTATTCACAGTCTCCTTGTTTACTAGAACTATACCAATGTCTATGTGCATTTCTAGAATTGTTATTTTTCTTGAAACAGCTATCCAAAGATCAGGGCATCTCCCAAGACCAGTCACCAAGACACTTCTAATTTTAGCAACCTCATTTTTCAGTTCTTTCAACTGAACAATGAGGTGCTCTATGAATGAAATACAATGTATGGTAGTGCTGTGACTGCTACAGTGATGTGTATGTCCTTCTTCACCTATCCAATATAGAGCAGTATAGATCAGACTGTGATTCTCTCACTTGATTATAGTAAATTGACAAGATAATGGGTAATTTTAAAGTGCTTTGTCAGGTGAAGTAGTCAGGGTGAGTCACAAACATATTCAGTCATTAAGATAAGTATATATCTAATTTCAAAACAGGTTATTTTAGTGGTGCTTGCCTTAATCTTTTTACTTTAAATAGGTGGAACCTACATTTGAGTGTGGTGTTTATCAACACAAATTAAATTCATATTTCACCTCATGTAATCAGAGCATCATAGATAAGTGGCTTCACTAACTGAGCAATTTCCAGGGTTGCTATTACACAGAGCTGTGGATAACAGTTTGATTTACACTGTCTCTTATAATACACAGCGGATCACAATGCAAAGACCACATACAATTTTTCTTGTCTGCTTTACAATAGGGACTGCAGCTTTTTTTATATTTACAGTTTGCAGATTCAGCAGAGTGTTTCAGATAATTAGACTCCACCACAGTTTAATGAATTGGTCTTCCCATTTTTCCCACAATGCCCTGCTTCCAAGGTCACCATTACATTTTTATGCTTCTTATTTAGGAAAATGTTGAGTTTGGTTAAGGTTCATCGACCATTCGTAGTACCAGTGGCCAATGTGTAAAGGCCATGTAGATATGAAGTGACTGTTGTCCAGGTCCTGGATGTCTTGCGGTCATATGAAGTCATAAATCCGCCATTTGACCGCATTGTCTCATTTCATCAGTTATAAAAGAACAAAGCACAATTAGAAATGTTTGAGAACTTTCTCAGTCACCATAGTTACATTTCAATTGTCTTTTTCGTAGTTGTGATAATTTCTTTGTGTGGCACCTAGACATACAAGAAGATAAAAATAGTGGGAGTTTATTGATGATTGATTGATTGATTGAATTGATTGGGTAATTAAAAGTAGTAGGCTGCTCCAGCTGGAGAGAACAATTATGATATATTTAATGATGATTTTAATGTAATTTTCAATCAATGCATGATATAGACATTTATGTTTATCTAACAGCTGTTAGAATAGAAAGAAGCAAATCATACCAGTGCTATTGCTCTACCATTTCAGAAGACATTGCACTGCTAGACTAATTGCCTTTCTCTCTGAGGAACGCCCATGCAAAATGAACAATTGACAGAAATTCACAAACTGCAGTAAAAGAGGGAAATTAATGTGGTAATGCAATGTTAAAATTCTGCTTGCAGAGTTTCCATTCTGGACAACGGAAACCTCAGGATACAGAATTCAACCAGACCAGATGCAGGCCTTTACACGTGTGTGGCAAGAAACCAGTTTGGAGTGGCAAGCAGCTCCGGGACTCTCATGGTCAAAGGTAAGCCTAATTGTCATTCTCTTATACTAAATGGGTTTATTGAGTCTTTAAATAAGGTTGTGATTTCTCATAGGATGCAACTAGTGAACCTGTCTTGTGGTTCTAGGTTCTGAGATGAGTACAGTCCCTAAGCTTTTCTCCTCTAAACATGAATGGTATCAATGGGTTTTTGCATTGAGCGCTCATTAAGAAACAGAGTTGGAGGTTGCGCTGTTGCCCTCACCATGTACTGTAGTGAATATTCAACACTGTCTCCAGACCTTCAGACCAAACAGGTTCTTGGTACAGTACAGTATAAGGAAGAGTAGAAGAGATGAAAATGAGAGTAGTGTTTGTGAGATCATCTGTAGGAGTCACCCTTTGGGACTGAGGATCGGGTTTCTGCTCTGTTGCTGGGACTTATTATACTTCATTAAAAATGAATGAGAGGCTGTTGTAAGGTGAATTGGGAGGCTTTGTTTTGTGCATGCTGCTGTTTTTGTTCTGTCCTGCTGCTGTAAGTGGGCGGTCGTATTCTCACCTGTGTTTAATCTTTTGGAGAATTGCTGATCTTTTTTTCTTTGTTCTTTGTGTGAACTTTAACCCTATAATGACATTTTTTTCAGAAGTCAGGTCTGGTTCAGTTGTGTTGTGACATGATTACTTTCCTTGTTGGTGGTGTGTTTTGCTTGTCTATAATTTTAGAGCTATTAATCCCCCTTTCCACTGCTTTGTTCCCAGGGATAAAAAGTTGTCAGTTAGGTCTGATTCACAGTCCAAAGTGGTATTGATCTCATTGTACATTAACATTACAATTGATTATTGGAATAAAACAAGTTGTATCATTATTATGCGGTAGATCTTTCTGTGTTATTATATTTATTTAGGTTGGAATTGGACAGTACAGTTGCCACCTTTTTTAACGGGCAAAAACTGGACAATTTGCCAGCACTCCCTCTCTTTTCAGATGCATTTACACATATTTCTTCTTATTTGAGATTGAACATTCGGGGTTATTTAAACATTTGACCATGATGCTAATGCAGAAATCAGACTGTCTGAGTGAAAGACAAACATGTGACAACCCTTGAGTCAGTAGTCAGTGAAAACGAATGGTAAAACACTTTTCCACCTCTTGACTTCAGCCCAGTATATTGCTGATGCGGAATGGCACTATTGAAGACACTAGGGGATGGGATGAGTCTTGATGATGTCTCAATAATACAGAGAGGCTTTTAACGCATGTGACAGTGCAATGAGAAATGCTATATGTTTTGTTTCCCTTTAAAAAGTGTAATGCTACAGTAGCATAGAAGACAAAGCCGCTGTTGTGGAGGACTGTGTCATTTTTGTTCAAGGGTTCAATACATTTCTTTCCCTCTACAACTAAGCGAGCAAAGCCCTTTGAAATGCAGAGTTAAAAGTAAGGTGCTCGGTTGATATACCTTTTGGAATTCCCTTGCGTTTTATCATTGCAAAATGTTTGCCATAGAAACACTGGTCGATCACCTTTTGTGGCCCCTAACAAATCTCATATGTGCAGTTATTTCATGATTGATGTTGTTGTATTGAAAAACAGCTTATTCTATACTGTAGATTGTAACCGCATAAGTGAGGTGTCCTGATACATTCTACACTTACATTTGTCATTTAGCAGAAGCTCTTATCCAGAGCGACGTACAGTTAGTGCATTCATCTTCAGATACTGTAGCTAGGTGGGACAAACACATATCACATTCATATTCAGTACATTAATGTAGCTTTCAGCAAAGTCAGAGCTAGTAAGGGGGGAAAAAGTCAAGTGTGAGTGTTAGTTTGGGGTCGGGCATGAAGATGGGGTGCTGTGGGATTATTTAAGATACTCTTTGAAGAGGTAGGGTTTCAGATGTTTTCAGAAGATGGGCAAGGACGCTGCTGTCCTAGCTTCAAAGGAAGCTGGTTCTACCATTGGGGTGCCAGGACAGAGAAGAACTTGGACTGGGCTAAGTGGGAGCTGCCCTCCCATAGGGGTGGGAGGGCCAAGAGACCAGAGGTGGCAGAACGGAGTGCTCGGGTTGGGGTGTAGGGTTTGCTCATAGCCTGAAGGTAGGGAGGGGCAGTTCCTCTTGCTGTTCCGTAGGCAAGTACCATGGTCTTGTAGTGGATGTGAGCTTTGACTGGAAGCCAGTGGAATGTGCAGAGGAGCAGGGTGACATGGGAGAACTTCAGAAAGTTAAACACATGTTGGCACAAGATGGAGGGAAAGTTGGAGCATAACTAATGAAATTACACTTAAGAAAAATGCATGCTTAATCCAGTATAAACTCATGTATAGAATGTATTATACAAGAGACAAAATGGTTTGTTGAGATCGGTGTGCAAGAACTTGACTGGCCTGCACAGAGCCCTGACCTCAACCCCATCGAACACCTTTGGGATGAATTGGAACGCCGACTGCAAGCCAGGCCTAATCGCCCAACATCAGTGCCTGACCTCACTAATGCTCTTGTGGCTGAATGGAAGCAAGAACCCACAGCAATGTTCCAACATCTAGTGGAAAGCCTTCCCAAAAGAGTGGAGGCTGTTATAGCAGCAAAGGGGGGACCAACTCCATATTAATGCCCATGATTTTGGAATGAGATGTTTGACGAGCAGGTCATGTAGTGTAGATGGCCATACCTAGCAAAAAGACAGTACTAGACGACAGATTTAGACAAAAATTATACTTATCACTCCTGGAGATATCAGGAGTCCTCTGCAGTGCCTTGCAAAAGTATTCACCCCCTTGGCATTTTTACTATTTTGTTGCATGACAACCTGTAATTTAAATGGATTTTTATTTGGATTTCATGTAATGGACATACACGAAATAGTCCAAATTGGTGAAGTGAAATGAAAAAAATAACTTGTTAAAAAATATTCTACAAAATAAATTACGGAAAAGTGGTGTGTGCATATGTATTCACCCCCTTTGCTATGAAGCCCCTAAATAAGATCTGGTGCAACCAATTACCTTCAGAAATCACATAATTAGTTAAATAAAGTCCACCTGTGTGCAATCTAAGTGTCACATGATCTGTCACATGATATCAATATAAATACACACCTGTTCTGAAAGGCCCCAGAGTCTGCAACACCACTAAACAAAGGGCACGACCAAGCAAGCGGCACCATGAAGACCAAGGAGCTCTCCCAACAGGTCATGGACAAAGTTGTGGAGCAGTACAGATCAGGGTTGGGTTATAAAAAAAAATCAGCAACTTTGAACATCCCACAGAGCACCATTAAATCCATTATTAAAAAATGGAAAGAATATGGCACCACAACAAACCTGCCAAGAGAGGGCCACCCACCAAAACTCACGGACCAGGCAAGGAGGGCATTAATCAGAGAGGCAACAAAGAGACCAAAGATAACCCTGAAGGAGCTGCAAAGCTCCACAGCAGAGATTGGAGTATCTGTCCATAGGACCACTTTAAGCCGTACACTCCACAGAGCTGGGCTTTACGGAAGAGTGGCCAGAAAAAAGCCATCGCTTAAAGAAAAAAGTAAGCAAACACATTTGGTGTTCGCCAAAAGGCATGTGGGAGACTCCCCAAACATATGGAAGAAGGTACACTGGTCAGATGAGACTATTATTGAGCTTTTTGGCCATCAAGGAAAACGCTATGTCTGGCGCAAACCCAACACCTCTCATCACCCCGAGAACACCATACCCACAGTGAAGCATGGTGGTGGCAGCATCATGCTGTGGGGATGTTTTTCATCGGCAAGGACTGAGAAACTGGTCAGAATTGAAGGAATGGCGCTAAATACAGGGAAATTCTTGAGGGGAACCTGTTTCAGTTTTCCAGAGATTTGAGACTGGGACGGAGGTTCACCTTCCAGCAGGACAATGACCCTAAGCATACTGCTGAAGCAACACTCAAGTTGTTTAAGGGGAAACATTTAAATGTCTTGGAATGGCCTTGTCAAAGCCCAGACCTCAATCCAATTGAGAATCTGTGGTATGACTTAAAGATTGCTGTATACCAGCGTAACCCATCCAACTTTAAGGAGCTGGAGCAGTTTTGCCTTGAAGAATGGGCAAAAATCCCAGTGGCTAGATGTGCCAAGCTTATAGAGACATACCCCAAGAGACTTGCAGCTGTAATTGCTGCAAAAGGTGGCTCTACAAAGTATTGACTTTGGGGGGGGGGGGGGGGGGGGGGGGGGGGTGAATAGTTACAGTGCTATGAAAAAGTATTTGCCCCCTTTCTAATTTTCTCTACTTTTGCATATTTTTTATACTGAATGTTATCAGATCTTCAACCAAAACCTAATATTAGATAAATGGAACATAAGTGAACAAATAACACAACAATGACATATTTATTTCATTTATTTCATAAACAAAGTTATGCAACACCCAATTCTCCTGTGTGAAAAAGTAATTGCCCCCTTACACTCAATAACTGGTTGTGCCACCTTTAGCTGCAATGACTCCAACCAAATGCTTCCTGTAGTTGTTGATCAGTCTCTCACGTCGCTGTGGAGGAATTTTGGCCCACTCTTCCATGCAGAACTGCTTTAACTCAGTGACGTGTGGGTTTTCAAGCATGAACTGCTCGTTTCAAGTCCTGCCACAACATCTCAATTGGGATTAGGTCTGGACTTTGACTAGGCCATTCCAAAACTTCCAATTACTGGAACCATGTCGTCCAAAAAGTATACTTTTTGGACGAGATGGGTCCCACTATGCCTGGCGAAAACCAAACACTGCATTCCACAGTAAGAACATCATACCAAAGGTCAAGCATGGTGGTGGTGGTGTGATGCTTTGGGGATGCTTTGCTGCCTCAGGACCTGGACGACTTGCCTTAATAGAAGGAAGCATGAATTCTGCTCCGTATCAGAGAATTCTACAGGAGAATGTCAGACAATCCATCTGTGAGCTGAAGCCTACATGAAGTCTACATGAAAATTGCTAAAAAGCAACAAATTGGAAGTTTTGTAATGGCCTAGTCAAAGTCCAGCCCTAATCCCAATTGAGATTTTTTATTTTTTTTATTTCACCTTTATTTAACCAGGTAAGCCAGTTGACCAGGTAAGCCAAACAAGTATATATTTAACCAGGTAAGCCAAACAAGTTCTCATTTACAACTGCAACCTGGCCAAGATAAAGCAAAGGAGTGCGATAAAAACAACAACACAGAGTTACATATGGGGTAAAACAAAACATAAAGTCAAAAATACAACAGAAAATATATATATATATATATACAGTGTGTGCAAATGTAGCAAGTTATGGAGGTAAGGCAATAAATAGGCTATAGTGCAAAATAATTACAATTAGTATTAACACTGGAATGATAGATGTGCAAATAGAGATACTGGGGTGCAAATGAGCAAAATAAATAACAATATAGGGATGAGGTAGTTGGGTGGGCTAATTTCAGATGGGCTGTGTACAGGTGCAGTGATCGGTAAGGTGCTCTGACAACTGATGCTTAAAGTTAGTGAGGGAGATAAGAGTCTCCAGCTTCAGAGATTTTTGCAATTCGTTCCAGTCATTGGCAGCAGAGAACCGGAAGGAATGGCGGCCAAAGGAGGTGTTGGCTTTGGGGATGACCAGTGAGATATACCTGCTGGAGCGCATACTACGGGTGGGTGTTGCTATGGTGACCAATGAGCTAAGATAAGGCGGGGATTTGCCTAGAAGTGATTTATAGATGGCCTGGAGCCAGTGGGTTTGGCGACGAATATGTAGTGAGGACCAGCCAACAAGAGCGTACAGGTCACAGTGGTGTGTAGTGTATGGGGCTTTGGAGACAAAACGGATGGCACTGTGATAGACTACATCCAATTTGCTGAGTAGAGTGTTGGAGGCTATTTTGTAAATAACATCGCCGAAGTCAAGGATCGGTAGGATAGTCAGTTTTACGAGGGCATGTTTGGCAGCATGAGTGAAGGAGGCTTTGTTGCGAAATAGGAAGCCAATTCTAGATTTAACTTTGGATTGGAGATTCTTAATGTGAGTCTGGAAGGAGAGTTTACAGTCTAACCAGACACCTAGGTATTTGTAGTTGTCCACATACTCTAGGTCAGACCCGTCGAGAGTAGTGATTCTAGTCGGGTGGGCGGGTGCCAGCAGCGTTCGATTGAAGAGCATGCATTTAGTTTTACTAGTGTTTAAGAGCAGTTGGAGGCTACTGAAGGAGTGTTGTATGGCATTGAAGCTCGTTTGGAGGTTTGTTAACACAGTGTCCAGTGAAGGGCCAGATGTATACAAAATGGTGTCGTCTGCATAGAGGTGGATCTGAGAGTCACCAGCAGCAAGAGCGACATCATTGATATACACGGAGAAAAGAGTCGGCCCAAGAATTGAACCCTGTGGCACCCCCATAGAGACTGCCATAGGTCCAGACAACAGGCCCTCCGATTTGACACATTGAACTCTATCTGAGAAGTTGTTGGTGAACCAGGCGAGTCAGTCATTCGAGAAACCAAGGCTATTTAGTCTGCCAATAAGAATGCGGTGGTTGACAGAGTCGAAAGCCTTGGCCAGGTCGATGAAGACGGCTGCACAGTACTGTCTATTATCGATTGCGGTTATAATATCGTTTAGGACCTTGAGCGTGGCTGAAGTGCACCCATGACCAGCTTGGAAACCGGATTGCATAGCGGAGAAGGTACGGTGGGATTCGAAATGGTCGGTGATCTGTTTGTTAACTTGGCTTTCAAAAACTTTCGAAAGGCAGGGCAGGATGGATATTGGTCTGTAACAGTTTGGATCTAGAGTGTCACCCCCTTTGAAGAGATGTTGTGGCAGGACTTGAAACAAGCAGTTCATGCTTGAAAACCCACACGTCACTGAGTTAAAGCAGTTCTGCATGGAAGAGTGGGCCAAAATTCCTCCACAGCGACGTGAGAGACTGATCAACAACTACAGGAAGCATTTGGTTGGAGTCATTGCAGCTAAAGGTGGCACAACCAGTTATTGAGTGTAAGGGGGCAATTACTTTTTCACACAGGGGAATTGGGTGTTGCATAACTTTGTTTATGAAATAAATGAAATAAATATGTAATTGTTTTGTTATTTGTTCACTTATGTTCCCTTTATCTAATATTAGGTTTTGGTTGAAGATCTGATAACATTCAGTATAAATAATATGCAAAAGTTGAGAAAATTTGAAAGGGGGCAAATACTTTTTCATAGCACTGTATGCACGCTCAAGTTTTCTGTTTTTTTGTCTTATTTCTTGTTTGTTTCACAATAAAAAATATTTTGCATCTTCAAAGTGGTAGGCATGTTGTGTAAATCAAATGATACAAACTCCCCAAAAATCCATTTTAATTCCAGGTTGTAAGGCAACAAAATAGGAAATATGCCAAGGGGGGTGAATACTTTCGCAAGCCACAGTAGCTATATAATGAATCATTGATAATACCTGCAGATAATGCATATTACAGTATGTCCACTAGTGATGGGCATTCCAAATTTTTTTGATAGCTGCATCAACGTAAAAGAGAGCTCGCAAACAAATCGACCTAGAACCATGAACGTTTTGCTAATCTCTAATATAAAGGCCAAAAAGTAGGCTACCATTATGCCAGATCGTGATATGCCCGTTACAATTTTAAAAAATTACGCACTGCTCTTCCAACTATTTATTGTTTCTGCAGTGAGGATTTACCATCTTCAGATAATTATTTTGTAACTTATTTGCAGATAATCATTGTTTGAAGCTCAACAAGCAGTAGTAGCAGTATGGAAATCAGGGAGCCAAATGAACGGTTCTTTCACCGATGTGATTCGGTTCCTAACGCTCACCAAAAAGAGCAGTTCAAAAAGAGCTGTTCGTTCGCGAACGACCCATCACTAATGTTTACTCTCCCGATTTAATAATGAAACACAGATTTAATATATTTTAAATGCCCGAAAGTCAGCAGTCAAGGATGTGGCGATAGAGCTTCAAGTGCACCTTGCCATGGACAGCTTTCTGCTGATGATTTATTCACTGCATGCCTCATTCTCTGCATGCCTCATTCTCTGCATGCCTCATTCTCTGCATGCCTCATTCTTTGCATGCCTCATTCTCTGCATGCCTCATTCTCTGCATGCCTCATTCACTGCATGCCTCATTCTCTGCATGCCTCATTCTCTGCATGCCTCATTCACTGCATGCCTCATTCATTGCATGCCTCATTCTCTGCATGCCTCATTCACTGCATGCCTCATTCACTGCATGCCTCATTCACTGCATGCCTCATTCACTGCATGCCCTGCTCATTGCATCTCTAGAATAATTTGCTACCACAGAAAACTGGAATGACCCAGCTTAAATTAAAGTGAAGAAATGAAACATTTATCAGTATTTCCACCTGGATAAATGGCTATGTACAGTACAGTTCATTGCTGTTCAATTTACAGCATGATACTCTATTTGACGTAAAGAGTTGAACGTTATTTAATTACACTCTACAGAGCCCCTTTAACCATTTATCACCCACTGTGAATGAACATGTAGGATCCCCCCCCTGCCCAACATTGTGCAGAGAGAGGGGTGGGCTCTGAAAGCCTGTAACTGTCACTCTGGGTTCAGGTTGATGGCCCATCTATGAGTTTTTAATCTGGCTCTAAAGAAATATGCTTGTGTGTATCTATGCTCTGTAAATAGGCCTGGCTGTTATCCTCTCAGTTATTCACGTGAAAGCAATATATTAGCTTTATTTGACATTCTCCCTTAATGGTTTACTTTCCATCATCATACAGTAAGTATGTGATAGCTGCATTCTGGGGCTGATGTGCAAATGTTCTCATATGATCTTGAGCCTTTCTGTCATAATCGATACTGTAAGGAAAATGGGACAGGGTAATTTACATGCACTATTTCATTGAGGATTGGAAATCTGTTTAGTTGGGGGAATTTCCGCAGCCAGAGCATCCTTTATAGGAGATGACAGTAGTTTATTCAAATTGACTGTGGCTATATGAATACTGAAAAATACCTGTCACAGTGCATTCATTTACTGTGGATGTGAATAAACCACCTAAACAGCAGAGGAGGAGTCAAAACAGATGAACCCTGTTAATGTCCCCGTTAGTTCAACACTGAGGGTATATAAACCGCTTTCATCAGTCTTGATTAGAAAATGGACTCGGAATGTTGATCACAGTGGAGATGGAATCTTGCAATTAGTAACATTACAGCTGGTCAATGATCTTAAAACTCCTCAACTCAATGTTGAGTTTGTGGATGTCTGAGATGGCAATTCATCTTACAAGACTTTGTCTGAGAAATAATGCAGAGACTCAGTGGTGATATGAGATTATTCAGCATGTTTCTTTTTCAACAATTTGATTTTCTGTTGCGAGTGGTCATCGTGCCCCATTTCCAATTACATTTGAAGGTGTCTTTCTGTCTTGTGTTGTGCTTTAAAAAGGATTGCTTGGATCAGCAGGTTATCACAAAAGTCTGAAACTCAATTCAGAGAGGTGGCAGTGGTCATTGTTTTTGTCACTTCCAGATTTTTTGTAGGTGCAGGACAGAAGATAAGTTGTCTGAACGATTTATGTGGTGCTCTTTCAAGGCTTGTGGGCAGCAGAAAATGAACAAAAAAACATCTAGATTTCAGACTGACTTCTGTGAGGTGTTTCTACTGCACAAGCTATTAATATGCAATGAGTCAGAGATTCAGACTGTGATTATTGATGTGTTGTTGAAGCCGAAGGAAAATGTATGGAAAATTGTAATATAACCCAATATCTTATCAGTAGGTAGCTACAGATGTGCTATTATAGACAGTATGAATAGAGTATTGAGAGCAGCTCACTAGAATATGTCTCATTATTTACACAAAGTTTGCTCACCAACCAATGCTCCATTGAGGTTTGTCCTTGAGATAATAATTTTTGTGTCTTGACGAAAATGTGGAGTATTCATGTTGAATGGCTGTAGAATAATTTGTTTTGCTCTGCATGATAAAGGACTTATTTTGCGTTTCCTTGATCTAAAAGACTGGGAAATGAAGATTCGGTTTGAACAATTTATCTCTTGCAGACACCCTATAAGAAGTTAGTTACAGTATACTTTCATCTGAAGTATCAAGGGACAATTTTAATTATGCACTGAAATCATTATGGAATACATAGGTACAACAACGAGCAACCAAAGTGCTACTCAAGTCATGTAGTCAGGAAGAGTGTAGGTTGGTACTATGCACGCCAGCACTGTTCAAAGAGACTTTGTTTAGTTGCTGCCCTCACCTATTCAAACAGGTTGCTCTGTTAACAAAGGCCCTGTGACCTCCCAATGAAAACCCTTTACACAAGGTGTTTGTGTTTCTTTCAACCCTCTTCACTGGGGAGCAGCCATGTGGCTCTGAGCTTGGAAGGTCGTGCCTCGCTCCGCCTGTTATATCTGAAAACTCTTCAACCACATGACTCTGGAATGCTCCTAATGCATTATTCAAGTGCACACAGCCACCCTTGAGCAGAGGGCCTTAAGAATATGTACACCAGAGAGGAGTACACATTTACACACCCCACCTAAGGCCATTCAACTTGGGGGGGAGTCTCCACAGGGGTTGATGGGGCGTCTCTGCCTCAGTGGCAGTAGCCGCAGTAGCCTGTGAGAGCATTATTAATGTGTGACTGGCTGTTTGTGAGATGAGCGGCAGCTGGGCAGAGGCACTGGCAGAGTGAGGCGTGTCAGCCGCGAGCCACAGAGACGGGAGAGGATGGAGCCCACATTAATTCACACTGTAAACAGCCCAGCCCAGCTCTCTCTCTCTCTCTCTCTCTCTCTCTCTCTCTCGTCTTTGACCTCCCACTTTAACATTATTACTATGCAATTTCTGTCTCTCCGGTTGTTCTGCTGCTCAACCTCCCAGCAGTCCCTGGAGTGTAGTGGGATCTATCTGTCGGGGTGGTTACAAGCTCTCCGTCTTGTCTCTGATTGACCCTGCTTAGTGAGAGGAGTACTCGCCTCGCTTTTATAACGACAGTAGGTAACAAGGCATTATACAAGATAGATATCAATCAAATTACGCTGGAGAGCTCTGCTCAGTCAGCTGAGGTCATGTAACCAACCAGAGTTATCCATACAATCTGTCACAAATGATGATTGAGTGGAGTAATAGGAGAGGTTTTCCCATTGTCATCTCTACAATGAATGAATGTCTCTGGTCAGCCTAAGAGCTCAGAGCTAACTAGGCATGACCATACATCTGGCCCCCATGGTTTTTAAAATGACTGCTCTCTCATTAAGAGATAGGCTGCTGTGTCGGTTAGCATTGGACATTTCACCTGTATGTTCTCAGCACTTCGTCTTGACACTGACATGTCATTAGGTGTAAAAATTGGTTAAAAAAAAAATGTCATAAGGATACCTTACTGAGAGGAGTGCAAAAAAACGTGTGATATTAAGACTATAACAAAGGCCATTGGCATTATTGTCAGGAACCAAAAGACGTTTACGCTCCTCTTTTTATGTTCTCACAAGGGACATGTCAGGGGAAAGAGGAGGCGTAGGTTTTTCTCATTTTTTCTCATTTTTTCTCCCTTTCAACCCTTTCTCTCTCTGCAAATGTCCCTTTGTGAGGGTCTGACTGTGTCACGATATAGTTATGTGTCCCATTTCATCTTCCCTGGAATAGGGCTGAGCCTTTAAGACACCCTCGCCTTGTAGTCTAACCAAACCTACCAGCTGATATCACTCTGCTCTGATAATAGAAGAGACTAGATCAATCACATAAGGGGAATACAATGCAGGTATCGAATTTACTCTGGATGACGACTGCACTGCCGGCATTTTCTGCAGGAATCTATGGCTGCCTGTCCAGGGATTATTTGCCATGGTTAATTTAGTCGGCGCTCAGAGTGGATATTTCAACCGAGTACTCACAGCACCCCCAAGAGGGAGACAAGCGCCGTACAGCACCAGAAACAAGCGGCTCCCCCACCCCACCCCACTCCCCTCACCGTTCTGCTCTCCTGTGTTCCCATTCTCCTTGTCAAAATCAAATCAAATCAAATCAAATCACATTTTATTTGTCATATCCACCGAATACAACGTGTAGACCTTACAATTAAATGTTAACTTACAAGCCCTTAACCAACAGTGCAGTTTTAAGAAAGAAACAAAGTGTTAAGTGAAAAATAGATAAGTAAAAAAATACAAAATACAAAATAATTAAAGCAGCAGTAAAATAAAATAACAGTAGCAAGGCTATATACAGGGGGGTACCGCTGCAGAGTCAATGCAGGGACAATGCAAATAGTCCGGGTAGCCATTACATTTACATCATTTAGCAGACACTCTTGAAGGCTCATGATTAGCTGTCTCTGCTCACACTCATGCTGGAGATGAGGGATGCTGTCTAATTCCCCAGTGGAACAACAGCAACACACCACATGCATGCAGAGACTTGAATAGAGAATGTGTTGTGAAGGAGGAGCCCCCTGCTTGTGTTTATTGTTCTTTGAGTGGCTGCAGCAGTCTGGGGGTCTGCACTGCAGTCTGCAGATGGGGGAGTTACTGTACCTACCGACTGAAGGCTGAGCTCACAGTTACACATAGATAGACTATATCTCTCTACGTACAGATGTAGGATCTTAGCTTGAGCCAGTTTGCTACAGCAGGAAAATAATCCTGCAGCAACAGGAAATGTGGATTATTATGTGGATTATAGTTAATGGTCATTTGTGTAGGGGTTGATGCATTTTTCATAAGGGGAAAATCAGGTGGAAATTACAAACTTCAGAAGTCTTTTTAAACCTCAAATACACTACAAGTTTTACATTTCCTGCATTGCAGAAAAGTTCCCCTGCATCCCCTGCATCAGATCCCACATCTGTACAGGGAGACAAGCCATTACAGTCTCCACACTGTACCCTCTGGCTGGCTAAAACGGGTTAACTCTGGTAATCACAGTCGTTTTTTGTCCTGAGTTAGTGTGTTTTTACTTCCACACGTGTCCATCTATTTGTTGAATTAGTAATTTGATAAACATGTAAGTTATTAGAACATTTCCTTTTGCAAAACATTTGCAATAATCTTTTACAATATTTTTAGCTTGGGGATTTCACTTAATACTGCATAATTTAATGCTTGCTTTTTTTATGTGTTTCGTTGACGTTTCATTCACACTAACAGTAGTGTATGTGTGCTGTTTTCCAGAGCCGACCATTATCACCACGGCACCGTCCACACTGGATGTGACTGTAGGAGAGAGCATCGTGCTGCCATGTCAGGTGACTCATGACCCGTCTCTGAAGCTCATGTTCACCTGGTTCTTCAACGAGCAGCTGATCCACTTTGGCAACCACGGCGGATACTTTGAAAAAGTGGGCGGTGTAAGTGCATAAGCCTCCGAATATTCCCTCACGATTCCAAGAACCTGCGGGGCGATCAAGGCTCCCATTTATAATCAAAGTGTCATGTCTGAGAAATGGTGCCGTAGTACCACGCTTTTACACCATGCTTGTCAGGAGCACTGCAATGCATAATGAATAGGAAGAAACACACATCTTTACTACACTGTGTTGGAGATTGCTTATATTTTATTTATGCCACTGCTCTCTCATGAAAATATGTCATTAAAGACACATAGATTTTTCAACCCCTTCAGAAATGACACTGAGAAAGATCAAGGGGTGAAGCTTGTGATGCATTTGTACATTGATACTGTTTCCCTTCCTTTAGTATGAGTGAGGTCATAAAAGAGAAGGGTATCCGCAGTGCAGAGAATGTTTGGATCATGTGTATTAATGGGCTGAAAATGTGCTGCACGTAGTTTTTAAAAAAATCACATATACTATACATATTCGCCACCCTTCCCTAACACCTACCAAGCTCAAAACTTCATTTACATTTTTACGGTAAAAACAAAACACTTAAAATAGCCTTGTTTAGCTCCCCTGTCTGAAGAAGAGTGATGATGAACATTGTTCCAGAAGTGATTAGCAGAGACATGTTCAGTCTCTGGTCAGCTTGTCATGTTTTTCATTATTTAAAAAAAATCTTAATGTTTTCCTTTTGCCATGATAAATGACACCACCTCTAGAGTTAAATACATTTGTACACTGTTTCATTGAAACTTCATGGATCCCTGTAATGATGCAGCAGCTTTTGCCACATCCAATTTAACACTGGTCCTGACTCCACTCAGTGGTGGGCTGATTAAATGATAGTGTGAAAGCGGGGACTGCAATTAGAAATGAAATAAAAAGAACTCGAGAACTTAAGCTATTAAGCTTTGCTTGATCATTGAAATAATGAGGCCACTCTTCTACAGCTAAAATCAGCACATTTGTATGAATACATTTGTGCAATTATTATGATTAAATGTAAGTACTCTGCCTGTCTCACATTTATAGGTATGCCCATCACCCTTTTAGAACCTGGAAACAGATAATAGTTTAAACCCTAGAATTATAATACAATAATAAACATACAAAGACCCTGAATATGTTTTTCAAATCTTTTGTTTCTGCTCACATATTGTTGTCAAATCCGCATATTTCATGTATTATAATTACTAATATTAAAATGTTACTACAGTATATTAATCATTGTGCGTGTGTGTGTGTCTCCGTGCGTGTGTGTGTCCGTCTGTGCGTTTGCGTGTATGTATATTCATGTGTGTGTTGTATGTTAGCAGCATTCGGCTGGGGACATCATGATTCGGAACATCCAGCTGAGACATGCAGGGAAGTACACCTGTGCGGTACAGACCAAAGTGGACAGCATCTCCATCGCAGCAGACCTGGTAGTCCGAGGTACCTCTGTCTATTCAGGACAAGCAATATTTCATGAAAGATACCTTTATTTTTTCTATAAATGATTGGTATTTACTAATTATGTTATAAAGCATCAAGCAAATGTTAACACTGTCACACATTCAATATGGGTTGCCTATGTAGTCGGAAAAACCTTGTAAACCTCACAGAAGTAAGTCAGTGAAAAGCCATCCTCGTGTCCTTGAAAGGTAATTGAAAAGTCATGGTAATAGAAAATGCAATTTGCTAGGCAACAATCCCACACAAATAGTTTTTGGTCACTTGATTGGTTCAGTTATCCATGGCAACATACCTACTGGGTACATAACATAAAAGCATGTCTGACATGTATTGGGGTGCACAATCGTGGATTGATTTAAAAACCAATAGAAGAATCTTGAAATTAATTATAAAACTCACAGGCAGCCAGTGCAGAGACCTTAAAACCGGTGTAAAATGTGCTCTCCGTCTGGTCTTGGTCAGTACCCGTGCTGCAGAATTCTGTATGTTCTGCAGTTGACCAATGGCTTTCTTGGGTAGACCAGACAGGAGAGCATTACAGTAGTCAAGCCTGCTTGTTTTAAAAAGCATGGATGAGTCTCTCTGTATCAGCCTGAGAGAGAAACGGCCACACCTTGGCAATTTTCTTCAGGTGGTAAAAAGCAATTTTGGTCACATTCCTAATGTGTGATTCAAAATTTTGTTCAGAATCTAAAATAACACTTAGGTTTTTTACCTGGTGTTTTAAGTTTATTGCCCGTGAATTAAAATGTGCAATTAGATTCTCTATGTGCTTTGAATCCAACAATAAGTACCTTGGTCTTGTCTTGATTTAGCTGGAGGAAGTTGTGAGCCATCCAAGTATTTAAATCACTAATACAGTCTAATAAATTCCTCTGGTGACACAGAAAGTAGTCTGTGTTTATTCTCCATTGTCCTGGGCATGCCTCTAATTGTGATGTGAAGGCATCGTACTCTGTGAGATCAGTTGAAAAGATGGTCAGATAGAGACGTGTCTCGCTCTCTTTAGGATGACAAAATAACGTCTAATCTAATTAGATAGAAAGGCTAACCCACTGGCTCCAGGCCATCTATAAATCACTGCTAGGCAAATCCCCGCCTTATCTTAGCTCATTGGTCACCATAGCAGCACCCACCCGTAGTCTGCGCTCCAGCAGGTATATCTCACTGGTCATTCCCAAAGCCAACACCTCCTTTGGCCGCCATTCCTTCCAGTTCTCTGCTGCCAATGACTGGAACGAATTGCAAAAATCTCTGAAGCTGGAGACTCTTATCTCCCTCACTAACTTTAAGCATCAGTTGTCAGAGCACCTTACCGATCACTGCACATGTACACAGCCCATCTGAAATTAGCCCACCCAACTACCTCATCCCTATATTGTTATTTATTTTGCTCTTTTGCACCCCAGTATCTCTATTTGCACATAATCTCTTGCACATCTAGCATTCCAGTGTTAATACTAATTGTAATTATTGTGCACTATAGCCTATTTATTGCCTTACCTCCATAACTTGCTACATTTGCACACACTGTATATATATTTTCTGTTGTATTTTATGACCTTATGTTTTTTTTTACCCCATATGTAACTCTGTGTTGTTGTTTTTATCGCACTGCTTTGCTTTATCTTGGCCAGGTCGCAGTTGTAAATGAGAACTTGTTCTCAACTGGCTTACCTGGTTAAATAAAGGTGAAATAAAAAATAAATAAAATAAAAGATAGAAAGGCTCCCTGAGGTTTGCTCACCAAACTGATTTTGCCAGCTGTACTGCCACTGCTGAAGGCGGACAGTGATCAGGACACCACTGCTCCCTGCTCTGCCTTTATCACACTCCTTCTCCCTTCCTCTCCCCCCCCCCACCCTCTCTCTGACCACCCCTCTCTCTCTGTCTCCCTCCCTCCATCTCTTTCCCTGCCTGGCTGTGCCCCATATCTGCAGGTCCCCCAGGCCCACCCACCAGCATCCATGTAGAAGAAATCAGTGACACCACAGCCTCTCTCTCCTGGAGGCCCGGGCCTGATAATCACAGTCCAATTACCACATACACTATCCAGGCCAGGACACCCTTCTCCCTGGGCTGGCAGGCTGTCACCACAGGTAGGCTCTCCAACCAGCCATTGCCTCATCAAAGCATTATATAGGGGTCTGATCTCCATTTTCTCTTCTCCCCTGTGAGAATATATATAGGCCTGTGAGTGATTTTACTTTGATACCAAATGACACACGATTGTTCAGTGACCAGGTTGACTGCAGTTTTACTTGACTGCAGGGTTTTTTGAAATGTGGATCTATTTCCAGATGTCTGACTTACAGTGAAGGGAGCTATTTGGTAGCATAGAAAAGTGTCCCATATGAAAGTTTGGATGGCGGTTCTCTATATTATAGAGCTGGGACGATAAACCAAAAATGATCGGTGATTTTTTACGGAAAAATTGATGGCTACAACCATAGTAGTAGTTTAAAGGATAATAAAAAAAACTGTGGTGCACATTAATGTTATAAACGTATCGTTCTATGTATTGTTATCTCGTCAATTCAGGCAATTTATAGCAATATTGGTCCATATCACCCAGTTCTACTATATCATCTACAATAGAACAGGGTGTAGTCATGCATGGTTGGGACTGTTCTAATTATTTAGGGGAGAAGTCTGTTAGTTTGGGGAGTTACCTTCATGATCCGGACAAACAGAGCTCTGCACATGAGCAAACAGGGAAACCGAGTGAGCTCCACCCTTGGGGTGTGTGTTTTGTCATGTGTTTTGTCGTGTGTTTGCGTGTGTGTGAGTACACCATGTGTCCTTCTGACTGATTAGTCCCCTGCACCTGTGGAGTGTGCTCAGTGGGCCTGTCAGCCTAGAGGACACTCTCCTGGTACCTGCTTCATTCTGAGGGGAGGGGGCTGTTTTGTTTTGTGCCAGTTCCTGAGGTGGTGGGGGGCCGCCGTCTGACAGCTACAGTAATAGATCTGAGCCCCTGGGTGGAATATGAGTTCAGAGTCCTGGCAAGCAACGCCATTGGGACCGGGGAGCCCAGCAAACCATCCAAACAAGCAAGGACAAAGGAGACATGTATGTACTGTTTTCATGGAATCCCTTCAATCCTGCATGTTTTCTGTGTTTCTTATGTGCGTCTACTTGCCATTAGTTGGTCTGGTATGGGGGAGAAAAGCTATTTCAATGTCAAAAAATCTAATCCGAATGTGTTATTATCATGTTATCATTGATGACTGGTGTCGACTGAGTTGAGCAGGATAAAAATTACCCTCTGTTCCCCCAGCTCCGAAGGTCACACCAGCTAATGTGAGCGGAGGTGGAGGCAGTCGCTCAGAATTAGTCATCACTTGGGAGGTAAGCAAGCCGCCTGCTCCCATACTCCCTCACACGTGGAGGGGAAGCCAGACGTCATTATTCTCTAAGGAATCGGGCCGTTGTTTCATTAATAACAGCAGGCAGGCTTAAAGTATGGCATTTCATTTTTAAGAACAGAGAAGCAATAACTGCTGCTGTCACCCTGGGGAGAGAAAAATGCCTTTGAGGTTTTAATAATATAATTAAACAGAATGGTTCTTCACAAAGTCACAAGCAACTTTTCGAAGATTGTGTTTTACGTATCTTTTTTAAATGAAGCTTCCTTCTTAATCAGTCCCGTTTTGAAAACTCATATTTATTCCGCCTGCTTGAAAATCATCCACTGCTGTGAAAGTTTTGCTGAATGTCTGTTGAATGTTGGTTTCAATATGATAGTTAAATTAAAGTCTAACTTCAAAGTTCTGATACAGTTCTGAAGTTACCTCAAAGTACAATGGACTAAATTATTTAAATGTGTGGCAAACCAATTAAGTTAAAATGTAAGGTGTCTGTCTAATGCTATACAATAGCTATGACTCTCAGTCAATGTCTTACTTTTCCAAAGTGTTATAAAATAAAATGCCCTTTATTTAACCATCTTTAGAGGAGTGTTGACTTAAACAATAAAAGTCAGTCCCCATAAATATATGAAATATGATGTGCTTTCAGTCTTAACAAGGTGTCATGCTGAGGGCGCTTTATTATGGATGGATGTGTGTGTTCACTATTTGTGCACCAGTTTCAATGTGTGTGTGTGTGTGTGTGTGTGTGTGTGTGTGTGTGTGTGTGTGTGTGTGTGTGTGTGTGTGTGTGTGTGTGTGTGTGTGTGTGTGTGTGTGTGTTTCTTGCAGCCTGTTCCTGAGGAGTTACAGAACGGGGGAGGTTTTGGCTATGTGGTGGCCTTCAGACCGTACGGAGCCACAGGCTGGATGCAGGCCGCAGTGCCCTCACCAGAAGCCTCCAAATATGTCTTCAAGAACGAGAGCATCCAGCCCTTCTCCCCCTTCCAAGTGAAGGTTGGAGTGTACAACAATGAAGGGGAAGGCCCATTCGGACCCGTCATCACCATCTACTCTGCAGAGGAAGGTTGGTAAAGAATGTCATGTCAGTCTGAGACGCAGAGGAGCAGCAGTATGTTTAAAAGCCAATGGAGAGGCGTCTCTGGATAGTTTATTCAGTGATCCTTTAACCCATACACTCCTATCTACATCTGCAGATGGTTGGTTCCTGCTGTTGCTGATGGTTCTGGTTCTCTCGCTGTACCTCTGATGAAAGAGATGGACCCACTTTAAGGGTAATCAAAGCCTGCCATTACTTTTAAACTCATTTAAAGTATTTTTTTGCATTAACCCAGAGCCTGGCAGAGCACCCACCAGGATCCAAGCCAAGAGTCTGTCAGCGTCTGAGATTGAGCTTTCATGGAAAGCCCTGCCTTGGAACACCAGCAAGAGAAGAGTTCTAGGCTATGAGGTAAGTCAAATTCTACCTATTTGTGTGTGTGTGTGTTTGTTTGCGTGTGTGTGCAGGGCCGTGCACAGAACTTTCAGGGGGCAGGTGCAAAAATAAATAAAAAAGGGTGCCCCCCCCCCACTTGAAAGAAAACCTACTTTCATAAGATAGTTACAATGCCTCCTAAAGACATGATTGACATCGGGAAAAGAGGGTGGGCTATCAGCTGATTGTTCATGATATTTTTTATTACTGATTGTGATTTATCTTCAATGTTTTTAAATAATAACTTATAATATTAATAATCTTCTAACTCATGAAATATGGCTAGCTGGCTAGTGGCTTGTGTGGATATTTTAGTATATGGTGGTTAGCTAGAGTCTAGACCAGGTCTTTCCAACCCTGTTCCTGGAGAGCTACCCTCCTGTAGGTTTTCAATTCAACCCCAGTAACTAACCTGATTCAGCTTATCAACCAGCTACTGTAATTATTAGAATCAGGTGCGCTAGATTAGGGGTGGAGTGAAAACCTACAGGACGGTAGCTCTCCAGGAACATGGTTGTAGAGCCCTGGCCTAGACTACCTGTGTTGCTGCTGCCCTGACACACATGTGCAACTCCCGACTGAAGAATGGATGGAGTTGGGTCGGAGGGTCGTAGATGCAGCCACTCCTCTCTGTCTTCCTGCCGCTCTCTGCTGCGCATATCAACCAACCTGACCCAATATTGATGATGATGTAAATCAAGTGTTAATCAAATATTATGCTGCTGTGGCAGTACTGTTGATATTTAAACTAGGTAACTTGCTACACACACTCAACCGGTTACCACATCTCAAGCCATGCATGTTTGAATACCGAGCGCGTGCAATCTCCATACAAGGCAGACTGGGAAACGGGCTCAACAGGGCACGTGCGAGCTCCGTACAGGGCAAACCAACAGACGCAACCAACCCCCCCCCCCCCAAAAGAGCTTTAGTGAGTGGTAGGGCAAAGGTCCAGGTGCTGTGTGTGTGTGTGTGTGTAAGTGTGTGTGTGTGTGTGTGTGTGTAAGTGTAAGTGTGTGTGTGTGCGTCCGTGCGTGTTTTAGCTCATGCACATTGGGCATCTCATCTCTAATAGCTTGTTATGTGTGATGGTCCAGCCTGGTCTGTCTGTCAGTCTGTCTGTCAGTCAGTCAGTCTGTCTCTGTCTGTCTGTTTCTGTTGTTGCTGTGCTCAGTGTTGTTACTAACTATACAGATTATTATGAACTGGGTGGTTTCGAGCCCTGAATACTGATTGGCTGAAAGCTGTGGTATATCAGACCGTATACCATGGGTATGACCAAAACATTTATTTTTACTGCTCTAATTATGTTGGTAACCAGTTTATATTAGCAATAAGGCACCTTGGGGGTTTGTGATATATGGCCAATATACCACGGCTAAGGGCTGTGTCCTAGCACTCCTCGTTGCGTCATGCATAAGAACAGCCCTTAGCTGTGGTATATTGGCCATATACCACACCCCCTTGGGTCTTAAAGCTTTATTTTAACAGTCTAGTGATGCAATGCACCAGGGGACAGAAACTTTAGCCTATAAACCACACAGTACTGTGGGTAAAAAAAAACTGTGGCTCAGCTCACTTTTCAAATTCTATATATGAACAAATTACCTATTTTCATCCATGGGATGCATAAAGTACTAGAATTATGAATTGTTGACCATTTAAAGTAACCAGGCAAGTGGGCCTGAGCAAACTGTTCCTGCGAGGAAAGACAAATTATGTTTGACCTGTCAACCGTGCCAGCTATTTCAGCCTGGACACTTGGGTGACAAAGAAAATCTGTTATCAGTCAACTTGACAGCTGGGACATTATGCACATGGTGATTTCTCTTTGACCACACCATTTAAACACTCCCTCACTTCATGAGCTAAGAAACCAGAACCAAAGCACCTTACCCATGGAAAGACGACACTGTATGAGGTGACACACCATACAATTAAATGCTGTTTTTATACCAATTTACTGCACTCACTGTTGTTCCAGTTTACAGTTGTCCTGTCAGACTAGTGTCTGCATTAATGTCCCTGGTTATCCTCTGTCTATCTGGTCTCAGTTGAGGTACTGGGAGAAGAGAGAGAAGGAGGAGGTGGCCAGTGTGCAGAGGACGGTAGGGAACCAGACGTCAGCCATTATCCGAGGGGTGAGAGGAAGCAACACGTACTATGTCACAGTGAGAGCGTACAACACGGCCGGAGCTGGGCCTCCTAGTGCCACTGTCAATGTCACCACCAAGAAACCACGTAAGCATCAACCCTGCCTTAGAGAGGTTAGAGAGGTTGTTTCCACTGACTTATTGGAGATCATGTAATCTTCATCCTCATGTATCTGTGTCCCTCAGCGCCCAGCCAGCCCCCAGTGAAAGTGATGTGGAACACACTGAATTCCAAGATAATCCTGAACTGGGAGCAAGTCAAAGCCTTGGAGAACGAGTCAGAGGTCACTGGCTACAAAGTAAGGAAGCGTTTGGTTGTCACTAGTTAACACAGCCACAAAGTCATAAACCCTGCCTATTTCTGCAATTTATCTGATTTCAATTTGGACTTTGTGCTTGTGCTATCTAGTGGAAACCAAAGCACTGACTACATTGATTTAGTTAGAAATAGTGCCTGTTGTCATGGTTTCTCCCGGTGACCTTTTACTTGTGTGGTCCGTCCATAGGTGCTCTACAAGGGTAACCGACACAGCCGCCCTAGTGTCATGGAAACCAACACGACGTCGGTGGAGCTCTCTCTGCCTATGGATGAGGAGTACTTCATCCAGATCAAACCATTTGGGGAGGGAGGAGAGGGGAGCAGTAGCAGACAGATCACCATCCCCAGAATACCAGGTCAGTCTCTAGTTGACTGCTCCCTCACACTTCAATGATCTCAATGGTGTTGCTTAGAGCTGTTGCCATTACTGGTTTATTGTTATGACTAGGGACCTGAATTTTTTGTGGCCCTAGCCATGACTTCAAAAGCATTTCGCTACACTCGCAATAACATCTGCTAACCATGTGTATGTGACCAATACATTTGATTTGATTTTGATTTGAAAAGGAGCAGATAGAGTGGGGGTTATTTGGTACGCACACAAAAAACGAATCAGGCCAGGATTCAATCTGATCGCGGGAACATTGCCTTTAAAAGGTGGATAGCTGACAAAGCGCGATCGGATTGAATCCCGGCCTAAATACATTTTTGTATTCAGAAATGCATGTAAATATGCCCAAGGTTTGATTACCAAAGCATGTAATAGCACAAAAAGCCAACAACGAATTGCCAACCAGGCTACTTGTATTTTTCTGCGTAAATGGACAGACTAACAAAGCCCATTCATTTTCACGTTTTTCAGGATCCAATGCAATTGGCTCAGCGACCAAGGTCTCTACTTTATCTGCCCTCAGTACAATAGCACTGTCTTTCACAGCGCGAACATCATTATGACAAAGCGCTCCCAGCGAACATTGCATCTGATGTGGAGGCAACTCGACAACGGAACACGAACACCCTCCGCCCAGTCTGGTGTAACTAGATCCATTCATTTAGGTTTTAGAGGCAGGAGGACAAGCGACGTTGGAAAACAAAGTCACTGAGATGAGAAGGAGAGAAAGGGCCCCGCTTTCAACACCCCGCCAGCCGGCGAGAACAGGAAATCGACCGAAGTCTTGACTGTTGTTACCAAAGCAGCTTTCATTAAAATGTCTAATATGCATCTTTTGTATGATATGTCTAGCTTTTATAGATTTATTTTGAAACCAATTCATAATTAGTCTGGGCTTTTTAGAAAAGGCAAGGTTGAGTGGAGTTCAGTGCATGGCCCATACTTACAGATTAATTTTAAACGTTTTCAGTTTGTTGGAAAGAGCATTTTTGTCATCTGAAGTGAACAGCATTTTCTGGTCAAAAATAAACCTGTAACTGTGGTTTAATGTCAAACAAAGATCATAGTTCAGTCTTCTTAGAAACTTAGGAATTGTTACCACTGATATGATGTGTGTATTGCTAACTATTTTTTTATTACTCCATAAAACATTGCACTGATGCCTGAGGGAAAATTTTACTGAACAGAAATGTGACACTATGTTAAAGGACTTTATTCACTCTCACTGGTTTGAAGTCCCATCTTCCACAGGTTCCTCTACCTTGGCCATTTAATTGCACTGGTGACTGGACCCTCATATGGCTGTCTGTCTCATCCTCTCAGTTAGCCGTGTCTACTCTATAGCTATTCTATGCTTTGCCTTGTGTGTGCCTCATCATATGTTCGAAATCCTCAGGTCCTTAAAGAGCCTTAAACTTATCATATATATCAACAACTATTAGAAACCTAGATGTCTGTTATGCAGCTGCTGTATGATGTGTAGGTACACACTGCATTAATAGACAGGTTGTAGGGGTTTGCGTTATTACCATCCAATTCTTAGGGCCAAGTTATGTAGTCAAGAACATTTCCTTGTCCTAGTTATATATTATAGTTAGGGCCAGGGTTTTTTCCTGACCCTGTGACCTCGCCAGGAAAATCTCCTGGCCCTTGTCATTCTATATGAAGGAGTGGTGTGGTTCAACAGCATAGTGCTGTTCAGCATGGTTTAAGGGCAACGTGGGAAGCCTGGGACATTTTAGTGGGTTCACTGACTGCATTCTTACTAAAAGAAAAATGCTGCTGATGATCTTTTCCTTTCCCATAGTCTTCTGATGCTGTGTGAAACTGGTACAGTACATTACGTATGTAGCTTGTAATCCAGTGAAAAAGTCAAAAGTGCAGGTAGTTTGTAGTACTTTCAAATGGAAGTTTAGGCAGGAATCATGCATTGGAAAATGTGTAATATACTTTTTGGTACACTTCAGATCATTTATATACAATGGAAACCTTTCTAAAGAGCTGATTAACTTGGTTTTTATGTAATAACACAAACGTTTCATACAGTAGCTAAATGTCGCTCAGCATGAATGTGTTTGCCCATTTCTGTAGATCTGCTAAGTGACTGAATGGCTTGAGAACATGCAAAGAGAGCAGGTTTGTGCATCTGTACCCATACACGTCAAACCACTTGATTTGATTTGATTTTATGTCTGTGTTTCTGTCTCAAACAGCTGTGCTCCTGTAGGCCCTACCCCTTTGGGATTTACCGCTACAACCATCCATTTACTCCATGTGAAGTTCCGTTTTTTTGCTGTTGTTGGTTGTTTATACTGTGTTATTGAATAAAGTTTATTGATTTATAGAAGTGAGTGAAATTCAATGGACTTATTTCTCGATGCTGATTCAATGTAATCCGTATTCATTATATTGTAATTCACCGTAAATCCACTAGGTGGTGCTAGATGCTTAATTTCGAGATATGCAGTAACAGTCAAAATGTTCAAAATGAGAAGAAAATATAAAAAATTAGCACTTGGCAGTAATAAGGTAGAGCAATAACCATTTGAGGACATTGATGATTATACTCGATGGAGTGTTATACTACTGTAATCTTATTCCCGATTGCAATTATGTTAAGGACCACAAGATGGCAATGCAGGATACCAAACAAACTAAATGTACTGTATCTGCTTACAGTCTCAAGACCTTTACCTGTTTTCACAACATCTTGCAGCATTTGTCTTCATCATGAAATTGCAGAGACAATATGAATCGCACTGAGACATTTATTTATGTATGTTTTCCATTTAAACTGAATGCAAATACAGCAAACACACACCACCACACACTGGGGGAATGAAGAGCAAAAGGTTGAGGTGAATTGAAGGGTGGAAGAGGAAGAGTGGAACGGATAGTGCTTCACGTGAGCCTATGGAATCAGGATAGTGTTTCACATGAGCCTATGGAATCAGGATAGTGCTTCACGTGAGCCTATGGAATCAGGATAGTGCTTCACGTGAGCCTATGGAATCAGGATAGTGTCTCACATGAGCCTATGGAATCAGGATAGTGCTTCACGTGAGCCTATGGAATCAGGATAGTGTCTCACATGAGCCTATGGAATCAGGATAGTGCTTCACGTGAGCCTATGGAATCAGGATAGTGCTTCACGTGAGCCTATGGAATCAGGATAGTGTTTCACATGAGCCTATGGAATCAGGATAGTGCTTCACGTGAGCCTATGGAATTAGGATAGTGCTTCATGTGAGCCTATGGAATCAGCCACTCATAGCAGTTCTGTCCTATTAGGGCCTGTGTTTGTCATCTTTCTGCTCTTCAATGGATTTTAGTTCCAGTTCTTATTATTCCTACCATTGAAAGAGCATATCATAGCTTATCAATAGTATTGGCCAATCCTTATATGGGACCTTAATGAGTAGGTAAAGACAGTCCAACCGGCCCACACCTTTGACAATAAAGGTGAGGTCATCCAGGGCTCCAGAAGAGGTCATGACCTCACCACATGGAGAGCGGATGGCTGAAATGTTAGTAGATCACAGGTAGACTAAATAATAAATTCCATGGTTTTCAGTGGCAGTGCATCCAACAGTAAGGCACCCATCATCAGTATAACTATTGCACTGTATTAGTCCTTACAAGTAGTCTGCAGTCTTAACATTGCACATTTGTTAATCCTCTATTATGAAATCAGCACAACCTCATCCCACTTTTCCAGTATATTTGTAATTATATGCACACATAGAAGTATTTATGTTCATATGCATACAATATGCCTCCCACCCTTCAAAACAGCACATCAGCTTTACATGGCAACTTCTTTCTCAATGTCTATACAGCAAGTAATCATTTTGAGAGGTGTGTGTCCAATATAGCGACACCACACACTTCTAACAATATCGTTGCTGCCTATCACTGCAAGCAAGTGCCTAAACAACAATCCAGTGTCATTTGACCAGATAAAATGAAATAAAATATAGAAAAAAACCGTTCAGACTCTGTCTGTTTCACAGAGACAACTCTACAGCAGGTAAGACAAAGTCCAAAAGATCCCCTCTGTTACTTCAGGGTGAAGTGAGAGTGGAGTAGTTTTGACAAGCACGGTGACAAAGCCACGGAGACACTGTGTGGCAGAGCTCAACTTCTAGTTTCAACTCCATTTTGGAACATTTTGGTAATACTTTTTATACACTACCGGTCAAAAGTTTTAGAACACCTACTCATTCAAGGGTGTTTATTTTTACTATTTTCTACATTGTAGAATAATAGTGAAGACATCAAAACTATGAAATAACACATATGGAATCATGTAGTAACCAAAAAAGTGTTAAACAAATCAAAATATATTTTATATTTGAGATTCTTCAAATAGCCACCCTTTGCCTTGATGACAGCTTTGCACACTCTTGGCATTCTCTCAACCAGCTTCATGAGGTAGTCACCTGGAAAAAACTTTTAAAGTTCTTGAAATATTCCGTATTGACTGACCTTCATGTCTTACAGTAATGATGGACTGTCGTTTCTCTTTGCTTATTTGAGCTGTTCTTTCCATAATATGGACTTGGTCTTTTACCAAATAGGGCTATCTTCTGTATACCAACCCTACCTTGTCAAAACACAACTGATTGGCTGAAATGCATTAAGAAGGAAATAAATTCCAAAAATTAACTTTTAAGAAGGTACACCTGTTAATTGAAATGCATTCAAGCTGGTTGAGAGAATGCCAAGAGTGTGCAAAGCTGTCATCAAGGCAAAGGGTGGCTATTTGAAGAATCTCAAATATAAAATATATTTTGATTTGTTTAACACTTTTTTGGTTACTACATGATTCCATATGTGTTATTTCATAGTTTTGATGTATTCACTATTATTCTACAATGTAGAAAATAGTAAAAATAAAGAAAAACCCTTGAATGAGTAGGTGTTCTAAAACTTTTGACCAGTAGTGTATGCATGACAGTTCACAGTTTTCTCCATTAAGTAGACTGATAATGGATTACAATAGCGTGAGGTGGCTACAGAGAGACAATTATTGCAAGTCTCACAAGCAGTTAAAACTGACCACTGTAATTAATATCACATCGGAGATGATTAGAGCAGATCGACACTCCAAAAATGAATCTGGTTATCCACATAGGGAACAATGCATAGTATATAAATTCAACAGTTTGTTCCAGTATCATTTATTTTTCTTCTCTAACTGACTGACTGATGTATATTCAGCTGTTCAGTATAGCTTAAGAGGTTATGCAGAGAGTATTTGTGAACATGTACACGCTTAGAAAAAAAGGTGCTATCTAGAACCAAAAAGTGTTATTCGGCTGTCCCCATAGGAGAACCCTTTGAATATCCTTTTTTGCTTTCAGGTAAGAACCTTTTTGGTTCCAATAGAACCTTCTTGGGTTCCATGTAGAACCCTTTCAACAGAGGGTTCTACATGGAACCCAAAAAGTTTCTACCTGGTACCAAAAAGGGTTCTACCTGGAACCAACAAGGGTGTTCCTATGGGGACAGCCGATGAACCCTTTTGGAACCCTTTTTTCTAAGAGTGTATCAAGGTTTGGCCAGGCAGGGCTGTGAAGGCCTTGCTTGCTGTTCTGGAATAGAAAAGGGTTTCCAATTGTTCTGGTTCACCTCCTGTCTCTCTATCCAAGAGGATGGAGTTTGGGCTTAAACTTCCAACTTTATGAATCCAGGCTTTGTCTGTGAGGGTACTGAAAAAGGAATTACACGCATATACTTTTTAGGGAAGGAAAAAACTCACATTCACCACCACTCTTATAAATACAAACGTAGAACTCATACAACATGACTTAAAGACAACTTAAGTAAGTAAAAAATTCAAACATTTCCTCACATTTCATGAAATAATTAGAAACTTTAAATTAAATCCACTAATTTTGCTTTAAGAGTCCTACTGTGACCAGACTATGGCTTCGTCTCAAATGACACCCTTTTCCCTGTAGAGTGTACTAGTTTTGGTTAAAGTAGTGCACTACATGGGGAATAGGGTGCGATTTGACTTTTGCCCTACATGACCAGCATTTGAGACCGAAAGTATAACAGCAGGATGAAGGAAGGAGAACAGGATGAGGAGATGAGGACAGAAGGGGGGGGGGGGGGGATTCTGTTTGTTGTTAACCGGAGAACGAGAGTCAGATCCTATAGAAGTAGTATACCCTGAATGCTAAGTGGAGTCCCAACTCATAGTCTCTTCATGTTGTAGAAGTGTCTGTCCAAGTGTTCCTTCAGTTGACTCTCCTATCGGTATAGTCCCATCAGCTTTGGTTGACATGAAGTGTCTACACTTTGCAGAAGCATATTCCACAGAATCTTTCAGATATAGACTGAATGTTCTGCCATCTTGAGCACTTCCTGTGGACGTCAGTTCCTAGACAGGTCCGTATCGTATCGTTCATTACCTCAACTATGTAGAATCATGCATGTGAGTATGAGAAGCTAGTCGATACATTTATTTTATTTATTTTCTTAAACAAGCAAACACTGGACTTTAAATTGTATTCTTCTATTGTTACAAATGTTTAAAAAGCTAGTAAGACAGCTGTTTAATATATGTGTCACACTGGTGACAACAAGCGTTAAAGGCTGGCCATCACCACTGGCCCCTGCAGAGCACCCCTCCCCCAACCCCCTCTCCTCACACTCCACTCACCCATTCCCCATCCCCATGCTTCATGCATGACGTCAGCACAGAGCAGGCATCTCCATGGTGACCATATATGAGAGCAATTTTGAAGGGTGGGCTATTATTGACTTCTTGGCGAATAAATTACCAGTAGTTACAGGTAAGACAATCTGTTCTGGGGAAAGGTTGATCTGATTTAACAGTGGATTAAATCCTCATCCCTAATAATTTAATTGAACTACACTGATCAAGGGTGATGAACCGTTAACATGTCATTATGTTTGTACATGTACAGTCTGTCTGGGGATGTAGAATACCAGAACCACCATATTGATATCTCACAGATCCCATAGCTAAACATGGGGCAACACATAAACCCTATTCCTGCCATATTCTTTACAAGTCAGACCTCTTGGGGGGATATAATCACTGCAGCCTATTTCTCAGATTTGTGAGAACGGTCATGTTCTAAAAATCCCAGGGAATAGGCATTTCCCAGAGGAAGAGTGGTTGGGTGGGGTGGGGGGATAAGGGGCGAGGGTGGGTCAGAGGCGGCATCACAGTCGGTTTTGGTTAAAGGGACAGGAGAGGAGGCGTATTGTGTTGTAGAGGAGACAGGGATTGTTTCAGGGAGTGCGGTCGCTCTGTTGTATTGTAGTATACACTGTGGGCAGGTTACTGTAGCCCTCTTGCGGCGCTGGCGTGGGGAGGGTCAGGGAGATGACGGGAGGCTCAGGTCATTTCCTGTCCCCACTCCCAGGAACCACCATGAGCGATCAGGACTGAAACAGAGAGAGAGAGCAACACACAGCTCTGTGAAACAGACTGACACCAGTGGGAAAACACAATATGTTTTTAATAACATGACATATGGCATACAGTTGAAGTCGGAAGTATACATACACTTAGGTTTGAGTAATTAAAACTCGTTTTTCAACCACTCTACAAATTTCTTGTTAACAAACTATAGTTTTGGCAAGTCGGTTAGGACATCTACTTTGTGCATGACACAAGTAATTTTTCCAACAATTGTTTACAGACAGATTACTTCACTTATAATTCACTGTATCACAATTCCAATGGGTCAGAAGTTTACATACACTAAGTTGACTGTGCCTTTCAACAGCTTGGAACAGCTTGGATTTACATACACTAAGTCTCCTAGAGATGAACGTACTTTGGTGCGAAAAGTGTAAATCAATCCCAGAACAACAGCAAAGGACCTTGTGAAGATGCTGGAGGAAACCGGTACAAAAGTATCTATATCCACAGTAAAACGAGTCCTATATCGACATAACCTGAAAGGCTGCTCAGCAAGGAAGAAGCCACTGCTCCAAAATCGCCATAAAAAAGCCAGCCTACGGTTTGCAACTGCACATTTATTTTATTTTTTTACCTTTATTTAACCCTCCCGTTGTCCTAGGGTCAACTAGGCAAGTCAGTTAAGAACAAATTATTATTGTTATTACACTACCTAAAATGTCACTTGACAACCAGTGTTAGTGAATGTAGCATCATGTTTTGCCTAAAAATTGATTGTTTGGGAAATCATCTTGATTTTTAATGCTGTTAACCCGTTGTATAAAACCAATAATACATTCGAGGCCATGACATTTTTATCATGGCTGTGATGAGGTCATAGCCACGAGGAGTGAGAGGAAACTTTCAAATGCTGATTTCTGCCAGGCAAACACACACATATCTAACAGTGTTCCTTCTGTCCCTCTCCTCGCCCCTACCTGGGCTTGAACCAGGGACCCTCTGCACACATCGACAACAGTCACCTTCGAAGCATCGTTACCCATCGCTCCACAAAAGCCGCGGGAAACAACTACTTCAATGTCTCCGAGCGAGTGACGTCACCGATTGAAACGCTACTAGTGCGCACCGCTAACTAGCTAGCCATTTCACATCAGTTACACATACATACACACAAACTCTCTGTATCACTATCTCTCTACTTATTGAGGCAATATACTATGGTCTCATGACAGTGATGTTTACATTGCAGCTCCACGTACCTCAGATTTCCTATGTTGCTCCTCAGTGGGAGACTCTGTTTCCCTGACAACCACTGCTTTTGTCACCAGCATGTCAGGGTGTTGCTGCTTGGCCTCCTGTATCGCCATCGCAAGGGCCTGCGTGACAAAAGTCACAGTTCACATTAATGGACATTCGCAATCTACAATATTAGTGTATTTGACTGTCATGAAAGACGCCTTACAATGTATTAAAACAGCATTATCACTCAGTAACGGCTGTGACTGTTGTTCCTCACCTGATGTTGGTCCACGTCATCATCTCCTGTGATGATGATCCTTTTCTCAATCCTGGTCTCCGAGTAGCCACCTTTCACTGTCTGAAACACAACACACACACATCCATTCAACAACAGCTCAACAACAATCTACAGATCACATAATTACTGTGACCTTTAGCTCTATAATGTATAAATATACTATTAAAGTTGCACTATGCTGAAATCGCTCGGCCATTGGTTGCTAAAACTCTAATAGTTCGCTCAATTTCAGTTTATGTGACAAAATACGCTAGTATAGTGTAGAGAATCATTGTACCATCTAAACCGCTGTGACATATATTTTCCATAACCAAAAATATTGTATTTTCAGCTGGTGTACAAAACCAAAAGTAATAGACACAAAAACTAAACTTAAGAATGGGAAGCATAGAAATAGCGCACATAGAACAGATCTACAGCTTCTTAGAGAGTAGAATGATAGATCTATAACTCACATTTCTATGTGAGTTTGGTCACCCTAAAAGTTACATATTGCCACTTTAAGTAGTGTCAAGTCTCATCACCAATTATTTTATATTTTTAAAGGCTGAAAATGAGACAGGAGGGTTTACCTTGGTAACTTGAGTTGTGGTTGCTGAGGTGACGTTGTCAGTGGTGACAGTCAGTGGGGACTCTACAGCCTCTCTGCCCAGGGTGCCTGCCTTCACCTGCAGCACGGTCATTAGGAGGAAGAAGGGTCACTTTCATTATAAGCACAGCTGCTTCAAACACTAACACACACACATTTTTTTTTGCCGGAGTTACCCAGGGCCGAGCTCCAGCACCTTACTGGTCGAAAGAGGAGTAGGATAGAAAGGATAAGAGTACAAACCCAAACCCTAACCCTAAAATGGTAATACATTGTACTTACCCTAACCCTAGCCAAAACCCTAAAGCTAACCCTGCCTAACTCTAGCTTCATGTCTACAACCTGGCTCAACCCTAACCCTAGCCATAACTCTAATCTTAGATTATACACTGCTCAAAAAAATAAAGGGAACACTTAAACAACACAATGTAACTCCAAGTCAATCACACTTCTGTGAAATCAAACTGTCCACTTAGGAAGCAACACTGATTGACAATAAATTTCACATGCTGTTGTGCAAATGGAATAGACAACAGGTGGAAATTATAGGCAATTAGCAAGACACCCCCAATAAAGGACTGGTTTTGCAGGTGGTGACCACAGACCACTTCTCAGTTCCTATGCTTCCTGGCTGATGTTTTGGTCACTTTTGAATGCTGGCGGTGCTTTCACTCTAGTGGTAGCTTGAGACGGAGTCTACAACCCACACAAGTTGCTCAGGTAGTGCAGCGCATCCAGGATGGCACATCAATGCGAGCTGTGGCAAGAAGGTTTGCTGTGTCTGTCAGCGTAGTGTCCAGAGCATGGAGGCGCTACCAGGAGACAGGCCAGTACATCAGGAGACGTGGAGGAGGCCGTAGGAGGGCAACAACCCAGCAGCAGGACTGCTACCTCCGCCTTTGTGCAAGGAGGAGCAGGAGGAGCACTGCCAGAGCCCTGCAAAATGACCTCCAGCATGCCACAAATGTGCATGTGTCTGCTCAAACGGTCAGGAACAGACTCCATGAGGGTGGTATGAGGGCCCGACGTCCACAGGTGGGGGTTGTGCTTACAGCCCAACACCGTGCAGGACGTTTGGCATTTGCCAGAGAACACCAAGATTGGCAAATTCGCCACTGGCGCCCTGTGCTCTTCACAGATGAAAGCAGGTTCACACTGAGCACATGTGACAGAGTCTGGAGACGCCGTGGAGAACGTTCTGCTGCCTGCAACATCCTCCAGCATTACCGGTTTGGCGGTGGGTCAGTCATGGTGTGGGGTGGCATTTCTTTGGGGGGCCGCACAGCCCTCCATGTGCTCGCCAGAGGTAGCCTGACTGCCATTAGGTACCGAGATGAGATCCTCAGACCCCTTGTGAGACCATATGCTGGTGCGGTTGGCCCTGGGTTCCTCCTAATGCAAGACAATGCTAGACCTCATGTGGCTGGAGTGTGTCAGCAGTTCCTGCAAGAGGAAGGCATTGATGCTATGGACCGCCCGTTCCCCAGACCTGAATCCAATTGAGCACATCTGGGACATCATGTCTCGCTCCATCCACCAACACCACGTTGCACCACAGACTCATCAGGAGCATGCCCAGGCGTTGTAGAGAGGCCACACACACTACTGAGCCTCATTTTGACTTGTTTTAAGGACATTACATCAAAGTTGGATCAGCCTGTAGTGTGGTTTTCCACTTTAATTTTGAGGGTGACTCCAAATCCAGACCTCCATGGGTTGATAAATTTGATTTCCATTGATAATTTGTGTGTGATTTTGTTGTCAGCACATTCAACTATGTAAAGAAAAAAGTATTTAATAAAATTATTTCATTCATTCAGATCTAGGATGTGTTATTTTAGTGTTCCCTTTATTTTTTTGAGCAATGTATTAGATATTTCTTTAATGTCTGATTTTCACAGATATTTGTTTACGTACAACAAAATGCACTGCAATAGGGTGAGCGACATGGCATAGGCCAGATATAACATTAAACATACAAATCTTGGTATAACCTAACCCTAGCTTTATGTTCAATCCCGGCTAAACCCTTACCCCTCCAAATAATGTTCCCCCACTTCTGAATTCCCAATTTAACGCAGGCACAGACACAGACACAGACACAGACACACACACACACACTAGCCCAGCCAAAATACAACCAAATCTTTTCCCACCTCTCTCTCAATAAAACAACAGCTACATGGGGGCCATGCTGTGCTCTGTCATACTGTAGGACTGAATGCTTGGAGTCAGAGTAGTACAGTAATATAGTCAGTCTATTGAGTGAGGGGAGGGGAGGGGATGAATGGTGAGGTGAACTAGGTACTTACAGGGGAGCCATTTTCTTTACTAGGGAGAGGAGCCTCCTTCCTACTGCCAACTCCCTGGTTCTGGTTCTGGGATCAAGAGAGGGATGATGAGAGGGAGGAGAGGAAACGTCACATGGATGAAGGGATGAAGTCATCATGTTCATGCAGATTAAACTGATCTGGTAGAAGAGCAATGTGTCCATATGGGGACATACAGTCCTCAAGCCTGACTGTAGGGAATCAGAAGCAAGGTATTAGGATGAACCTATAAGCCAAGTTATAAAACACTAGGCAGCCAAGCAGAAAACCAAGTTATAAACCAATAGGCAGCCAAGCAGAAGTGTAGCATAACCCCTCCTGTCATGATCAAAACAGCATGTTGGGAGTAGTGAACTACATGTAGTTCAACTAGTAATTTAACTACATTTTGCAGTAGCTTGGTGGTAGTTGAACTAAATTCAAATCTACATTTTAGTCATTTAGCAGACGCTCTTATCCAGAGCGACTTACAGGAGCAATTAGGGTTAAGTGCCTTGCTCAAGGGCACAACGACAGATTTCTGACCTAGTCGGCTCGGGGATTTGTCCCAACAGTCTTAACCGCTAGGCTACCTGCCGCCTTACAGAAGTATGGTATCAACATGGTTATGTACCAACTAGTGAAGTTCAACTCAACAGATCCTCCTGTAATTATCAAAACAGCATGTATGTTGGCACTGTGATACAAATTGGAGTTAATTTAAACATTAAAGTGGCAATCAGCAGTTGAACAATAACAAAGCGTGCTGTCTGCCCGTTTCGGTAAAAAGCTGATAGATGGGGCTGGAGAAATGTAACCACTCTCAAATTCATAGACAGAGCAATGAATGCAAGGACTGACCATCAATGATAAAAACATGATTGTTTTAACCATGTTTTGAGGCTATATAGTGTTTATTTACATTTACTTTATTTACAAACATTGGAGTAAAACAAGCTTATATTTTGGGTTCTGATGGGGGACAACAGTTGAACTAAGCTCCTGAGGCATTTTTATATGTTATATTCTTCAAGAATCAATGGGTACATATCATTAATTTATAAGTCCAAACATGGATGTAGCAACTGCAGATTACCCCTTTAAGTGCCATAGAAAACACAAGCCGATTATGGGGTAGCAGTATGACACAAACTAGTGAGCTCTGCACGGTTGAGAAGGGGGGAGAAGTCTTCATTTTTTACAAGCTTCTTTTAAAAGGATGCACATGCAAATATTGTGAGGCAATATCATATCATGACAAAAAACTAAACAATCTGGCCACAATCTGGTAAAATATACTCTCTAAACTTGCAGCCCATTATTTTCACATTCAAAACCTGCCATGGCAGATTAGAGCAATTTTATTTTTATTTTTTTATTTTTTTTCAATTCTCTTTTTTTCAATTCTCTATACCCTGTTTACACCAGTCCAGTTCCTGTCAAATCCATCACGGGGAGTTAATGAGTGTGTGGTTCAGGGAGAAGGGTTGAGAATGTACAGCAGAGAATCAGACTGCAGCCAGAGCAAGCATAGCATAGCCTTCCAGCCTTTCTGCTGTTTTCAAGAGAGGTACTGACACATACCAGGTCGCCCTCTGGTGGCTGAGCCACATCAGTGCTGCTGGAGACCTTCGTGTCATTACAGTTGACGTCGGTCTCCATTTGCTGCAGATACACACACACACACACACACACACACACACAAACGCTACTGTATCGTGGCTTACTACAAATCAAGAGCACATCTGCCCAAGAGGCTCTACACCATAGAAATATCCATCTGTTATCTATTAGACTGTCCACCTATTCTAGTCATTCTATTGCCATGCTTAGCACGTCTTTACATTTGACATTTTAGTCATTTAGCAGACGCTCTTATCCAGAGCAACTTACAGTTAGTGAGTGCATACATTTTTTTTTTTTTTTTTTTTTCTTCACTGATAAGTGAAAACTTTGACTTGAGTTTCCACTTCAAAGGCACCCTCTCCAGATCACTGACACAGCTCATCCTCGTCATTAGATGAATGGCACACCAGAGAGGAACTAATTACATTTTAATCAGGCACCTGTTGGGGCTGCCACAGCTTCATGCTCAGACTAGAGATGAATGGAGCTCCCGCATGCTTTCATCATTCTCGTTAATTTCCTGTCAATACTTTAATCCCTCCATAATGATGCTATTATGTCATTGTGGTCGTGAGAATAAGGCACTCAGTCTAATCAAGATCTGTAGAGATATGAAGAGAAAAAGGCTAATCTATATTAGGATATACCATAGACTCAGGGCCGGCGTTATGGGCAGGTCTTAGGGGAGCTGGCCCACCCTAACGTAACTCCTGGCCCGCCCTACCATACCTCCTTGCCCGTCCAAATAAAATATTAAAATATTGATAATTTATTTGACCGAGACGCACGCCGACAGAAAGAACCATCATTGTCAGATAAAGCATCCGAACAAGCGAAACAGCGCTTCTCTGTCTCAGTATGTGCCAGACCGCATCAGATACATGAGGCTACATATTGTAAGACAGAAGGGCGCTGTTTCAGCCGATCTGAGGCTATTTTTGGACTAACATGCGAAGGTAACCTACTGTTTGAAGTGATTCGTTTTACAATCAGATGAAAATATCCTGACTAGTTGTGTTTGTCAAGTCCTCCTCTTGTTCACCATCCAAAGGACACAGGGACAACTCAAATTTCTGACTCAATCTTTTTTATTTTTAGTTTGCTTTCAGTTGATTGGTCTGTCCAGTAAATTAGCCAGTAAATTAGCCAGTAAATTAGCCAGTAAATTAGGTTGTAAACCTTTAAAGACAGAATAAAAAGTTACCATTTTAATGAACTTAAATTAGTTTAAACATTTAAATAAACATTCTAAATAACTTAAGTGAATTAACCATTTACCATTGGCGTCTTTGGACTGAACTTGGAGTCTTCTCTCTGAAGTTTGTTCTTCTGAATGATTGAGCCCCTCCATGCCTTCACAGTGAACACATCAGTGAAAATGACTGATCAGGTGACAAGCAGCCGGTTTGCTGCTGCTGGTCCACTCTGGGAAGTGTAGTTCTTTGACTCACTCCTGAGATTCAGCTCAACACCTCCCACTTGAGCTCCTGGTTTTTTCAAATCCAGAGAGGTCACACAAGCCCTTCCCACCTCTGTTTGTTCTTCAATGGGAAGTAGAATGACAAGGCGTCTGACATCTCTATGAAGAATTGTGGCTGGGATTTTGGTTTGAAGCCTCTTCGTTCTTTCACCGTTTGCTCTTGTGGGCCCTTTTTTGCTGTTTGACTTTGTGATGTGAACAGGATAGCTGGGAAAAGTATTCACAAGCACATCTCTTACGATGCCTTTGCTGTCAGCATTGACACCGACCACTCTAGCCAGCTTGTACTGTCCTCTTAGGGCGTTTTGGTCAGCCAACCAGACCACATCTCCAACAGCAACATTTCGCTCTTTGGTGTGCCATTTGTTCCTTATGAACAGATTAGGTCCAGCCAATTGGCTCCACTTCTTCCAGAAATGGCTCAACTCTGCTTGAATATGTTTAAGTCTTTTGTAAGGGTAGCCATCAAACTGGAAATCTCCAGGGTCTCCCTTTGGATTGGTACGTCCTAAAAGCAGAGAATTTGGGGTGATGTACTCTACACAGTCTTCTCTGCTTTGAGTTCTTGCATCGATGGGTCTCTCATTAGCAAGGTTGGCTGCCATGAAGAGAAAAGTTTGGAATTCTCCCCACGTGAAAACACCATCTCCACCAAGGTTGCTCAACGCCCGCTTCACTACTTTGACAGCTGCCTCTGCGGCACCATTCCTATGGGGAGAGTCTGCAGGGTGGATCTTCCATGACCATTCTGTACCATGCTTGGCAGCTGTGTCTTCAAGTTCAGACTTGTTTAGTTGGTTAAGAAATTTTTGAAGTGCGGGTTTGGCTCCCACAAAGTTAGTGCCAGGGTCTGACCAGAGTTTCCTGGGGTGTCCTCTCAGTGAAGTGAACCTTTGATAGGCTAGCAGGAATCCTTCAGATGACATGTCACTCACCACTTCAGTGTGTATTGCTCGGGAAGCCATGCAGCAGAAGACTATTCCCCATACTTTGAGTCTAGTTCTTTTCTTGACCTCATCTTTCACTTCATAAGGGCCGAACAGGTCCATGGTGGTGAATTCAAAAGGTGCAGCTGGGCCTGTTCGCTCTAGAGGCAGGTCAGCCATGATTTGTTGACACTGTTTTGCTTTGTTTTTCCTGCAGACCACACAGCTGTCAACCATTTTCTTGGCAAGTCTACGGCCTTTTATTACCCAGGCTTTCTTCCTCATCCGGAGAAGGGTTCCCGCCACTCCCTCGTGGTTTGCTTTGTGGGATTCTTGTGCCAGCAGTGTAGACACCCATGCTTCAAAGGGTAAAACTGGCACTGCTGTCTTATCTTCGTTGAATGTCTGAATTCTGCCTCCACAAACTAGCAGCCCAGAGTTCACATCTTTGTACTCTGTCAGTCTGCTTAGAGTTGTGTCTGAAAAATCTGTACCTTCTTGAGCTGCGAGGAAAAGGTATTTGAGTGCATCTTCATGTTCTTTGACAGTCAGCACAGGTTGCTTGGGTGATCTTACCTCCCTCTTTGCCTGTTTAGGGGCCCGGCCCTTCCTCTTCAGCCACTGCTTGGCTGCTAGACAAACCCAGGCAACGACTCTCACCAGTTTGGACAGGCTACTGAATCTTCTTACTTCCACAAGATCTTTAACCCAGCCAGTGGGCTTCCTTCTAAGAAGAGTTGGGTTTACCACAGGTATTCCCTCTTGAGTTTCACTCTTTGGACTTTCCTGAGTGCCTTGTAGGTCTTCTTTCTGCTGACTACTTCTTGCTTGAGCTCTTGTTAATGCACCTGAGAATGCCTTCCTCTGGAGCTTGTTTACACTCTCCCTGGCATGAGCTGCAACCTCTCCAGCTGATTTTATAGGCCACTCCTCCACTGGCCACTTTAGGAACTCTGGTCCATTTTGCCATGTGGAATTCTCCTTCAAATCTTCAGGAGCACCCCCTCTTGTTATGATATCAGCTATGTTTAGATCCCCACGGATCCACCACCAGTCTTGCACTTGTCCAGCCTTCTGGATTTCACCCACTCTATTTGCAAAGAAGGTTTTGTACCCATAACTGACTCTTTGAATGGCTCCCAAGACCGTTTGACTGTCAAGTAGATGGAACCATCTCTCGATCTTCATTCGAGCATGCTTTTCCACATACTTCCTGATCCTGGCTGCGAAGACAGCACCACAGATCTCAGCTTTTACAGCTTCTCCCTTCTGATCCAGGGGTGTCAGCTTGGCTTTTGATTCAACGAATCGAACTTTAGTCCCTTGACTTGTCTCCCATCTTAAGTACATCACAGCTCCATAGGTTTTGTCACTTCCATCAGAGAATGTGATGCCCCAAGGTTTCCCTTCCCAGCCAGCTGTTGTGAGGCTCCTGTAGAATTTCACCTCTCCAAGCTGCACATATTCTTCAAAAAGCTGGATGGATTCTTCTCTGAGGCTTTCTGAGAGAGGTTGGTCCCAGGTTTGTTGGGTTAGTTTCCCACCCCCTCCCTCTTGGAATGCTTTTCTAACAAGAATTGCCACCTTCTGTTTGGCAGGTGTAACTAAGCCAATTGGGTCGTACAGTCCAGCCACTTGGCTTAAGAGAGCCCTCCTAGTCAGTGGGTTAGGTGTCTCAGTTCTCACCTCCTCCTTGAGAAGATTTTTTCCAACTCTCATCTTCTTTTTCCTTTTGGAAAAGTTAACTGAGGTTAACATGTAGAGCATGTCTTCATCCATTTGGTAGCCGATACCCAAGGCTTTGTTGTCTTCGTCCCTCATTTGATTTGGAAGAATTAAGGTTTTACTTTGTGTCTTTGTTAGAACCTCCATCTCCATTCCTTGCCTCCCACTTTGCCCTGACCGGACCCATGGTTTGAGGAAGAACCCTCCAGCTTTCAAGATCTCCTCGACATTTGCTGTGATCTTGTCAAGTTTATTCAGGTCATTTTGGGAGGTTAAGAGGTCATCCACATAACTGTCCTCTTCAATGACTCTGCGCTCATCCTCCAAGTGAAGAAAGTTGGGCAGGCGTGCTGTTTCCCTCATAGCCAACTGATCCATGATTTTGTTGGTGAGTTTTATGGCTGCGCCTCGCTCGACCATTTCATGGATCTGGGTAGCATATGCGACTTTCCAGTCTGGCTCTCTGCTTAGTTGCTTTTCCATCCTTAAGAAACAAGCCTGGACTGCACTTTTGTTGTTCGGGAGAGAGGCTGGATCTACCGTCCAAGGGTACTTTGCATCCCAATGTGGAGCCGGTGTGTGAGCATCCCCCTTCTTGTAGGTGAGGCCTTCTTTAATGATCTCCAGTTCCCTTTCCTCTGCCAGGGTCATTTCCTTTCCTCCTGGTGGACAGTTTCCACATCGGCATCCTCCACATCTTGGCTCACATGCAGCTCCGATGCTGTCCCAGTGCCACCACTCAAGGAACTCACGGTTACTGGCAGCTGTACATTTGGTCTGAGTCACAGCCTCCTGCTGTAGCTGGGCTGTGTCAGTTGTTGGACTTGTGATTTCTTGATATTTGACAGCTGCTGTCCTCATGGAGCGAGCGAAGTGTGTTTTGGACTCATATGCTGCAACCTCCACTTCTTCAAATAAGTCGGGATGTGCTCCACCCACTGTTTTCCCCAATGGACCCTCCCACAAGACGAGGTCTCCGATGATTTTTACCCTCTGGGGAGCGAGTCTTCCCTCTCGGTGGCTAATGAGAAGTTCAACCTCTTCTGGCCTTTCCAATTCTGTAAGTTTGACTTCTGGGAAGAATCTTTTCAACTTCTCAGGTTCAATTACTTTATGCACTCTGGCGATTTCATCCAAGCCGTAGCAGACCATTTCATGAGCTCTCTCTGTCCCTTTAGGTGTCTTGACTCTGACTTTGAGGAGATACCTTTGTGTGTTCACCTCCATGGTCATACCACCAACCCCATGCACAACTAAAGTTATCTTCTCATGTCTTAACCTCAGTCTTTCAGCAGCCTTATGGGTAATGTAGTTTGTGTCTGAAGCAAGGTCAATTAAAGTCCCAATCTTCTGCCCTGCGTTTGCCGTGACTTGCATCAACATCATGATGACAGGAAGTTCAGAGAGCCCATTTCTCTGCGGTAGCTCAGACTGGCCTGAAGCATCGAGTGTCACTGCGGTTTTGTTGGTGTTGGTGAAAGCCTTTCTGCATCGATCTGCCATTTCCTGGGAAAGTTCAGACAAGATCTCCTCTTGTTCCTCCGTTAGCTTGCTTTCACCCTTGCCGTCTTTTCCACTCTTTCTCTCTTCCCCTCTTTTGACTTCTCCTTTTGGGCAGAGGAAAAAATGGTGGTCTGGGGCACCACCTTCCCTTTTACAGTCTTTGTTTCTGCATAGGAAAGTGTCTCTGCAGTATCCATCTTCATCATGGCATCCGATACATTTTCTGCATGCTCCCAGCTTTCTCAATACAGTTTTCTTTTCAGGTAGCTTAAGTCTTTTGAACTTTCTACAGAAGAAGATTTTGTTGTTGTGCCCACTATCACCACATACACCACATACCTCATCAAGCTCTTCTTTCTTTGTGGTTTTTGTTGAGGCAATCTTTCTGTCATACTTCTTGTCCAAACGATCTGATTTTTCCACCTTCTCCACAGTTCTGAGCTGTTCGAGTCTCTCTAGTATTTCTTCTTGACTTTTCAGGAACTTCAAGAGCATGACAAAGTGGTTGTCTGATGTGACATTGTTTCTGGGTTCAACCATAAACATCACCCAGTCTCTTTTAATGAAGTCAGGCAACTTGCTTTCAAAGGATCTAATTACCAGTGGGTTATTTATGGCTCCAGAGTTTCCTAACTCTGTGAGATCTGCTAGAGCCTTCTCCACTGACTGTATGAGATCAATGACCTTTCTTGGTTGGTTCCCTTTCACATGTGGCATCTTCTCCAGCTCTTCCAGGATTTCCACTATGATGGTTGACTTGTTGCCATACCTGTTCTCCAGGACTCTGAACATGTCATCGGCAGTGGTGTAGGTTGAAAGTCTGAGGTCTTTTGAGATTTTGTCATCCACACTCTCCAGGAGTTGAATTTTCTTAACTTCAGTTGATCCGGATGGCTCTCCCTGCTTTTGCAGCCTTTCCCAGTCTTTCCTCCATCTGTGATATTCTCTCTTGCTTCCATTGAAGATAGGTAGAGAGATTGGCTTGATTCTCACTATTGGTGTGGATGTTGCCGGTTGGGGTAGTAGTTTCCCTCCTGTGCCTTGCTCATTGATCGTCCGTGCAGTGGCAAATTCAGGTCTCCTTAACTCAAGCCTGTAGTAGAATGCTCTTACGTCCTTGACTCTTCCATCTAATTCGTCCTTTAATTCTACAGGGATCCATCGCTCCCATGTTGACATTGCTGAGATGGCCTCTTTTATTCTCTTGTCCAAGAGAGCGAGGTGCACTTCATAGCCCTCCAAATTGGCACTTTCCACAGGTACATCAGCCGCTTTATCATCGGCTTTTTCTGCTTCCAGGATTGCCACAAGAAGTTCACTCCTTCCATACCTCGACCACAGGTTTGTTTGAACAATGTATCTTATCTCCGCCAACTTTGTTTCACCTTCATTTACAGATCTATCAATGTCAGCCTCTTGCTGTTCATTAAGACCTGGTTCCTTATCCTCAGTCATGTCAGCCTCCAGTCCAATCCTGAAGTCATCGTTGGCATCGAGCATCTTTCTGAAACAATCTGAAAGCTTAGCGAATTCCTCCTTTAACTCCACTTGAAGCATGCTGCTTGCTCCTCTTGAAATGAAGTTGGCTTTTCTGGTGAAGCTGCTTTTTGCAGTGGTCCTCTCCTTTTTGAGCTGCTGGACCGACTTCCCCAGGACATCTTCCGCCATCTTGACTTCCTCTGCGTCAACAGCTTATTTCTGGATCTGAAGCCGTTTATCCTCAGGGCCAGGCCGCTCCGCGTGGTTTACAACTGTCAAGTCCTCCTCTTGTTCACCATCCAAAGGACACAGGGACAACTCAAATTTCTGACTCAATCTTTTTTATTTTTAGTTTGCTTTCAGTTGATTGGTCTGTCCAGTAAATTAGCCAGTAAATTAGCCAGTAAATTAGCCAGTAAATTAGGTTGTAAACCTTTAAAGACAGAATAAAAAGTTACCATTTTAATGAACTTAAATTAGTTTAAACATTTAAATAAACATTCTAAATAACTTAAGTGAATTAACCATTTACCATTGGCGTCTTTGGACTGAACCTGTGAGTGAACTTGGAGTCTTCTCTCTGAAGTTTGTTCTTCTGAATGATTGAGTCCCTCCATGCCTTCACAGGTGCTCCAAATCAGTGAAAATGACTGATCAGGTGACAAGCAGCCGGTTTGCTGCTGCTGGTTCACTCTGGGAAGTGTAGTTCTTTGACTCACTCCTGAGATTCAGCTCAACAGTGTTCATGCCACATTAAAAGGCAGGCTAATACATTTGTATAATTAAATTACATGTTGTTACTATAAAACCCACAACAGAACCACTAAAGCAGTCATTTGGACTGCTCAATTAAAACAATTTATTACTCTGCCATTTTGGAAGTAATGTCCTTGACTTTTCGTAAATAAGTCTATAATACACACTGTTGTTGTTAGAATCTTAGTATCAAAAATAGAACTGGTGTTATAGACAGTTTTACAGTGTGGGAAAAAAGTATTTGATCCCCTGCTGATTTTGTACGTTTGCCCACTGACGAAGAAATGATCAGTCTATAATTTTAATGGTAGGTTTATTTGAACAGTGAGAGACAAAATAACAACAAAAAAATCCAGAAAAACGCATGTCAAAAATGTTATAAATTGATTTGCATTTTAATGAGGGAAATAAGTATTTGACCCATTCTCAATCAGAAAGATTTCTGGCTCCCAGGTGTCTTTTATACAGGTAACGAGCTGGCTGAGATTAGGAGCACACTCTTAAAGGGAGTGCTCCTAATCTCAGCTTGTTACCTGTATAAAAGACACCTGTCCACAAAAGCAATCAATCAATCAGATTCCAAACTCTCCACCATGGCCAAGACCAAAGAGCTCTCCAAGGTTGTCAGGGACAAGATTGTAGACCTACACAAGGCTGGAATGGGCTACAAGACCATCGCCAAGCAGCTTGGTGAGAAGGTGACAACAATTGGTGTGATTATTCGCAAATGGAAGAAACACAAAATAACTGTCAATCTCCCTCGGCCTGGGGCTCCATGCAAGATCTCACCTCGTGGAGTTGCAATGATCATGAGAACGGTGAGGAATCAGCCCAGAACTACACGGGAGGATCTTGTCAATGATCTCAAGGCAGCTGGGACCATAGTCACCAAGAAAACAATAGGTAACACACTATGCCGTGAAGGACTGAAAATCTGCAGCGCCCGCAAGGTCCCCCTGCTCAAGAAAGCACATATACAGGCCCGTCTGAAGTTTGCCAATGAACATCTGAATGATTCAGAGGAGAACTGGGTGAAAGTGTTGTGGTCAGATGAGACCAAAATTGAGCTCTTTGGCATCAACTCAACTCGCCGTGTTTGGAGGAGGAGGAATGCTGCCTATGACCCCAAGAACACCATCCCCACCGTCAAACATGGAGGTGGAAACATTATGCTTTGGGGGTGTTTTTCTGCTAAGGGGACAGGACAACTTCACCACATCAAAGGGACGATGGACGGGGCCATGTACCGTCAAATCTTGGGTGAGAACCTCCTTCCCTCAGCCAGGGCATTGAAAATGGGTCGTGGATGGGTATTTCAGCATGACAATGACCCAAAACACACGGCCAAGGCAACAAAGGAGTGGCTCAATAAGAAGCACATTAAGGTCCTGGAGTGGCCTAGCCAGTCTCCAGACCTTAATCCCATAGAAAATCTGTGGAGGGAGCTGAAGGTTTGAGTTGCCAAACGTCAGCCTCAAAACCTTAATGACTTGGAGAAGATCTGCAAAGAGGAGTGGGACAAAATCCCTGCTGAGATGTGTGTAAACCTGGTGGCCAACTACAAGAAACGTCTGACCTCTGTGATTGCCAACAAGGGTTTTGCCACCAAGTACTAAGTCATGTTTTGCAGAGGGGTCAAATACTTATTTCCCTCATTAAAATGCAAATCAATTTATAACATTTTTGACATGCGTTTTGCTGGATTTTTTGTTGTTGTTGTTATTCTGTCTCTCACTGTTCAGATAAACCTACCATTAAAATTATAGACGGATCATATCTTTGTCAGTGGGCAAACGTACAAAATCAGCAGGGGATCAAATCCTTAATTCCCTCACTGTAGGTGGGCATGTCATTTTTTATATGGTTTTCCCCGTTGCCCCTCTCGACAGTAGGACCTGCTCCCCTCCTTCTCGCGATAGTTGAAGGTGCTGTGCCCAAATCACCCCGATAATTGCCTCGAAAGTTAACCTAAACTATACCGAAACTAATTTCACACATATAATAACAGATGAAACAACTGAAGTAGGCTAAAGTATGATGGGGGAGCATGGATGAGTTGATGAGCTAGGGGAAGCAACGATGCATAATTATGTAATCACTTATTGTGAATGAAGAACATGGCGGTCATTATATTGTATTGATCTATTCTAATTATAATCTCAAAATGGTTTGTACTCTATCAGTCTACTCTGGCCTACTTGGAGTACACATTGAGAGCTTGCGTAATTTACAATGGCAAGAAGACCAAGACGAATGGATTCACTCGTTAGCGTTGCTACAAAATCTGAATGAAAATGACTCCGATGGTGGGGAAGAAATGAATCATGATGACATCTCTGATGAGTATTCTTCTGATTCTGAGCCTCAATCTGAATTTACACCTGCGAGGCCTAAGTGCACTGTGCGCATGTAGCAGGTCCCGGCGCCGCCACCAAATGAAACGGTGGGAGAGGAGAGAGGACTCCACCATTTAGAATAAAACAAGCCGGTGAGAATTCTACAGGCTATTATCAGCATAAAATGTAATCACTAAGGGAGCAGGCCCTACATCTCAAGCAATAAATAAAATCAGGAATGCACTCAACAGCTTTCGTTGTTTAGGCTATGTGACATGGACATGTACCAACTGATAATTGACATTTTGACTGCTGCCATATCAACACTTATATTCATAATGCCATTGTTGCTTTTGTGATGATTTTCACTATTATCAAGCAGACTTGGCGCTTGTAATGATGTTTAGGCTACTGATGTTTTAGTCATTTGACCATGCATCTTGCTGTCTTGGTGGTTGGGGTATTTATTTTTATTTTGTCGTTATAAAAAGAAGCTTATACTGGGTTCCAACATCAATGCTTTCTGTTTCATAGTTATAACAAAGGCACTCCACAAATACAATTTACTGAAACGTGCCCCCCTATGGAAATCAAATGCCTGTCCAACGGATTCGTTCTGGAGCCTGCCCTACATAGACTGCATACATAAATGGGTATAGGCTACTCCTCTTTTTTAAATGACTCATTCCATTTCCTCTGTGTACAAAAATATTAAACTAAATGGCAGGTTGATGGGGTCAAGACGACTCTATAATGGTCCTACTATTGTCTTATTCACCAAATGTTTCCATTTCCTGCTCAAGATCATTTCAGACATGTTTTGTTCAGACTATTTAGGCCCCACTTCTACATTTGTAATTTGATCATTAGTATGCACCCTCACTAGTATGCACCCTCATTAGTATGCACTAGCACTGGAAGTAGATCTGTTTGTGCTTTAGCCAACTCCTCTGTCATGTTTGTTGGCAGAGGACTTGGCTGGAGCACAAACAGATGAGACTACTGTACCAGGCTGAATCATCCACCAAACACAGGGGGACAGATGTGAGTCCATAGGCATAGACTGATGTAGTGTACCTGCTGGGACATGTCCATGAAGTCGGTGCTGGTGACCTCTGACCCATTGGTGTGTGTCTCCATCTTGACGTCGGCCTTCCTCAGCATCTGGGCAGCGCTAACAGCACTGGGGTCTTTCCTGGCTACCGTGGGCTGCAGCAGGGCGAGACAGACAGGTACAGTGAGACTACATAGATGGAACATAGACATACTATTGTTCTCTAACTTCATCAATATTCCCTGACAGTAAACAAACTGTCAACAAATGGCCTGAAATTGACCCCCACAGTGTGTCGTTTTTATAGGTTTCTATAATGGGAAGCATTTTGGGTTGCTGAATGTCTTTTGAGACACATGGAAATCCATCATATTTTAATCTAATTTACATGGTCAAAACAGATGTCTGAGTACGGTATATTCTGTCAAATACATGCTGGCTTCGACATGGTACTGAACATGCTTATCCTTAGGTCAACTACAATACATTTCTTATTCAAAGATTACAATACTTTTCAAAATGACAATGAAACAATACAAGTATGCCCATACTACAGTATCAATTGGTGATTGTATATAACTTATTTCAGACCAAACATTTAGTAAAGAAAGCATGATTTACAATAGAAGGGAAAATACAAGGAAACGTACACACTGCACAATAATGTAAAACTAAAAACAGCAGAAGCAAATGGATAAACCATAGGAAAATGAATAAACAAAATCTAAAGATGAAGCAAAAATATATTACCAATAATTTTATAACATGTAAACCTAAAAGTTAAAACATTGACAAAAAATTACCCAAATGGTAACTGAAAACGGTCCAACAGAAAAGGTGACGGGTGATTTAATTTATAAGGGCAGGCGTCCCTAGCAGGGCAGTTCCGGCCTTTAGAAGCAGGGAGTTGCAATGATAAGGGATGGGGTACAGTATGTCTGTGTCTACCTCATGGTGAACACCTTCCTCATGGTGCACAGGAGGCATCTCCTCTACAGGGGACATGTCATGGGAGACCATGAGACGGGCTGAATAGAACCTGGAGGTCTCCTCAAAGTCGTCCCGGCCCACTTCGGGCAGCCGCTTCCCCAGCTCCCCCAGCTTAGACATGCTCTTGGAGAACTCCTCCACGCCCATGTGGAGGTCCATGATGACGGTGAAGTCCACCTCAGCCTCCAGGCTGGACGTGGAGCTGACCGTCATGCTGGAGCACTTCCTCTCGATGCCCAGGTGGGTCTCTTTCATGCAGACCACCATGTCACGCTCGTGGTCCTCCTCTGAGGCGGAGCCCGGCAGAGGCCTCCTCTCCCAGGGTTCCCTCTGGGTGAGAGAGGGGATTACACAAAGATGGCCATCACAACACAGGGCCAGTCTGGCGTCTGCTCAGGGCAGGGAGTGACCATGAAAGGGGTGATGATGATGATGATGATGATGACAGGAGGTTAAATTATCCTCTAGAAGGGAATATGTCTCCTGGGGGTGTGTAGAAGTATTCATGTAGGATCTTTGCTCAAGACCATTATACAGTACATGTTACACATGCATACATGATCCTAAAGACTTTATCTTCTCCAAGCATGCAATTTGTTACACATAGTATTGGCCTATATGGAGAAGAGAGAAGATGAATGGAGAAGCCTTACAAACAGGAATGAGGTTAAAACGCATGTGGCATAGTCACGGTTCAGCCTCTGTCATATGGGCAGCATGCATAAAGTTACCCATTGATGACGGTGAGGGAGATTGGGATGGATGAGGGAGTGAGGGACTGATCTATCACAAGAAAGAGTGCAAAAATGGGAACATGGGGAGGCATGTGGTTAAATTCATAATGTAAAGTGACCTTAGCATCATCTAATGTATCTTCATAGATGGCAGGAGTGAAGAGCGGCTCCTGCAGAGGGAGAGCAGAGGAAGAGAGAGAGCAGAGGAAGAGAGAGAGAGCAGAGAAAGAGAGAGAGCAGAGGAAGAGAGAGAGCAGAGGAAGAGAGAGCAGAGGAAGAGATAGCAGAGGAAGAGGGAGAGCAGAGGAAGAGGAAGAGGGAGAGGGAGAGCAGAGGAAGAGAGAGCAGAGGAAGAGGGAGAGCAGAGGAAGAGAGAGAGCAGAGGAAGAGAGAGAGCAGAAGAAGAGAGAGAGCAGAGGAAGAGAGAGAGCAGAGGAAGAGGGAGAGCAGAGAAAGAGGGAGAGCAGAGAAAGAGAGAGGGCAGAGGAAGAGGAGAGCAGAGGAAGAGAGAGAGCAGAGGAAGAGAGAGAGCAGAGAAAGAGGAGAGCAGAGGAAGAGAGAGAGCAGAGAAAGAGGAGAGCAGAGGAAGAGAGAGAGCAGAGGAAGAGAGAGAGCAGAGAAAGAGGAGAGCAGAGGAAGAGGGCGAGCAGCCAGAGGTTAGTCCAAGCTGGAGAGACAGACTACTACGCTCTTAGAAAAAAGGGTTCCAAAAGTGCTGTCCCCATAGGAGAACCCTTTTTGGTTCCAAGTAGAACCACTTTGGGTCCATGTAAAACCCTGTGTGGAAAGGGTTCAACATGGAACCCAAAAGGGTTCTGCTTGGAACCAAAAAGGGTTCTTCAAAGGGTTATCCTATGGGGACAGCCGAAGAACCCTTTCAAGTTCTATATAGCGCCTTTATTTCTAAGAGTGTAGACATCAGTAGAGAGACTTGGTCTCTACTAACAGAGCATCAGAACAACAGAACAGCACGGTTCTAACATAGAAGGGAAGTTCCCCCCGTTCCATCTATTCATGAGTACAGAAAACAAGTAAGCTTACTACCAGTTTGGACAAGATAAATTAACCCAAGGGTTGGGCTCAATTCGAATTGAAGGCAGTCAATTCAGGAAGTGATTTGAATTCAAAATTCAGACATGTAAAACCTTTTGAAATAAATAGCTTCTACTTTTCAGTTTATTGAGACATTTATTTTTATTTTTATGATTGAATTGTAATTTTAGTTTACTTCCTGATTTCACTGCCTTCTATTATAATTGAGGCCAACCCTGATGAACCCACCAGGTAAAGCCAGTTGTCCTGGTTTGAATTAGTATAAACTAGAGTGTCATACAAAAGTATAATTATGGACAGCTTGTAAGATATGGTAGTCTAGAACAGCCATAGCAGCATTGCAACAGCCAATCATTGGCCAAGGACAGAATCAGAGAATGCTGCAAACCACGCAGACTGAATTTTTTTATGAGGCTCAAATGTTCAAATGGCCAAAGATTCTGTTCTTGCACACCCAGTATATAGAATGGCTGGTGCTCTCACATGCTGTTTTTCACACCTCTTTCCATGCCTGGTCGTGCCAATGTGTCCATGACCTAGACTCAGATGAAAGACTGAAAATGATTTAAGCTGTCAGGTCCCAGGCCTAATTTTAAATTATTTTCATTCCACTGCCAAATACGTGCAAGCTCCTAATGACACAAACTGTAAAATGTATGTGGCAACATCTTACTGAGAGCTAGTCTGTCTGTGTAGGTACAGCAGCTTGGGCATTGCTACCAGACAGCTTGTTTCCTGCCTCTTTCTTCACAGTCTGGGTGGGTTCTTTGCTTTACAAGAAAGCGTTATAGCATCCAACGTGTGATCCTTGTAAAGAATTTAATTTGGTTTATAAATTATCATCACCCAATAAGGTACCGTAAGCCACATTTAGCTCAATGCTCATGTCATTCATTGTCATGTTAATGAAGTTGATCATTTGAAATCACAAACTATTTTCTCATCTACACGACATTATGCAAACTACTGAGTTGGTATCATACGTGACTTTCTATAACAAGTATCCATGAGGTCAGGAGATTAATTGCCGGCATTTGACTGATGAGCATATCTGTAGCATATAGTGCCTTTATGGGTGATAACGACACGTTTCTCTCATTTCCTCACACAGTTCCTGTCACAGTCAATTGAACTGTAAAACATGTATGAAACCATGTCTGAAGTCCATGCCTTCCTCCACATGTCAGCTTGGAAACAGCATGGAAGAGAAGTGCAAAAAAACTCAGAGCCATGGCAATATGCACGAACCTTTGTTTCCTTGCAACCCTCTGCAAAAGAGGAGACTTGCTACAAGGTTAGTTGGAAGGAAAATCAAGGTTCAAATGTGAAGAGAGGGGGGATAGAAGCCATGAGCCAAAGCATGAAAAGTTGTTTTTGTCTTTTTGACAATCTCTACCACAGCCCTGTAGTGATTCCTACAGATTTGCAAGCAGTTGTGTTTCAAGTTTGCTGTGAAGTGTGAGAATAAGGGTGGAGGGAGGCAGAGAGGCAGAGAGGAGGAGGGGGTCTAAATGGAGAGGCCGAAAGGGAGAAGGTCCAAACTCATAGCAGACAAAATGCATTGTTGGCTGCATCAGCCAATGAGACAAAGCCAAAACAAGTGTGTCAAAACTAAAATTCCACCCCCTTCTTCATATACAGGCACGTATAAGTTACATGTATGTATATTCAAGTCACTGAAAACAGGAAAATAAGAAAATGGGAGTGTGCGACTCTGTCTGAAGCTCATGCGATGCTTTTTGTTTCCAAATGATTGAAAAGCAGATGCCAAGCAGAGTTACCGAATGTCTCTTCTTGGTTGCGTCCAGGCCAGGCTCCCTGCTAACATTGCGGTTGATATTCCGGAGTATGAGTCCAGACTCTCTGGCCTTCTGTGTTTTCACTGGAGGGGCAGGAGGAGCTGTCCTGGGGAGCGCTGAGGCTGGAGCTGTAGCTGAGGCCTTAAAGCTGAGCAACTGATGACTCTCTATGGCTTCTCTAGCAGCCTGAAAGGGATCATCACAGGAAGCGCTGCTCTGTTGCTGAACCAGCTCTTCAGTTTTAGCCTCGACTCTTACCAAGCCTTCCAGACCCCAGAAGCTGCCCTGTTCCTGTGGGGCGTCTCTGTGTGTCATAGTCGGGGAGTGCGTCCGTCTTGCTGGACTAGCGTTGGTTGAGATGAATGACGTCTGAAAGTGATCGTCACGGGCAGCGCTGCTCTGTTGCTGAACCAGCTCTTCAGTTTTAGACTCGACTCTTGCCAAGCCTTCCAGACCCCAGAAGCTGCCCTGTTCCTGTGGGGCGTCTCTGTGTGTAATGGTCTGGGAATGGGTCCGTCTTGCTGGACTAGCGTTGGTTGAGATGAATGACGTAGGCAGGGTGGATGTTTGATAGAAGGTGGACTCGTTGTTCCAGTTGATGTCTGAAGGTCCCTCTGATGAACCTCCTGACCATCTGTACTCTCTTCTAAAAACTCCACTCAGCTCAGACTCAGTGTCCTGACTCCCTCTGTCCTGCTCATCTTTGCATACTAAGCTCTTTGACCTTTCAGGTTTGAGCGGAACGATCCTAGTGATTTCTGACTGACTGCTGCCTGATAGTCTCTCTAAAGACCTTCTCTGACCCCTGACCTCTGACATGAGACCTTCCACTTCCTCCCCCCCAGAGTTACTGGCTTTTCTCTCGTGTGTCTTGACCTCCCTCAGCTTGACCTCTTCTATGTGTTCTCTATTGTCAGTCATGCATCTCTCTCTGAGATGAAACCCTTTAACCGGTTCTCTAACCTGTTCTGCTAAACTATCACATTCTGTTTTCCCAGGACCATTGACAGAGCCTAGCCCTTTGCCTGCTTGCTGGACCTCAGTGATGAAGCTCTTAACCTGGTCCCTTCCATCACACCCTGCAGGATCATCCACAGCACTTCCCTGAGTTGCCTTGTCTTCTCCTACTGATGTACTGTGGTCCTTCTTGTTATCTTCATACTCAAACACCACTGTCTCCTTCCATTTAGCCTCTGGTGATCTCTCCTCATCTTTCATCAGTGGACTAGTCACCCAACACTGGTCGTCTGGCTCCTCTCTGGAAACACTGTCTTCAGGGTGATCTATTTGTCCCGCCTTTGTCTTCTCTGTTGGACTATCCTCCCAGTCTGATCCCCCGTTGTCTTCTTCGCCATTTGAGACTTCACCCTCTTTCTCATAGATTAATTCTGTTGACATTCCCAGGTTTAAACTATTAGGTCTCTTATTTTTTCTGTGTCTGTTGGGTTGATGATCCTTCTTAGAGTCTCGGAATGGGACTGGGATTAAGACTGGGTCTGGGACTGAGACTGGGACTGGGAATATGTCATTCCTTGCACCAGAGTGTTCTGCTGGAGGTACTTTCCACTGTGAATCATCTTCAGAAGATTCTGTGGTTTCAGCTAATTCCACCACAAACCGGCTGTTGCTAGTCAGCCGCGGTTCAGAACATTCATCCTGGGATTCCCTTGTGGCTTTGGGCGATGGAAAGTTATCAATATCTGTTCTCATTTCTTGCCCATCCTCCCCTCTAACCTCAATATGAATCATCTTGGCTACGTCTATGTCTTTTTCCAGTTCTTTCTTTCTTTCCCAAGAGGAATTAGGGACTAATGGGGGAGGTGAGGTGGAAGCCTTGTTCTGTTCCTCTGCCTTCCAGTCATTGTCCTGTTGATAAGTGTCTTGTTTCTCAATCAATACCCACTCCTCAGAGCCCTACATGTTGATATAGATTAAACACAGTTAGAGGCGCCAACTGAATTGTAACATAATGTAGGTTAACAGCTACAGTACAGTAATGTGTTGTTATAGTACAAATAGAACCTCTACAATCCTCTCAATCTACAGTATCTCACAAAAGTGAGTACACCCCTCACATTTTTGTAAATATTTGAGTATATCTTTTCATGTGACAACACTGAAGAAATGACACTTTGCTACAATGTAAAGTAGTGAGTGTACAGCTTGTATAACAGTGTACATTTGCTGTCCCCTCAAAATAACTCAACACACAGCCATTAATGTCTAAACCGCTGGCAACAAAAGTGAGTACACCCCTAAGTGAAAATGTCCAAATTGGGCCCAAAGTGTCAATATTTTGTGTGGCCACCATCATTTTCCAGCACTGCCTTAACCCTCTTGGGCATGAAGTTCACCAGAGCTTCATAGGTTGCCACTGGAGTCTTCTTCCACTCCTCCATGACAACATCATGGAGCTGGTGGATGTTAGAGACCTTGCACTCCTCAACCTTCCGTTTGAGGATGCCCCACAGATGCTCAGTAGGGTTTTGGTCTGGAGACATGCTTGGCCAGTCCATCACCTTTACCCGCAGCTTCTTTAGCAAGGCAGTGGTCGTCTTGGAGGTGTGTTTGGGGTAGTTATCATGTTGGAATACTGCCCTGCGGCCCAGTCTCCGAAGGGAGGGGATCATGCTCTGCTTCAGTATGTCACAGTACATGTTGGCATTCATGGTTCCCTCAATGAACTGTAGCTCCCCAGTGCCGGCAGCACTCATGCAGCCCCAGACCATGACACTCCCACCACCATGCTTGACTGTAGGCAAGACACACTTGTCTTTGTACTCCTCACCTGTTTGCCGCCACACACGCTTGACACCATCTGAACCAAATAAGTTTATCTTGGTCTCATCAGACCACAGGACATGGTTCCAGTAATCCATGTCCTTAGTCTGCTTGTCTTCAGCAAACTGTTTGCGGGCTTTCTTGTGCATCATCTTTAGAAGAGGCTTCCTTCTGGGACGACAGCCATGCAGACCAATTTGATGCAGTGTGAGGCGTATGGTCTGAGCACTGACAGGCTGACCCCCACCCCTTCAACCTCTGCAGCAATGCTGGCAGCACTCATACGTCTATTTCCCAAAGACAACCTCTGGATATGACGCTGAGTACGTGCACTCAACTTATTTGGTCGACCATGGCGAGGCCTGTTCTGAGTGGAACCTGTCCTGTTAAACCGCTGTATGGTCTTGGCCACCGTGCTGCAGCTCAGTTTCAGGGTCTTGGCAATCTTCTTATAGCCCAGGCCATCTTTATGTAGAGCAACAATTCTTTTTTTCAGATCCTCAGAGAGTTCTTTGCCATGAGGTGCCATGTTGAACTTCCAGTGACCAGTATGAGGGAGTGTGAGAGCGATGACACCAAATTTAACACACCTGCTCCCCATTCACACCTGAGACCTTGTAACACTAACGAGTCACATGACACCGGGGAGGGAAAATGGCTAATTGGGCCCAATTTGGACATTTTCACTTAGGGGTGTACTCACTTTTGTTGCCAGCGGTTTATAATAATAATAATAATAATAATATGCCAATTAGCAGATGCTTTTATCCAAAGCGACTTACAGTCATGTGTGCATACATTTTTACGTATGGGTGGTCCCGGGGATCAAACCCACTACCCTGGCGTTACAAGCGCCATGCTCTACCAATTGAGCTACAGAGGACCACGTTTAGACATTAATGGCTGTGTGTTGAGTTATTTTGAGGGGACAGCAAATTTACATTTACATTTACATTTTAGTCATTTAGCAGACGCTCTTATCCAGAGCGATTTACAGTTAGTGAGTGCATACATTTATTTTAATTTTTTTTCATACTGGCCCCCCGTGGGAAACAAACCCACAACCCTGGCGTTGCAAGCGCCATGCTCTACCAACTGAGCTACACGGGGCCCTGTTATGTAGTGAGTGTACAAGCTGTACACTCACTACTTTCCATTGTAGCAAAGTGTCATTTCTTCAGTGTTGTCACATGAAAAGATATACTCAAATGTTGACAAAAATGTGAGGGGTGTACTCACTTTTGTGAGATACTGTATGTAGATGGTAAGTGCATGCTTATAGACTGTAATTGATTTCCACCCCAATTGCTGCAATCATACATAGAAATGTATACATTTGCATCCAAATGTAGACCTACAGTGGGGAGAACAAGTATTTGATACACTGCCGATTTTGCAGGTTTTCCTACTTACAAAGCATGTAGAGGTCTGTAATTTTTTATCATAGGTACACTTCAACTGTGAGAGACGGAATCTTATAAAATCACATTGTATGATTTTTAAGTAATAAATTTGCATTTTATTGCATGACATAAGTATTTGATACATCAGAAAAGCAGAACTTAATATTTGGTACAGAAACCTTTGTTTGCAATTACAGAGATCATACGTTTCCTGTAGGTCTTGACCAGGTTTGCACACACTGCAGCAGGGATTTTGGCCCACTCCTCCATACAGACCTTCTCCAGATCCTTCAGGTTTCGGGGCTGTCGCTGGGCAATAACGGACTTTCAGCTCCCTCCAAAGATTTTCTATTGGGTTCAGGTCTGGAGACTGGCTAGGCCACTCCAAGACCTTGAGATGCTTCTTATGGAGCCACTCCTTAGTTGCCCTGACTGTGTGTTTCGGGTCGTTGTCATGCTGGAAGACCCAGCCACGACCCATCTTCAATGCTCTTACTGAGGGAAGGAGGTTGTTGGCCAAGATCTCACGATACATGGCCCCATCCATCCTCCCCTCAATACGGTGCAGTTGTCCTGTCCCCTTTACAGAAAAGCATCCCCAAAGAATGATGTTTCCACCTCCATGCTTCACGGTTGGGATGGTGTTCTTGGGGTTGTACTCATCCTCATCAGACCACATGACCTTCTCCCATTCCTCCTCTGGATCATCCAGATGGTCATTGGCAAACTTCAGACGGACCTGGACATGCGCTGGCTTGAGCAGGGGGACCTTGCGTGCGCTGCAGGATTTTAATCCATGACGGCGTAGTGTGTTACTAATGGTTTTCTTTGAGACTGTCGTCCCAGCTCTCTTCAGGTCATTGACCAGGTCCTGCCGTGTAGTTCTGGGCTGATCCCTCACCTTCCTCATGATCATTGATGCCCCACGAGGTGAGATTTTGCATGGAGCCCCAGACCGAGGGTGATTGACCGTCATCTTGAACTTCTTCCATTTTCTAATAATTGCGCCAACAGTTGTTGCCTTCTCACCAAGCTACTTGCCTATTGTCCTGTAGCCCATCCAAGCCTTGTGCAGGTCTACAATTTCATCCCTGATGTCCTTACACAGCTCTCTGGTCTTGGCCATTGTGGAGAGCTTGGAGTCTGTTTGATTGAGTGTGTGGACAGGTGTCTTTTATACAGGTAACGAGTTCAAACAGGTGCAGTTAATACAGGTAATGAGTGGAGAACAGGAGGGCTTCTTAAAGAAAAACTAACAGGTCTGTGAGAGCCGGAATTCTTACTGATTGGTAGGTGATCAAATACTTATGTCATGCAATAAAATGCAAATTAATTACTTAAAATTCATACAATGTGATTTTCTGGATTTTTGTTTTAGATTCCGTCTCTCACAGTTGAAGTGTACCTATGATAAAAATTACAGACCTCTACATGCTTTGTAAGTAGGAAAACCTGCAAAATTGGCAGTGTATCTAATACTTGTTCTCCCCACTGTATATGTTGGTTATTGCATTTCTTAAAATTTTCTCAGACACAATGACTGCAGCAGATCAGATAAAACAAGATGTAAGAGATATCAGCTGTAGCTGAGTGTGCAGTATGTATATAAAATGGTATGGGCCACAGTTTCACTACAGATAAATGGTAAACTACAGTACAGTCAGTTATAAGGCAGACATTAGAAGAGAGAGGAGGAGGAAGTGAAGGGAAACCTCTGGGGAAGTCACCACAGTCTTCTGGACGAAGCCCTCTACAGAGAAGCTGTTTACTAGTTCCTTGCCCACCACCTGATGGGGGACCGAGCATTTCCCACCAGGAGAGGGGTGGAGGGGGAAGAGAGAGGGAGGAGAACAGCTATTAGAGGAGCCCTAACTCTGTCACTCTTGTGACAAGGAGAGAGACCAACTGTAGGGCTCTTTGTCACAGCATACTATTTAAATTTAAGTAATTTCATGCAAGAGGGGAAAATGGTTAAAGGAAAGAGACTGGTAGAAAGGGGGAAGAAATGTTGATTCAATGGGCTAGGGAGACAAGGGACTTTATAAACATACTGTACGTCTCTCCTGAATTGAAGTCTGAGCTGAAATCTATGAGCCAATCAAGATGAAATCTTGAATCAAATAATGAGATTATTGCAAATGAGCAACATGGGCCTAGTTAGCTTCCACCTGCATACTGCGGCTGCCAAATCTGCATAAGCAAATGAGGAGGTATTTGCAATGCAAAAATAACATTTGCAACTACATCAAAGGCTTTATGATTTCCTCTGAATCTTTCTGAGAAGTGGGAATCCTCCAAGATAGAGATTTCTCAGGCCACACTTTGTCATTATTCATTCAGGACTTTAGCATCTCTCCCTCAGATCTATGTAGGTACATGACAGATCAACTTGTCATGCCTTTTAGGATGTCTGATGATATTCTCCACGGCTATAATCCGATTGTTCTCAGGCAGCAGATGAGAAAGCTTCCGTAGACTACAAAAATACCTGGAAATAGACTGCATTGACAGAGCTAGACTGGAGAGTACTATCTTACTACTGTATCTTAACAGTACAATCACAATGTGAAAGTGATCAAAGCAGCATGGGTGTTTGTGTTCTGACACAAAGGGAAGCATTTTAACTGTCAGGCAATCAAGGTGGGAAGACGCTAGATATGATTGCTCCTCGAGGGCCTCACATAATCTCTTCAAGTTATTGCAGAATCACTTTTCAACCATCTTTAAATAAAACTGAGATATTGCCACAAACACCCATCTCTAATGATAAATGCAGAACCATTTTCCAGGTTATTTTTCTAAATAAATGTGTTCTTATGATCTCTTTTAGCACTACCATCACACTATCCAATAGGTAGCGTCTGAGTCTGCAGCAGTATATATCTACAATAAATAACCACCTACAATACCTTGAAGAAATATTATTGTCCTCAAAAGTCAGTTCTTGGTTTTATAACAGACTGTAAATATTCAGGTTAACAATATTCCATTAGATGACAAAGCACACGAAGCCAGAGTAGTGACGGTTTCCCTATGGATAATGGAGAGAAACATGTACTCCAGTCTTGACCTCCAAGCCTACTGGGTTCAAGGGGAGTCAACAGTATGAGGTGTTAGGAAACTTAATGCAAGACTGGAATGTCAAAGCTGTCACACACAGACTCACTGTCAGATGTCAGGGCAGTTTAAACAGGAGTAGTATAGCCTTATCAGTGATATATTCATAGAATACAGTGGAGAGGTGGTACATAGGTTAAAGGTTGTGAATCTCAACCGCCACCCTGCTCCAGTGGACCCCAGGTCCTCAACACCCTCATCCCACACTCACAGCCTTCTTCTCGGGCGTGCCGCCTGGAGATGTCCCTGACAGCCGCTTCTCACGGTTCATCAGCTTGCTGTTGGGCTCCCTCAGGGCTCTCTTCAGCTCATTGATACTGGCCTGGTGCTTCAGTAAGACATCCTCTGACTTATCCAAAAACTGTACAGAATAAAAGGGGATAGATAGAAAGAATGAGAGAGGGCGGGGAGAGGAGGAGGAGGAGGAGGAGGAGGAGGAGGAGGAGGAGGAGGAGGAGGAGAGAGTAATATGCATTAGTATGACATCATATAAATTACCACTGCAGTAATCACACTGACACATTATATTAAATTGCATTATGCATGGTCGAACGGAACGTGATCTGAAATAATATACCACTGTGACATTAATATCGTAGGCAGCGCACAAGAAAAGACACAAACACAATGACTTACACTAATGTGTCTTAATACTCAGGGATTCAGCACATGGATCAAGTGCTTTGTTTGTGGGCTGCGAATGTGATTGCATTTCTATTCCGTTCAGTAGTCCATCTATGGATGAAAATGGCATTTGGGATGCTATTAAAACCCATGCCAATGAAATTATTATCTATTTGGATTGTTTATTAGGATGAAACAAATACCAAATTAAAACAACTCTGAATGAGCAAATAGATCATCTTAGTGAATAGCTAGCTAGTTCTCTGTTGTCTAGTATTCATTTTCATTGACTACTGTAGCTGCATGCATCTTACATTATATCAATTGAAGGCTGACTTATGTGAATGCTGTTATTCACACGAAGGCTGGTTTAAGTGAATGTTGTTCAGTATCCTTGACAATCCATAGCAATCTGTGTTGCATCTCCATACAACAATAGGGACATTGCATTGATGATGCAGGCATTTAGAGCAGAAATTGAGCTTCAGTGCACTTTCTCTCCTAATCCTAAGAGACGTATAAATTGCCATGTTCCATGATGTTCAATTGTCTGCAATGAGTATCATGAGATTTCCTAGATGTTTTGGTAGAGGCCACTTGTTCAGTTGAGTGGGTCACGAAGCACTGGGACAGAACCAGGGTTGAAGTCAATTCCATCTGAATTCCAGTCAATTGCGGAACTGATTTGAACTGCTGAAGAAATAGATAGGAATAGACGTGGAACTGACTCCAACTCTGGACAGATCAGCACAATGAGCTATACCTCCTTGTGTCGAAGGGTTGTCTCCTGGTCCAACTGAGATGGCAGAGTTGGTGCAGGAGCAGGAACAGGGGTGTATGGAGAGGGGTGGGGTGGGGTAAGGGGAGTGGGGGACGATGCAGAGACAGAGAGGAAGAGTCAAGGAGGCAGGCAGACAGACAGGTAGACAGAACAACCCTGACTGGACACAGCCAGCAATAGCAGTACACACAAACAAGCACACACCAGGAACACACACATACGCAACCATGCAGGCTGACTTTAGATTTTCAGATCGAATTGCCTGTAAAATCCTTATAGTCAAGCTCTTGCTCTGATGGTTGAATGATCATTGGGGAATTTTGTCATCATGTCTATTAGATTTTGAGTACTACCTCATGCTAAAATTAAAATATAAAATAACAACTCAAAATACAGCTGTACCAAAACCATAGTTCATTCTAGAAGGAAGTAAAATATCTAGGGCTGTCAAATGATTAAAAAAATAATAATAGTGTTAATGGCATTGGTACATTTTTGAATTTGCTAAAATTTGCTCAAGAATGGTCCACCACCCAAAGGATATCCAGCCAACTTGACACAAATGTGAGAAGCATTGGAGTCAACATGGGCCAGCATCCCTGTGGAATACTTTCGGCACCTTGTAGAGTCCATGCCCCGAAGATGTTTATTTTTATTTTATTTTATTTTATTTAACCTTTATTTAACTAGGCAAGTCAGTTAAGAACAAATTCTTATTTACAATGACGGCCTACCAAAATTCAAAAGGCCTACTGAGGGGACGGGGGCTGGGATTTAAACAAATATATATATATACAGCATTCACATAATGGTAGGTTTATTTGAACAGTGAGACAGAATAACAACAAAAAAATCCAGAAAAACGCATGTCAAAAATGTTATAAATTGATTTGCATTTTAATGAGGGAAATAAGTATTTGACCCCTCTACAAAACATGACTTAGTACTTGGTGGCAAAACCCTTGTTGGCAATCACAGAGGTCAGACATTTCTTGTAGTTGGCCACCAGGTTTGCACACATCTCAGGAGGGATTCTGTCCCACTCCTCTTTGCAGATCTTCTCCAAGTCATTAAGGTTTCGAGGCTGACGTTTGGCAACTCGAACCTTCAGCTCCCTCCACAGATTTTCTATGGGATTAAGGTCTGGAGACTGGCTAGGCCACTCAAGGACCTTAATGTGCTTCTTCTTGAGCCACTCCTTTGTTGCCTTGGCCGTGTGTTTTGGGTCATTGTCATGCTGGAATACCCATCCACGACCCATTTTCAATGCCCTGGCTGAGGGAAGGAGGTTCTCACCCAAGATTTGACAGTACATGGCCCCGTCCATCGACCCTTTGATGCGGTGAAGTTGTCCTGTCCCCTTAGCAGAAAAACACCCCCAAAGCATAATGTTTCCACCTCTATGTTTGACGGTGGGGATGGTGTTCTTGGGGTCATAGGCAGCATTCCTCCTCCTCCAAACACGGCGAGTTGAGTTGATGGCAAAGAGCTCGATTTTGGTCTCATCTGACCACAACACATTCACCCAGTTCTCCTCTGAATCATTCAGATGTTCATTGGCAAACTTAAAACGGGCCTGTATATGTGCTTTCTTGAGCAGGGGGACCTTGCGGGCGCTGCAGGATTTCAGTTCTTCATGGCGTAGTGTGTTACCAATTGTTTTCTTGGTGACTATGGTCCCAGCTGCCTTGAGATCATTGACAAGATCCTCCCATGTAGTTCTGGGCTGATTCCTCACCGTTCTCATGATCATTGCAACTCCACGAGGTGAGAACTTGCATGGAGCCCCAGGCCGAGGGAGATTGACAGTTCTTTTCTGTTTCTTCCATTTGCGAATAATCGCACCAACTGTTGTCACCTTCTCACCAAGCTGCTTGGCGATGGTCTTGTAGCCCATTCCAGCCTTGTGTAGGTCTACAATCTTGTCCCTGACATCCTTGGAGAGCTCTTTGGTCTTGGCTATGGTGGAGAGTTTGGAATTTGATTGATTGATTGCTTCTGTGGACAGGTGTCTTTTATACAGGTAACGAACTGAGATTAGGAGTACTCCCTTTGAGAGTGTGCTCCTAATCTCAGCTCGTTACCTGTATAAAAGACACCAGGGAGCCAGAAATCTTTCTGATTGAGAGGGGGTCAAATACTTATTTCCCTCATTAAAATGCAAATCAATGTATAACATTTTTTAGATGCGTTTTTCTGGATTTTTGTGTTGTTATTCTGTCTCTCACTGTTCAAATAAACATACCATTAAAATGATAGACTGATCATGTCTTTGTCAGTGGGCAAACGTACAAAATCAGCAGGGGATCAAATACTTTTTTCCCTCACTGTATATATATATAAATATAGGACCAAACACACATCACAACAAGAGAGACAACACAACACGACATAAAGAGAGACCGAAGACAACAACATAGCATGGCAGCAACACACGACAACACAGCAAGGTAGCAACCCAACATGAAAACAACATGGTAGCAACACAACATGGCAGCAGCACAACATGGTAGCAGCACAAGACATGGTACAAACAATTGAGGCTGTTCTGAGGGCAAAAGGGTTCAACACAATATTAGGAAGGTGTTCCTAATGTTTGGTATACTCAGTGTATATTCCAGACTTTGAAATTGCTGGTTCTGATATTTATTGATTTCTTGATTGTTATTTTTTGGGGATTTGTATGTATTGTTTTGTAAGCTTGGGCGGTATACCGTATATAGGGTATACCTGGGTATTTGGAAATAGCCACAGGATTGTTTTTCAAAACCATCAATAACGTTGAAACTATTTATTTGAAGTTTTTCAATTGATGGTAGTATTTGTAGCTACTTTTTAATAAATACCTGCAGTCAACTTGAGCAATACATTTGGATATAAAGCAGATCTCATTCTTCATTTCACCTGTCATATTATTTTACACTGAAAAAATATATAAATGCAACATGCAACAATTTCAAAGATCATATAAGGAAATCAGTCAATTGAAATATATTAATTAGGCCCTAATCTATGGATTTCATATGACTGGGAATACAGATATGTATCTGTACCTTTAAAAAAAAAGGTAGGGGCATGGATCAGAAAACCAGTCAGTATCTGGTATGACCACCATTTGCCTCATGCAGCGCGACAAATTTCCTTCGCATAGAGTTGATCAAGCTGTTGATTGTGGCCTGTGGAATGTTGTCCCAATCCTCTTCAATGTCTGTGCAAAGTTGCTGGATTTTGGCGGGAACTGGAACACGCTGTCGTACACTCAATGGGGGCCATGTCTGGTGAGTATGCAGGCCATGGAAGAACTGGGACATTTTCAGCTTCCAGGAATTGTGTAAAGATCCTTACATGGGGCCATGCATTATCATGCTGAAACATGAGGTGATGGCAGCGGATGAATAGCACGACAATGGGGCCTCAGGATCTCGTCACAGTATCTCTGTGCATTCAAATTGCCATCGATAAAATGCAATTGTGTTTGTTGTCCGTAGCTTATGCCTGCCCATATCATAACCTCACCACCACCATGGGGCACTCTGTTCACAACGTTGACATCAGCAAACCGCTCATCCACACGACGCTGCCATCTGCCCGGTACAGTTGAAACCGGGATTTATCCATGAAGAGCACACATCTCCAGGGTGCCAGTGGCCAGGTGAGCATTTGTCCACTGATGTCGGTTACAACGGCGAACTACAGTCAGGTCAAGACCCTGGTGGGGACGACGAGCACGTACAGTGCATTCGGAAAGTATGCAGATCAAATAAAATAAAATAAAATTGTATTTGCCACATGCGCTGAATACAACAGGTGTAGACATTACAGTGAAATGCTTACTTACAAACCCTTTAAAAAATATTTTTAAAAAATATATGCATTGTTGGTTAAGTGTTAAGTAAAAAAAATAAAAGCAAATAACTAAAGAGCAGCAGTAAAATAAAATAACAGTAGGGAGGCTATATACAGGGGGGTACCGGTGCAGAGTCAATGTGCGGGGGCACCGGCTAGTCGAGGTAATTGAGGTAATATGTACATGTGGGTAGAGTTAAAGTGACTATGCATAAATAATAAACAGAGTAGCAGCAGCGTAAAAGAGGGGGGTGGGGGTGGGGGGGCAGTGCAAATAGTCCGGGTAGCAATGATTAGCTGTTCAGGAGTCTTATGGCTTGGGGGTAGAAGCTGTTGAGAAGCCTTTTGGACCTAGACTTGGTGCTCCGGTACCGCTTTCCGTGCAGTAGCAGAGAGAACAGTCTATGACTAGGGTGGTTGGAGTCTTTGACAATTTTGAGGGCCTTCCTCTGACACCGCCTGGTATAGAGGTCCTGGATGGCAGGAAGCTTGGCCCCAGTGATGTACTGGGCCATACGCACTACCCTCTGTAGTGACTTGCGGTCGGAGGCCGAGCAGTTGCCATACCAGGTGGTGATGCAACCAGCCCCATCGATGAGAATGGGGTCGTGCTCAGTCCTCTTTTTTTTTTCCTGTAGTCCACAATCATCTCCTTTGTCTTGATCACGTTGAGGGAGAGGTTGTTATCCTGGCACCACACGGCCAGTTCTCGGACCTCCTCCCTATAGGCTGTCTCATCGTTGTCGGTGATCAGGCCTACCACTGTTGTGTCGTCAGCAAACTTAATGATGGTGTTGGAGTCGTGCCTGGCCATGCAGTCATGGGTGAACAGGGAGTACAGGAGGGGACTGAGCACGCACCCCTGAGGGGCCCCCGTGTTGAGGATCAGCGTGGCAGATGTGTTGTTACCTACCCTTACCACCTGGGGGCGGCCCATCAGGAAGTCCAGGATTCAGTTGCAGAGGGAGGTGTTTAGTCCCAGGATCCTTAGCTTAGTGATGAGCTTTGAGGGCACTATGGTGTTGAACGCAAAGCTGTAGTCGATGAACAGCATTCTCACGTAGGTGTTCCTCTTGTCCGGGTGGGAAAGGGCAGTGTGGAGTGCAATAGAGATTGCATCATCTGTGGATCTGTTGGGGCGGTATGCAAATTGAAGTGGGTCTAGGGTTTCTGGGATAATTGTGTTGATGTGAGCCATGACCAGCCTTTCTAAGCACTTCATGGCCACAGACGTGAGTGCTACTGGTCGGTAGTCATTTAGGCAGGTTATCTTAGTGTCCTTGGGCACAGGGACTATTGTGGTCTGCTTGAAACATGTTGGTATTACAGACTCAGTCAGGGACATGTTGAAAATGTCAGTGAAGACACTTGCCAGTTGGTCAGCACATGCTCGGAGTACACGTCCTGGTAATCCGTCTGGCCCTGCGGCCTTGTGAATGTTGACCTGCTTAAAAGTCTTACTCACATCGGCTACGGAGAACGTGATCACATAGTCATCCGGAACAGCTGGTGCTCTCATGCATGCTTCAGTGTTGCTTGCCTCGAAGCGAGCATAGAAGTGATTTAGCTCGTCTGGTAGGCTTATGTCACTGGGCAGCTCGCGGCTGTGCTTCCCTTTGTAGTCTGTAATAGTTTTCAAGCCCTGCCACATCCGACGAGTGTCAGAGCCGGTGTAGTACGATTCAATCTTAGTCCGGTATTGACTCTTTGCTTGTTTGATGGTTCGTCGGAGGGCATAGTGGGATTTCTTATAAGCGTCCGGGTTAGAGTCCCGCTCCTTGAAAGCGGCAGCTCTACCCTTTAGCTCAGTGCGGATGTTGCCTGTAATCCATGGCTTCTTGTTGGGGTATGTATGTACGGTCACTGTGGGGACGACGTCATCGATGCACTTTTTGATGAAGCCAGTGACTGATGTGGTGTACTCCTCAATGCTATCTGAAGAATCCCGGAACATATTCCAGTCTGTGCTAGCAAAACAGTCCTGTAGCTTAGCATCTGCGTCATCTGACCACTTTTTTATTAACGAAGTCACTGGTGCTTCCTGCTTTAGTTTTTGCTTATAAGCAGGAATCAGGAGGATAGAGTTATGGTCAGATTTGCCAAATTGAGGGCAAGGGAGAGCTTTGTATGCGTCTCTGTGTGTGGAGTAAAGGTGGTCTAGAGTTTTTTTTTCCTCTGGTTGCACATTTAACATGCTGGTAGAAATGAGGTAGAACGGATTTAAGTGTCCCTGCATTAATGTCCCCGGCCAGTAGGAGCGCTGCCTCTGGATGAGCGTTTTCCTGTTTACTTATGGCCTTATACAGCTCATTGAGTGCAATCTTAATGCCAGCATCGGTTTGTGGTGGTAGACAGACAGCTACGAAAAATATAGATGAAAAGTATCTTGGTAAATAGTGTGGTCTACAGCTTATCATGAGATACTCTACCTCAGGCGAGCAAAACCTCGAGACTTCCTTAGTATTAGATTTTGTGCACCCGCTGTTGTTTACAAATATACACCGCCACCCCTTGTCTTACCGGAGTCAGCCGTTCTATCCTGCCGATGTAGCGTATATCCCGTCAGCTGTATGTTGTCCATGTCGTCGTTCAGCCATGACTCGGTGAAACATAAGATATTACAGTTTTAATGTCCGGTTGGTAGGATAACCGTAATCTTAGGTCATCCAATTTGTTCTCAAATGATTGAACATTGGCTAATAGTATTGATGGAAGAGGCAGTTTACTCGCTCGCCGTCGGATCCTTACAAGGCACCCCGACCTACGTCCACGATATCTCTGTCTCTTTCTCATGCGAATGACGAGGATTTGGGCCTTGTCGGGTGTCTGTAGGATATCCTTTGCGTCCGGCTCATTGAGGGAAAAAATCTTCGTCCAATACGAGGTGAGTAATCGCTGTCCTGATATCCAGAAGCTCTTTTTGGTCATAAGAGAAGGTGGCAGAAACATTTTGTTCAGAATTACAAATAACACAAAAAAAACACACATAATAGTACATTTGGTTAGAGGGCTGTAAAACGGCAGCCATCTTCTCCGGCGCCACTTCAAGATCCCTTGGCTTTTTCCACATTTTGTTACGTTACAGCCTTATTCTAAAATTGATTAAATGAATATTTTCCCTCATCAATCTACACACAATACCCCATAATGAAAAAACTGAAAACAGGTTTTTAGAAATGTTTGCAAAATGTATTACAAATAAAAAACAGAAATACCTTATTTACATAAGTATTCAGACCCTTTGCTATGAGACTCAAAATTGAGCTCAGGTGCATCCTGTTTCCATTGATCATCCTTGAGATGTTTCTACAACTTCATTGGAGTCCACCTGTGGTAGATTCAATTGATTGGGCATGATTTGGAAAGGCACATACCTGTCTATATAAGGTCCCACAGTTGACAGAGCATGTCAGAGCAAAAACCAACCCATGAGGTCGAAGGAATTGTCCGTAGAGCTCAGAGACAGGATTGTGTCGAGGCACAGATCTGGGGAAGGGTACCAAAACATTTCTGCAGAATTGGAGGTCCCCAAGAACACAGTGGAAGAAGTTTGGAACCACCAAGACTCTTCCTAGAGCTGGCCGCCTGGCCAAACTGAGCATTCGGGGGAGAAGGGCCTTGGTCAGGGACGTGACCAAGAACCCGATTTTCACTCTGACAGATCTCCAGAGTTCCTCTGTGGAGATAGGACAACCTTCCAGAAGGACAACCATCTCTGCAGCACTCCACCAAGATTCTCTGGTCTGATGAAACCAAGATTGAACTCTTTGGCCTGAATGCCAAGCGTCACGTCTGGAGGCTGTAATCGCTGCCAAAGGTGCTTCAACAAAATACTGACTAAAAGGTCTGAAAGGTCTGATTCCTTATGTAAATGTAATATTTCATTTTTTTTATATACATTTGCAAACATTTCTAAAAACCTATTTTTGCTTTGTCATTATGGAGTATTGTGTGTAGATTGATGAAGGAGAAAAAAAAACAATTTCATCCATTTTAGAAGAAGGCTGTAAAGTAACAAAATGTGTAAAAAGTGAAGGGGTCTGAATACTATCCGAATGCACTGTACACACACAGACTACATACACTCACAAACACAAAACACACACACACACATATTGACGCCACACGCACACACATAGACACACAGATTGCCTAGTCAATTTTAACCCTACCTACATGTACATATTACCTAAATTACTTCAATTACCTCGTACCCCAGCACATTGACTCGGTACCAGTTAGGGGTCAATATTTTCCTGGTATTTTACAAATGTTCCATCCTGAGAATAAATCACTTTTTTCCCGGGTAACTCGGTATTTCCCGGCAAAACCGGAAGCGTCATTCAAAAGCATTATAAAAAATATAAATAGAGCTTTGATCGAAAATTCAAGCCTGATGATACCTGAGCCTGATGAGCCATGCATTAAATACATTTTTTGAGCACTACATTAAATACATTTAATGAGCCCTACATTAAATACATTTAATGAGCCCAAGCCCCAAAAAAAACAAATGATTGTGCCCTTATTCAATACATATATTATAGGCTACTGCACATTATGCAGGACAGAAAAAAATAAAAGCCCATTGTTGCAGCTAGCTATATGCTCTCTTGGGTAAATAAATGAAACTAGCTCCAATAGGCTAATCTTTTTGAGAGGAACTGGATTACTGTACTGTATTGTATAGTCCCGTGTAGCTCAGTTGGTAGAGCATGGGGAAGGGGATAGTCCCGTGTAGCTCAGTTGGTAGAGCATGGGGTTTGCAACGCCAGCGTTGTGGGTTCCTTTCCCACAGGGACCAGTATGAAAAAAACAATGTATGCACTCACTAACTGTAAATCGCTCTGGATAAGAGCGTCTGCTAAATGACTAAAATGTCAAATGTATTGTATTATATGGACTGGAGTTACGCACATCATTCAAACCATGATAAAGCAGGGAGAGAACATGTGATTTTAAATAATAATAATAATATGCCATTTAGCAGACGCTTTATCCAAAGCGATTTACAGTCATGTGTGCATACATTTTTTGGTGCAGCACATGCAGCCTACAAAGTTACAAGTATAGGCTAGCGAATTTGATTTTAATTTTGAAATGTAATAGGGCCTATTTGTATAATTAGTAGGCTGACGCATATATACCTTTCATAATATTTCCCCTAATGCAGGGTTCTTCAATTCCGGTCCTGGAGGGCCGAAACACCTCTGTTTTTCATCCTCTCCTTCTAATCAGGGGCTAATTCAGACCTGGGACACCAGGTGAGTGCAATTAACTACCAGGTATAAATAAAAAACAGAAGTGTTTCGGCCCTCTAGGACCGGAATTGAAGAACCCTGCCCTAATGTTATCAGCCAACCTCTTCTTTCTCTATTGTTGCTTCATTCCTTCCTCGCTTTCAACAGTTAAATTAAATATGTTTTGTCCGTATCTTCATCATTCTTATGACATCCTTGAATAATATAGGACTATAATTAGATGCAGAAGGCTTTCACTTCTCTTCACGAAGATTGAATGGTTATGTGTCTGAATAAATAACTGCTATAGCCTACCGCCATCGCGTGTTCGCTCTTCTTTCAAACTACCTGTGAGTTCTATTAGCTGCTGTATTTTACATTTAACACACATTTACATTACATTTTAGTCATTTAGCAGACGCTCTTATCCAGAGCGACTTACAGTTAGTGAATACATATATATATATATTTTTTCATACTGGTCCCCCATGGGAATTGAACCCACAACCCTGGCGTTGCAAACGCTATGCTCTATCAACTGAGCTACATCCCTGCCGGCCATTCCCTCCCCTACCCTGGACAACGCTAGGCCAATTGTGCGCTGCCCATGAGTCTCCCGGTCGCGGCCGGCTGCGACAGAGCCTGGATTCGAACCAGGATCTCTAGTGGCACAGCTAGCACTGCGATGCAGTGCCTTAGACCACTGCGCCACTCAGGAGACTAATAGTCTATTGGTATAGGAAATGCAAAAAAAAAAAATGCTATTCTAGTCCAAGAGCTAAGGAGCGTATTTTAAGGAGAGATGCCAGCCGAGCGCAGGTGCGTGCGTATTGCGCAAGAGACAGTGGCTATAAGTTAGAAGCTTATAATGCATAACCCATCATTAATTAGCTAAATATAAGGCTAATACTGCATTGCATTTATTATCTGAAAGAGGTAGTGTATGACATCTATATATAGGGCTATATATCAATCTAGAACAGGATGATCTATTCTGGATGCAATTTGAATGGAGTTGATGAAGCGAGAGAAAGACTGCGAGAGAGTGCTCGCGCGTTCACTGATTTAAAGCAATGATATTCAAGTGATAGGCTGTTATAAAACTCTGCAGCTGCAATTAAAAAACTAAAAAACTTTACAATTAAAAGACAAGGTGACACCCGAAAGCCAGATGGATATGGGTACAGTAAATTAGACGTGCATTCGGTCTTTATATTACTGTAGCATAGGCTATGCTGCAGCAAATGTAGGCCTACCTGTCACAAGAAAAAAAGTTACCATGATGAGATGACAGGTCTACATGCATTGTGAACTGTGCTCCATACTGAGATGGGCTGTCTGTCCCCACCCTGAGCATTGATGATTCATCATGCAGGCCGTAGAGAAGCCAGCTTTAGACACCGCATATAATTTAACAGTTCCATTTCACGCCATGCTGTATATATACATAATTTATTATAATTTACCGGTTTCTCAAAGTTATTTGTCCCGAGAAAAGGGAGTGATTTGGGGCGTTAAATCTCGGTAACTGGGTTCCTGCCATTCAACCCTAGTACCGGTACTCCTTGTATATAGTCTCGTTATTGTTATTTTATTGTGTTTAGCAAATTGTTCTTACTTTTTAACTCTGCATTGTTGGGAAAGGGCTCATAAGTAAGCATTTCACCATAAAGCCAACACCTGTTGTATTCTGCGCACGTGACAAATACAATTTGATTTGTTAAAGCTTCAGGCATTCTAAATGAGGAAAAAATAACTGGCTCTATGGATACAAATAACAACGAGCTTTTAAACTTGTCCAACAATGTTATGAAAACACTGTAACCATCTGTACTGTTCAGAATCTGTACTGTTCGGATAACTTTACACATATAGGCCTACACACTCTCCCTCCCTACCACACCGTCTCGCTTTCACTTACTCCCATTCTCACACACATCCTCTCTCACACACACACACAGTCATACACACCCACTCTTGTATATGCAGCCTACCTTTGAAGCATCTCTTTGAGTAGCCTATTCCTTTCAGTTCTTCCTGTGCCATCTAAATGTGTGAATAGCTTAGTCAGTGGTCAAGTTATCAGGTTCCTAGCTAGCGAGCTAGTTAACATGACTAGCTAGTTAAACAATATTTTTTGTAATTACATAAAAAAATTGCGTCTCGCGAGTAATTAAAAAATTTGCGGCAGAAAGAAAAAGCATAGCTCCGGTGATATTGGGCATAACCTTTACATGATTTTGGCTAGAGGCACATGGTCTTCAGCCATGTAAAGGCGCAAGCATTGACTGTAGCTGTGTTCCGTGTTGTGTTCTGCGCTTAAAAGGTTCCATGCGGTGAAGAAATGGAGACGCGATTAATGGCGTCAAAAAAATGTATGTCATGCCTTATCGCGTTATTAACGTGTTTACTTTGACAGCCCTAAAAATATTGGATCTCCAATGAACAGCATCAAATGAAGGCTTTGCAGCTTCAATGTAATACTTTGGGTGCAAGCAAAGATATCATGGTGCAGAAGATTACTCACTGCATCTCAATTAGGCCTGCTGCTAGTTTAACAGTAATATGTGGGATTACTGAACACAAAAAGACCAGTAGGCATAGAGCCATCTCACAGACTGACAGACAGACAGACAGACTGACAGAGAGAGAGACAGGCCACCAGACACCAAATACCTCCTGTATATTGTCAAGTGGGGACCCAGAATCCTCCTTTTGCCAGCAAGGGTTAAAGAGAGAGAGAACATGTTAGTGAATGACAGGGAGAGAGAGCAAGAAAGAACAGCAGCAGGAGAAGTTAGGTTGGCTTGGCATTATGAGAGAGAAGTGATGGTTCGATACAGCAATCAGTGTGGGTAGTGAGCCATACTGGTTAGCCTATAAGCCTTTGAGTGGCATAGAGGGAGCAGAGTTAGTTTTGCTTGAAATCTTTAGCTTTAAACCCCAGCAGGGAATGCCACAGTGGTACACAAAGTTCCAGCAGTACTCTAGCACCAGCAGCACCCCTGCAGTTACTGCCATCTGACTATCTGCACTGACACAAACATCATATCAACACAGGCTGTGTGTCTCTCTAAGCTTCCATAGGTATCATCCTACTTATACTGCATCTTATCATTACTTACAGCCTATTTCCATCCTAGAGAGGCACTTACCATCGAATGTGAATGTTTTTGATTCTGAGAAACATGTAGGCTGAGCCTGGGTCCACAGATCTGTTTGTGTTTTATCAAACTCCTATGTCATGGTAGAGGGAATGTTAGAGGAGTTGGCTAAAGCACATACAGATCAATCAACCAGGCTAGGTTGGGCCATTTACCCTCTGAACCAGATATGACCACCACAGTATCTTAAGTCATGTAGCTACCCTCTCAACCATTCCTCCCATCTGCCTAACAGTACCTTTCCCTAACCCAGGTTTTCCTAAACTTGGTCCTGGGGACCCCAAGGGGTGCATCTTTTGTTTTTTGCCCTAGCACTACACAGCAGGTTCAAATAATCAACTAATCATCAAGCTTTGATCATTTGAATCAGCTGTGTAGTGTTAGGGCAAAAAACTAAACTTGCACCCCTTAGGGTCCTGAGGACCGAGTTTGGGATACGCTGCCCTAACCCTAACCCTAACAGTACCTTGATAACCCTAACCCTAACAGTACCTTGATTTCCTTCTTCTTGCTGGGGGAGGTGACACCATCCTCATCGTCCTCTTGGTCATGGTATTCCTCTGGATCCTGTTCCTCATCCTGATCCTCCTCTTGGTCCTGCTCCAAACTGGGTGGTTCCAGTTCTGTCTCCTGTTCGTCCCCAGAGGGGCTGTGGAGGTGGGGGTGTTCACTGCCACTGCGCTGGGACAGACCATCCTGGTTGTCACACATGGCTGACACTGGCCGGGAGAACTCTGCTAGTTAGACCAAGACACAGTGGGACTGTTTTATTACGAGGGAACAGTCCAGCATTAGATATACATTCAGTAAGTATATGGCCACATCTACATCTTAAGACACTGTCTTAAGGTATGAAAACATATCACATAGCCACTAATGTATCATTCTATATTTTCACTTTTAACAATTGTCCGTTGTGTGAGTAGCCCTTGAGGAACACCACCATGGTACCTACCTCCGTCCAGACTGCGGGACAGCAGGTACCTCTTGCTGGTGGAGCGTTCAAAGTGTGGCGCGGGCCGGTCTATGAGGGCGCTGGCCTGCCGGGTCTGGGCCTGGGTTCGCCCACTGTAGCGGAACTTAGAGCCCATCACCAGGAAGCCCTTTGGAGGAGGCTCTGGAGACACTAACCTGGAGGTGTTATAGTCCACAGACAGAGAGGAATTCATCAGCCCTAATTCTGAAGACTTTAACCTGGAGATTGCCTGGCATTTTGGTTGCAACAGTATAAAAACAACAAGGGTTAACTTAAAATACTGGGGAAAGAGAAATTCACCATCCTTGCTTTACAGCAGTACGATTGAGAGAAAGACCAGATGTTAGTATGAGATTAGTTACTGGATGTCGTAAATCACTTTGTAAAATACTGAGAACAGTGGACTCTGTTCTTTGCACTGGGGCAGTACTAGTGTTGAAAACATTGCTCTATACTATGTGGTTCCCTATTTCCCTTACAGTGAATTCCTCAAAGCCTGAGGCAACAGGGGCAGAGAAACACCAGAGACACAAGTCGTAAAATGAGGAGGAAACAGAGAGGGAAACACCCTGAGCCTCAGTGTAGTGCTGGCTGCTGTGGAATAAAATGCTGCTGTGGATGGTGCCTACAGGTAGACGGAGCCCTGATCAAAGATGTGCTCTAATCACTCCTTAGCTTCTCCTGTAGTGGGATACAGCAGGTGCTGGAGGCTGCTGGGAAAAAGCTACAGAGAGATGTGGACAGGAGGGATGTGAGTGGTAAGATGGTAGCTATATTTGGCTGCCTAAAGATGAAGAGGACTTGAGGAGAAATGGCTTGCCAGGTGTAACTTAAGAGAGTCCTACTCCTTGAAGGGAAAAGATACCTGAAGAAGGTGTGGTGCTCGATGCAGACCTTCCATAGTCTCTTAGCCGCCCGGTGGTTTGGAAGCTTGAAGCCAATAGTGCTCTCAAACTGCTCGTACTGGTTTCAGAGAGGGAGACAGAAAGGGAGGGAGGGAGGGAGGGAGGGAAAAGAGAGAGGAGCAGGTGTTTATTGTGGTTACATATATGAGTGTATGAGGGAGTGACAGCAGTTTTGAATGACATGATACATTCTTAAAAACAACCTTGAAATGCATCATCACTTTATTTCATATTCCAAACTGTCACAATTTGAAGTTATATGCTGTTCACTCAGGAGATGCAATGAGCTCTAAGCAAACAGACGCAGTGTGAAACTGTTCACTGCTGTAAACCCCCGGACGCCTGTTCCAAAGCAGGATTACTTTTATACTATTCCAGGTATTCCTTAAAGAGGTAGGGTTTCAAGTGTCTCCGGAAGGTGGTCAGTGACTCCGCTGTCCTGGCGTCGTGGGGGAGCTTGTTCCACCATTGGGGTGCCAGAGCAGCGAATAGCTTTGACTGGGTTGAGTGGGAACTGTGCTTCCGTAGAGGTAGGGGGGCTAGCAGGCCAGAGGTGGATGAACGTAGTGCCCTCATTTGGGTGTAGGGTCTGATCAGAGCCTGAAGGTAAGGAGGTGCCGTTCCCCTCACAGCTCCGTAGGCAAGCACCATGGTCTTGTAGTAGATGCAAGCCTCAACTGGAAGCCAGTGGAGTGTGCGGAGGAGCGGGGTGACATGAGAGAACTTGGGAAGGTTGAACACCAGATGGGCTGCAGCGTTCTGGATAAGTTGTAGGGGTTTAATGGCACAGGCAGGGATCCCAGCTAACAGCGAGTTGCAGTAATCCAGACGGGAGATGACAAGTGCCTGGATTAGGACCTGTGCCGCTTTCTGTGTAAGGTAGAAACCTTTTGGGTTCCATGTAGAAACCTTTCTAAAGAGGGTTCTACATTACATGGACCCCAAAATGGTTCCAGATTTACCTGAAACAAAAAAGGTTTCTCCTATGGGGACAGCTGAAGAACCCTTTTGGAACCTTTTTTTCTAAGAGTATAGTAATCTGCTCTCCCTGAAATTACAGTCCTGTGACCACCAGACAGATTCCTGCACTGAGCTGAGCAAAGGGCTAAGAAACTGCAATTTTCAGACAGTAGGGACAAACATGAGGGTGGAATTTCATGGCTCTATATTTATACTTTTCATCTCTATATTCTGGGTGCTGCTGCAGCTGCGCTGGCTGTGTTAAAAGCTCCCTTTATCCCTCTCTTCCACTGGCTCACTATGGGGCTCTGTCACTTCAGAAGGCCTGGCCAGACAGCCTGTCACACTGGGCTGGGGCTCAGCTCAGTAGGCTGCAGAGGTTGAGGCTGCAGCGCTGCAAGAACTGAACAGGGACTGAGAGAGAGAGGCAGGCTATAGATTCTAAGCCTGTGGAGCAGCAAAATTGGGGGGGGGAATACGATTTTCCAGTTCTCATTTCATTTTTCATTTTTATTTATTTAGCCAGGATAGTCCACTCAGTAACAATTGTCACTGTTTGAAGGTGGACATGCTAGCTAGCTGTCATGTAGATAAGTCCAGCTTGTTCCAGAGCAATGGTCCAAAGAACATTTTCCACAAAGTTTATTTAATTCCACGTGGTTAGTTCTCTGTTCAGTCCAACTGACCAGACACCAGTTTCCTCACAGTCTTTAACTGACCGTACTTCCAGTTATAACAGTAATTATGGAGTGCATAAATGTCTCAAAGCATCATTTTGTAAGGAGTTTATACGTCATCTACAGTGCAGCCATTCCCTCATTTGGTTCAGCTTACCTCTCCGGGCCGGATCTTGATGTAGAAGTTGCTCCTCTTGTAGGATATCTTGAGAATCTTTGGCCAGGCGAAGCGGTTGATCCTCAGGCGATCGCGGTATATCAGGAGCCCGTTGGCACACACGCCCAGCATGATGTCAATCCCTTCTGAATCCTGGCGCAGAGGAGGATGAAAAGAGAGGAAGAAGAGAGGGAAGGAAAGGAAACATATTCATATCATAAAGTAATATGTTGGTGTATAGGGTAATATAAATAATCCTGCACAGTCACATAGAAGCATAGACTCACCAAATGTCACATGTAACCAATAAGATCTCATAGTTTCCCTTCGAAACTCAACGTATTATGGATGAACGTCTATGTTTTACGCATTAATTCCATGTGGTTGCAGGGTTAATTCCACGTGGTTACACTGTTAATTCCACGTGGATACAGGGTTAATTCCACGTGGTTACAGGGTTCATTCCACATGGTTACAGGGTTAAAACAGAAACAACTCAAAGTATCATAAAGTATTCTCACGGCTTGCTAGAACATTGTGAACTGCGGTGGCGCAGTGATCTAAGCAGCGCGCTCTGAGCATCATGAGTGTGCGCCCAGTGCTGGGCAATTGTTTTTTGTTTTGTTTTTGTGAGTGCCGAGGAAGGCCTATATCAACATTCTCTGGACATTTTCAAACCTCCGAAATCGAAGTCTATATCTATTGATCAGGCTGATGTAACAGCATACCTTGGCATGATGGAGATCCACCCCATACATGGATAGCTTCTTAGCATTTTCCAGGAAGTTGATTTCTGCGTCAGCTGGAGTCATACCCCTGAAACAAAACAAAAATACATAAAATAATTTAATATTTTAGTGGTAGGCCTGATACAGTGAGGGAAAAAAGTATTTGATCCCCTGCTGATTTTGTACGTTTGCCCACTGACAAAGAAATGATCAGTCTATAATTTTAATGGTAGGTTTATTTGAACAGTGAGAGACAGAATAACAACAAAAAAATCCAGAAAAACGCATGTCAAAAATGTTATAAATTGATTTGCATTTTAATGAGGGAAATAAGTATTTGACCCATTCTCAATCAGACACGCTGAGATTAGGAGCACACTCTTAAAGGGAGTGCTCCTAATCTCAGTTTATCACCTGTATAAAAGACACCTGTCCACAGAAGCAATCAATCAATCAGATTACAAACTCTCCACCATGGCCAAGACCAAAGAGCTCTCCAAAGATTTCAGGGACAAGATTGTAGACCTACACAAGGCTGGAATGGCCTACAAGACCATCGCCAAGCAGCTTGGTGAGAAGGTGACAACAGTTGGTGCGATTATTCGCAAATGGAAGAAACACAAAATAACTGTCAATCTCCCTCGGCCTGGGGCTCCATGCAAGATCTTACCTCGTGGAGTTGCAATGATCATGAGAACGGTGAGGAATCAGACCAGAACTACATGGGAGGATCTTGTCAATGATCTCAAGGCAGCTGGGACCATAGTCACCAAGAAAACAATTGGTAACACACTACGCCGTGAAGGACTGAAATCCTGCAGCGCACGCAAGGTCCCCCTGCTCAAGAAAGCACATATACAGGGCCGTCTGAAGTTTGCCAATGAACATCTGAATGATTCAGAGGAGAACTGCGTGAAAGTGTTGTGGTCAGATGAGACCAAAATTGAGCTCTTTGGCATCAACTCAACTCGCCGTGTTTGGAGGAGGAGGAATGCTGCCTATGACCCCAAGAACACCATCCCCACCGTCAAACATGGAGGTGGAAACATTATGCTTTGGGGGTGTTTTTCTGCTAAGGGGACAGGACAACTTCATCGCATCAAAGGGACGATGGACGGGGCCATGTACCGTCAAATCTTGGGTGAGAACCTCCTTCCCTCAGCCAGGGCATTGAAAATGGGTCGTGGATGGGTATTCCAGCATGACAAAATGACCCAAAACACACGGCCAAGGCAACAAAGGAGTGGCTCAAGAAGTACATTAAGGTCCTGGAGTGGCCTAGCCAGTCTCCAGACCTTAATCCCATAGAACATCTGTGGAGGGAGCTGAAGGTTCGAGATGCCAAACGTCAGCCTCGAAACCTTAATGACTTGGAGAAGATCTGCAAAGAGGAGTGGAACAAAATCCCTCCTGAGATGTGTGCAAACCTGGTGGCCAACTACAAGAAACGTCTGACCTCTGTGATTGCCAACAAGGGTTTTGCCACCAAGTACTAAGTCATGTTTTGCAGAGGGGTCAAATACTTATTTCCCTCATTAAAATGCAAATCAATTTCTAACATTTTTGACATGCGTTTTTCTGGATTTTTGTTTTGTTATTCTGTCTCTCACTGTTCAAATAAACCTACCATTACAATTATAGACTGATCATGTCTTTGTCAGTGGGCAAACGTACAAAATCAGCAGGGGATCAAATACTTTTTTCCCTCACTGTATATCCATTCCCATGTCTCTTCCTCCACCTTTGGCCAAGAGACAAGCGCTGTTGCCTTGCCGGGACAGGGAGGGAGGAGACCCTGAGACTGGGGAAGTGTTGACAGTGTTGGCTAGGTCTCCATGTAGACAGCCATGACAGATGCCAGGGCAATGTGGTGGCATTTGTCAACATATGTATGATGTATTGTTGGACACTGTCTGAAGGTTTATCAGCAGGCTCCAATGGTTCCATATGAATGAGAGCTGGAGATGCAACCAGTAGTGTAGTGGAGACTATTTTGCAGGATACCGAATGGCTGTCATTTTCACCTTCGGGATTAATTTGAGTTCAATCGATGGAGCTAGCTACCAGCCAGAGTGATGCTAGCTAGCTACCCACCGGAGAGATGGACATCAAAGGAATTGATACCGACATCAGAGGAGAGCCGTGAGTTGAAGTGATTTAGTTATAAAAGATTTCCGTGGAAGTAATTGAACTTTCTGTTTATGTCTTGAAAGAAGAGGACATCTAAAGTTGTGGACTTTTCAGTTGTTTGACATTACATAGTAGTGCAAGGATAAGAAGGGACACTGTTAATAATGAACATTTAGGCCTAATTAGCCATTCAAAGGAGAAGAATATTACCGTGACAACATTGCAGACTACTTCTATTATTTTAGTCCCTGCCAGCCCTCATACAGACTCCATGAACACAGTAACAGGTGTCATTCTTTATTTTTGTTTGTTTGTTTGTTTGTTATTGCGATATCTACCAGCTCAGCTGGTAGAGCACGGCACTTGTAACGCCAGGGTAGTGGGTTCGATCCCCGGGACCACCCATACACAAAAAAAATTATGCACGCATGACTGTAAGTCGCTTTGGATAAAAGCATCTGCTAAATGGCATATTATATTATTATTATTATTGTTATATTATATTATATTATATATATATTATATCTGAGATAAATGCTGTAAGACTGCTAGGTTGTATTGCTATGTTTTCATTGGTTGTCTTCAAGCTAGGCTACACGTGCACGTGAGGTAGGTTACAGTAGGACTTTAATGCAGGGCTTGAAAACTATTACAGACTACAAAGGGAAGCACAGCTGCGAGCTGCCCAGTGACACAAGACTTCCAGACGAGCTAAACCATTTCTATGCTCGCTTCGAGGCAAGCAACACTGAAGCATGCATGAGAGCACCAGCTGTTCCGGATGACTATGTGATCACGCTCTCCGTAGCCGATGTGAGTAAGACTTTTAAGCAGGTCAACATTCACAAGGCCGCAGGGCCAGACGGATTACCAGGACGTGTAAGATAACCTGCCTAAATGACTACCGACCAGTAGCACTGACGTCTGTAGCCATGAAGTGCTTTGAAAGGCTGGTCATGGCTCACATCAACACCATTATCCCAGAAACCCTAGACCCACTCCAATTTGCATACCGCCCCAACAGATCCACAGATGATGCAATCTCTATTGCACTCCACACTGCCCTTTACCACCTGGACAAGAGGAACACCTACGTGAGAATGCTATTCATTGACTACAGCTCAGCATTCAACACCATAGTGCCCTCAAAGCTCATCACTAAGCTAAGGATCCGGGGACTAAACACCTCCCTCTGCAACTGGATCCTGGACTTCCTGACGGGCCGCCCCCAGGTGGTAAGGGTAGGTAACAACACATCTGCCACACTGATCCTCAACACGGGGGCCCCTCAGGGGTGCATGCTCAGTCCCCTCCTGTACTCCCTGTTCACCCATGACTGCATGGCCAGGCACGACTCCAACACCATCATTAAGTTTGCCGACGACACAACAGTGGTAGGCCTGATCACCGACAACGATGAGACAGCCTATAGGGAGGAGGTCAGAGACATGGCCGTGTGGTGCCAGGATAACAACCTCTCCCTCAACGTGACCAAGACAAAGGAGATGATTGTGGACTACAGGAAAAAAAGAGGACTGAGCACGCCCCCATTCTCATCGACGGGGCTGTAGTGGAACAGGTTGAGAGCTTCAAGTTCCTTGGTGTCCATATCACCAACGAACTATCATGGTCCAAACACACCAAGACAGTCGTGAAGAGGGCACGACAAAGCCTATTCCCCCTCAGGAGACTGAAAAGATTTGGCATGGGTCCTCAGATCCTCAAAAAATTATACAGTTGCACCATCGAGAGCATCCTGACTGGTTGCATCACCGCCTGGTATGGCAACTGCTTGGCCTCCGACCGCAAGGCACTACAGAGGGTAGTGCGTACGGCCCAGTACATCACTGGGGCCAAACTTCCTGCCATCCAGGACCTCTATACCAGGCGGTGTCAGAGGAAGGCCCTCAAAATTGTCAAAGACTCCAGCCACCCTAGTCATAGACTGTTCTCTCTGCTACCGCACGGCAAGCGGTACCGGAGTGCCAAGTCTAGGTCCAAAAGACTTCTCAACAGCTTCTACCCCCAAGCCATAAGACTCCTGAATAGCTAATCATGGCTACCCGGACTATTTGCACTGCCCCCCCACCCCATCTTTTTACGCTGCTGCTACTCTGTTAATTATTTATGCATAGTCACTTTAACTCTACCCACATGTACATATTACTTCAACTACCTCAACTAGCCGGTGCCCCCGCACATTGACTCTGCACCGGTACCCCCCTGTATATATAGCCTCCCTACTGTTATTTAATTTAACTTCTGCTCTTTTTTTCTCAACACTTTTTTGTTGTTTTATTCTACTTTTTTTATTAAAAATAAATGCACTGTTGGTTAAGGGCTGTAAGTAAGCATTTCACTGTAATGTCTGCACCTGTTGTATTCGGCGCATGTGGCCAATACATTTTATTTTTATTTTATTTGAGTAGGCTATTGTGTGAACTATGAAATTGTGCCTGTTGTGTTGTTGCCTAAAACGGACAATATATTGTCATTATTTTAAAGCAGAACTGTCTTTTCATTACAACTGCCTTGGGGTAGGGGGCCTAACCTGGGGTAGGGGGCCTAACCTGGGGTAGGGGGCCTAACCTGGGGTAGGGGTCCTAACCTGGGGTAGGGGGCCTAACCTGTTTTAGGTACTGGGATGTATTGCAGGTGGATGCTCCATGCTATTAACCACATCATCTGAGGGGCTGTATACAGTGAGTTATTTTTAACTTTTCACCCTATACTATTAGGAAAGGTGCCACTACTACTAAGTAATGTCGTGAGGTTAAATGTGTTGGGCAACAGGGACACATTTCTGTTTGTGGCTCAACCTACCAAGGCTGATCTGAGAAAACCCCTACAAAAACAGGTATTTCCTACCTGTTACACTTGGATAAATCTTTGCAATGCGCAATTCAGTCATCATGCTCTGTTTGAATGAATATTTGTAAAGGCTTACCCAAAAAACCTTCCCAATTAAATGCTGACTGCAAAGTATGCCTCCTGGCAGAATGATATCGTGATGATTTGTATCAATGGGAGGGCATTCATTTTTCAAACTCTGTCATCACATGTACACTGTAGGCCAACATTGTTGTATAGTTGGCCTATAGAAATACCGCTAGCCAAACTGTCTCTTGATAGGTGCACAGCTGAATTAAAGGGCAGCATCACCCTCACCCCAAAGAAATTCCCAGACCTCAAAAATGGTTTCCAGATTTTGTTTAAGAGCATTATTGTGGACTTAGAACATCACATCTTTGTATTTACAGTGGGGAAAAAAAGTATTTAGTCAGCCACCAATTGTGCAAGTTCTCCCACTTAAAAAGATGAGAGAGGCCTGTAATTTTCATCATAGGTACACGTCAACTATGACAGACAAATTGAGGGAAAAAAATCCAGAAAATCACATTGTAGGATTTTTAATGAATTTATTTGCAAATGATGGTGGAAAATAAGTATTTGGTCACCTACAAACAAGCAAGATTTCTGGCTCTCACAGACCTGTAACTTCTTCTTTAAGAGGCTCCTCTGTCCTCCACTCGTTACCTGTATTAATGGCACCTGTTTGAACTTGTTATCAGTATAAAAGACACCTGTCCACAACCTCAAACAGTCACACTCCAAACTCCACTATGGCAAAGACCAAAGAGCTGTCAAAGGACACCAGAAACAAAATTGTAGACCTGCACCAGGCTGGGAAGACTGAATCTGCAATAGGTAAGCAGCTTGGTTTGAAGAAATCAACTGTGGGAGCAATTATTAGGAAATGGAAGACATACAAGACCACTGATAATCTCCCTCGATCACCCCGTGGGGTCAAAATGATCACAAGAACGGTGAGCAAAAATCCCAGAACCACACGGGGGGACCTAGTGAATGAGCTGCAGAGAGCTGGGACCAAAGTAACAAAGCCTACCATCAGTAACACACTACGCCGCCAGGGACTCAAATCCTGCAGTGCCAGACGTGTCCCCCTGCTTAAGCCAGTACATGTCCAGGCCCGTCTGAAGTTTGCTAGAGTGCATTTGGATGATCCAGAAGAGGATTGGGAGAATGTCATATGGTCAGATGAAACCAAAATAGAACTTTTTGGTAAAAACTCAACTCGTCGTGTTTGGAGGACAAAGAATGCTGAGTTGCATCCAAAGAACACCATACCTACTGTGAAGCATGGGGGTGGAAACATCATGCTTTGGGGCTGTTTTTCTGCAAAGGGACCAGGACGACTGATCCGTGTAAAGGAAAGAATGAATGGGGCCATGTATCGTGAGATTTTGAGTGAAAACCTCCTTCCATTAGCAAGGGCATTGAAGATGAAACGTGGCTGGGTCTTTCAGCATGACAATGATCCCAAACACACTGCCCGGGCAACGAAGGAGTGGCTTCGTAAGAAGCATTTCAAGGTCCTGGAGTGGCCTAGCCAGTCTCCAGATCTCAACCCCATAGAAAATCTTTGGAGGGAGTTGAAAGTCTGTGTTGCCCAGCGACAGCCCCAAAACATCACTGCTCTAGAGGAGATCTGCATGGAGGAATGGGCCAAAATACCAGCAACAGTGTGTGAAAACCTTGTGAAGACTTACAGAAAACGTTTGACCTGTGTCATTGCCAACAAAGGGTATATAACAAAGTATTGAGAAACTTTTGTTATTGACCAAATACTTATTTTCCACCATAATTTGCAAATAAATTCATAAAAAATCCTACAATGTGATTTTCTGGAAAAAAATTCTCATTTTGTCTGTCATAGTTGACGTGTACCTATGATGAAAATTACAGGCATCTCTCATCTTTTTAAGTGGGAGAACTTGCACAATTGGTGGCTGACTAAAAACTTTTTTTCCCCACTGTACATCCTTTTTGGGAGTGAAAACCTGAAAAAACTATAGGAAAAAATAGAATTTTGAAACAGGGCGCCTTTCCCTCGCCAGGCGGGCCAGTTAGTAAATTGTTGTCAAAATTAGAGTATACCCACTTCTCCAGGCACCACTACACCATGGATGTAACCTAAATGGATTTAACACAAACATGCAACTTAAATAAACCTAACTGGGCCAAGAGCATTTATTCTGATCATGTGACCCTAGTCATTTTTCTGGTGGTAAGAAGATACTCTTGACCCTGACCATAACTCCTACCTGTAGTTACGATGGAGCTCCATGACCCTCTCCTCCAGCTCTCGCGTCTGATTGGGTGCGAAGCGGAAGTCGCTGACGTAGTCGGGGCCGTGGTCGTCGGTGTCATAGTCTCCCAGCTCGGCCTGCACGGCGTAGGAACCCAGCAGGGCATGGGTCACGAAGGAGCAGGGCAGACGACCTGACAACATGTCATCTCTCAGCTGAACACACAGGTAGTACCTGTCATAAGAGAGAGAGAGAGAGAGAGAGAGAGAGAGAGAGAGAGAGAGAGAGAGAGAGAGAGAGAGAGAGAGAGAGAGAGAGAGAGAGAGAGAGAGAGAGAGAGAGAGAGAGAGAGAGAGAGAGAGAGAGAGAGAGAGAGAGAGAGAGAGAGAGAGAGAGAGAGAGAGAGAGAAGAGAGAGAGAGAGAGAGAGAGAGGGAGAGAGAGAGGCAAGAGAGAGAGAGGGAGAGAGAGAGAGACAGAGAGATAGAGAAAGAGAGGGGGGGGGGGCAAGACAGAGGGAGAGGGAGATGTTCAAATAAGGTCTCACCAAAGGCAAGCTCCGACAAGAATGTTGAGAAGTTAATCCATAACAGCCAGTGGAATTTCAAATGCAGCTAAACCTCTAAATAGAGTACGTTTTTGAATTTGTTGACTGCAGTGAAATATGCACTGTAAATGATTACAATCGTAAAAAGTATTTCTGTACAAATGTTTGTTGTTTGACAGAGTACTTGTTTACTCAGTACTTTGTTGAAGCACCTTTGGCAGCGATTACAGCCTCGAGTCTTCTTGGGTATGACTCTACAAGCTTGGCACACCTGTATTTGGGGAGTTTCTCCCATTCTTCTCTGCAGATCCTCTCAAACTCTGTCAGGTTGGATGGGGAGCGTTGGTGCACAGCTATTTTCAGGTCTCTCCAGAGATGTTCGATCGGTTCAAAGCCGGGCTCTGGCTGGGCCACTCAAGGACATTCAGAGACTTGTCCCGAAGCCACTCCTGCATTGTCTTGGCTGTGTGCTTAGGGTCGTTGTCCTGTTGGAAGGTGAACCTTCACCCCAGTCTGAGGTCCTGAGCAATCTGGAGCATGTTTTCATCAAGGATCTCTCTGTACTTTTCTCCGTTCATCTTTCCCTCGATCCTGACTAGTCTCCCAGTCCCTGCCGCTGAAAAACATCCCCACAGCATGATGCTGCCACCACCATGCTTCACCGTGGGGATCGTGCCAGGTTTCCTCCAGACGTCACGATTGGCATTCAGGCCAAAGTGTTCAATCCTGGTTTCATCAGACCAGAGAATCTTGTTTCTCATGGACTGAGAGTCCTTTAGGTGCCTTTTGGCAAACTCCAAGCGGGCTGTCATGTGCCTTTTACTGAGGAGTGGCTTCCGTCTGACCACTCTACCATAAAGGCCTGATTGGTGGAGTGCTGCAGAGATGGTTGTCCTTCTGGAAGGTTCTCCCGTCTCCACAGAGGAACTGGAGCTCTTTCAGAGTGAACCATCGGGTTCTTGGTCACCTCCCTGACCAAGTCCCTTCTCTCCCAATTGCTCAGTTTGGCCGGGTGGCCAGCTCTAGGAAGAGTCTTGGTGGTTCCAAACTTCTTCCATTTAAGAATGATGGAGGCCACTGTGTTCTTGGGGACCTTCAATTGTGCAGAAATGTTTTGGTACCCTTCCCCAGATCTATGCCAAGACACAATCCTGTCTCGGAGCTCTACGGATAATTCCTTCGACCTCATGACTTGGTTTTTGCTCTGACATGCACTGTCAACTGTGGGACCTTATATAGACAGGTGTGTGCCTTTCCTAATCATGTCCAATCAATTGAATTTACCACAGGTGGACTCAAATCAAGTTGTAGAAACATCTCAAGGATGATCAATGGAAACAGGATACACCTGAGCTCAATTTCGAGTCTCATAGCAAACGGTCTGAATACTTATGTAAATAAGTTATTTGTGTTTTTTATTTCTAAACACCTGTTTTCGCATTGTCAGTATGGGGTATTGTGTGTAGATTGATGAGGAAAAACATTTAGTTAATCAATTTTATAATAAGGCTGTAACGTAACAAAATGTGGAAAAATGGAAGAGGTCTGAATACTTTTTGAATGTACTGTATACAGTATGTAGGAATGCTATGGGGGCCTCTTTACGCTGCCCTGCTGTACAACAGTACCTGGTGATGTCCTCTGTTAGCTGGGAGGGGTCTGGAGGGTAAAACTTGACAGAGAAGGCAAAGTGCCAGGGAGCAGCTGAGGAGTGACACAGAGGAGATCCGATGAGTTTACTGCCCATGTGGACTGGACATGTATCACACATGCAATAATAACAGTAATAATAATAATAATAATAATAATAATAATAATAATAATAATAATAACAGTAATAATAATAATAACAATAATAATATTAATAATACTAGTAATAATAATACTAGTAATAATAAGAATAATTACAATAATAATAGTAATAATAATAGCAATCATAATAATAATAGTAATAATAATAATAATAATAATAATACTAATAATAGTAATAATAATAATAGTAATAATTAGGTGGGTGCTTATATGTGTCCTATTTAACACATGTATAAGTGTGTATTAATACACATGTGTGAATTGGAAATGTGCTTTTTGCATATCCCAACTCCCCCTGAGACACCCTCGGAGAGTGGGGTCACGGCCAGGGTCACATGTATGACATAGCCATAAAATCACCATAACATGTGTCACAATAAATATATATTTGTGGCAACAGGCTCCAACAATAGCATAGTAACATACTTTTGTTAAACATAAACTCATTATATCGTCTACCATAGTAGGACTAAAGCTTCTCATTCTACTGCATAAGTACTTAGCAGATTCCATATACAAACAGTATATACTTAAGCAATAAGGCCAGAGGAGGTGTGGTATATGGCCAATATACCACGGCTAAGGGCTGTTCTTATGCACAAAGCAATATGGAGTGCCTGGATGCAGCCCTTATCCATGGTATAACGGCCATATACCACAAACCCGAGGTGCCTTATAGCTATTATAAACTGGTTACCAACGTAATTAGACCAGTAAATAGTATTTTTTTGTCATACCCATGGTGTACGGTCTGATATAGCACGGCTTTCAGCCAATGAGTATTCAGGGCTCGAACCACCCGGTTTATAAATTTGAATAACAACTGTCATGATGTGTGTGCTGCGTGTGGGCCGAGGATACTCACTGCGCATCTGCTTCTTGATCTCCTTGGAGGGGTCCAACCAATTCTGAAAGACATATAGGAGAGAGAGAAATAATTCCCACGTGTCTGTGAGAGATGTGGCTAATGCACACCCTGTTGCCACACTCTAATTCACTCTGCAGCTCTAATTGCAGATGGTGATTCTAGTGAAAGCATTTGCATATGATTCAATAGAAGGAGGAGGAGAGGGATGCAGGAGGAACCCTCCCCCATTGAGACTTTCAGCATGAGGAGATGAGAGTGGTAGTCCCAGCATCTGTTTCATCATTGTAACAGTAAATTACCACCGGCCAGTTAATAATCCTATCAGCTTGTATCACACCAGATCTGTACACTGACATCATTCACCACGAGAGACGCTGTTTTGGACAGATCTCCTCCTGCTGCCTTGTGTTAATAAAACGTCCTCATTCAATGCACACCCTCGTGTCCCTTGTGAAATCTCTCAGATCATGCCCTGCCCTTTGACAATAACACCATGCTTGTGTACTGTTAGTTGAACAGGAAGCGTGAATACGCCTATTGCATGGATAATAACACAAAAAGTGAGCTTCCCAGCATCCCGAGCCTGAGTGGCACATCCCAGCTGCTTAGTAATGCTGAAAGTCTTTTTGGCAGTCACTATCACTTCTGCCAGAGTGAAATCAGGAGTGGAAAAGGTTGAAACAGCACAGCAGTCTCCAACACCATCTTTAGAAAACCACACGTGTTCCTGCCAATTTCAGATCACACAACCTGAAAAATAGACACACCTGCAAAAATACACACTAATAAACTGAGATCCAATCACATACAATCTCTCTCTCTCTCTCTCTCTCACCCACACACACACACACACACCCCGGGTGAGGTCCATTTACATTTGAGTACTTTGGCAGACGCTCTTATCCAGAGCGACTTACAGTGCATTCATCTTAAGATAGCTAGGTGAGAAAACCACATATCACAGTCGTAGTAAGTACATTTTTCCTCAATATAGAAGTTATCAGCAAAGTCAGTGCTAGTAGGAAAAGGGGGGGGAGTGGGGGCGACTGAAATTACTAGACTGACATGTCTTATTTAAGATACTCTTTGAAGCGTTTCAGACATTTCAGGGTTTCAGAGGTTTTCAGAAGATTGGCAGGGACTCTGCTGTCCTAGCATCAGGGGGAAGCTGGTTCCACCTTTGGGGTGCCAGGACAGAGAAAAGCTTTGGTTCTCTGGTGCTGAATCAGCGTGCTAAACACCTTAATGAGCAGCAGTCATTTATTATCCTCAAGAATCTATCTAACGTCGGCCTGGGCCAAAGACCACTCAATTACTGAACCAAAGACCACTCAACCACTGAGGTCGGCAGGTAGCTTAGTGGGTAAGAGCGTTGTGCCAGTAACCGAAAGGTCGCTGGTTCTAATCCCCGAGCCGACTAGGTGAAAAATCTGTCGATGTGCCCTTAAGCAAGGCACTTAAACCTAATTGCTCATGTAAGTCGCTCTGGATAAGAGCGTCTGCTAAATAATGTAATTTATTTTAATTTTAATATAATTACAAAAAAGGCCCTGGCTCTTTTGTTTCCTCTCTGTTGTCACGATCGTCGACTGAAGACACGGACCAAGGCGCAGCGTGATAAGCGTACATACTTTATTTAATGTACTAAACGACAAACCAAACGATACGTGAAGTCCTAGGTTAACACCAAAACAAACCTTACGGAACAAGATCCCACAAAGACTAGTGCAAAACAGGCTGCCTAAATATGGTCCCCAATCAGAGACAATGAGCTACAGCTGCCTCTGATTGGGAACCACCCCGGCCAACATAGATCAAAACGATCTAGAACGAAAACATAGAAAAACGAAACATAGAAAAATCCACACCCTGGCTCAACATTTAAGAGTCCCCAGAGCCAGGGCGTGACATCTGTAGAGCACTCCATCAGGAATAACAACTGTTCTCACTGTTCTGCTACAAGGACGCTCTGCAGTCATAGTTCACAAAGCAATCATAAACACAATTAATGTTCTTCCAAATGCTGTGGAGATAATATCCTCAAAGAGAGACAGAGAGGAGTGTCTGAGAACCCAGCTAGCACATAATGTTCTGTGAACCATATGTTTCTTAGCACTTGATGAGAGCCTGGTTGTCTTAGGGATATTTTGCATTCAATCTTCCCACAACGTTCTGGGAATGGTGCAGGATAGTTGCTTGGCTTTGGAACATTCTCAGCACATTTAAAGCTGCAATATGTAACTTTTCGGGCGACCCGACCAAATTCTCATAGAAAAGTGTGTTATAGAGCTGTTATTCTCGTTGAAAGGAAGTCTAAGAAAAGGTAGGTATGTTCTATGTGCGCTATTTCTATGCTTCCCATTCTTAAGTTTAGTTTTGGCGTCTTTTACTTTCAGTTTTGTACATCAGCTTCATACAGTTGGAAATAAAATATTTTTGGTTATGGAAAAGGTATTTCACAACGGTTTAGATGGTACAATGATTATCTACACTATACTTGCTTGTTTTGTCACATAAACTGAAATTAGGCAAAGTAATAGAATTTTTGCAACCAGGAAATGGCGGAGCGATTTCTGCACAATGCATCTTTAAGGAAATGGACAAAATAACATTATTTTCTTGATATTTCATTACTTTAACAGAACGTTTCCTAAAAGTTCAAACATGGTTACATTGAATTATAATTTTGGTAATGTTCTAGGCACTGGCGTAACGCTGTTTCTCTGGACCTCCCGCAAGGTCGGAGTTCGATGCAACAGCATACTAATCAGCTACCAATTGATTTTATATGTATATATACACACACACAACTGTCCTGTATAGGCTACCTGAACCTGCGTCCTCACGCTCTCTCCCAGCTTGGATAGAAAGTTGATAGAAACCAGTCTATTAATGCCAAATAATACAGTCAGTCAACCCTTAAAACATTAGTTTACTAGGGATTATTTCATTATGCAGTGTCCTATCTATAGCTATATACCGTATTTAGCTGCTATTTATAAACTTTTTAAAATAAAAACTACACATCAAATAGCCAAACGACTTGGAAAAAAAGTAGTCGGCTTGAGGATAAATTCAACCACTATTCATTGTTGAACTAAGCGGGTTTTGTCTGGCTAAAAGCCTACACAAATTGGCTGCAATATTCAAGGTAAATTAAATTAAATTATCACGGCTCAGGCTAAGACCCAGATGCAGACACAGGAGGCGGATAGTACGAGTCTCAGAGTATATTATAGTACAAGGGGCAGGCAAAAGGTAACTCAAGGCAGGCAATGAGTCATAATCCAAATCAGAGTCAGGCAGGTACAGGACGGCAGGCAGGATCAGGACAGGCAGAAAGGTCAGAACTGGGAAGACTAGCAAAAGCAAAAACTAGAGCACAGAAAACACGGGAACACGTTGGTAGGACTTGAAGGGACAAGACGAACTGGCAACAGACAAACAGAAAAATACACAGGGGATAATGGGGACAAATGGGAGACACCTGGTGGGGGGTGGAGACAAGCACAAGACAGGTGAAACAGATTATTGCCAACCCAGACAGTCTTTCCTGAGACATTGTGCATTATATGTCCTTTGCGCTACACAAAATGTAAACTTAGTCTAGAATGATGCATGCCCAGATATACCAGAGATAAGGGACTGTTGATATTGCAACCACAGAACTTAAACGCCAGTTCACCTGTATGAATGAAATCGCAAACAGCTTTTTTATTCAAGACCTCAAGAACTGTTGTCTGCTCAAGATGATAATCTGTTTGCATCTGCCAATTTATTGACCGTCCAGTATCCAGACGACCTGTCCCCATAGCTTCTTATACAGTTCATCTCTTTCCGTAACATGTTGAGGAGAATGAGAGGCTCCATTAAAGATGTTACAGAACTGCTGTATTTGAAGCACAACTCCCTTCTGCCCAGTTTCCCTGATGTTGCTATGGCAATCAAGCTGTTTTTACCATCCCATGTCGCTTCTGCTACCTAAGAAGCATTAGGCTCTCGGTCTGATATGCACTTTTGAATACCTGAGTAAGCTCCACTCATTGCACTGGCGCCGTCGTAGCCTTGACACACGGCATTTGTTCACTGATATCCCCTCATACTTTTCAATCTTTTTCACTTTTTTGTCACATTCCTGAAGCCCAAGAAACAAACACTTGGCTTCCAAGTACATATAGAAATTAAAAAGGTTTATTAATGACTTTTTGGAGGGTTACTGTCAAAATGGGCCCCAGAGCTCGTGCCCCTGCCTTGCGGGGGCTGCGAGGGTGCCCGGTACGCCAGTGGTTCTAGGAACATTCTCCAACTGGTGTAACATTGGGAATGTTCTCAATTCTTTCAGAAAATTTTCTTCTGTGGGAATTTCAGTACTTCAGAGTAACGTTTCCTACAAGTTTCTTCATGGTTCTATTTATAGTCATGTTCTCAAATTGTTCCAAGAACATTAAGAAAACTTTCCATAAAAAACACAAGAAAACTTTAGTAACATTCATAGAATGTTTTAAGAATGTTATTTAAAACATATACAGTACATTCCCGTTTCAGCATCAACTCAACTCTCTCTATCCTCTATCTTATTGTGTTCAGTTTTCTTGGCCGCACCCAGTAATTGGCCACACCTGATCTTAATGAGTGCTTGTTTCCTTTTAATTTGGGTCTGTTTGAATAGACTAAAATGAACAGCTTTGTATGAAAAGAAAAAGATGGCCTGCTAGCGCCATCCTGGTGGTGCAGTGGACTAATTCAGTACTTGAATCTCACTGACGCTGTGCCACAATAAAAAAGAAATGTATTTGCATGATTAATGCCTAAGCAACTTAATTTCTTTGCTTGGAGTTCAAAACAATTAACCTAAGCTAGCAGTGTCCCTGCAACCTAAAATTGTACGTTCCCAGAACAGGCTAAATGTTCACTTCTGTTCTCAGAACATTTAAAAAACATTCCTTTTTACCGGTCAGGAAACTTTTGACTTCATTCCCAGAACGAATGGGAAACCAAAAACGTACATTCCCACAACTTCCAAGGAACCATGGAATGTGCTAGCTGGTAAGGACATTTTAATCACATCTTGTTTGGCTTAGAGTCACTGAGGACCCCAGACAGTATAGGCTACCATGAGATAAGCCTGATATTGAAGAGGGGGCCTACCTGCTCTCTGAGGTCCCTATGCTGTGAAAAAATAACATCTTTCAGCATTTATTGTGTTTACCGCTATTGTTTCATATTCACACATAAACACACACGCACGCACGCACACACACACGCACGCACGCACGCACGCACGCACGCACGCACGCACGCACGCACGCACGCACACACACACACACACACACACACACACACACACACACACACACACACACACACACACACACACACACACACACACACACACACACACACACACACACACACACACACACACACACACACACACACACACACACACACACACACACACACACACACACACACACACACAGACTTTATTCTCTTCTCCAGAGAGAACTGGCTCCAACACCTCAACTGCTTGTGACAAATCAGGTCACAACATGTTGTTCTGTAACTGCTGAGATCTATACAAGCTCTTACAGTTTTTTTTTATTGCTTTGGTACACTAAATTACCAAAAGTATGTGGACACCTGCTTGTCAAACGTCTCATTCCAAAATCATGGGCATTAATATGGAATTGGTCCCCCCTTTGCCGCTATAACAGCCTCAACTCTTCTGGGAAGGCTTTCCACTAGATGTTGGAGCATTGCTGCGGGGAATTGCTTCCATTCAGCCACAAGAGCATTAGTGTGGTCGGGCACTGATGTTGGGCGATTAGGCCTGGCTCACAGTTGACGTTCCAATTCATCCCAAAGGTTTTCGATGGGGTTGAGGTCAGGGCTCAGTGCAGGCCAGTCAAGTTCTTCCACACCGATCTCAACCAACAATTTCTGTATGGAACTTGTTTTGTGCACGGGGGCATTGTCATGCTGAAACAGGAAAGGGCCTTCCCCAAACTGTTGCCACAAAGTCAGAAGCACAGAATTGTCTAGAATGTCATTGTATGCTGTAGCGTTAAGATTTCCCTTCACTGGAATTAAGGGGCCTAGCCCAAACCATGAAAAACAACCCCAGACCATTATTCCTCCTCCACCAAACTTTACAGTTGGTACTATGCATTCGGGCAGGTAGCATTCTGGCATCTGCCAAACGCAGATTAGTCCGTCGGACTGCCAGATGGTGAAGCGTGATTCATCACTCCAGAGAATGCATTTCCACTGCTCCAGAGTCCAATGGCGGCGAGCTTTACACCACTCCAGTCGACGCTTGACATTGCGCATGGTGATCTTAGGCTTGTGTGCGGCGACTCGGCCATGGAAACGCATTTCATGAAGCTCCCAACGAACAGTTCTTATGCTGATGTTGCTTCCAGAGGCAGTTTGGAACTCGGTAGTGAGTGCTGCACCCGAGGACAGACGATTTGTACGCGCAACGCGCTTCAGCGCTCGGCAGTCCCGTTCTGTGAGCTTGTGTGGCCTACCATTTTGCAGCTGAGCCGTTGTTGCTCCTAGACGTTTCCACTTCACAATAACAGCACTTACAGTTGACCGGGGCAGCTCCAGCAGGGCAGAAATTTTACAAACTGACTTGTTGGAAATGTGGCATCTTATGACGGTGCCACTTTGAAAGTCACTGAGCTCTTCAGTACGGGCCATTCTACTGCCAATGTTTGTCTATGGAGATTGCATGGCGGTGTGCTCGATTTTATACACCTGTCAGCAACGGGTGTAGTTGAAATAGCCAAATCCACTAATTTTAAGGGGTGTCCACATTCTTTTGTATATATAGTGTATATAGGGTAATTCACCTATTACAAATGTGAACCCAGCCGTACACACAACTGTCTTACCAAAATAATGCAAACTAAATGCTGAAAGTAGTAGCCTAGTTATTCATCCATGCAAACAAAAATACTGAATAGGAGTTGGAACCGGATCAGGGAACAGAACCAAAAACCGGAAAATAACAACATTTTTCAAGGAACAGAAACGGAAACGAAAGTGATCAAAACTGTTCCGGAACAGAACCGTTATTTTAAAAGCATGGGAACCGGTTAATAACATTATTTAACGTTCCAGGCATTTTTTTCTAGTCCCACAAAAAAACACAACAAAGCACCTATGCAAAGCTCTGACTATGTCACTGAGAAACTTATTCCAGTGTCTGCCTGCCTGCCAGCTGAAAATCTTTGCCGGTGTGTGTGTTTAGGCCACCTTCCCCTCCCCCTCCAAAGCATAGGCTACTGTACTGACGTTATGAGCGTGATTCAGAAGATAGTGAGAGAGATTTTTTATTAGCTAGAGAAGAATGGATTAATGTTTTCAATGGTAGTTAAGGATACTTTAGGCCTAGTTATCACGTTTTACGTTGGATTTATTAACTACAAAAAGGTAAGACGTGTTTTTAATTCTGGTGCAGCTGTGCACACAAGCTTGCTAGCTAGCAAGCTAGCTTGCTCAAGCTTGTTAGCTAGCTAGCTCAAAAGACATTAAAAGTTCCTTAATAGAAGCCGCTACTCCTAGGTATAATTCTGTGGACTTAATTCAGATAATGCATGTCATAATAAGATGTCCAGCACTTCAAGCCTCCTCCTCAACCCTCTCCTTCTCAACAGATTTTGCATCAACCTTGTCACTTAATCATTTGGACTTTTTTGCTATTTTTATATAGGGACATAAAACTTAAACTGAGGGGGCACAAGTTTCAACTGATGGGGCTAAGCCCCCTATTGCCCCCTCGTGGAGTCGGGCCTCATTACATACCTGGCCTGGAGGTGAGGTGTACAGAGGTAGGGTACACCCAAAACACACATCCTCAAAACAACCCTAATACCAGCTAATACAGGTTGACTGTCATGACTATTCAGTTATGTCTCAATGCCAAATCTTAGCCAGTGGCGTAATAACTAATTACATCCATTCTAATACAATTACCCTTCCTGGTGTCGTTTGGAGAGTCAACAGATGTAATTTCTAATGTAGGCTATGATGATGAAGTGTGCAAATGTTTTCTAAGGAGTTTTCCGATGTTTCCTCCATCTCCAGCTTAGGGCACCATGTTTTCTGATGTTTCCTCCTCCTGCTATGTTGTCTGTTATTATGGTGAGAGGAATGGAGATTTTTCTGAAGACAGTATTGCATGAGAGGAAGAAGGAAGAAGGGGAGAGAAAGAGAGCGGGGGAGGAAAGGAGGGAAAAAGAGGAGTGGTAAATGAATGGTCATAGTAGCTCCATGACAAGGCACTGACCTTTTGGCTTTCTGCATCGCTGTACATCAGGCCAAAGTAGTCCTTCTCCAGCAGGTTGAGGTGCTCACACACCATGTCCAGAAGGGCCTGTCCTTTGCAGTGTTTCTGCAGAAAAACACACACAAACACACGTGTCACAAATCAAGTGTTATTTAATCAAGGGTCAATCAAGGGTCAGGCGATTTCTGACCATGTGACCTGGACTCACTGATTAAAGCATTACGGCACCCCTTACAAAAATTTACCCTGGTACTACTATGGTACTTTCATTCATAACATGGTACTACTATGGTAATTTCACTTATACCATGGTATAGTCTGAATCATGGAAATGTACCATGGTTTTAGCTTTGAAGTATGATGGTACTACCATGGTACTGCCATTACACCTAGATATTACCATGGTACTGCATAATTTATACCATGGTATAAATCTGAATCATGGAAATGTACCATGGTTTTAGCTTTGAAGTATGATGTTACTGCCATGCACCTAAATAATACCATGGTATTGCATCATTTATACCACGGTAGATGTGGATCATGCAAATACCATGGTTTTAACCGGCATCATACATTCTACCATGGTAACTCACAATTATGATAAATGGTACCAATAATTATCATATGGTACCATCTTTATTAATTGTGCGTTACCATTGCACAACGGCAGTATAATGCATTAAATAAATAAACCCACCAAGGTCAAAAGTGTTTGGTTGGTATTATATTGATGTATTTATATATCAGTATGGGCATGTTTCTGATAAAGTCAGAAGCAGGCTAGTATTGTTGGTCCTAGTTTGTCTGTAACATCAAAGACAAAGGGAAATAGTTGCTGTGAAAAAGGTGTAATACTTTCATTTGTGTACCATGGTAGCTAGTACAATGAAAGAAATATGGGTTTTTGGTCACTACCATGGCAAGAAAATACCATGGTATTGCAACAGTACCATGGTATTTTCCTGCCATGGTAGTGACCAAAAAAACATGATAGTACCATGGTATTTCTTTCATTGTACTACCATGGTACATTTTTGTAAGGCACTGCATGGTTTTGTTGACATGCACACATTTAATATTCTTGGAAGTAAGTTCATTAGAGTGTCATGTAACTGCAAATGTATCAACACAACAGAATGTGTCTCTCCCCAACATCATCCCCAACCAGATAGCAGCTGGTGTCAAGATGGCTTCCCTATCTGTTGCTGTCTACAGACTAGAACAGCTCTGCCCTTGAGTGACGTGTTACAGTCAGAATTGATCAAATACTTGACAGGGAAAATGAAAACTGAATTGTAGAGGAAGATTGCTTTCTGCATGATAAGTGGTCCGAACAAACAGTGGATTATCGAATTTCACTCATATAACTGTATCCAAATGGTTAACATTCTGTTCACATTCCTGGGAAGGAAAGACAGAAGAAGTGTGAAAATATTTGTGAAGTTACTCAGATGTCCAAAGAAATTCTAGCCAAGAGAGTCGACTGATGGGGCGACACTTTAGCAAATCATTCTAGCGATGATATACCTTCATGTAACTTGAACAAATATAAGGAAAAACGATTGTGTGTAAATTTAAGTACACATTCGTACATAACAAAACATCACTCTGAAACCAGTAGAGTAGCATGGTACCCTGGTCAGTAGATCCCAGAGTTCAGACTACGGGTGCTGGGTGCTGCTGTACACACGCAGATACACACACACACACTTTTCCCTTGGGGTCGTAGCCAGCGAGCTGTGTGTGTGAACTGCTTGTGCTGCTCTCCAGGGAGCAAGCTTCTGTGCGGCTCAGTGCTTGCTTTCCCTAGAGCCTGGTTTCCGCGGTGGCAGGGAGACAGAGCAAGCCGTTGCCAAGGAAACAGATGCAGATGTGTGCTCCCTCCCGCTCTTTTTTGTTCCTTAATATCTCAAGGCCAGAGCTGGGGGGGAGTGTCTCCTTTGGCTCATTATGGTTGAAGAGATGGTGGAGTAAGACGCTGGAAGCACTTGTGAACTCTTACTGTCACTCAACACAGTCCCCATGGAAAGGTTGTGGAGAGAAGACATGGATGTGGTGGTAGGGTCTGTATGGAGTGGACTGTATGGCTTTAGGATGAGCTAATAAAAGCCCAGTGTAGTCAAAAATGTGATTTCCTGTGTTATATACAGTGGGGAGAACAAGTATTTGATACACTGCCGATTTTGCAGGTTTTCCTACTTACAAAGCATGTAGAGGTCTGTAATTTTTATCCTAGGTACACTTCAACTGTGAGAGACGGAATCTAAAACAAAAATCCAGAAAATGCATTTTATTGCATGACATAAGTATTTGATCACCTACCAACCAGTAAGAATTCCGGCTCTCACAGACCTGTTAGTTTTTCTTTAAGAAGCCCGCCTGTTCTCCACTCATTACCTGTATTAACTGCACCTGTTTGAACTCATTACCTGTATAAAAGACACCTGTCCACACACTCAATCAAACAGACTCCAACCTCTCCACAATGGCCAAGACCAGAGAGCTGTGTAAGGACATCAGGGATAAAATTGTAGACCTGCACAAGGCTGGGATGGGCTACAGGACAATAGGCAAGCAGCTTGGTGAGAAGGCAACAACTGGAAGAAAATGGAAGAAGTTCAAGATGACGGTCAATCACCCTCGGTCTGGGGCTCCATGCAAGATCTCACCTCATGGGGCATCAATGATCATGAGGAAGGTGAGGGATCAGCCCAGAACTACACGGCAGGACCTGGTCAATGACCTGAAGAGAGCTGGGACCACAGTCTCAAAGAAAACATTAGTAACACACTACGCCGTCATGGATTAAAATCCTGCAGCGCACGCAAGGTCCCCCTGCTCAAGCCAGCGCATGTCCAGGCCCATCTGAAGTTTGCCAATGACCATCTGGATGATCCAGAGGAGGAATGGGAGAAGGTCATGTGGTCTGATGAGACAAAAATAGAGCTTTTTGGTCTAAACTCCACTCGCCGTGTTTGGAGGAAGAAGAAGGATGAGTACAACCCCAAGAACACCATCCCAACCGTGAAGCATGGAGGTGGAAACAATTCTTTGGGGATGCTTTTCTACAAAGGGGACAGGACGACTGCACCGTATTGAGGGGAGGATGGATGGGGCCATGTATCGTGAGATCTTGGCCAACAACCTCCTTCCCTCAGTAAGAGCATTGAAGATGGGTCGTGGCTGGGTCTTCCAGCATGACAACGACCCGAAACACACAGCCAGGGCAACTAAGGAGTGGCTCCGTAAGAAGCATCTCAAGGTCCTGGAGTGGCCTAGCCAGTCTCCAGACCTGAACCCAATAGAAAATCTTTGCAGGGAGCTGAAAGTTCATATTGCCCAGCGACAGCCCTGAAACCTGAAGGATCTGGAGAAGGTCTGTATGGAGGAGTGGGCCAAAATCCCTGCTCAGTGTGTGCAAACCTGGTCAAGACCTACAGGAAACGTATGATCTCTGTAATTGCAAACAAAGGTTTCTGTACCAAATATTAAGTTCTGCTTTTCTGATGTATCAAATAATTATGTCATGCAATAAAATGCAAATGAATTACTTAAAAATCATACAATGTGATTTTCTGGATTTTTGTTTTAGATTCCGTCTCTCACAGTTGAAGTGTACCTATGATAAAATTTACAGACCTCTACATGCTTTGTAAGTAGGAAAACCTGCAAAATCGGCAGTGTATCAAATATTTGTTCTCCCCACTGTATATATATATATATTTCCACACTATGAGGTTGGAATAATACTGTGAAATGTCTTTCTTGCAAAATCTTTCTTGAGAAATTGCTCTTTACTAAGAAGCTATTTTTGTTTCTTTTTGGCCATTTTAATTGAAAACAATCACAGGAAGGTACTAAATTGTTACCCAGAAATGATTTGATATTGAGATAAAAATGGCTGCAATGGACCTTTAAAAAGATATGGGCATGTTTAGGATCTTAATATGCGGTGACTAAGGCATTGAGGCGTTTCTCCATGGACACTCCCTTTCACAGAGCAATTAATTCAACTCCACTTTGAGCACCTTCACAGCAAATTACAAGCGTTTTCTCAAAAAAACAACACAAGTACCACACTTAAATCTTGGCAAAGTGTACAAACAAACTCATTGTCAGAGTCACACAGCATTCTAAAAAAGATATGGCACCCAAAATAGCACCATTCTACACAATAACAGAGTGCAGCTCATCCATGCATGGCCTGGTAGATACACCAGTATACACCAGGGAGCAGAAGGAAGGGGTGAGGGAAGTGTGGGAGTGCGTGGCCCTGTCTCCCCTCTCTCCACTGGGGCCCCTAGGGAGCCAGAGCCAAGCAGCCATGACAAGACAGGCTAATTAACCCTTGGATGGGGCACCTCCTCCAGTGAGAATTGTCACAAAGTGGTGCCTGCCTTCCCTCAACGCTATTATTATCAACTCCTGGAGCATGGAGGAGGTTTGATAGGGCAGGCCTGACGTTCCAACCCACCAATTAAAGACAGGAAGAGGGTCGAGGGGAGGCCAGGAGTGAGGTGAGGATGAACGTTGTACTGCAGCAGCAAGTTATGTAAACATGGATGAGTAAAAAGGAAGGGTCGATTTGCACATCATTTAGTAGCAATGAATGGAAGTACAAAATAAAGCAAATTCTAAAGGCTTTGAGAATCATAATGTGGAGTTTTATTTCCAGTGCTGAGAACAGCTTGAGTTGCTTGAGAGTTTTTGAAAGACTATTTTTTGCTACGTTTTCTTTTGCGAAAGGTTAGTAAAAGCAAGGGCAATGTTCTTGAGATTCTTATATAAAAAATACACTCACATACCATAACATGAAAGTAAGTATCCTAAGGGCAGCTCACAATAACACAATATTCTATTTTCTCCTTGACTGCACCTGGGTCGAAAATTTTATGAGTATAGATTTACCATCGTTCTATCACTGGGTTTTGTTGAGGGATTTTATTGTGCAGAAGAGGGATATCATTTGACCCTCAAATTGTACAGTATTTCTGCTTTGTCATGTTGTATACAGTGAGGGAAAAAAGTATTTGATCCCCTGCTGATTTTGTACGTTTGCCCACTGACAAAGACATGATCAGTCTATAATTTTAATGGTAGGTTTTAGGGGTGTAACGATCCATCTACTACATCGATATATCGATTTATATTCCTATGATCCAACTACATCGATCTGTGCTCGGCGAGTTGGCCTTTTGGACAACATATATCGATCTAACATCGTTTTAAAATTTAATAAATCGATTGTATCGATACTAGGAAATAACCCATTGGATTTAAGCACGTCAGACTTTATATGGATGTTTTTTCTTAGCACTTTTAATGATAAAGGCTTTAAACATTACTCGATTCAGTCTGCCTATCCGTGACGTCATCGCGCCAACAGCAGCGCAAAGGCGCAAAGACAACAAAACATAGCATGGCGGACGACAGAGGAGAAGCCGACGAGCAAGAAATTATCAAGCCACCATTGCGGTCCTTACAAGAAACAGGAATCTAGGAAACTTCACCTGCACTGTCCAGTATCCAGGTATTTATTTCAGTCACGCTGGTTGAATTTTTGGCTAAAAGGTTACTGAATCGATTTCAAGTCACTGAATCGTTTCGGATCGTATCGTTCTAAATGAACCAATATCGTCCTTGAATAGTATCGACAACCACGAATCGTGATACAAATCGAATCGTTGTTAAAACGAATCGTTACACCCCTAGTAGGTTTATTTGAACAGTGAGAGACAGAATAACAACAAAAAATTCCAGAAAAACGAATGTCAAAAATGTTATTCATTGATTTGCATTTTAATGAGGGAAATAAGTATTTGACCCCTCTGCAAAACATGACTTAGTACTTGGTGGCAAAACCCTTGTTGGCAATCACAGAGGTCAGACGTTTCTTGTAGTTGGCCACCAGGTTTGCACACATCTCAGGAGGGATTTTGTTCCACTCCTCTTTGCAGATCTTCTCCAAGTCAATAAGGTTTCCAGGCTGACGTTTGGCAACTCGAACCTTCAGCTCCCTCCACAGATTTTCTATGGGATTAAGGTCTGGAGACTGGCTAGGCCACTCCAGGACCTTAATGTGCTACTTCTTGAGCCACTCCTTTGTTGCCTTGGCCGTGTGTTTTGGGTCATTGTCATGCTGGAATACCCATCTACAACCCATTTTCAATGCCCTGGCTGAGGGATCTCACCCAATATTTGACGGTACATGGCCCCGTCCATCGTCCCTTTGATGCGGAGAAGTTGTCCTGTCCCCTTAGCAGAAAAACACCCCCAAAGAATAATGTTTCCACCTCCATGTTTGACGGTGGGGATGGTGTTCTTGGGGTCATAGGCAGCATTCCTCCTCCTCCAAACACGGTGAGTTGAGTTGATGCCAAAGAGCTCGATTTTGGTCTCATCTACCACAACACTTTCACCCAGTTCTCCTCTGAATCATTCAGATGTTCATTGACAAACTTCAGACGGCCAGGTATATGTGCTTTCTTGAGCAGGGGGACCTTGCGGGCGCTGCAGGATTTCAGTCCTTCACGGCGTAGTGTGTTACCAATTGTTTTCTTGGTGGCTATGGTCCCAGCTGCCTTGAGATCATTGACAAGATCCTCCTGTGTAGTTCTGGGCTGATTCCTCACCGTTCTCATAATCATTGCAACTCCACAAGGTGAGATCTTGCATGGAGCCCCAGGCCGAGGGAGATTGACAGTTCTTTTGTGTTTCTTCCATTTGCGAATAATCGCACCAACTGTTGTCACCTTCTCACCAAGCTGCTTGGCGATGGTCTTGTAGCCCATTCCAGCCTTGTGTAGGTCTACAATCTTGTCCCTTGACATCCTTGGAGAGCTCTTTGGTCTTGGCCATGGTGGAGAGTTTGGAATCTGATTGATTGATTGCTTGTGTGGACAGGTATCTTTTATACAGGTAACAAACTGAGATTAGGAGCACTCCCTTTAAGAGTGTGCTCTTAATCTCAGCTCGTTACCTGTATAAAAGACACCTGGGAGCCAGAAATCTTTCTGATTGAGAGGGGGTCAAATACTTATTTCCCTCATTAAAATGCAAATCAATTTATAACATTTTTGACATGCGTTTTTCTGGATTTTGTTGTTGTTATTCTGTCTCTCACTGTTCAAATAAACCTACCATTAAAATTATAGACTGATCATTTCTTTGTCAGTGGGCAAACGTACAAAATCAGCAGGGGATCAAATACTTTTTTCCCTCACTGTATCTACAGTACCAGTCAAAAGTTTGGACACACCTACTCATTCAAGGGTTTTTCTTTATTTTTACTATTTTCTATATTGTAGAATAATAGTGAAGACTTCAAAACTATTAAATAACACATATGGAATCATGTAGTAACCCAAAAAGTGTTAAACAAATCAAAATATATTTTACATTTGAGATTCTTCAAATAGCCACCCTTTGCCTTGATGACAGCTTTGCACACTCTTGGCATTCTCTCAACCAGCTTCACTTGGAATGCTTTTCCAACAGTCTTGAAAGAGTTCCCACATATGCTTAGCACTTGCTGGCTGCTTTTCCTTCACTCTGCCGTCCGACTCATCCCAACCCATCTCAATTGGGTTGAGGTCGGGGGATTGTGGAGGCCAGGTCATCTGATGCAACACTCCATCACTCTCCTTCTTGGTAAAATAGCCCTTACACCGCCTGGAGGTGTGTGTTGGGTCATTGTACTGTTGAAAAACAAATGATAGTCCCACTAAGCCCAAACCAGATGGGATGGCGTATCGCTGCAGAATACTGTGGTAGCCATGCTGGTTAGGTGTGCCTTGAATTCTAAAAGAAATCACAGACAGTGTCACCAGCAAAGCACCCCCAGACCATAACACCTCCTCCTCCGTGCTTTACGGTGGGAACTACAAATGCGGAGATCATCCGTTCACCCACACCACGTCTCACAAAGACACGGCGGTTGGAACCAAAAAACTCAAATTTGGACTAAAGACCGAAGGACACATTTCCAAAGGTCTAATATCCATTGCTCGTGTTTCTTGGCCCAAGCAGGTCTCTCCTTTAGTAGTGGTTTCTTTGCAGCAATTCGACCATGAAGGCCTGATTCACACAGTCCCCTCTGAACAGTTGATGTTGAGATGTGTCTGTGACTTGAACTCTGTGAAGCATTTATTTGGGCTGCAATTTCTGAGGCTGGTAACTCTAATGAATTTATCCTCTGCAGCAGAGGTAACTCTGGGTCTTCCATTCCTGTGGCGGCCCTCATGAGAGCCAGTTTCATCATAGCGCTTGATGGTTTTTGCGTCTGCACTTGAACAAACTTTCAAAGTTCTTGAAATGTTCCGTATTGACTGACCTTCATGTCTTAAAGTAATGATGGACTGTCGTTTCTCTTTGCTTATTTGAGCTATTCTTGCCATAATATGGACTTGGTCTTTTACCAAATAGGGCTATTTTCTGTATACCTTGTCACAAAACAACTGATTGGCTCAAACACATTAAGAAGGAAAGAAATTCCACAAATTAACTTTTAAGAAGGCACACCTGTTAGTTGAAATGCATTCCAGGTGACTACCTCATGAAGCTGGTTGAGAGAATGCCAAGAGTGTGCAAAGCTTTCATCAAGGCAAAGGGTGGCTATTTGAAGAATCTCAAATATAAAATATTTTATGATTTTCTTAACACTTTTTTGGTTACTACATGATTCTATATGTGTTATTTCATAGTTTTGATGTCTTCACTATTATTCTACAATGGAAAACATTGCAAAAATAAAGAAAAACCATTGAATGAGTAGGTGTGTCCAAACATTTGACTGGTAATGTATATCTAGGAGGTTTTCAGCCAAGCCTTTCCTTTTGATAATATATACTGAGCAAAAATATAAACGCAACATGTAAAGTGTTGGCCCCATGTTTCATGAGCTGAAATAAATTATCCCAGAAATGTTCCATATGCACAAAAAGCTTATTTCTCTAAAATGTTGTGCACAAATGTGTTTACATCCCTGTTAGTGAGCATTTCTTCTTTGCCAAGATAATCCATCCACCTGACAGGTATGGCATATCAAGAAGCTGATTAAACAGCAGGTGCACCTTGTGCTGGGGACAATAAAAGGCCACTCTAAAATGTGCTGTTTTTTCTGTTTTTTCAGTTTGGCATGCTGACTGCAGGAATGTCCAACAGAGCTGTTGCCAGAGAACAGAATGTTCATTTCTCAACCATAAGCCACCTTCAATTTAGTTTTAGAGAATTTGGCAGTACGTCCAACTAGCCTCACAACACGCCAGCCCAGGACCTCCACATCCTGGCTTTCATGCTTGCTCTTTCCCAACAATGCAGTCTTCAATATCAGTAGTACTATAATTTTTGTTTTTTAAAGTGACGTAGAACACAAAAACACTAGAAATAGAAATAAAAAAGAGCACGAGAATGTAAGTAAGCTATACTGTATACAGGGACAATAACCTATTTACAATGTGCAGATATACTGGAGTGGTAGGGTTAGATATGTATAGGGGTAAGGTGATTAGGCATCAGGATAAATGATAAATAGAGTAGCAGCAGTGTATACTGTATGATGATTGTATGTGAGTGTGTGTAGAGTTAGCATGAATGTGGGTGCCTGTTGTGTGTGTTATTTTAAATTTAGGGGTTAGATTTAGGATTACAAATAGGGTTAGGGTTAGGTTTACAGGTTAAGGTAAGGGTTAGGGAAAATACGATTTTGAATGGAAATTAATTTTAGGTCCCCACGAGGATAGAAGAACATAACGTGTATGTGTGTTGGAGTGTCAGTGTGAGTGTGTGTGATAGCTTGTGTAGCCATTTAGCAGTCTTGTGGCTTGAAGCTGTTTTTTTTTTTTTTTTGACATTTAGCAGACGCTCTTATCCAGAGCGACTTACAGGAGCAATTAGGGTTAAGTGCCTTGCTCAAGGGCACATCGACAGATTTTTCACCTAGTCGGCTCGGGGATTAGAACCAGCAACCTTTCGGTTACTGGCACTACGCTCTTAACCACTAAGCTACCTGCTCCCTGTTCAGGAGCCTGTTGGTGTCAGACTTGATGCTCCGGTACCACTTGCTGTGCGGAAGCAGAGAGAACTATGGCTTGGGTGGCTGGAGTCTTTAACCCAACCTTTTTTAGTATTAAAGAATTAACATGTCGCGAGCTACTCTTTTTTTTCCTAGCTTTCAAATAGGCACATTATTCTTTTCTCCTCTCCCCTGCAACTCTCAAAGTAGTGCACTACGTCTTCTGTCAAGTTTTTTGTAATTTTTTTTACCTTTATTTAACTAGGCAAGTCAGTTAAGAACAAATTCTTATTTACAATGACGGCCTACACCGGCCAAACCCGGACGACGCTGGGCCAATTGTGTGCCGCCCTATGGGACTCCCAATCACAGCCGGTTGTGATACAGCCTGGAATCAAACCAGGGGGGCTGTAGTGACGCCTCAAGCACTGAGATGCAGTGCCTTAGACCACTGCACCACAAGTACATGGTAAAATAATGGTTAATAAACAACCCTATAAATCTGTGATTTTTTTTCTCCCAATTCTGTTTTATATTTTCCCAAATTATGTTCTCAGTTTAATGTTTCCTGGTTTTAGATTTTTTTTGTTTTCACTCTTAAATTACAATTGTTCATAGAGAAACAACGAAATTGGATGTTCTGAGTCCATGTCAATGCTTCACCCACATCAGAAAAAAAAAATAGGTCTGGAAGAAAACTAACACATTTACATTTTTTGGTGTAATTCTCCTTTAATTGCGCATCTGGCCCTTTAATTGTGCATCTAGTGATTGAGGAATGTGCTGGTCTAGCATGGTTGTGTACTGCTGCTGCTCATTTCATGGCAAAGTTTGCATATAGCAAATAATAGATACAAATGATATATTTACTCATGATATACTTCTGCCAGGTAAGCCTACTTTGCAGTTAATGTTTAATTGAGAAGGTTTTGGGGAAAGTATTTCTGTCAACCCACAAGATGGTTATCACATCAACTGGCTACACACGGAGTGATAGACAAACGCGCGCACCACACAGACAGACACGTGCAATATTGCTGAGAATTAATTGGCAGATAGTGTTAGGATTGGCTTTTTAAGCCAATAGTGGCTAACCAGGGGTGGGATAATGTCGATGTTGCGTTGATTAGATAGTAGCTGGGAGCTTGTGGTGTCTGATACTTGTGAGATTGAACATGTGAAAATTGCATGACCTTTCAGAATTGTTTGGCGAGCTACTCATAGGTGGGCTGCAAACTACTGGTAGCTGACGATCGACCTGTTGGAGACCCCTGTGTTAACTATTTTCCATGCCTTCCTTTCACACCGCCTGGTATAGAGGTCCTGGATGGCAGGGAGCTGGGCACCAGTGATGTACTGGGCTGTCTGCACCACCCTCTGTAGCACCATATGATGCTTGGTTACCATACCAAGCAGTGATGCAGTGACCAGTCAAGATGCTCTCAGTGTCTCATGTGTGTGGACCATTTTAGTGATTTGGACACCGAGGAACTTGAAACTCTCGACCCGCTCCACTGCAGCCCAGTCGATGTGGATGTAGTCCACGATCAGCTCCTTGGTCTTACTGATGTTGAGGGAGAGGCTGTTGTCCTGGCACCACACTGCCAGGTCACTGACCTCCTCCCTGTAGGCTGTCTCGTCGTCGCCGGTGATCAGGCCTACCACCGTCGTGTCGTCAGCAAACTTGATGATGGTGTTGGAGTCGTGCATGGCCATGCAGTCATGGGTGAACAGGGAGTACGGGAGGGGACTAAGCACACACCCCTGTGAGGCCCCCCTGTTGAGGGTCAGAGTGGCAGAGGTTGCCAACCCTCTCCACCTGGGGTCAGCCTGTCAGGAAGTCCAGGATCCAGTAGAAGAGGGAGGTGTTCAGTCCCAGGGTCCCAAGCTTGGTGTTGAGTTTGGAGGGGACTATGGTGTTGAACGCTGAGCTGTGGTCAATTAGCAGAATTCTCACATAGGTATTTGTCTTATCTAGGTGGGTGAGGGCAGTGTGGAGTGCAATTGATGATGTGTCTGGGATGATGTGTGTCATAACCAGCCTTTCAAAGCACTTCATGATTATAGATGTGAGTGCTACAGGAAGGTAGTCATTGTGGCAGGTAGCCTTCGAGTTCTTGGGAACAGGAATGATGGTGGTCAGCTTGAGAAATGTGGGGATTACAAACTCGGACAAGGAGAGGTTGAAAATGAATGTGAATATGCCTGCCAGCTGTTCTACGCATGCTCTGAGAACGCGCCCTGGAATACCGTCCGGCCCGTGGCTTTACGAGTGTTGACCTGATTAAAAACCTTACCTCAAGTCGGCCTCGGAGAGCGAGATCACCCAGTCCCCTGCGTCAGCGGGGGCCCTCATGCACGGCCCGATGTTGTTTTTGTCGAAGCGTGCATAAAGTGTATTGAGTTTGTCTGGGCAGATCATGGCTGGGTCTTCCTTTGTAATCCGTAATGGACTGTAGGCTGCCACATGCGACGGGCGGCGGAGACTGTGTAATAGGATTCCACCTTATTCCTATATTGTCATTTTGCTTGTTTGATGGTTCTTCTTGTACTTGTTCGTGTCCTCAGCCGTAGCCTTGGGGTTGGCTGTGGTAGCCCTGTGTGCGGTAGCCCTGTGTGCGGTAGCCCTGTGTGCGGTAGCCCTGTGTGCGGTAGCCCTGTGTGCGGTAGCCCTGTGTGCGGTAGCCCTGTCATTTAGCTTAGCGACAACCTCTCTGTTAATCCAGGGCTTTTGATTGGGGAAGAGTGATCCTTCACTGTGGGGACAATGTCGGTGATGCATTTCCTAATGAAGCCAGTGATGGACGTGGTTAGCTCGTCGATGCTATCGGCAGAGTCCCGGAACATATTCCAGTCAGTGCTAGCAAAGCAGTCTTGTAGCATAGCCTCCGATTCCGAGGACCATTTCTCAATGGAGCACGTCATGGGTACTTTCTGTTTGAGACTTCTGCTTGTAGACAGGAAGCAGGAGTATATAGGTCCCCTGTAGCTCAGTTGGTAGAGCATGGCGCTTGCAACGCCAGGGTTGTGGGTTCGTTTCCCACGGGGGGCCAGTATGAAAATGTATGCACTCACTAAACTGTAAGTTGCTCTGGATAAGAGCGTCTGCTAAATTACTAAAATGTAAATGTATATAGTCATGATCTAATTTGCAGAAGGGGGGATGAGGGAGGGCCTTGTATGCTTGCTTGTGGGTAGAGTAACAGTGGTCTAGGACTTTATCGCCCCTGGTGGCGAAGGAGATATGTTGATGGAAGTTGGGCATTATGTGTCTTAATGATGCGGAATTAAAATCATCGGCAACAAGGAAAGCAGCCTCCGGGTGCATGGTTTCCTGCTTGTTTATAGCCTCGTACAGTTTGTTAAGTGCCAGCTTGTAGTTTTTCTTGAGGTGGAATATATACAGCAGTCACGATAACCTCTCTCGGGAGGTAGAAGAGTCGGCATTTGAACATCAGGTATTCCAATACGGGTGAACAATGGGTCGAGACTTCCACTGTGCTACAGTCAGCACACCATTTGCTGTTGATGAAGTGGTATACCCCTCCCCCTCTCAATTTCCCTGAATTCAATGTACTGTCTGCTTGCTGAATAGAGAATCCTTTAAATTGGATAGCCATGGGGTGTTTCTTGTCCGAAAGCCATGTTTCAGAAAAGCAGAGAATATTGCAGTTACGAGAGTCCCATTGATAGCAAATCCGCGATCGGCGGTGATCCATCTTATTATCAAGAGACTGTATTTTGGCCAATAGAATTGAGGGAAGAGGTGGCCGGTTTTCCCTTTGCCTTAATCTCGCCAGGCCTCCCCCTCTCCTGCCTCTTTTTCACTGGCGTTTCCTCTTGGATAGCCCGAAAATTGGGTTGGAATTAGACAAAGAGCCTAGGGCAGAAGAGTCAAAGTCGAAGTTGAAGCCGGAATTTAGGTTAGTAACTGCCGATCTGATGTTCAAAAGTTCTGGTCGATCATAAGAAATGATAGTGTCTACATACTACAGACACACATAAAACAAGTTTCACTTATATTTTTTTGTCCATTCTGTGAGACATTCAAGTTGTGATTTTGCATGCAAATGGACATCCATAATGCTGGAATCGCCCATATCTCGCTATGTTTAGGAGGGGCCCTGGAAGAGGAGAGAGGGCAGTGGAGTGTGGCACAGCCTGCCTGGTTGGCACAGATTGGCCAGGGAGAGGAGACTGCTTACATCCACCATCCCAAACACACAGGGAGGGACAGACAGACAGACACACAGGCAGACACTTACTCCTCGTTATGTACCACAAAACAGCCCCTGAAACATGGTGATAGAGCCATACAGTATATGCATTACTAGCTGCCATTAGAAGACACAAGACAGCAACAGTATAGTGCTCTTGCCAATAAACACAGGTTTCTCAATCTCTAAGAGTTCACACATCACTCCTTGACCAATTTTCTAACTGAATAGATGGGCGCAATTGGCCCAGCGTCGTCCAGGGTAGGGGAGGGAATGGCCGGCAGGGATGTAGCTCAGTTGATAGAGCATGGCGTTGGCAACGCCAGGGTTGTGGGTTCGATTCCCACAGGGGGTATGAAAAAAAATAATGTATGCACTAACTGTAAGTCGCTCTGGATAAGAGCGTCTGCTAAATGACTAAAATGTCAATGTAAATTAATACAGTGAGCATTCCTTACCATCATCAAGCATTGCCTACCATCATGAAGCATTCCCCACCATCATGAAGCATTCCCTACCATCATGAAGCATTCCCTACCATCATGATGCATTTCCTACCATCCTGAAGCATTCCCTACAATCATGAAGTATTCTCTGCCATCATGAAGCATTCCCTACCATCATGAAGCATTCTCTGCCATCATGAAGCATTCCCTACCATCATGAAGCATTCTCTGCCATCATGAAGCATTCTCTGCCATCATGAAGCATTCCCTGCCATCATGAAGCATTCCCTACCATCATGAAGCATTCCCTACCATCATGAAGCATTCTCTGCCATCATGAAGCATTCCCTACCATCATGAAGCATTCCCTACCATCATGAAGACGTGTCCTGTTTGTTGATGGGGCTGTTATAACAGGCATTGTAAGCGGGTGAGCCTGCTTTTCCTCCACTATATTCTCTGTGTCACTCATCCTAATGATTAGAATTTGTGTCTGTGGCAGAGAATGTGTAACTTTGCATTGGCCTTGCCCCATGGAGAGCTCCACACATGACACCCTCTCTTTCATCTGCTTCATAACGGCCTTATCTGCACTCAGCAGCTTCATAACATACAGTAAACACAACAAAGCCACAATGTTCCAAAGTAAAAAAAAACTAGTTGAATCTGCTGGTAGAGCCACACGGACAAAAATAATACAATTAGAGCAACATTTCTCACTGTTATAAATATATTTTGACTGGTTCATTCAAACACGCTCTGGACGTAACCTCCAACATGGTTCTGTTCAGGGGATGAGATTTTTCCTTCCTTCCAATGCTTACCTCAATCCCCGCCTCATAGCCAGAGGTGTCCAGTAGGGTGACCTTGAAGGGAACAGTCTTTGGCCGTTTGGAAGTCTTCTGGGGGGACTTGGGGGTCTTGCTTGGGGTGGTCTTTTCTGACACGTTGTCTGTTTCCCTGTGGTCGTCGATCAGTTTGGAGTCCTGGTCCTTTATATGAAATTCATAGTCACAGGTGAAATTGACAGTAAATTAATGTATTTTATAATTATGACCACTGAACATGTGTAAATATCTGTCAATGGTTGATGTAGGACGAGAATACATGTGATCTGACCAGGAAAAACACAAGGCCCTAATTGTGGTATAGATTGAACTTCCTGTGCTCTCCTACATACCTGTTTAGCCATCTTTGTGTCTAAAGCCGAGTCCTGCATGCCAGTTGCTGCCCCCTTCTGCCAGGAGGACTCTTCTGCTGCCTTCTTCACCTGTGACTCAGGGCCAAGCTCTGTTGGCATAGCAACCTCTCCTTAAACTGGGGAAAAAACACAAATAAATATTTTGAGTCTAATTCTTAGTCTTATCAATACGAAAGTAAAGCGGCCTGCATGATACAAAAAGAGAGTCTGCTAAAGAGTAGGTGGTGCCAAGATGGTGCCAACAACGAGGTACTCCTCAGGCAGCAGTGATGGCAAGGCATGACATAGCAAAATTACATTTCAAAATGTCATAGGTTAATGTGATTCAGCTCTTGTGGTAGCAGTTATTCCCTTGCTTCCAGAGCCATATACAGCAATCACAGAGTGTGTTACAGATCACCAGTGCTGCAGGTGGTAGCAGTGACAGAACCACACCCTCAACCAATAAGAAACTACTTCCTGGAGCACAGCATCACTGTAAGTTCTGCTTCCTGTGGTGACTTGCCGCTAAAAACCGCCTTGTCATCAAGGACATTCACTTTATTTCAGAAATCTCTCAATTCAGATAATCATATTTTATTTAAGCAAGCAGCATTTCAGCAGTTGAGACGATATAATCACAGAGATGGTCCTGTAATTAATTTAGCTGCAGGCAAGATCATGGACTGAATATTATTAGCTCTGATAGTCACTGGTAATTTCAACAGAATTATGATTCTGAGCATGTAGAATTGAACAGTGAGAAATCCTCACTAAAGAGTAATGGTAGTGGTAATTACCTAATCATAATGAGTAAATCATAAAATAATAATACTAATAATCATGTATTATATAAGTGCAGTTCTCGCACCCAAAGAGCTACAAAGTAAGTCACATAGAATTACATATGGAATTGATAAGATATCTATAGTCATACAGTAGCATAGTTGTTATTTGGGATGCCAGAGGGATGGGCTATGTTGTGGCTGTTTAAATTAATCCAGGAAGGTGATGGGGTGGATGCCAACGTCCATTATACCAAATCATCTTCCCCCATAATTACACTCTGTCAGGGTATACACTTTTAGACAGGCATCTGACACAGGGACGCATTTTCCTCTGACACTCTATCAAGGAAAAGATGGCCCATCCAAGACGGCAGTATCCCCAATGGAGCCGACCCTGCTGGGGCCACCGTGAGCCAATCTGATGCCAGTTATATTCACAGTGTCACACACAACACCTCAGAGGAACTTGTATTTAATCCAATCTCCATCTGACCCCTGCGGTCCTGCTGCCCTCACGGCACAAATCCAATCACTATAATGCACCATGGGTAAGGTACTGTAGGTTGAGCGGGTGGGCTGCTGTCAGCATCCCCAGTGGACAGAGACAGAAACATAACCACTTCTCTCAGGGTCAGAGGGACAGACAGAGGCTGAAGGTTTAAGATTGTGACATACAGTCCATGCAGCAGGGTGCTTAAAGTAGCATGAAGAGATGATCGTGACAGGCCGTCCTCCTCTGTGCCATCACTTACAATCACATGGAATTGACAGGCATTAATTCCCCTCCTGTGGGACAAAATGGCAGTGTGTGTGACTGTGAGTGGTGTGTGCTTGCTCTGCTCCGGGGGCTAATTCTCCCTGGCTGTCTGATCCAGCTGAGTCTCTGGGCCATGCTGCTAAATCAATTTTCCCTCTGTGGCTGAATCACGGAAATTACTTCAAAGAAACCCTCCCTCACTCACTCACACGCACACACACATGCCGTAACTTCCTATGTGGATACTGTTCCAATGTAAACAGCCGTGTGTGTCTTTAACATAATCTATCTATCTCCACCTTACTGTCAATTCTCAGAATCTCAGTGCTACTGGGGAATCTCATCAATCAAACAACGTGGGTCTCCGTCTTTCCTCCATGTGGCACATCTCATACATTTCTTCAATTCAGAAACATGCCGACATCTCCTCTGAACATCCCTATGTGGTAAATTACATGAGGGATTCATCTACAGCTGTGGTTGGGATGAAGGAACCATGTGAACGTGTGTACATTGGCTTTGGAGTTCACATGTACCTGACAACAAAGACACCAGTTTGAAATCCCCGCCCCAACCTAGCTCCCATCTTCACCTCAGCCAGAATATCTCCCTGGCTGCTCAAACAGCCACTGTTAGTTCTATCCCACATACAGCATTAACAAGCACCCAACCACTCCATGTTTATTCCCATCCACTAACATATGACAACCACTCCTAGCCTCTCTGCCAGATCAATACCTAGCTGTGTATTGGCCCTGCATGATTTAAGGTGCTATGCAATCCAACATGGCACTGCTTTACTCTGATTGGTTTAGAGTTACCGTATGTTGAATACACACACACACACACACACACACACACACATACTTAACACATTGTCATCCACAACCGCCTCATTCCTCAGGTCTAATTGGGTCTCCTATCCGGAGATCTTTTATAGATTCAGATTAATTACTAAATGAATGCAGGCTGATGTCACAGAGGGAAGTGGAGGAGCTCTCGGAACACATTGGTGCACATTCATTTCCTGTCACACCCCATTAGCCATATAACAGCCCTGTCTGTCCCTGGCTTGGACACATGCAGCACCAAGACCTCTGCAGGGGAGAACGTCTGTTCATCTGCCCCCACAAGCAGCACACTGACATGTGTTCCTATACAATACTATATGTAGGCTATATTTGTCTCTCACCAGCAATTGAATGGTTTGATGTACAGTATCTTGTAATTATTCATTAAAAAGAGAAGCACATTCTTATATATTACCCCATAGAGTATTTAAGAGATCCAGCATGCTGTCATAATTGTGTATTGGGGCTCTTTCTTTCTCTCTGTCCCCTCTTTCCTCCCTCTCTCTATCTCTTTCTTTTTTTCTCTTCATTCTCATCACAGAAGAAGCTTTAATCTAAGTGAGAGGAGAACGGAGAGAGCAGAGAGAGAGCAGAGAGAGAGAGAGAGAGAGAGAGAGAGAGAGAGAGAGAGAGACAGAGATAGGGAGAGAGAGAGAGAGAGAGAGAGAGAGAGAGAGAGAGTGCGGAAGAGGACTGGCTCAGTTCAGAGACTCAGTTGCCATGGTAACACTTTTTTCTCCTCCGGAGCAGCATATGTGACGGCGCTGTCCGTTGAGGGCAGAAAAGAGATGGAGGAAGAAAGAATGATGGGAGGCCATCAGAAGAGGCAGAGAGGAGGGTGGAGGGATCAAGAGGAAGGATGAAAATAAGAAATTAGGAAAGAGGGAGAAGGCTGACTTAAACGATAGGCAGGGGAAAGAGGGATTAGCCTATGACAGAAAGGAATGCCAAACATTAGTGTTATTCTGCTCTGTGCTGCAGTCAGGACCACACAGCTCCCTAACCAGGGGGACCAACAATCTGCTTTGTCTAGACGCCAAGCTTACAACAGGATCTGAGCCTAGCCACACACAGAACATCCCTCCCTCTGAGGACCGACCGCTGGGAGTCATTCACTGGCACTGATAACCTGCTCCACTATTTCATCTCTGTCCTGACCAAGTGAGAACCTGCCAAGAAACAGTCATCTGCAGTGGGAGGGCTGTTACAATACAAGTGGCTGGCCAATTCTCCCCTCAAATCCCATTGAAAATCCATTATTCTCAGTGGTAGTCAGGGAATAATCCCCTTTGTCCATTTCCATGCTGTAACTGCATGGTGTAGAGGAGGAACTAGTTTAGAAATTAGGGAATAAATGGTCATTTCTCTCACGTGAACCCCTTCCACCTTAATTCTCTCGTTAGCACACGCAACAACTGGGATTGTTAAAGCTAGCTTGCCTGCTCTGCTATTTGAATGTCAGGTCATTGCAATCAAGTGATGTGATTCTTTCTTTAAACCCATATCGGCATGCTGAGAAGAGGTGAGGAAGAAAGACATGGGGAGCCAGAACACAGAGGCAGATCAATGGTGGAACAAGCTCCCTCATGACGCCAGGACAGCGGAGTCACTCACCACCTTCCGGAGACACTTGAAACTCCACCTCTTTAAGGAATACCTGGGATAGGATAAAGTAATCCTTCTACCCCCCCTTACCCCACCCCAAAGAGAAAACAAAATAATAAAAAATAATAAAAATTGTAAAGTGGTTGTCCCACTGGCTATAATAAGGTGAATGCACCAATTTGTAAGTCGCTCTGGATAAGAGCGTCTGCTAAATGACGAAAATGTAAATGTAAATAAAACATCACTGCATAGAAAGAGAGAGAGACTGGAGGTACATCTGAAAGGATGACACCCTATTCCCCATCTAATGTAGTACATTTGAGCTAAATGCCTGCTGTGTGTGTGATGTGATGGTCCAGGACAGAGCGAGACCTCCCATGCCAAGTCTCAGCTCCTCTCAGAGTCAAAGTACGTACTCTCACACACACAGCCCTTGCTCTGCCTGGCCTGCCAACCTGATAGTCTCGAAAAACCCGACCCTAGGCAACACAGTGACTACCCACTGAGCACAGACATAATTTCAACATCTAGTTTGGTTGAGTTGTCAACTAACGTAAATTCAACGTGAAATCAACAAAAAAATGTCACAATGTCATTGGATTTAGGTAAAAAGCTGGGTGAAGAAATATGAAATTCCCTTCTGTTGATGATTTTGCAAATCCAATACGTTTTCCACGTTGATTCAATGTCATCACATTTAAATGATGTGGAAACAACGTTGATTCAACCACTTTTTGCCCAGTGGGTAGGGTCTGGTTTCAAATATGGACTCTTTTGGCATAGAAGAACTACGTCGCTGACTACATCCACTTGAATAAAATTCAAAATAGTAGCTAGCAAGATGCAGATCACAGAGGTTATTTTTAATGAGTGCATTTTATTAAGAGTGCACTTCAAGTGGCTAGTTTGCATCAACTAACTCAACTAAAACTTTTTGAGTTGTGACGTTTTGGCATGTCTGCCTCGTGATTTGATGGGAGAGTCCCCTGATTTTTTCTGTCCTTATCGATGTAGGCAGTGACGCAGTTCCTCTATGCCAAAACAGTCCATAATTGAAACCAGACGCTAGTCACTGTGTTGCCTAGGGTCGGGTTTTCGAGACTACCAACCTGTCACCTCACCTGATGCCAGCTCATATCCATCTCCACACAAACACACATACACACACACAGCACCACGACTTCATTTAGAGGCATGACCACATTCATATTGATTTCTTGAAGAAGCTGTATAGCAAAGGGGGGCAACGTACGGCCCGCCAGGCACTTCAATCCGGCCCGTGAGACATTTTTAAATGTATTAAATATTATTATATTTGAGTTATTTTTTGGGGTCTAAAATTACTCATTCCATGATATACAAACAACCTACAATAGATGGCGCTGTAGCGTGGCAGCACGCTCTGTATTTGGGCCTACAGTCAGATTCAGAAAGCGCTCAGTCATCATAGCCACCATTGCTTGACGACTTTTGATGTGAAAAATTTGTGCCGCGAAAATGAGAAGTGGTCTCTGAATGTCGTGTGTCAGAGGAATAAATGAGAACTTTGAAATAACAGAGGAACTTCTTGCGATGGAATCAATGATAGGAACAACCAGGGGCTCTGACTTATATGGGTGTCTGCCTGCTTGGAAAAAATGAATCTACCGTGGAGCAAACTGACAAACGTCACAACAGATGGACCACCAAATCTAACCGGTAAAAACATTGGCCTACTAAAAAGATTACAAGACAAAGTAAAAGAAGAAAGCCCTAACTCTGAGGAATTTATATTTCTTCACTTTGTTATTCATCAGGAAGCTCTGTGTAAAAGTGTGTTAAAGCTGGAAAATGTTGTCAAAGTGGTTGTAAAACTTGTCAACTTTATACGGGCAAGGGGGCTTAACCATTGTCAGTTCATTCAGCTGCTCAATGTCACAGAGGCAGAGCACCAGGACTTGTTGTACCATTCAAATGTGCGCTGGCTAAGCCTGGGAAAAGTATTTTGCCCTGTGTGGAAAATGAGAGGGGAGATAGGTATGTTCCTTGATACGGTTGGTAAAGCTGACGACTTCTACGAGTTGAAAGACTGGCTAGGGGACTTTGCTTTCGGTGTGGACATATTGGGACATCTGAACGATCTAAATGTGAAACTGCAGGGAAATTGTGTTTTTGTGCATGAACTGTATTCCAACGTGAAAGCATTCGAGGCCAAACTTATGTTGTTCTCCAGACAAATGAGCAGCCAGTCTCTCGCTCATTTTCCGACACTGGCCGCACTGAACACGCCCACACCGCAGTGCCGCACTGAGACATACAGTAGCACTTTGATCAACCTGCATGCTGAGTTTTCCCGCCGCTTCTCAGACTTCACCAAGATTGAGACTGAGCTGTAGCTTGTATTATGCCCCCTGTCTTTCGACAGTGAGAAAGCACCACCAAACACACAATTGGAGCTCATCGACTTCCAATGTGACAGTGCTTTGAAGGAGAAGTACAGAACAGCAACAATAGACCAGTTCTATGGCTCACTGAATTAAACAAAGTTTCCAAACATTAAAAGGCACGCCCAAAGGATGCTTGTTTTATTCGGGTCCACATATGTGTGTGAACAAACATTCTCAGTCATGAATTACAACAAATCCCGTCACAGGTCAAATTTAACAAATTACCACTTGTCAGCTGTTCTGAGAATCTCTACATCAAAGATGACACCAGACTTTGATGCCCTTGCCAAGAGAGGTGACCAGACCCATTGTTCACAATAAGACTAAAATAACCGTGACTGGGGTAGGCAAAGATTAGAATTTTTCATGGTGATGGTTATGCAGTGAGAGTTATCCAGCAATGCACTTGGATACAGGTAATAACTAATCAGTCAGATTTGGGCTGTGATTGGATAACTGTAAATATGGCTCACAATGGAGATGAGAATTGTTCTTTAATATGCTTTGAAAAACAGACCATTCCAAATGAAACGGATGCTCTTACCATATTTTTCACTAACATTTTAGAATAGTTTTATTTTTTTTTACATATCTGCTGTTACATTTTGCATGTCTCCAGTCATATAATATATATATATGTTTAAGTTTGCATATTGTGACTGTAAGTTTGATTGTACTTTACAAGGGTAGAGATGCAGGATCTGTGTGTGTGTGTTTGACTGTGTCTGTGATGTTATAAATTATAACAATTTTACATCAATGATGACAGCAGACTTTGATGCCCTTGCCAAGAGAGGTGACCAGACCCATAGTTCACAATAAGACTTGAATAACCGTGACTGGGATAGGCAAGGATTATGCTTTTTCATGGTGATGGTTATGCAGTGAGAATTATCCAGCAATGCATTTTGATACAGGTAATAACTAATCAGTCACATTTGGGCTGAGGTGATTGGATAACTGTAAATATGGCTCACAATGGAGATGAGAATTGTTCCTTAATATGCTTTCAAAAACAGACCATTCCAAATGAAACAGATGCTCTTACCATATATTTCATTCAAATTTTTGAATAGTTTTTCTTTACACATCTGTTGTTACATTTTGCATGTATCCAGTCATATAATATATGTATATATATTTGTAAGTTTGCATATTGTGACTGTAAGTTTGATTGTACTTTACAAGGGTAGAGAGGCAGCATCTGTGTGTGTGTTTGACTGTGTCTGTGATGTTATAAATTATATCAATTTTGTGAAAAATGTGTGAGAAATGTGTTCACAAAAAACAAGGTTAGAGATGGTTCAAGGGTAGAATTGTTCTGCAAGCATATGTACACCTACAGTACACTAATAGTTGAATGTGAAAATGAATAAAGGCTTCACATGTTTTGTCACGCATATAGTATGTGGCCCTTCACTTGGTTTCAAAAACTCAATGTGGCCCTTGAGCCAAAAGTTTTGCCCACCCCTGCTGTATAGCCTCAGGGCTCTGTCTCATCGCCACTCCTCCCTACTTTAACTCACAGTAACTTTATCAACTGTAACTCACAGTAACACTATCAACTGTAACTCACAGTAACTCTTATCAACTGTAACTCAAAGTAACTCTATCAACTGTAACTCACAGTAACTCTCTGTATCAACTGTAACTCACAGTAACTCTATCAACTGTAACTCACAGTAACTATCTCTATAAACTGTAACTCACAGTAACTCTCTTTATCAATTGTAACTCACAGTAACTCTCTCTATCAAATGTAACTCACAGTAACTATCTCTATCAACTGTAACTCACAGTAACTCTATCAACTGTAACTCACAGTAACTCTCTTTATCAACTGTTACTCACAATAACTCTGTGTGTGTGTGTGTGTGTGTGTGTGTGTGTTTGTATATGTGGTGGGGGATGAATCCCATGGCCACATATATTAACATTACTCTGATCATCATACACACAGCATTCTGACGGACCCATTTCAACACTGATGGAATGCATTCAAACACTGCCTGAGGCATTTTTCTGAGATACAAGGTGCCGTCGTGTGTTCTGTACTGTTGTACTTCCCCTGTTCTCCGGCCCCGAGCACATTCCAACTCTAACTCCCTCTCGCTGTCATCAGTACATACTTCCTGCTACTTCTCTGAGCTCCTTCTGACAGAGGAAAGGAAAGGGGGAAACTAGTCAGTTGTACAACTGAATGCATTCAACTGAAATGTGTCTTCCGCATTTAACCCAACCCCTCTGAATCAGAGAGGTGCGGGGGGCTGCCTTAATCGTCATCCACGTCACCGGTGCCCGGCGAACAGTGGGTTAACTGCCTTGCTCAGGGGCAGAATTACAGATTTTTTACCTTGTCAGCTCGGGGATTCGATCCACCAACCTTTCGGTTACTGTCCCAACGCTTCTACCTGCAGGCCTGGCCGCGGGCAATGTGGCCTCAGCTCCTCCTCACTAGACTGAATACTACATCTAAAGAGCTGCCTCATGACAACACATTCCTACCTGCCTGAAACACCTGTACACAAATGGGAACAGTAGAGAGATAGTAGGCCAGAGCCACTCCCACTCACGTAGCACTGTTGGCTTTAAACAGCCCCAATGATAACACACTCAGCTGGCTCTCTGTTTGACTGGTTCAGTGAGACGTGTTAATGACACCCTGTTGACTACACACACACACACACACACACACACCCACACACTCACCAAATGAAAGTGGCTCATAGGGGGAATATTAATACAAACGGTGACAAAAGTACATATTTCATTATTCATATTTCATCATTCTGTCACAGCATCTAACAACCTCTGACCTTTATCATGCTGAGTCTGAGTCCATTGAAGCGGTGCCAAACCAAGACTGCCGGTCTCACTGTAATTTACCATTAATTAACATTAACATTAGAATCTCCAGGCCTCCATGCATACAAGCCGCATACAAGCCGATGATGCACATCTTTGGAACATCTACATTTTAAAAAGTCTAATAAATCAATTTAATATACACCATCACAATAAATCCATTATTTATTTTAGGTAGGTCTAAAGAAACATGATATGAAGAAAATGTTTTTCAGAAAAACACAATATGAGTTGGCCTACTGTATGTTATCTGGCTATGCTCCATGCCATAGGCTGTAGGCTTGTTCATTTAGCAGACAAGCAATGTTCCCTCTAAACTGCGCGAGTGCGCGGGCGTGTAGTAGCCCCGAGACAAAAGAAGTATCAGCCCACTGAGAGAAGCATGAGATTGAACTTCACTCAACTTTCTAGAGTTTTCCCTGTTAGTTAACACTATCAACGTTTCCCTTTACTGTGGCAATTGTGATCGAATCAACGGAATATTAACCACTTTCAATGCAACATAACGAAACAAAACAAACTATGCAAGATATTTTGTTATCGGAGTAGGATTCAGCCCTTACTCTACACAGACCGGTGCGGAATAGCCAATCAGAGCTGCAATAGGCCTATATGCAAATACACCATTGCCATATATGGATCTGTGCCATATACTTTGAACTAGACTGTGTTTACTAGACGGGCTCCTGAGTGGCGCAGTGGTCTAAGGCACTGCATCGCAGTGCTAACTGTGCCACTAGAGATCCTGGTTCGAATCCAGGCTCTGTCGCAGCCGGCCGCGACCGGGAGACTCATGGGCGGTGCACAATTCGTCCAGGGTAGGGGAGGGAATGGCTGGCAGGGATGTAGCTCAGTTGATAGAGCATGGCGTTTGCAACGCCAGGGTTGTGGGTTCGATTCCCACGGGGGGCCAGTATAAAAAAAATATGTATTCACTAACTGTAAGTCGCTCTGGATAAGAGCGTCTGCTAAATGACGTAAATGTAAATGTTTACAGCTGTGGTTGTGAGTAGATGATCTTGTTTTGTTCATATCCTTTGCTAGTTAGTGAGTTATAAATAATTAGTAGTCAGCAATAGGGGAGTGATTGCTTCCTACAAGAGCACAAACTGTGTACATCTTTGAAAAGCAAGTCAGGTAAAGAGCTTTTTTTTGTCTTGAAGGGGCAGTGTTGTATTTTGAGACAGGCTTGATTAAGCTAAGTAGCCAATAGGCAGAGGGTAGCATAATTTGTCTGATTCTCTGTAATAATGGTATGGGAATAATAATGCATTTTATTTTGTAAAGTGGTTTCTTGATTCAGACAACACAACATTTTCAGTCACCTCCTTGTCTGAAGGGCAAGTGGATAAACAGGTTAATGTCAAGATCTGCATGTTTTTTTCAAAGGTCTCTTGGAATGTAGGCCTACATTGAACACCACACATTTGCTTCTACTGTAGGATGAACGATAGAACAGCTATTTCCATGTTCAAATGTTATGGGATGCATTTCTCCATTGTTTTTGATGGTAGGCAACTCTGGTAGGCCTACATTATGATCAAATAGCCACAGTAGCCTACTTGGCCACTGTTAAAACTGTAACTTAAAGTGGGTACAGCCTCAGTGTTCACAGTAAACGTGCGCTGGAAGTTCCATAGAATTTTCACAACCTTCAAGTTTGCGCTCAGCAGACCTGAGATTTGCTTAGTGCCGAAAAAAATTAGAGGGAACATTGCAGAAAAAATATGCTTATAAGTCCCGTGCCATTATTTTATATTATATGATTTTATAGTAAGAAGAATATAATTGAACTTTGCTGAATAAAATAGAAAGGATATTTTTCCCATTCCGGAGCGAGTGCGCATATGAAGTGGCTATGTGGTCCTCTGTAGCTCAGCTGGTAGAGCACGGCGCTTGTAACGCCAAGGTAGTGGGTTCGATCCCCGGGACCACCCATACACAAAAAAATTATTTAAAAAAATGTTTTTTTCACCTCGTTCAATATATTTGGTCCAGCTCACCATATCCTCCCCCCAAAAAATGGTTGTCGTTATGAGCATAACACAACTGAGTTGCACTCATAACCAAAATGATTGTCATATTCTTGAGAGCACATTGTCTGTCATTTTCTCTCCCTGGCCTGAAGCCTCCATAATGGGTTGTGACTAGAGGGAGTACAGCTACGACCGGAAGTAACTTTTCGTAGCAGGTTAAGAGAGCATTTAAGCTAACCCTAACCCTTTTCCTAACCTTAGCCTAAGTCTCCTAACCTGCCACGTTAATTATTCTAACCTGCTGCGTAAAGTCTCCTAACCTGCTACGAAAAAGTAACTTCCGGTCGTAGCTGTTCTTCCTCTAGTCAGAGCCCTGACCTCAACCCCATCGAACACCTTTGGGATGAGTTGGAACGCCAGGACTAATCACCCAACATCAGTGCCCGACCTCACTAATGCTCTTGTGGCTGAATGGAAGCAAGTCCCCGCAGCAATGTCCGACATCTAGTGGAAAGCCTTCCCAGAAGAGTGGAGGCTGTTATAGCAGCAAAGGGGGGACCAACTCCATATTAATTACCCATTTTTTGGAATGAGATGTTCGACGAGCATACTTTTGATAATGTAGTGTAGATTAGGGGTAGGGCGATAGAGTAGCGTCCTGTCCAGGGGGGTGTACATCAAGCTGCCTAACACTACAGAAATAGGAGATAGGCTCCTAGCCAAAGCCCGTGCAATGCTACTTATTTTACTTACTAATGAGAGACTGTCAGTACAGGTGCACTTCCAAAAAAAACCTACAGTCCATTCTCTACACTAATACAGCTATAATCTGCATGAAGCAGCACCATTTCACCCCAGTTTAAAGGCACCACAATTACTGTTTTACTGAAAGACGTGCTAACCATTTTTTTTGTTAAAGTGCATTTAACCAACCATACTTCAAGACAAATAGGAATTACTTTTGGCAGTAAGGCTGCCTGTCTATCAAGATGTTGTATCATGTTAGACAACAATATCAGACTACCTACTGCAGCAATCACACAGTAGGAACAATTCCTTTCCTTTCCAGTTCATGAGCAAGACTTCCCAGGTGTTCATTCAAACAAACTCCTCCACCTCCATAAAGCTAAGATACCATAAAGCTAAGATACGTAAAAGCTAAGAGACAAAGATCCGTACAGCTAAGATACAAATGCCGGTTATGAAATCCAAGCCTCCTCTCATGACCCTGCTGTGAGCAATGAAACAATACCACCATTGTTTCCTTCCAACACTGTTAGTCTGGTTAGTTCAGAGCTCAGATTATCTCCACTTTATCACAGAGGATATCTCCACAGAAAGACAAGGGTCACAGAAATGCTGATTTAACTGTGATTTAAATGTCCTACTCCCAACAATAAATGTGTTTCTATGCAAATATACTGAATAATCCATGTCCTTGTGAAAGCTAATGTTGTGTGTCTAGGAGGAGCTTTCCATACTGGGTCTAATATGAGCTAACACGCTCCACTAGTTGGGGAAGGGCGTAGCGCCTCTCTCTCAGATCCGAGTTGCTGCTGCTGCTGTTGATACATGGTCACCTCCAAGATGGCTTTTCCCATTTCCTTTCACCTCTAGAAGATGTAGTGGGAGACATACATCAAGATGAAAATGGTGGGTGTCAGAAGCCTCACAGCACATTTCATCTCCTCACTGGCCGGCTTGACTTATAGCGACGTGTTTTTACTGTATTTATCTCGATGATCAAGATGGATCAGGGGTCGATACACAGGAGTTATTGTGGGATTGCTGATGCACCCTAGAGCATATCGGGTCAAGCATCAGAAACGGTTGACTGGGGAATTTAGTTAAGGGATCAATGTAGCATTGGCATCATTCATCACAGCAACACAGCCTTAGCATATAAAAGGAAATTAGAGAGGAGAGTGTTTTTCACTTGACTTTGTTTTGTAAGGGGATGCATAAACAAAATAAATAGTTTCTGATAAAGATAAGAAACTGTCTGATGATTTTCTATGACTGTAATATAATTTATTTAAATAAGTGCAGAGAGATGGGTGCAGCGGAACTCATTTAGCCTTGAACACCGGAATCTAAACGTTTTGTGCCAAAGTGAATGGGTATACATTTGCATAAGTGTCCCATCAGAATGACAATGCACTATGCTCAGATTGGGAAATCTGCAGTGCAGACACATGGGTCCGTTGGGATGGTTGGTGTAGGAGTGCCATCTAGGCAAAAACTGACTGGCATCCTACTGCTGCCCAGAGGCAGCTGACTCCTGCCAGTACACCACGGCCTGCTGTTACACACACACCACACTGTCTAGCAGAAACCTGGAGTGGGCATGCTGCATTTTCTGCTGTGTGTGGAGTAATAGAGAGCTCACAGAAGGAGAGGATAAATGGCTTGCTGGCTCAGTGGATGCTGCTGGCCTAGAGCTCTCACTAGCTAGCCACAACAACACTGGCGAACCACACACCCCTGCAGCCTCTGCAAGGGGGGCGGGGGGGGGGGGGGGGGGCACTTCTAGCTACTTTTGAAGCACATGTTGTGGCCTAGATACTAATATGTAACACTGTAAAGACGTGTTTATTATAAAGGCTAAAATGTTGATACGAATACCTGTCATTGAAATTATAAAGTCATTTGTGGAATATTAGGTTTCTTCATTTTGTAAAAGCACTATTTTCCTATTAAGATGCATTACATAGAATATTGTACACTGTCTCTTTAAAAACGTCAGGTTTGTGATGAAGATGTGCAAGAGATCTATCATTAATTATTTGCTATGATCATTGATCTCCTGAAGAAACCCCTGAATGTTTGGATATACAGTGCATTCGGAAAGTATTCAGACCCCTTCACTTTTTCCACATTTTGTTACGTTACAGCCTTATTCTAAAATTGATTAAATAGTTTTTTTCCCCTCATCAATCTACACACAATACCCAATAATGACAAAGCAAAAACTGGTTTTTAGATTTTTTTGCAAATGTATCAAAAAATATGAAATATGACATTTACATAAGTATTCAGACCCTTTACTACTTTGTTGAAGCACCTTTGGCAGCGATTACAGCCTCGAGTCTTCTTGGGTATGACGCTACAAGCTTGGCACAGCTGTATTTTGGGAGTTTCTCCCATTCTTCTCTGCAGATCCTCTCAAACTCTGTCAGGTTGGATGGGGAGTGTCGCCGTACAGCTATTTTCAGGTCTCTCCAGAGATGTTAGATCGGGTTCAAGTCTGGGCTCTGGCTGGGCCACTCAAGGACATTCAGAGACTTGTCCCGAAGCCACTCCTGCGTTGTCTTGACTGTGTGCTTAGGGTCGTTGTCCTGTTAGAAGGGGAACCTTCGCCCCAGTCTGTGTTCCTGAGCGCTCTGGAGCAGGTTTTCATCAATGATCTCTCTGTACTTTGCTCCGTTCATCTTTCCCTCGATCCTGACTAGTCTCCCTGTCCCTACCACTGAAAAACATCCCCACTGCATGATGCTGCCACCACCATGCTTCACTGTAAGGATGGTGCCAGGTTTCCTCCAGACGTGACGCTTGGCATTCAGGCCAAAGTGTTCAATCTTGGTTTAATCAGACCAGAGAATCTTATTTCTCATGTTCTGAGAGTCCTTTAGGTGGCTTTTGGCAAACTCCAAGTGGGCTGTCATGTGCCTTTTACTAAGGAGTTGCTTCCTTCTGGCCACTCTACCATAAAAGCCTGATTGGTGGAGTGCTGCAGAGATGGTTGTCCTTCTGGAAGGTTCTCCCATCTCCACAAAGGAACTCTGGAGCTCTGTCAGAGTGACCATTGGGTTCTTGGTCACCTCCCTGACCAAGGCCCTTCTCCCTCAATTGCTCAGTTTTCACTTTGTCATTATGGGGTATTGTGTGTAGATTGATGAGGAATTTGTTTTGATTTAATACATTTTAGAATAAGGCTGTAACGTAACAAAATGTGGAAAAAATCAAGGGGTCTGAATACTTTCTGAACAAAATGTGCACCCAGGGGGGGCCCCAGGACCGAGTTTGGAAAACACTGCACTATAGGAAGATACAAATGTTGCGCTAGTAATATGGGTCAGGGCCCATTTCCAAAAATCATTTTAAGGCTAAGTTCATCGTTAGAGCCTTCGTAGGAGCATTGTTAAATCTCAGAGCTGTTTCCCAAAACCATCATTATTAACGTTGCACTGTCTCACAGGGTGTCCCTCAGGGCTCAGTGTTGGGTCCACTCCTCTTCATCATATACCTCCTGCCCCTGGGAAAGATCATGCGACATCACAAAGATCACTTCCACTGCCATGCAGATGACACCCATCTCTACCTCTCCACCAAACCCACCACTCCCTTCCCTCCCACCTCCCTCATCAGCTCCCTTCAAGACATCCGAAGCTGGATGAGCATGAACCTCCTCACACTCAACAGCAACAAGACAGAGGTCATGCTCATCGGCTCCAAATCCACTCTTTCCAAACAGCACAACCTCAGCATCACCATAGATAGTTTCCCTGTCCCTTTGTCAACACAAGTCAAAGGCCTCGGTGTCACCCTGGACAGTTCCCTCTCATTCGAACCACACATAAAAACCATCACCAGCACCGAAACCCTCATCCATGCCCTCGTAACATCCTATTTGGACTATTGCAATACTCTCCTCACTGGTATCCCCACCAAACTCACCAACAGACTTCAACTGGTCCAGAACTCTGCTGCCAGAATCCTCACCGGCACCAGATCAACTGAACACATTACACCAATCCTCATCAATCTACACTGGCTTCCTGTGCAATCCTATATTAACTTAAGACACTCCTTCTCACCTACAAAGCCCTCCACAACCTGGCACCCACCTACCTCTCTGACCTTCTCCCAGTCTATGACCCCTCCCACTCCTTCCGTTCCTCCTCTGCTGATGTCCTTGTCTCCCCCAATTCCGCCTCTCCACCATGAGTGCCCGGGCCTTCAGCAGCTCCCCCCACACATACAACATGCAGACACAGTCATCTCATTCAAAAACCTTCTAAACCCCCCCCCCCCAACTCCGGTTTGCAGTACCGCGTCACTTTATTCACAGAAGATCTCCGCTAAACATAGAATCACATTGTTTATCCGTATCTCTGTGACCGCTGATAACTTCAGAACAAAGTTGACTACAAATACAAAGTTGCCAAAGTCTTTGCAATTGATATAAACATGCGATGTATAAAAAGAAGCTTCAAATGAAAACCGAGATGACTGCATTAAAATATTAACAGTAGGCTATAGGCCTATTTCAATCATATTGAAATACATTTCATGTTCAATCAATCAAGTTCTATTTTGCTACTTGTAGGCTACTGTCTATAATTTATCTCAATATATTTCATGATATGTAGCCTAACATGTGTGCAATGATGTACCAAATCAGTGATTTAAGGCATTTTTATTGGGTAACCATTAGAATCAGGTGCCTCAATATTTGAGGCCGTAGGCGGTAATATCTCTCTAGGCACTGATCTGTCGTCAGTATTGTAAAATAATTATAATGTTATGGAAAGATTTGAATCGAGAAAGCTGATCCGAGAGCAGCGCTCCCTTTCTTTCGATCCTATCAGTATTGGCACATGCTCCAACGACGCACTTAGCGACCGCTCTCTCTGCGTGTTGTTTTGGGAAACGCATGTTACATCTTCGGCTGTTGTAGGAAAGATGCATCGTTAAAACACTCGTAAGTTTAAGTTCCACTGCTATCGGGAAACCAGGCCAAGATCTTTTGATCGTTTGCTAAGTGCGTCTTTGTGGCCTGTGTCAATACTGATAGGATCGAAAGAAAGGCAGCACTGCTCTCGGATCAGCGTTCTCCCTTTCCAATCTTACCTTAACATTAGAATTATTCCACAATATTGACGACGGATCAGCCTCTAGAGAGATATTATCACCTATGGCTACAAATATTAAGGTGGCTTATTCTAATGCTTACCCTATAATAATGCACTAAATCAAGATTTGGCACATCATTGCGCACATGTTACACATCATGTAATATATTGAGGCAAAAATTTGAGACAGTAGGCTAGCGTACAAATAGCTAAATAAAACTAAATAGAAATAACATGAAATTGATTTCAATATCATTCAAATATATAGGTCTATGTAGCCTATACTGTATTTATATTTGAATACAGTCATCTTCTGTGTATAAAGTCAATGATGTGGAAGGGCAAAAAAGCATCTAACGACGTACTTAGCTGTTATAGTGCTCTGAGGCAGTTGTTAAATAATTAGCGTTTTCAAGAGCAACTTTAGTAACAATGGTTTTGGGAAATAGCTCAGAGATTTAACTATGCTCCTACGAACGTTCTAACAATGAACATAGCATTAAGATGCTTTTGGGAAACCGGGCCCTGGTTGGTCTAGAAGCAAGCCATTTTCGCTGGACTAATGGTGTTTTCGAAGTACTAATGGTGCAACCATGACGCTAACGAATCTGCACTCGCTTTTTTCGGAAACAACGGTACAGTGAAGCCTTATCATTATCTATAACAATTATTATCTGGGAGATGTTTATCCTAGGCAAAATAAACTGCTGATCGCACAGCTAAATATTTGGTCGCACTTTAGAGCCCTGGCCCCAAGGCAATATGTGTAGAATTGCGTAGGAAATTAGCTTTAATAATGCAAAATTCTCTGAGCCTATTTGGAAAATGTGTAGAATAGAATGAGATTAGCTATACAACTGAAATGTGTTCTCTCTGCCCCATGGCAATATGTGTAGAATTGCAAGAAATTAGCTTTAAAACAGCAACATTTTCTCTCAGCCTCATGGCAAAATGTGTAGAATAGCATGAGATTAGCTATAAAACTTGTAAGAAGCAGCTGGAAATGGCGGTATGCCACTGTGTCATCCAGAATCCAGACAAAGCAACAGCAGGACAGTGGTAGTTGCTAGGTATTACTGGATTGTTGGAGCTAGAAACACAAGCATTTCGCTGCACCTGCCATAACATCTGCAAATCTGTGTACGCAACAAATAAACATTGATTTGATTTGTGTGTGAGTGTGTGTGTGTGTGTGTGTGTGTGTGTGTGTGTGTGTGTGTGTGTGTGTGTGTGTGTGTGTGTGTGTGTGTGTGTGTGTGTGTGTGTGTGTGCGTGTGCGTGAGTGTGCCCCTATTTCTCTCCATTCAGCCCCAGCTAAGCATTTCCCAAAACACCCAGGGAGAGCAGTCAACACAATCCAAATATATTTTGGCACAGTTCCTCATGACATTCCCTGATCCCAGTTACCAACATTATAGAATGTATACACTGAGTATTCACGGGTTGCATGTTTTGTCACAATATTGTTTTGAACGTTCGTTTTGTACTGATGCTCAACTGAGCATTCTACTCAATGCATCGTCAATGAGCGCTGATGAAGATTTCATCAAAAGTGCATTACAGTGGCTTGGAAATACAATGCGATTCAAAAGTAGGCAAATAATTTGTAGGAAAACCTTTTGATTCATTTTGATGTCGCCAAACTGACTTTAATTGCAGTATAACGTTAGCTAGTTAGCTAAGATTGAGGGGAGGTCACCTGATTTTAGCTAGCTAACGTTAGCATTGCTAGATATTTTTGACTAACTTTGCTAGCTAATGACAACACTGCCATCTGTTTAAAGTAAATTTGACTACATGATAATGCTGGCAAAGTTGCTTCCTACTAAACATTTGACTACTTTAGCAATGTCACTTCGTATTTCCAGGCACTATAGTGTAATTTACACTAAACAGTCATTAGCCTCCATCCAGAATGGCTGGGTTTATCACGATTTTAGGGCACCACTATTGTGCCGCCGGTAGAACGTTCATAACAATGGCATGACGAGACCGAGTGACGGCGGTGCAACCTATGATTAGGAACACCTTCCTAATATTGACTTGCTTGGCACACATACACAATCCAGGTCTCAATTGTCTCAAGGCTTAAAAATCATTCTTCAACCTGTCTCCTCCCCTTCATCTACACTGATTGAAGTGGATTTAACAAGTGACATCAATAAGGGATCATAGCTTTCACCTGGATTCACCTGGTCAGTCTATGTCATTGAAGAAGCATGTTTTGTATACACCGTGTATATGGCATACCTATCTACAGCCATTCTTCCATCAGCATGCAAAATACTGCAGGGTGCTCTGGGTGAGGAACTTCACGCTGGCTGACATAACCAGTGGGGAGGCAAGCAGAGGGGAGGAGAGGATAGCAGAGGAGACGAGAGGAGGAAGGGAAAGGAGAGGAGAGGAGAGGAGAGGAGAGAAGAGAAGAGAAGAGAAGAGAAGAGAAGAGAAGAGAAGAGAAGAGAAGAGAAGAGAAGAGAAGAGAAGAGAAGAGAAGAGAAGAGAAGAGAAGAGAAGAGAAGAGAAGAGAAGAGAAGAGAAGAGAAGAGAAGAGAAGAGAAGAGAAGAGAAGAGAAGAGGAGAGGAGAGGAGAGGAGAGGAAAGGAGAGGAGAGGAGAGGAGAGGAGAGGAGAGGAGAGGAGAGGAGAGGAGAGGAGAGGAGAGGAGAGGAGAGGAGAGGAGAGGAGAGGAGAGGAGAGGAGAGGAGAGGAGAGGAGAGGAGAGGAGAGGAGAGGAGAGGAGAGGAGGAAGGGAGAGGAGAGGAGAGGAGAGGAGAGGAGAGGAGAGGAGAGGGGAGGAGCCTATATGGCAGGGGAGAGAGTGCTTAACTATTCTTGCAACAAATCACAAGATTGTCACAAGATTATCCCTCAAATACTATGAGCCTGAAGCACTAACCACACTCTCACTCTCTCTCTCTCTCTCTCTCTCTCTCTCTCTCTCTCTCTCTCTCTCTCTCTCTCTCTCTCTCTCTCTCTCTCTCTCAAACACACACACACACACCGCTCACTCACGCACAGACATGTACCACACACACACACACACACAGCCCATTTGGAGCACGTGCCCTAGTGCTCAGGCAGGCCCGCCGAGGCTGGCACAGGGTCATGCCATATGAGTTTCTTTGTGTGCGGGGCTGCACACGGGCGGCACATAGCCAGCAGTACAGGGGGAAAGAGCTGGTCTCTGGGCTGAGGAAGAAACCAACCTGTCCATTTGACTAATTAAAAACTCTGTGATCCTGGATGGATGGGTGTGTCCTAAGATCTCATACCCTCATTCACTGAGTGTACAACAGATTTATCAGAAGAGTCCGATCCAACCTTGTGAGAGCAATTGTACTAGTCTGCATGTTGTACAGATGGTGCTTCTCTGTGGTGGGTGTGACTTTGACTGCAGATGAGGACAGAGAGACTGGGCCTGGGAGGAAGGAGGCGTGGTGCTGCTGGTGAAGCTGGTTAAGCTTGGTGCCCTTTGCGATCTGATAGGGCTGGAATAATAAGCAGTTAGCTATCTGTTGACGGCTCAATTACAGCAAGCAGCCGATAGAGGCACATCTCTGCAGCTGCACCGCATCGCACTACCGCAAATAATAACAGTGAAGCTCTTTGGGGTGACATTGTAATTATCATGTGCTGATGCTAAGGCTGCACACCAGAGCCACTTAACAAAGAGAAGTCATCAGTACGTCAGGAACTAAAAACAGCCCTCTCATGCTTAGCATTTATATTACCTTTGTGTTGGCAAGTTTATTAGCAGGGGACACAAGGCAGCGGCTACAAGGCACGCCGTGCACGCACACACACACACGCACACACACACGCACACACACACGTACATAAACCCACACAGATATGAACAGAGACTCAACATTTTTTAAATGTACAGTAGGGTTCAAGTTGAATTATCTATGAGTTCTGAAATCTATATCACTGTAAGGAATCATTCATGACAAAACCAGATCAGTCATACTGTATGTTATAGTCCTACATCTGAGGCACCATTCCAACAGGGTGTAAAAGTAATAACCCAGGAGGAGCAGCTGCATCTAATCAGACATAATACATGGTACATGCTCGGTTCCACCAGAAACAAAGTGTATTAACTTCAGACCTGGGGATCATTGATTGAAACACATCCAGATAAATACTCACTCGTTCTAATAGAAATAACAGGGAAGGTTTGGCTGTTGTTTTTTCCTGGAAGAGATTTGCAGCACAACACAGTTTTTGCTTTCGATCTCTCACTTTCACAAAGTGTCCCCCACTCCTCGCACCCATCTCTCAAGCCTGAAGAAACCTGGTTATCCAATCTCTGCAGCCCCCAGCACTATGTGACATCTGTGATGCAATCTGTTAGTGGAATCAAGCATTTATGACACAAGGTCACTGCCACAAAGACGAGTCAGAGGGAAGGAGCCACACATACACATACAGTATATACAGATATAAGAATATGAAAATGTTATTTAAATGCAATGGACTAACTTAGTTCCAAGTGGACATCAAATTGTCTGCATCACCCATGTCATATTGTACTCCAGAGATGTAGTGCGGAAAGCCATGGACGTTTATGAGGAATCATGCTGGATCAAGTCTTTGTTTTTCACAGCTAACAGGCATACTTACATCCAGGGAGCTACTGTACTAGACATGACTACTGAGGCTCAGAGACAAAGAGCCTAGTGAGGGAAAAGGCCCAGAGAAAGAAAACTGTAACGAATCTCTTTACAGCGCTTAGTATTTCCCTCTGTCTGTTCATCATTGGCTTTTCCTAGCCTGGTACTGTAACTTGTGCTTCATCCAACTCCTCTGCTCCGTCATTTGTATTGTCAGTCGTAACAACACACGACAAACGAGTTGGCTGAAGTACATTCAGATCTGCAATGGACCAGGCCAGGTTTAGCCTGCTATTGTGTTTACATTGAAGGCTACACTTCTGTAGTAAAGCATTTCCAAAGCTTTTGCATGTTGAATGTCCACTGCCAGAGCTCCACAGAGGTCCATGCAGCCCGCTCTGCTCTGTGTTTGAGTCCTATGAGTCCAGCAGTAAATTGTGTTGAGGCTGGTGGATACTCATGACGTTGTTATTATGACACTGTGGATGCCTGTCTCTGTAACTGATGTCTTCTCTCCTCTGTGTTTAACTGTGTTAAAGATGTAGTCTGGGATCATAAGCACTTACAAATTCGTAACATATCATACAAATTGCACAACAACAACAAAAATATGTTGCAGGACGTAACATATCATACAAAATGGACGACATAGTACACAAATGTGCACAATTTTCGGGGACTAGTTTTGGATCGTGAGTGAAATTATATAAAAGCAGTGGAGCATCACTTTAAGTTCCTGACTGCCAAAGGAGCTGGAGAAATGTTCACAGCTTAGCTCTGGTTTTTACCCGACGACTCCTCTGCTTACTATTGCACGCTCATGTGGCATGTCTGTGACCTCTGCGCAGGTTGAAGCGCACATGAATAATCATAGCCATTGGGCTTCTCATTACTGCAGCATGCTGGGAGCTCAGAGGAAACAGCAGGTGAAAACAAGGTCAGCAGCACTTGACTCTTTGTCTCAGAGCTATGGTAATGTTACAGAAGGGTGTATTGTACAAGCTAACTCAAAGCTAACTAGCTTAAATCCCAAACTAGTCCCTATATAGTACACTACACTTGACTCAGTGGAGGCTGCTGAGGGGAGGACGGCTCATAATAATGGCTGGAATGGAGTGGAATGGGTGGAATGGAGTGAATGGAATGGTATCAAACACATGAAAACCACGTTTTTGATACCATTCCATTTACTCCATACCAGCCATTATTATGAGCCGTCCTCCCCTCAGCAGCCTCAACTGACTTGACTCCTATCTGTCTCAGAGCTATGGTAATGTTGCAGAAAGGGGTGCCGTGCAACCTAACTGTTTCAAGTCACACTCTCACTACAAAAGTCACAGTCTATTGCCTATATAGTGCACTACTTAGTCATTGCATGTATTCTCATTAAATGAATGTGACTAGAAGAAACACAGGTAACAGTATTGTTTTGTCTGGTTAGTCATTCTGTGCCTGTTAACATTGATTATCTCAATGTTTTCATTGTCTGCCTTAATGCGTTAAAGAGTGACTGCCCCTAAAAAGCAACTAATCCCTTTGAAAACTGCCTATATGAGTCAGAAACATTTATTCTAGTGTCAGAATTGACTACAAAGTGTAAATAGTATAATTTTGGTCGTAAAGTCAGTCTCATCTAAAACAGCGTTTGGAACCTCAGTGCGTCACAACGAGTAAATTAAGATTGGGTTTGGATTACAATTATGTCAGCAAATCATACCCCCTTTTGCCAAGCTTCACGTGCAAATCGCCCCTCCGCTTTCCTTCATTGAGGGGACTCGATTATTCTGGCCTGGCGGCCGGGTAGGCATGTTTTGCTTGCATTTGTTTTGGAATCGGGCTGCCTCCCAGGCATGAGCCAGGTGCTCCGTTCAAAGCCCACGGCGAAGTCAGCTCAAAACAAAAGTGATGTAATTAGCAAGTGGAGTAATGAGTGTTTTTACATGCAAAAGTGATTGCTTTTGATTAAAATGCTTTATCTGCATCCCAATGAAAACTAGTTTGAAAATTCAAACATATATTTTATAGCAAAAGAGGTATAGGTTTCTGGGATCCTGAGAGGATCCCTGTGTGTAGTATATATGTGCCAGCACAGAGGGATAGGCCAACGAGTGATATATGCTTCAGTAAGGTTGGCTTCTTAGCGTCCAATGGTTGTAAACTGTACCGCAGAAATGGAACATAAATCACAGAAAATATATGTTGTGGTGGCAGCTGCAGAGAAGTACTTGGGTGTACGGGATTTAACTTCAGAAGAGTTACAGGGTGTGTTGAGTGGTTGTGTCCCGTCCTCCCAGGCTGTTGGCATGGTTTAGGAACAGATAGGGTAAAAGTAGTGAAATGGGGTAGTGGGTTTTTAATGAGTGTAGGGTTAGTCGGAAGGGTGTTTTTTTGTACATATTTTTTTTTTACAAAGTGTAGTACACTCCAGTCCAGCTGGTGGCGGTAATGCACCTTGTGCCATTTAAAAACCAAAGAAGAGCCTCCCGAGTGGCGAAGCGGTCTAATGCACTGTATCGCAGTGCTGAGGCATCACTACAGCCTTTGGTTTGATCCCAGGCTGTGTCACAGCCGGTCGTGACCGGGAGTCTCATAGGCACAATTGGCCCAGCGTCGTCCGGGTTAGAGGAGGGGCTTTCCTTGGCTCATCGCCTTCTAGTGACTCCTTGTGGTGGGCCAGGCACCTGCAACCTGACTTCAGTCAGTTGAATGGTGTTTCCTCCGACACATTGGTGCTGCTGGCTTCCAGGTTAAGCGAGCAGGTGTTAAGAAGCAGCGTGGCTTGGCGGGTCATGTTTCAGAGGATGCATGACTCGACCTTCGCCTCTCCCGAGCCCGTTGAGGAGTTGCAGCGATGAGACAAGATCATAACTACCAATTGGATATCATGAAATTGGGGAGAAAAAGTGGGTCAAATTAAATACAAAAATTACTAAAGAAGAAGAAAGATTAAGAATTGTTCACCATGCTGCCTTGTTGACAACATGACCGAGCGGTGCCGATTACTGTTGGATTTGAGAAGGGCGGTCCTCCTCACCGCTTTTTCCCGTTCACGTCACGGGCCATAGACCGGTGCCCCACGGCTCAGCATCATTTCATCCGCCCATTGAATGGGGCTCCAGTGTGCAACGACCAGTAGTGGTGAGTATAACCAAAGATACTGGAATATAATGACCTCTCTGGTATAACTTAGCTAATGACGTTAGATAAGGTTATTGCTGGTTATGTAGGTAGCTATCTTTTGATAAAGCGAGGCAGGCTAACTAACGTTTGAGCTAACGTTAGCATAGCTAGGTAGCTAGATAACTTTTTACATTGGACTCTCCAGTCCAGCACAATGTAAAAACTTTGTAAAAACTATCTTGGTTGCTAGCTATAGCTACTTTGTTACAACTTAGTTAGGTTGTAGCTCATACAAGTTTATTTTGTATTGTCTATATACTGCTGGTTATGTAACGTTATCATTTGATAATTCTAGCAAGGCAGGCAAGCTATCTAGCTACAGGCTAGCTATCGTTAGCCTACAAGTCAGATTTGCAAATTAGTTTGTAGGTCATTCAAGTGTATTCTGTATTGTCTTTGGCAAAACTAAATAATGGATGCAGTTATGGTGGTAGCTTACTCATGTCTGAGTCTGATTAATACAGTGAACTAGGAGCAACAAACCGTAATGGCGTCACCAGCCTGAATCTAATCCAATCTGGAGCTACAGTCAGTCTACATCTGTAAATAATAGAATTAGGGTGTCCACTAGTTACCAGAGCCACAATGTCAAAATTGTCTATATCGTAAAAATTCATAAAAACACACATTTGCTTTTTGGTCTTAAGGTTTAAGGTTAGTAACCCTTGAAATCAAATTTTAAGAAGATAAATTGTAGAAATAGGTGGCCTGTTTGACTTTTTGGCTGTTGTAACTAGTGACGACCTAGAATTAGCTTGATCCGAGTTAATGCCCTTATGACACAGACAGCTTCAATAATGTGTGTTATGTGAAAAGTTGCATTAAAAAATACCCAGTTTGATAAACTATTAGGTTAATTACCCAGCCAAGCAGATACACGTAGTAGTAATTTTGGTTGTGAATTGCATTATCAAATGCTTTGTCCTTTCTTTATAACAAAATGCAATTTACCACTTGGCTATAAATGGAACAGGGAGGACACTTGAATCAGGTTGGTGACATTTGACCTGGTCAAAGGTCAAAACAGTTTTGAGTTTTGTCCCAATTTACCTTAATAGCCTGGTGGGACCAGCCTGATCGCTGAGTTGACCTATTTCACTTCACATATCATGATATCTGAAGTGAAATAGAAAGGTGAATGCAGTGACCAGGTTGGTTCTACCATGCTAATCATAACTACCATTGATAATGTAATCAGTGCTCTGTGTGTGTGTTTGTGTGTAACCGACCAGTATCTTTGATGAGGGGACAGGAGTTGATCTAAGCTGCCATGCCCATCAATGGGGCGCCGGCAAAGACCTTACCTCCAGCCTCACCTCTTGCCTGATCACCAACGGTTGTCGATGGGGATAGGTCTAGTCTGACCTGTTCAAACTTCAACATAGTATATGTTTGTTTGTCAGATATCACCTATCCTAACTGCCATTGGTAATAGAACAGTGACTATGTGTGTATGTGTTCACAGATGCATCTATTGAGCCAGCACTTGGAGACTTGCAAGATGATGTGATGGAGTCCTGACCAACAGACAGGCTTGATACTGACGTCTGTGAGTAGAGATAGACCTGGCACTCTGCATAAAAATTTTACTAGACACAACTTTCACTTGTATTGTCTTTTTTTATTATTGAATTGAATGGTATCAGTCAATACTGGGAGGGAGAAATCCTGTGTATTCTGCACCAGGATCAGGGAACTCCTGTTGTATACGGGACACCACACAGGAAGGTATGACCACTCTGACATGTTTGCCGAGGTATCCCCATTACCACCAGACAGAATGCAGATAGGCACAGTATCTGTATCGGCTGGGAATGACAATGAAATGTGTGTGTGTGTGTGTGTGTGTGTGTGTGTGTGTGAGCTGTAGTTATTGAACTCAACCTGCAGGAGGTTTGTTTGTTGTGATTGAATGGGAGAAAAGGTTCTGACAGATGGGTGTGTCTTGGTGGTGGCAAGGACACACCCAACAAACACACACATCAAACCACACCCCCAACCCAACTCACGTTTGGCTTCTGTCATAGCCGCCAACATTTCTTGAGGAGCAAGCCAAAAAAATGGGGCCAAATCAGCAGATGCTGTTCCCCTTTAAGCTACTGTAATTGAACTGCAAGAGCTTGTGTCTTTTTTGAGAGGTTAAATGAAGTTCAGACTGCATAATAATTTTCTGCAAAGCCATATTCTGTACATCAAGGTTATTATAGTTGTGTTGTTTTATTCGTTTTTATTTCTATGAGTTTTTGAGATTTAGTTTCAGTTAGTTTTCAGATCCACTTTACTAGTTTTTAAACAGTAGTAGTGGGTCAATTTCAGCAACAAGCAGGAGCGCTTAAGCACAAGGCAAAACTTCCCCACTGTTTTGGTCCCGTAGTTATCACGTAGCAGCGTGAAGCGCACCCGTGCACATGCGCAGATGACTGTGTGAGAGCAAAGTCTTGCATCATGCTCATCTCAACTTTTGTTAAATTGGTGACTAACACCTTTCGAAATGTGTTTTGCATTCTGGGGATGAAAATTGTCCGACCTGTGCCTACATGTCAACTGCATGAACTTGACAAAAATCATGTGATCAAAGGTCATTAAGTTTTGACTGCAGTCGACTGCAAGTTTCTGTGTTGCTCTTCCCCAACTTCAACCTGCAGCCATCGCCTGCATAGTGGGAGGCTCTATTATCAACCAATGATTGGGGTGTTTTTGTTTGACCCACGCGAACGTGACCAAAAACATGAATGAGAAAGGAACCAATTTGCAGTGATTTTTGTGTGCAGTAGATATATAGAAATAAATGTGATATTTGAGGCTCTCTCTCACTAATTGATTGTACAATGTGTACACACATAATATTATATTATGATTTCCGTTTGTGAGTGTGTGATATGGGGGTTAAAAACATGTTTATTTCTACATTATAAAGAAAACCTTTTATAAACAATGGCAACACTACCATGTTGAACTGAGCCTTGCTGTTGGAAAACCACATTAGTGTCCGACTTTCGGGCTGTCGCAGATGAACCTCCTCGACTTTCATCTACAGTCGGTTGCTTTAGCCTTACCACTCAAATGCTCCCAATATCTGTGGCGCTGCTCGTGGCAACATCATCTCGCTCAATCTGCCTTTAAATTATAAAGTAAATCGCAATGTGACCCGCCAGATTCAGAAGCTTGAAAACCCCATGAGAAAAAAAGCATGAACACTCCATTGAAAACCACATTCAATTTTTGCCCCACAGAAAACTAAAACTGAACATAATTCATGATGGTTTTTATTTTATTTTAGTCAAAGATAATAGTTTCAGTATAGTTTGAGTTTTTCAAATGGGTTTGTTAATTATTTTATTTCAGTTTACTTAATAGTTTTTCATGATTAGTTTTAGTTTACTATAATAGCCATGGTGTACATTCAGTCTTACCAATTATAGTTTTCTGCAAAGCCATATACTGTACATTCAGTCTAACCAATGATAAAATTATGTATTCTGGAAAAACTCCTGAAGAAATGTTTCAAACTGTAAAATATGTTTGAACAGAATGAGAATAACAAAACATTTACCTAAATATGTTTTGTTTTCATTGATGTTTGCCTAGTAACTACAGCACTGTGCCATGGGAACAGAATATTCTCCACTACTGCTGCCAGCATCTCACAGTAGTATCTCACAGTAGTATCTCACAGTAGTATCTCACAGTAGTATCTCACAGTAGTATCTCACAGTAGTATCTCACAGTAGTATCTCACAGTAGACAAGTAAAAATCCATCACTAGAAAGCAGCAGCATGGTGAAACGAGGCAGGTGTCCTTGAGCTAGCAGTGGAACATGTATTAACACAAGTGATTGTGCTTTTATTGACATTCATCCTCTGCAGTGTAAAAGATGTGTACACTCTGCTAGCTTACAGTATATCCACTGGCTCTGTGTGTTGGTGTGTTAAGGTAGAACAGGCCCTATTCCCCAGACTCAGACCCCAACCCGTTCTCACAGCAGTGACTGACTGAACTCACACATATTTTGCACAAGTGCCAGCCAGCTCCCTCCTCCTAATAATGTGCTTATTAAGCAGAAGACCATGTATTTCTGTTGCACCCAAACACCCCCCCAGACACCAAAGCTGTCCAGATAAGCTACACGAATCCAATGCGCAAACACAAAGATAAATACAGACCATACTGAAGGTTTACGCTGTTGCATAACAATCTCACACTGAGATTGAATCATATAGTTCACACTGGGCCAGCCAGCAGATTTACAGCCTCTCAACAGCCCCTCACAGCCTCTCAACAGACTCACACCTACTGCAGCTTCTCACATGAGAGCTCTCAAATGTACACAAACAGTGAGTGCAGCCGAATTCTAAAACAGGCACCATGTCCATGTACACTCACACACACACAGACACAGACACAGACACAGACACACACACACACACACACACACACACACACACACACACACACACACACACACACACACACACACACACACACACACACACACACACACACACACACACACACACACACACACACACACACACACACACACACACACACACACACACACACAGAGACACACATGCAGTACCCTCACACACACACTTATACGCACTGACACAACATTGTAGTGTGTTTATAAGTGTGTGAGAGAGAGAGACAGAGAGCGAGAGAGAGAGAGAGAGAGAGAGAGACATAGAGAGAGAGTGTGGAGGCTCATCTCATGGTCTGTACCTCTCCTTCCACTGAGGGTATGCGTCACTGCGGCAAAGGGCCTGTGTGTGTGTGTGTGTGTGTGTGTGTGTGTGTGTGTGTGTGTGTGTGTGTGTGTGTGTGTGTGTGTGTGTGTGTGTGTGAGCTCTCCAGCAGAATAGGGAGCCAACAAGCTGTTCCACAAAGTGCTCCTCATGGAACAGTACCTCCACCCCAGGGCCCTTACTGATAGCCTGGCTGACCTTGTCTCTCCAGACCTTCATCCAGACCAACCCCTCCCCTACAGTCCAACTGTGCAGTAAGAGACAGACTACACACACCAAACCAGCTCCAAAATAAACCGGTTCAGTTTATAGCAGTTTAGCCCACATACACACACACGTACACACACATACACACACACACACACACATACAAACACACACACAGGGGAGGACCATCCCTATTACACCACTCACAGCGCCCCAACACAGCTTAAAACTCGGACTAATCCTGATCCTGCATATCAGTGTGTCCATCGGCGCACCCTCCCTCCCTCCATGGGCAGCTTGTCAGATCGGAGCAGAGGGAATCGATAGCAGACAACCCTCTCACATATACCTGCCTGTTTAGTATGCCGGCCCTGATTCCCAGGTAATTGGAACCCTTAGTGAAATGCTGCCAGTTATAAAACTATCAGTCTGATCTGCATGAGGGATGATTCACAGCCAGATTGGAGGACAGAGTGGTGGAGGAGAGAGGAGGAGGGAGGGTAGGGTGGACGGGGGTGAAGGTTCTACTAAATTATCCAAGACCTGACTCGGGGGCACAAACTGCTAGTCAAGACACACTAGATTTCCAATGTTCTGATTTCTCATATCGTATTTACATACATTTTAGTAATTTAGCAGACGCTCTTATCCAGAGTGACTTACAGTTAGTGAATTCATGTTAAGATACAGTTGAAGTCGGAAGTTTACATACACTTAGGATGGAGTCATTAAAACTAGTTTTTCAACCACTCCACAAATTTCTTGTTAACAAACTATAGTTTTGTCAAGTCGGTTAGGACATCTACTTTGTGCGTGACACAAGTAATTTTTCCAACAATTGTTTACAGACAGATTATTTCACTTATAATTCACTGTATCACAATTCCAGTGGGTCAGAAGTTTACATACACTAAGTTGACTGTGCCATTAAACAGCTTGGAAAATTCCAGAAAATGATGTCATGGCTTTAGAAGCTTCTGATAGGCTAATTGACCTCCACAAGTCTGGTTCATTCTTGGGAGCCATTTCCAAACGCCTGAAGGTACCACGTTCATCTGTACAAATGATAGTATGCAAGTATAAACAGCATGGGACCATGCAGCCGTCATACCACTCAGGAAGGAGACGCATTTTGTCTCCTAGAGATGAACAACAGCAAAGGACCTTGTGAAGATGCTGGAGGAAACAGGTACAAATGTATCTATAACCACAGTAAAACAAGTCCTATATCGACATAACCTGAAAGGCCGCTCAGCAAGGAAGAAGCTGTTATATCTAGCCTAGCTGTAGAAGAACGGACATCTGCACAGTTTCACATTGTACATCACTCTGTCATTTAATGACATGTGCCACACATTCTGACAACCCATTCATCCGTAAAGCAGCACACTGTCGTAAACCATAACAATGTACAGTACGACGTACAGCACGTCGTACCATACATAACATTTCCCCCCCCTTTCCAAACCCAGGGACTGGTACCATATATAAAATGTCCATAGGGCAAGAACCTAGAGTGATACCTGTAAGAAATAAACATTAACCCTTAAACGGATGGACTCTCCAAACTAGCCAGTTCAGTCCATTAACCTGGAGGTTGACTAAGACACCTAACGGAGCCTAAGAATGAAAAGAGGTTAAGTAGTCCCCCAGATAAGCAGGGCGAGTTCGTGCCCGCATAGGCCTTTCTTCAACCGCCACCGCTTGTGGCTCTGGCCCTTGGGGAGCCCGCAGAGGCTGGGGCTCGGGTGGTAGTGGTGGAGGAGGTCCATCCGGTGGCGTCTCTGGCCTGCATGTCTGTTTTGTGTGCCTTCGTGTTCCTCGAGGGGCAGGGACTTTTCTGAGGCGGCTGGCGTGCCAGCGTGATCCATTGCTCATCATGAATGTGGCGGGCCCCAGTTGTCGACTGACCTGCAAGGGGTCCGACCAGAATGAGGCCATTTTGTTGCACCGCTGAGGCCGTCGGGCTCGGACCCAGTCTGACACTTGGATGATCGACTTCTTCACCCTGTGTGCCTTGTCAAAACGCTGTTTCATTGCTCTTTGGTGCCTGGTCACTGCCTGCTGTTCTTGGGTGCGCCTAGTCGTCGGTTCTGCTACTCTCTGTGTTCTGAGTCTGTCCAGTGGCAGTTCCATCTCACGACCTAGCATGAGGGATGACGGGGAGACCTGTGTTGTTGTGTGTTTGCTTGCTCTGTAGTGCATTAGCGTTTGATTGAAAGCAGTTTGGAACGTGCACCCCTGGACCAGGTGCGCTCTGATGCCGTTCTTCAGCGTTTGGTTGAAGCGTTCCACCCCTCCGTTAGCTTGTGGGTTGTAGTAGGCCGTGCGGATGTGTTTGATTCCCTTGTTGCTGAGATATGAGGAGAACTCGGCAGAGGTTAGCTGGGGCCCATTGTCCATGGTAAGGGTGAGGGGTAGGCCCCACCTTGTGAACAGGCTGTCTAGGATGTCCACGATGGCCTGTGCTGTGACAGTTCCGACAGGAACCACTTCTGGCCACTTAGAGTGGAGGTCATACACCACCACCAGGAAGCGCTGATGGTGAGGGACTGCGTGTCCATGGATCTCGCCACAGATGTCCAGTTGGATGTGCTCCCAGGGGTGGGACGGCCATGCGAGAGGCTGCAGGGGGGGTGGGGCGGACTGTCCTGTTTTCCCACTGAGGAGGCATGCAGCACAATCCCTGACCAGGGCTTCAATGTCGTGGTCGATGCCTGGCCACCACACAAGGTCTCGACATCGCTGTTTGACCTTCACTATGCCCAAGTGACCCTTGTGCGCCATGGATAGAACACGCGCACGCAGGCCACTCGGGACCACAGTGCAAAACCCTCGAGAGACACAGACTTCTTCCCAGCAAGAAAGTTTGTGCTTCACCCTGGCGAAAGTCACCAGCTCTTCCGGCACATGTGCTGGCCATCCAGTGCGTATGTAGGTGCGCAGGGTAGACAGTGTGGGATCCTGTTCCGATGCTTGATTCAGCTCCTCTAGTGAGACGACTGACTGAAGAGGAGCGTAGAGCATTTGTACAAGCTCTGTTTCGTTGTCATCTGGCAAGACGGTCGGAGTACATTTTAGTCATTTAGCAGACGCTCTTATCCAGAGCGACTTACAGTTAGTGAATACATATTTTTTTTATATACTGGCCCCCCGTGGGAATTGAACCCACAACCCTGGCGTTGCAAACGCCATGCTCTATCAACTGAGCTACATCCCTGCCGGCCATTCCCTCCCCTACCCTGGACGAATTGTGCGCTGCCCATGAGTCTCCCGGTCGCGGCCGGCTGCGACAGAGCCTGGATTCGAACCAGGATCTCTAGTGGCACAGTTAGCACTGCGATGCAGTGCCTTAGACCACTGCGCCACTCAGGAGTAGGAGCATCAAAGGAGCTTGAGAGGAGGTCTGCCACCACGTTATCCCTCCCCGGAGTGAACTTCAGTTGATAGTCATACTGTCTGAGGCGGTCGGCCCATCTGTGCAGCCGAAGTGGCTTGTGGCCAGTTCCTGATGCTGACAGTAGCGTTGTGAGGGACTGGTGGTCGGTTCGGAGTGTGAACAGACGGCCATATAGGTAGAGGTGCCACATTTCGCACGCCCAGACACAGGCCAGTGCTTCTCGTTCGCCCACAGAGTACCGTTGTTCTGTGGGGCTCAGGGCCCTTGAGGCGAAGGCGACGGGCCTCTCAATGCCATTCTGCAGCTGTGAGAGGACAGCTCCTAGTGCTCCAGCTGAGGCGTCACATGTGACAATGGTGTGGCAGACGGGGTCAAAGTGAGCCAAGACTGGGGCTGTGGTGAGCTGGCTCTTCAGTGAGCGGACCGCGTCTGAGCAGGCTGCCGTCCAGGCCCATGGCTCATCCTTCTTGAGGAGCTGGCGAAGGGGCGCTGTGGTCTGAGAGTAGTGGGGCAGAAACCGGAGGTAGTAAGCTGTCATGCCCAAGAATGAGGCCACCTGAGAGGCTGAGGTCGGTTCCGGGATCCGGTGGACGGCTTCAATGTTCGACATGAGTGGGGCAATGCCTTTCGCCGACAGGCGGAAGCCCACAAACTCGACGGCTGGAGCTGCAAAGGTGCACTTTCCACCGTGAAGGGTCAGGTTGTTCCGCAGTAGAGCACTGAATACTCTGTGGAGTCGATAATCATGGATGTGGAGGTCAGGGCCGTGGACCACGATGTCATCCAGATAGACCGCCACCCCAGGTATTCCAGCGAGGATGGTGCTCATCACCTTCTGGAAGCAGCTGGGGGCGGAGCTAAGTCCAAAAGGCATGCGTTTATATCTGAACACGCCAGCATGTGTGACAAAGGCCGTGAGGTCTCTGCTAGCTGCATGGAGGGGTACCTGAAGATAACCCTGACGAAGGTCAAGCTTCGTGAAGATCGTGGAGCCATGGAATTGTGCAGTCAGCTCCTCAGCTGTAGGCAAGGGGTACTTATCCGGGACAACGGCCTTGTTCACAGCACGGAGATCCACACAGGTCCGGATTCCACCTGACGTTTTGGTTGCAATGACCAAGTTTGAAATCCAGGGGGCAGCGTTGACTGGCTCAATGATGCCTGCATCCAACTGTGACTGGAGATCTTTTGTGACGTCATCACGCAGTGCAAAGGGAATGCGCCGCAGGGGCTGCATGACTGGGGTCACTTCCGGATTCACTAGGGGCCTGTGAGTAAAGGCTGTGAGGCAGCCCAGTCCATCAAACAGAGTCGGCCAGTTCTGTTGCCATGTGCAGGTAACCTGGTAGATAGCTGACCCACTGTCATCTCTCAGTGTGAATCCCAAGCCTGTGAAGAGGTCGAGGCCCAGGAGGTTGGCACCCCGCTTTGCAACATGAAATGTGAATGATGGCAGATGTTTGGTGCCGTAGTGTACTGGGACCTGGAGGGTGCCTACAATGTCTATCTTGGATCTACCGTACCCACACAGGGCAGTGGAGGGCTGTTGGAGTGGTAGGTGACTGAAAAACTTGTAGTAAGTGGCAAGGTTGAGCAACGACACCGCAGCGCCAGTATCAAGAAGCAAAGGCAAACCCACCTCACCCAGCTGCACAGTGCATGTCCTGAATGACACATGGTTGGTGGAGACGGTTCGGATTTCCGTGTGTTCATGTTGAGAGTGAGATGAAACTAAGGGCCTGTTCTGGGTGGAGCTAGTAGCAGGGGCAGAACAACACACTTTCGCAAAGTGATTGTATTTTGAACAGTTCTTGCATATTTTCCCACGGGCTGGGCAGTTTGGAGCCCTTGAATTGTGAGAGCGAGCCCCACAGTTGCCACAGCTACTTCTGTTTGTTTGTCTGTGTGCCTGCTGCACGGGCATGCCGGTGTCTGTGTCCATGCAGCTATCGACGTGGGAGGGCGTGCGCAGCGCGTGATCGTTGTAGTGCGCCTGCTCGGGCTGAAGCTGCTGTGTGAGAATAGCTGGGGGCCGAGTGTATGCTGCAGAGCTGTCTGTTAGCATAGAAGAGCATTCCAACGCCGCTTCAACCTGGAGTGCTATTTTAATAGCTCCATCTAGTTGTAAATTATCCGATTCCAAAAGCAGTTTCTCCCTTGTCTTTTCACATAATGTCCCCTCTATCAACTGATCCCTGATGATCTCGTCCTGAAGTGTCCCGTAGTTACAAGAGCTAGCCAAATCCCTCAGATTAGCCACGTAGCTTTGAATGGACTCACCCGGCCGTTGGTGTCTCTTCCGTAGCCGGTAGCGTCGGAGGAGCACTCGCTCTTTCCCGGCGAAGTGGTTCCGTAGGAGGCTGACTGCAGCAGTGAATGTAGGAGCCGATCCAAGCGCTCTGAAAATCCTCTGTCCCTCTGTACCAAGGCAGTGACGGAGCAGTGCTGTCCTCCGCTTGTCGGAGATTGTAGAAAAGTCCATAGCTTCGAGATAAGTGTTAAAACTTTCAAGCCAGTTATTCCACGGGACTGGAGGTTCGCCAGGCACGGAGAGGAATTGTGCTGGCGGTGGTAAACTGAATTCAGCCATCTTCGTCGCCAATGTTATATCTAGCCTAGCTGTAGAAGAACGGACATCTGCACAGTTTCACATTGTACATCACTCTGTCGTTTAATGACATGTGCCACACATTCTGACAACCCATTTATCCGTAAAGCAGCACACTGTCGTAAACCATAACAACGTACAGTACGACGTACAGCACGTCGTACCATACATAACAGAAGCCACTACGGCAAAACCGCCATAAAAAAGCAAGACTATGGTTTGCAACTGCACATGGGGACAAAGATCATACTTTTTGGAGAAATGTCCTCTGGTCTGAAGAAACAAAAATAGAACTGTTTGGCCATAATGACCATTGTTATGTTTGGAGGAAAAAGGGGGTTGTTTGCAAGCCGAAGAACACCATCCCAACCGTGAAGCACGGTGGCGGCGGCATCATGCTGTGGGGATACTTTGCTGCAGGGGGGACTGGTGCACTTCACAAAATAGATGGCATCATGAGGAAGAAAAATTATGTGGATTTATTGAAGCAACATCTCAAGACATCAGTCAGGAAGTTAAAGCTTGGTCGCAAATGGGTCTTCCAAATGGACAATGACCCCAAGCACACTTCCAAAGTTGTGGCAAAATGGCTTAAGGACAACAAAGTCAAGGTATTGGAGTGGCCATCACAAAGCCCTGACCTCAATCCTATAGAAAATGTGTGGGCAGAACTGAAAAAGCGTGTGCGAGCAAGGAGGCCTACAAACCTGACTCAGTTACACCAGCTCTGTCAGGAGGAATGGGCTTAATGTGGGAAGCTTGTGGAAGGCTACCCGAAACGTTTGACCCAAGTTAAACAATTTAAAGGAAATGCTACCAAATACTAATTGAGTGTATGTAAACTTCTGACCCACTGGGAATGTGATGAAAGAAATATAAGCTGAAATAAATCATTCTCCCTACTATTATTCTGACATTTCACATTCTTAATATAAAGTGGTGATCCTAACTGACCTAAGACCGGGAATTTTTACTAGGATTAAATGTCAGGAATTGTGAAAAACTGAGTTTAAATGTATTTGGCTAAGTTGTATGTAAACTTCTGGCTTCAACTGTAGCTAGGTGAGAAAAGCACATATCATAGTAAGTACATTTTTCCTCAAAGTAGCTATCAGCAAAGTCAGTGCTAGTAATGGGGAGAAAAAGTCAAGTGTGAATGTTAGTTCACGAAAGGCTTTTTAAAAATGTGTGTAGAGTAGTGATGCTCCACATTCAGATTGATGGTTACTATTTCATCCTACTGAGATATGTCAGAGGATATATAAATGAGTCATGGGTTTGTGTGGTGGGTGTGATTTGCCTCTTCTCTCCATACCGTCCTGCATCGTCATTTACTATCTCCTTGCTTACAGGGCTGAGTTTCTGTTATCTTTAATCATCTCTGATATTTTCAACCACCGCCTGCTTAACATGACAGGCTGTTTTTCATTAAGAAACATGCAGAGTTATAACTAAAGGCTGTGTGTGATGCATGTCTCAGGTAAGGCCAGGGTAAGGGTGTGCTTTGGGCGAGATGAGGAGGAGGTAACTATCATTGGTGGATTACAATATCTATTGCAGCTCCTCCACACACACACACACACACACACACACACACACACACACACACACACACACACACACACATCAGTGTTTTCCACAAGCACATGGAGTACCCAGCCAAATAGAAAAAGTAGCCAACCATTTTTTGCCGAACAAGCTCTATTTTGGTGGCCTCTGGTATATTCTAATGCCTTGATTCCATCCAAAATACACAGTGAAATTATTTAATGGTTTATTGAGTTTACCTCCCAGATTGGGGATATCGTCTAGGCCTATGCTTATACTGTATGATCAGGACTATTTTCTAAGTAAGAGAACATTAAATATTTGTTTACATTTAACCTGTCTTATTTTGAGATTAAAGTATTTTACTAAAAGATATGAATTGCCACAATTATGTTTCTTCTTCAATTCATGTATTTTATTAATACAGAAAAAAGAAGTAAATAGCCCAAATTATCTTTAAAAAATAATAATGTTACATTTTTAAATCAAACAAATTGTGTGATGGTACGTTATCAAATGGAAAAATTAGTCTCTAAAATAAACAGAACTGATGCTCAATTACGTTTTGGGTCCATATGTCTTAAGAGAAGAGATAGAATGACATCAGTTTAAAGTGTTTAAAACTCTCTTTGTGAATTTGTGAAACAACTGACCCACAGATTTCTTCTTAAAGAATCCTGTAAGAGTCTGCTGACTTCAACAGGCTTCAAGTGTCCTTTTAAGAGGCTTTTTCTCAGCTATTTGCAATTCAGATATGATTGAAGAATGAAGCAGCTGTTAATCATGGGCTTTGCTACACAGAAAGCAGCAGTTGACTACTCTATTGTCAGCACTTTGAATAAATCAGTAGACCTATATCAATATCTTTGAAAATACTATATAAGTATCATTAGCTTTTAAAACAATTAAATCGGTTTTCGTTTATCATATTTTGGACCAGAGTGAGGCTATCTCTCCACTAACCTACCTATTGTTGCTGCAGTGAGGAGGATTCACCATCTTCATCGAATGTTTTCATAATTTATCTGCAGATAATTGCCCAAACTCCTACCAGTATGCACTTGAGGGAGCCAAATGAACTCTTACAGATGCAATTCAGTAGGCTACTGACAAGTCACTCACTTTAACGTCACCCTCTGGCAAGTCCTGATGGACTTTATATTGAAAATACAAACAAGATCTTTAGTTTACTTGTCCCGATGCGATACCATGGCCATACTGTATCACTACGTTGCATGATTTATGAATGGCAAGGATATATGACATTGACTTTATTCAGTCAGTTCGACACAATTTATAAACTAGTCAAGCTTGCCGTCAATCAAAGCACAGTAACATGCTGACCAGACTGCCCGCGTTGCGTGCACGAGCGTTGCAAAATAAATGTACACATACAGTGCCTTGCAAAAGTATTCATCCCGCGTTTTTCCTATTTTGTTGCATTACAACCTGTAATTTAAATGGATTTTTATTTGGATTTCATGTAATGGACATACACAAAATAGTCTAAATTGTTGAAGTGGAATGAAAAAAATAACTTGTTTCAAAATATTCTAAAACATAAATCACGGAAAAGTGGTGTGTGCATATGTATTCACCCCCTTTGCTATGAAGCCACTAAATAAGATCTGGTGCAACCAATTACCTTCAGAAGTCACATAATTAGTTAAATAAAGTCCACCTGTGTGCAATCTAAGTGTCACATGATCTGTCACATGATCTCAGTATATATACACCTGTTCTGAAAGGCCCCAGAGTCTGCAACACCACTAAGCAAGGGGCACCACCAAGCAAGCGGCACCATGAAGACCAAGGAGCTCTCAAAACAGGTCAGGGACAAAGTTGTGGAGAAGTACAGATCAGGGTTGGGTTATAAAAAAATATCCAAAACTTTGAACATCCCACGGAGCACCATTAAATCCATTATTAAAAAATTGAAATAATATGACACCACAACAAACCTGCCAAGAGAGGGCCGCCCACCAAAACTCACGGACCAGGCAAGGAGGGCATTAATCAGAGAGGCAACAAAGAAACCAAAGATAATCCTGAAGGAGCTGCAAACCTCCACAGCGGAGATTGGAGTATCTGGCCATAGGAACACTTTAAGCCATACACTCCACAGAGCTGGGCTTTATGGAAGAGTGGCCAGAAGAAAAAAACATTGCTTAAAGAAAAAAATAAGCAAACACATTTGGTGTTCGCCAGAAGGCATGTGGGAGACTCCCCAAACATATGGAAGAAGGTACTCTGGTCAGATGAGACAGAAATTGAGCTTTCTGGCCAACAAGGATAATGCTATGTCTGGCGCAAACCCAACACCTCTCATCACCCTGAGAACACCATCCCCACAGTAAAGCATGGTGGTGGCAGCATCATGCTGTGAGGATGTTTTTCATCGGCAGGGACTGGGAAACTGGTCAGAATTGAAGGAATGATGGATGGCACTAAATACAGGGAAATTCTTGAGGGAAACCTGTTTCAGTCTTCCAGAGATTTGAGACTGGGACGGAGGTTCACCTTCCAGCAGGACAGTGTTGAATAGTTATGCATGCTCAGGTTTTCTGTTTTTGTTTCACAATAAAAAATATTTTGCATCTTCAAAGCGGTAGGCATGTTGTGTAAATCAAATGATACAACCCCCCCAAAAATACATTTTAATTCCAGGTTGTAAGACAACAAAATTGGAAAAATGCCAAGGGGGTTGAATATTTTCGCTAGCCACAGTACGTTATTCAATAATTTAATCTAAACTGCTTGTGCTCATCAAAGGGCGTCTGTGTAGCCAGGCACTAAAATAGAACTTGGTTCTATTTTAGACACTTGACTCGCTGCAAGTCCCGCCTCTCCCATCTACTCATTGGTTTTCACGAGCATATACCCACATGGGTGATTGAAAGATGAATGAGGTCCACACTCCTATCCAGTTGGTGGTGGAAGAAGAAGAAGAAGAAGAAGAAGAAGAAGAAGAAGAAGAAGAAGAAGAAGAAGAAGAAGAAGAAGAAGAAGAAGAAGAAGAAGAAGAATTAGCAAGGAGAGCTTAATCGAAGAAAACTAAATAAACACTAACTAGGTTTCCCCCTTTATCTGTGGATTAATTGTCGGAGTGGAGAACCCATGATTTTGTGTGACTCAAAATGGGTAACAATTCTACAAAGATCCAGCAAAAAAAGGACCATATGCATTTCAGGTAAAATAACAACACAATGTTTATCTCACAGGACAAATTAGCTAGCATTAGAAAGCTAGCTAAATGTCCATGAATGTTTCATATGTGTTTCGACCTCTCCCCAAAATAATATAGTTGGTTCATAGTTGGTTGCGTGTCATGAACGTGTCTGGTGGGGATAGACAAAATCAACATGCGTACGCGGACACATGCGCGGAGCCGGTTTGGTCATCATGTAAGCCTATGCGCCAGCACTTCGTGGCTGCATATGAAACACGCGAAAGAAAATAAATGAATGTGCCAGAAAACAATAGGCTAAGGGGATTTCGACTCATCGTTACCACATTATATGGGACATGCAAATTGACTCACATAGACGATGAAGAAGCATCATGCTCTCTCCCTCCGTGTAAAGACATTTGACCACAGCGTACACAACACACACAAACAGGTACCGGGAGGCAAGACCGACAGCAGACTGTCAAACCAGCAGTGTTTTGCCTGTCACCGCTCATTTTGTAACTGACAGGCGCCTGTCCTATCAATAGATCGCTAGAAGATGCATATCGTTCATTCTAGTGAGAAGGTTCGGTATAGCCGACAGCCGGCGCTAGTGGAAAACATTGCACACACACACACCTCTGAACATGACCTCTATAGCATCATCTCAGCACTCCTCAGTCAGAGCTGTAACACTGAGACAGGCAGCTCAGGGAACACCTGGGAACAAAGGACTATTGTACATCCCTGTGACACACTGAAACACAGCGAACCAGAGAGGGCAACAATCAACCAAAACAAACAAACCTTTCATTTTATTTCAACAGACCATGAGATGAGCCTTCTCTCTCTCTCTCTCTCTCTCTCTCTCTCTCTCTCTCTCTCTCTCTCTCTCTCTCTCTCTCTCTCTCTCATTGGGACGGCTCGCTGCCTGCCCCTTGGGATAAAAGGAGCCGGTTGTGCTGACGCTGCACATCAGGTGAAAGGCTAATTGTCCTGTTGGCCTTGTCCGTGAAAGGGAAAGAGTAACGCTGGACAAACACACACTTACATATACACACAAACACACACACAACACAAACACACACAAAGACACATACACAAAGACACACACTCACACTTCTGCATAGGCCCATAGGCTTGGCCAGGGAGTAGCTTGCAGGCAGAGATACCATCTGATCAGCATCCATTCAGAAGATAAGACCAAGGAGACAGGGAGGGAGAGAGAGAGAGAGAGAGAGAGAGAGAGAGAGAGAGAGAGAGAGAGAGAGAGAGAGAGAGAGAGAGAGAGAGAGAGAGAGACTTGTGTGTAATAAGATCCACACACTCTCCATCCATCTAATGGCAGCAGTGATCATAGCTCACAGCGTTCCCAATGGTGTAGAGACTGACATGAGCAGAATGGTGGCGCTGACACAGTCATCCGACGCTCATCCTGAGGCTATTAGGAGGGTGGTGTGTGTGTGTGTGTGCACGTGTGTGTGTGCATGCGCGAGTGCATGTGTGCGTGTGTGTGCATGTGTGTGCGCGTGCGCATGTGTTTGTGTGTGCAAGCTGTCTGAAATGTAGGATCTTATGGCTGAGTAGGTCAGCCTTCCAGCAGACAAAAATTATGTGACTCGTTTCAGGAAACTAGGCTTTTGTCGCACGTCACTGCTTCACAGGAGAGGCTTTTTTTTTGGCAGAAATGCTTTCTGGAACAACTTTCATGTGCCTTTTTAACAAACTTGTATGCCATCTGTAAATACAAATAAAATGGTTAAATTACAAGCCTAGTTGGTTTAGCCACGGATTGGCTGAGATAATGAATGGCCGAGAGATGTGTTCGGATTGGTCTGCCATGTATAACATGAGCTGCTCAGTATGTGTAGATAATCCTTTCTACTGCAGCTTTTTAAAAAGATATCATGGAGCACTGAAAAAGTGTTTCTCCGGATTACATCTTCAAACTAAGGGCAACCATAGCATCCGTGACAGAGAGGGAGAAAGATCTGATGATTCTTATGGCATTGCACACGGTCAGTGTGAACCACAACGGGCCAAGCAAGCTGTACAAACAAAATGGAAACAACACAGTATGTGTTATTTAATGAACGGGGTTGCAGTCTGCCATGAAGAGTTCATCCATGTATATGGGTAAGAGTCTAGCTACATTTTCAGATATTATACATTTCAAATTTTGTCAGAAAGTAGTTTTCATTGCAAGTTAAAGCATGCTGTTAGCTAGCTAGCTAACGTTAGCTGGCTGGGTCGCTAGCTAACATTGCGTGTATGATCTGTGTAGTAATATTATCTAGTTATAGCCTAATGTTAGCTAGCTAACTAACATTGAACCTAGTTGGTTAGCTTTAGCTAGCTATGACAATCGGTTTGTATTGCTAGTAGGGCTGTGGCGGTCACGAAATTTCATCAGCCGGTGATTGTCAAGTAAATAACTGTCGGTCTCACGGTAATTGACCGTCAATTAACATAAACAAATGTAGCATCTCCTGGCTTCCACACATATCCTACAAGCCACTGATGCAGACCTTTGGAACATCTACATTTTAAAAAGTCTAATAAATCCATGTAATATAGCCTACACTTCACAATACATCCATTACTTATTTTAGACAGGTCTAAAGAAGCATGATATGAAGAAAATGTAGTCTATTTCAGAAGAACAGAATAGCATACTCTGAGTTGTCCTTATGTTAGGTCCTGATCTGGCTATGCCAAATGGCTGTGGGCTACACTAGTTCATTTAGCAGACAAGATTTGCTTAGAATTCCGTGGCATTATTTTATAGTATGAAGAATACAATTAAACAAAGCTGAATAAAATAGAAAGGATATTTTCTCCAAACGATTTGAGGGAGTGCTCACATGCGGCTATTCTGTTTTGAGTGGTTAACAAAGAAATAGGTACTCCTATATGCTTAATTTAGAGTTATTAATGTAACTTTAGTTGATGTACAAACGTTGGCCTATATGTTTTCCCATTGTTCCTCAACTGCAGTTTATGATATATCATTTTGTAGCTCTGAGTCTCTACTTTTATCCAATGTAAAAAAATATATATATATTTAAAGGCCTCCCGAGTGGCACAGCGTTCTAAGGCACTGCATCGCAGTGCTTGAGGCGTCACTATAGACCTGGGTTCGATCCCGGGCTGTGTTACAGCTGACCGTGAGACCCATGAGGCGGTGCACAATTGGCCCAGCATCGTCTGGGTTAGGGGAAGGTTTGGCTGGCCGGGATGTCCTTGTCCCATCGTGCTCTAGAGACTCCTGTGGCTAGAGTGCAATGTTGGCGGGCTGGGCGCATGCATGCTGACACGGTTGCCAGTTGTACAGTGTTTCCTCAGACACATTGGTGCGGGTGGTTTCCGGGTTAAGCGAGCAGTGTGTCAAGAAGCAGTGCGGCTTGGCAGGGTTGTGTTTCGGAGGATGCGATGGGACAAGACTGTAACTACCAATTGGGGTAAAAAATAAAGAAACATTTCAAATTTTGCTAAATAAGACCAAATCGAGGTGGTCGGTCACATATTTACAATGTGCAGGGATACTGGAGTGGTAGGGTTATATAGGTATAGGTAAGGTGACTCGGCATCAGGATAAATGATAAACAGAGTAGCGCAGCAGCGTATATGATGATTGTATATGAGTGTGTGTGCGTGTGTGTAGAGTCAGTATGAATGTGTGTGTGAGTGTGTGTGAGTGTGTTGGAGTGTCAGTGTGAGTGAGTGTGTAGAGTGTGCATATGGTGAGTGTGCATATAGTCAATGCAAAAATCAAAAATCAAATAATAATATAATAATAATATGCCATTTAGCAGACGCTTTTATCCAAAGCGACTTACAGTCATGTGTGCATACATGAATGACCCACAAAATAGAAGGGTTAATGCAGATAGTCCATGTAGCCATTTAAATAGCTATTTAGCAGTCTTATGGCTTGGGGATAGAAGCTGTTCAGGAGCCAGTTGGTATCAGACTTCTAGCTCCGGTACCGCTTGCCTTGCTGAAGCAGAGAGAACAATCTATGGCTTGTGTGGTTGTAGTCTAACAATTTTCCGGGCACTCCTTTCACACCACCTGATATATAGGTCCTGGAAGGCAGGGAGCTCGGCCCGAGTGACAGTCACATCCTGCATTGATCTAGTGAGTGAAATGCCAAACCCAATCTATATTTATTATACTGAGACCAATGTCTGTTTTACAGATGAGCCCTGTCATTACAAAATATATACATATCAACACACTACGAAAAGCTAAACAGAATTATAAACTGGGTGGTTTGAGCCCTGAATGCTGATTGGCTGACAGCAGTGGAATATCAGACCGTATACCACGGGTATGACAAAACATGTATTTTTACTGCTCTAATTACATTGGTAACCAGTTTATAATAGCAATAAGGCACTTCGGGGGTTTGTGGTATATGGCAAATATACCATGGCTAAGGGCTGTGTCCAGGCACTCACCTCCTCTGGCCTTATTGCTTAAATAGAAAACACAATCATAGAAATACGGATTGAAGGACTCTGTCTGCAAATACTCCTTGAACCTAATCTAAATCTGTTCAGAATCGTAATGATAGTCTGACTTTGGCAGAGCCATGATTATGAGAAGGCAGATATACACTAAGTGTACAAAACATTAAGAACACCTTCCTAATATTCAGTTGCACTCAGAACAGCCTCAATTCGTCAGGGCATGGACTCTACAAGGTGTCAAAAGTGTTCCACAGGGATTCTGGCCCATGTTGACTCCAATGCTTCCAACAGTTGTGTCAAGTTGGCTGGATTTCCTTTGGGTGGTGGACCATTCTTGATACATACAGAAAACCTTTGAGCATGAAAAATCCGGCAGCGTTCCAGTTCTTGACACAAACCGGTGCGCCTGGCTCCTACCACCATACCCCGCTCAAAGACACTTCAATCTTTTGTCTTACCCATTAACCCTCTGAATGGCACAAATACACAATCCATGTCTCAATTGTCTCAAGGCTTAAAAATCCTTCTTTAACCCGTCTCCTCCCATTCAGCTACATTGATTGAAGTGGATTTAACAAGTGACATCAATAAGGTATCATAGCTTTCAGCTGGATTCACCTGATCAGTCTATGCCATGGAAAGAGCAGGTGTCCTTAATGTTTTGTATACTCTGTTTATATAAATGCAGCCAAAGGCTATGCAGAGGCAACTCTGGACAGCCATTGGTGGGTCTGTCATCAGCACGCGGCAAGGCTGCAGCATTCCACTGACCATAAGCTGCCTGCAAATCATTGTGGTTGCTGTGGAAACAGGGACATGTTCCGGGACCCTATACAAATATTTCATCCCTCTCAAAGCAGAGATAAGAGTTTATTCAATTAAATGTTGATGCTGAGAATACAGAATGTCCCTCCAGTCAGTGACTCTCAAAATCACATTTGTATGTTCATGACAAAATATTCCAATCATGCATTATCTATATTTTCACTGTGAAACCTGCAGTATACACAGCACTACAAAACCTACAGTATACAGCACATCTTTCACTGTGGTTTAAAGGTGCAATATGCAGAAATCGCCCCGCCATTTCCTGGTTGTTAAAATTCTAATAGTTCGCCTAAGTTCTGTTTATGTGACAAAACAAGCAATGCATAGTGTAGAGAATCATTGTACCATCTAAATCGCTGAGAAATATGTTTTAAATAATCAAAAATATTGTATTTTCAGCTGCTTGAAGCTGGTGTACAAAACCGAAAGTAAAAGATGCAAAAACAAAACTTAAGAATGGGAAGCATAGAAAAAGTGCACATACAGATGTACCGCTTCTTAGACTTGCTTTCAAAAAGTTACTTAAAAAAATAAAGATATTGCACCATGGCCATTTAAAAAAAAGCAATTGATAACAAATGTAGGATCTTAATTGATAGATTATTGAAGAATGTATTTGAATTGCAGCATACACAGGCCTACGTAAGTAAATAAAATAAAAAATAAAAAATATGAGATGTAGTATACAATATTACAGTTAAGCAGCATTAAGCAGTCTCACAAAGTAAGGCATAGGGCTGTTGTAGTACCTGTCAGTCTGAGTAGGGGGAAGGTTCAGTTTGTGACTGGGTCAAGTAGATCTTCCACTGACATGGCCTTTCGTCTGAGTCAGCCATTTGTTGTAATCCTGGGATTCTGCAAGCTGCTGGGAAAAGGATCGTCAGAGGTGGGTGCGGCAGGACTCCAAGGACTGCAAGCCCAGGTCATTGCATGCAGAGTTGTAGGAGGTGTAGGTGGGGCCCATGATGATTTTGGTTGCACTTCGTTGGATCTTCTCAAGTTGGTTGTGTTGGTGGGCTGTGAGACCTGGGTGCCATACTGGAGCCACGTACTCGAGCACTGGACGGACAAAGCAGGTGTAGACTGTCAGAAGGTCTTCGGGGGGAGGTTGAAGTGGCGAAGATGGTTCATCATGAAGAGCCTTAGGTTCCCTTTGGTGGTAATGTCTGAGATGTGTGTCCCATTTTAGGTTGGCTTGGAATGTCACACCGAGCGCTTTGGCACAGGACACCACCTCAAATGTGTGTCCGAAGATAGATAATGATGGAGGTGGGTCAGGATTGTGGCTGAAACAGGTGTACATGACTTTGTACTTTGTTGGTTTGAGCTTCATCTTGTTTTGTTCTGTCCAGACGGCTAGTTGGTTGAGGTCCTGCTGTATGGTGGAAGTGTCACATATGGGTCTTGATTCGATGAGGTTTAGGTAAATGACAAAGGCCCAGGAGTTGGATAGGGTACCCTCTGATGCACCATTGACGTGAGCCACAAATACAATTGGACCGAGCTGTGTGCCCTGGGGGAGGCCACAGGAGTGTTCTTGAGCCTGGGATAGTCTCATGGTATCTTGTCACCTGGCTACACCTGGAATGGAAGTTACAAATCCATGGCATGATTTCTGGTCGGACGCATAATTGCAAAAGGTGTTTCATTGCAATGGTGTGAGATCAAAGTCCTTGCTGTAGATCACCCTGTTGTAGGAAATGTACAACTTGTAGTGTATTTGATGTTTAAAATGGCTTTTGAAGTTTGTAATTTCCACTTTGAAATTGCAGACTTGATCTTCCTTTACAAAAAATGTATCAACCCCTACAAAAATGTCCATTAATTAAAATCCACATAATAATTCACATTTCCTGCATCCGCAGGATTATTTTCCTGCTGTAACAAACTGGCTCAAATTAAGATCCTACATCTGTACACTCAATCACTACGCAACAGAATTTCCCAGGAATCACAGATATGTGTAGTCTACTGGCTAAACCAGTAACTACTCCAATGTTGGCAGACCCTAGCATCTATGAGTTTAGACAGAGGCAGTGGCCAAAGGTGTTGACTCAAGCATCTGCATACATACCCACTGGCTGTTGGAGCCTTAAGCTACATAGTGGGAATTGAGTCCAACACTAAAAACAAACAGCACACAGGAGGACTGCCTGGCTGTTGTCTTGGCTGGGAATGGAATTAATGGATGGTCTGTGGTCTGTAATTAAAGGTGCCTGTCCATTTATATCAGCTCCATCAACTCAATAGTAGGAGATCTACACATTCTGTCCTCGAGCCTGACGGTACAGTATGCTACTGTATTCAAGGACCTGTTCTGAGGAAAACCAATGAGAAGGACATGTGAGGCTGCAGCCTATGGCATGTTAGACTAATCCATAGAGATGAGAAGCCAGAATATAACAAAACAGTGTGTGAGGGAATGAAGGATTTTCATTTTTGTATATAACAATAGCCAATGAAGGCTTACAGTTTTGTCCTCTAAAGACTGAAAAGACCAGAGATTCAAGGACAGTGTCAACAAACACTACTTGAACGTAATCTGAAAAGCTCTAAAGTACAGTATATGAACTGTTTCTGTGTGTACAGTGTTGTGCATTCTCTGCAGTGTTGCCATTGTACTCATATTCAACACTTCCCTTGCTATGAATGTTTGCAGCTGGCACACCTCACCTTTCCACAAACCTCAGCTTTCCACACCTCTCCTTTCTGGCACATTCAAATTTAATTTAAGACTCCTCACATTGGCAAGTCTAGAAATGCGCGCACACACACACACGCACACACACACACACACACACACACACACACATTCTTCAAATGCATCTTAAATTTAAATAAATGAAGATGTCAACTAAGACAGACAAAAGTGGTGTGTTCTTTTCTAAGCTAAAGTGTATAAAACATTCAACAAAGAGAACAGCACTCTTCTGTATGAGGGAGACAGTTGAAAAGGCATGCCTTGGGACATCCTATCCCTGATTGGCACGTGCTCTATTGCCAAATGAAAATATTGTCACAGTGAACTCTATCCCAATTTCTTGGAAACAAGAAAACAATGACTTCTTACATGGAGCTTGTCATTCGCTGACAGCCACTAAAGAGCCCATTTAGCATGCTTTGGTCTGTCTGCCTGGGAGGGAGAAAGTCAGGGAGTCAGGGGGGACAAGTGTTTGTGGCAATATTAGTTCCTCTCCTATCACCCTCTCTGTCCTCTCTCCTTCCTTGTCTGACAACATTAATGTCCCTACTTATTACATCCTGAGTCCAGCCACATGGAATCTGGTCATTCTACCCAGAGAGTTGTGGGCAGAGAGGCTAGGACTGGGAGAGTCTGGGGGAGAGGCTGGGGGAGAGGCTGGGAGAGTCTGAGAGGAGAGGCTCTGGGGGGAGGGAGATAGGATTTTAGATGGAGAGGCTGGCAGTGGGCATGGGTCCAGTCCCAGCTCGGTTCACTCTCCTGTTTGTATAGAGCCATTCATCTCCTTATTAGGAACAGAGCATTGCTGAGAGGAAGTTAAACGGACTCTGTGTGTTATTGGTGTCAGTGACAGCGAGCTAGTAAATGGGCCGAACAGGGAGCTCAATGTGACTGGCATCTAGACACAGAGAGGCCTAACTTAGAGTCACCCAGTCAATGCCTTTACTACCGAGCCTAAGAGCTAACTGTTTAAGACTTACTGTCATAGCAGTAAACCACTGTCTTGTTTAACCTTTTACTGCAGTGGGCTTAATCAGGGTCACACAGAGTGATTCTTGGTAGTCTTAAACAAATCTACTTTGAAACCAAAGTATACCCCTCACACACATGGTTATGGGCAACAACAAAAAAGAAGACACCTGTACCATGTCAGTTGAAATGTATTAAATGTTGAGTTTGCATCCCAATATTACACTTTATATACATCACAGAAGACTGAAATATAACAAAACTGTTTGACATCAAAACACTGAATTTCCATTGTTTTTGTAAAAAATAATCTTTATTAATTATGAAAAATATTATTAATAAAATTCCACCAATGAGGGCACTTTTGGTCATTGCATGCAGGAAAGGGGGATACCTAGTCAGTTGTACAACTGAATGCATTTAACTGAAATATGTCTTCCGCATTTAACACAACCCCTCTGAATCAGAGAGGTGCAGGGGCCTACCTTTATCAACATCCACGCCATTGGCACCCAGGGAACAGTGGGTTAACTGCCTTGCTCAGGGACAGAACGACACATTTTTTACCTTGTCAGCTCGGGGATTCGATCCAACAACCTTTCAGTTATTGTCCCAATGCTCCTACCCGCCAGGCTACCTACCGCACACAGAGTGCCACAAGCATTGTGTGCATCAGAATGTGTGGTCTATTGAGTGTGGAATTACTGCTAGCTGAAAAACAACACCATGCATCTTTATCAGCAGACTGGGACCATAGGGCTACACTTCAACATCATTATACATAATTATCAAGGGCCCTTTGGCTTTTTCATGTTAAGAATCAATGCATCACAGATAATCATATAAATATATGTGTGCAGAGCAGAATGAATGGGAGGCTCTCAAACTGTGGAACTGTAAAGTTAATACTAATAATGGATGACATTTATATGAGGGCAATTCCACTTTAAAAGAGTGATGCTAAAAGTCTGATTTTTCACTTTAAAATGTATGCCAATCAAAAACCAATGATTGCACAGTTAAACAAACCATACAACTCTATGCACAAGGACTACTTTTACTTGAAAAACAGCCATTCCAAAAAATGTGAGAACTGTTTTCAGATGTTGAGTTTAAATGACAACAAATGTTTTTGTTTTGTTTTTTTTGTTCAAGTGATTTTTTGATGCAATGTTTGGTAACAGAATGACGGTTTGTGCTGTTTGTGCTGCATTTTGTTACCAAACATTGCATCTGCACAGTTCTTCAAGTAAATGTGTTTTTGTAACATTTTCAGTAGAAATCATTAAAAGTAATCCTTGTGCATAGAGTTTATTGGTTTATTACCAGTTTATTCCAATCCCCATTCGCGTTTGCATTTAAGGTACTCCAAAGTCTTTTTCCATTGTATGTTATGTCATTCATCTTGTTTTGGTAATGTAACATATTCTTCTTTTTGTTAAGTTTAGTCACAAACTTTCTCAATTTACAGTATGTCAACCAATCAGCTGAGCAGCTTGACTTCTTTGTCACCTCTTTTCCATCATTTTTTTCAACCATACCATTTTTCAATTAATCATCAATCCATAAGGCTCTAACAGTTCTCACAGTAAATTTATTAACAGGTGCATGCTTGTCAACAATTGGCATGAATAATTTTACGAATACTTCCAGTGCTGCATCTGGATTCACTTCCTCATACACATCAGACCAAAATCTTCAACAAAAGAGTCCTGAGAAAACATTTTGCATGAGCTCTTATAAATTACTTTTGGTATGCACTCTAGTTGGTTGAGTGATAACCTGGGTCATATTACAGGCATTAGTCACAGTTAGAAGCTTACTCTTGAGAGGACAACTAGTTGCTAACCAGTCCATGTTCAGGTCACCCAGAAAATAGACTTCTCTGCAGTGGTGGAAAAAGTACCCAACTGTCATACTTGAGTAAAAGTAAAGATACCTTCATAGAAAATTAGTCTAAAAGTATTTGGTTTTAAATATACTTAAGTAACAAAAGTAAGTGTAATTGCTAAAAGTAAAAGTATAAATCTGTCACACCCTGGCTCTGGGACTCTATATGTTGAGCCAGGGTGTGTTCTTTCTGTTGTGTTTATTTCTATGTTGGCCAGAGTGACTCCCAATCAGAGGCAACGAGTGTCAGCTGTCGTTGGTTGTCTCTGATTGGGAGCCATATTTAAACTATCTGTTTTCCCTTTGTGTTTGTGGGTTCTTGTTCCGTGTTGGTCATTGTTACCGTGGACTTCACGAGTCGTTTGTTGTTTTGTTGATTGTTGTTTCTATTATCACTAAAGATAATAAAGTTAACCATGTTCGTTCATCACGCTGCGCCTTGGTCTATTCAATACGACGATCGTGACAGAAGAACCCACCATAAAAGGACCAAGCAGCGTGTCCAGGGGCAGATCTTGGACTGGACATGGGAGGAAGCACCGGGAAAGGAGATGGAGAGGTTGGCGATGGCCCAGGTGGGCAAATCGTGGTCCTGGGAGGACATGCTCGGGGGCAAGGGACCTTGGGCTAGGATTAAGGCCCTGGCGAGAGAGGAGCAGCGGCGTCAGCAGTGTCATCGTCGGACGGACGAGAGGCAACCCAAAAAAAATTTTAGGGGGGGGGCACACGGCATGGGCGGCTGGACAGCAGGAGGCTACCACAGGGCGATTTGGAGAGGAGGCCACCGGGTTAGGGGGGCCAGAAGACAGGTTGGCGGAGCCTGGATGGAGAGCGGAACCAACGTCCCGTACTCAGGCATGGCAGCATGGGACGGGGCAGGTTCCGCGGTATGCGGAGCGGCGTACTGTGCCACGAGTGTTCCGGCATAGTCCTGTACGTCCTGTGCGAGCAGCCCGCACGTGTCGTGCGAAGGGGGGTATGCAGCCAGGACGGAGTGTGCCGGCTCAACGCTCGTGGTCTCCAATGCCTCTCCGCGGTCCCGGATATCCTGCTCCAGTATCACGTGCTGTTATGCCAGTACGGGTACACAGCCCTGTACGTCCTGTGCGGATGCCTCACACAGAGTGTGTGAGGGTAGGCATTCAGCCAGGACAGGTTGTGGCCGCTCTTCACTCCAGGTCTCCTATCCGTCTCCACAGCCCGGTTCGGCCTGTCCCTGCTCCACGCACCAAGCCTACGGTGTGCGTCGCCAGCCCAGTCCGGCCTGTCCCTGCTCCACGCACCAAGCCTACGGTGTGCGTCGCCAGCCCAGTCCGGCCTGTCCCTGCTCCACGCACCAAGCCTACGGTGTGCGTCGCCAGCCCGGTCCGGCCTGTCCCTGCTCCACGCACCAAGCCTACGGTGTGCGTCGCCAGCCCAGCCCGGCCTGTCCCTGCTCCACGCACCAAGCCTACGGGGTGCGTCGCCAGCCCAGCCCGGCCTGTCCCTGCTCCACGCACCAAGCCTACGGTGTGCGTCGACAGCCCAGCCCGGCCTGTCCCTGCTCCACGCACCAAGCCTACGGGGTGCGTCGCCAGCCCAGCCCGGCCTGTCCCTGCTCCACGCACCAAGCCTACGGTGTGCGTCGTCAGCCTGGTAAGGCCCGTTCCTCCTCCACGCACCAAGCCAGGGGTGCGAGTCGTCAGCCTGGTAAGGCCCGTTCCTCCTCCACGCACCAAGCCAGGGGTGCGCGTCGTCAGCCTGGTAAGGCCCATTCCTCCTCCACGCACCAAGCCAGGGGTGCGCGTCGTCAGTCCAGCACAACCCGTGCCTGGGTCACCGGTGCCTGGTAAGGTACCGGTCCACTGCTCCACTACGGAGCTGAAGCTAACCGCTCCTGCTGCGTCCAGTTCCGCTCCAGCCAGCGGGGCCAGACTGGACCAGGGGCGCTATGGGGGGTTTATTGGAGGGTGGTGGGCAAGGCCGGAGCCAGAACCGCCGCCGAGGAGGAATGCCCTCCCCTGTTTTGTTCAAGTTGAGGCGCGGTCGCAGTCCGCGCCTTTAGGGGGGGGGTACTGTCACACCCTGGCTCTGGGACTCTATATGTTGAGCCAGGGTGTGTTCTTTCTGTTGTGTTTATTTCTATGTTGGCCAGAGTGACTCCCAATCAGAGGCAACGAGTGTCAGCTGTCGTTGGTTGTCTCTGATTGGGAGCCATATTTAAACTATCTGTTTTCCCTTTGTGTTTGTGGGTTCTTGTTCCGTGTTGGTCATTGTTACCGTGGACTTCACGAGTCGTTTGTTGTTTTGTTGATTGTTGTTTCTATTATCACTAAAGATAATAAAGTTAACCATGTTCGTTCATCACGCTGCGCCTTGGTCTATTCAATACGACGATCGTGACAAAATCATTTCAAATTCCTTGTATTAAGCAAACCAGACGGCACCTTTCTTGATTTTTATTATTTATGGATAGCCAGGGGCACACTCTAACACTCATCATTTACAAACTAAGCATTTGTATTTAGTGAGTCCGCCAGATCAGAGGCAGTAGGGATGACCAGGGATGTTCTCTTGATAAGTGTGTGAATTGGACCATTTTCTTGTCCTGCTAAGCATTCAAAATGTAACTAGCACTTTGGGCTGTCAGGGAAAATGTATGGAGTAAAAAGTACATTATTTTCTTTAGGAATGTAGTGAAGTAAAAGTAAAGTTGTCAAAAATATAAATAGTAAAGTAAAGTACAGATACCCCAAAAAACTACTTAAGTAGTACTTTAAAGTATTTTTACTTAAATACTTTACACCACTGCTTATCTATTAACATCACACATACACTATCAACCATTTCACACACATTATCTAGATACTGACTGTTAGCACTTGGTGGCCTATAGCAACACCCTAAAAGAATAGGCTTTAGATGAGGCAGGTGAACCTGCAACCACAACACTTCAATAACATTTGACATGAGATCTTCTCTAAGCATTACAGGGATATGGCTCTGAATATATACAGCAACACCTCCCCCATAGGAATTCCTGTCTTTTCTGTTGATGTTATATCCTTGTATTGGTACTGCTGTATCATCAAAGGAATTATCTAAGTGAGTCTCAGAAATGGCTAATATATTGATGTTATCTGATGTTAGCAAGTTATTGATTTCATTAACCTTATTTCTAAGGCTACATATATTAATATGGTCTATTTGTAGCCCTTTCTTGGGTATCTTATCAGAGATAGACATAATATGGAAAAGAACAAACAAAGCAAGAGAAAAAAACATTATTCAGCAGTCCATCATCAACCAGTTGGTCTGTCACTTTGTCCTCAGACTCTGTGGAGATTCTGCAATTCTCATGTGGAGATTCTGCAATTCTCATGTGGAGATTCTGCAATTCTCATGTGGAGATTCTGCAATTCCGTCCACAACAATGTTGTTCCGCCTTGATTGCCCCTTGAGATATTCTAATTTCTCCGTCAGTGTTATCATGGATTCACATACAGAACTGATGTCCTCTCTCAATGACTTACAGATTGCTGTCATCTTGCTGTTCTCCTGTTTAAACTCATTGAGCTGACCCTGGGAGAAATGCAAACTGTTCTACAGGTCCTGGACCTCTCTGGTCAGATCGTCTATTATTTTATTAGTTGACTCCACCAGTATTTGGATACAACACTTGAAGCAATTTTCTTGTTGTTGTAACAACTGCTTGTAGAACTCTTTAAGTTAGTTTATAAGATCCTTCACCTGTGAAAGAGAGACACCACTGTCTTCAATGGTACTTCCACCACCTTTGGTCTTTGTCATGGTAGCAACGTAGGCTAATGCTGGTACTCCACGCAATTCCAGCCAGCACAGCTGGCAGGGCTGATGGAAACAGCAACAAACAGCAGGGATTTAAACAGCCACAAGCCCAGGACTATCCGCGGTCCCAGCCACAAGGGCTAACCTCGTCGCGGGCTGTGTTCAAACTGTCAAGGAAACCTGGCTAGCTTGATAGCTAGCAGCTAGGCTAGCTGCTTCACCAAGCAGCAGCTCTTCAGACTTTAGGGTTTGGCAGTATCCTGGGACAAATAGTAGCGGTCCCAGCAACTGAGGCTAATCAGGTAGGCAGGTAAACAGGTAGGCTAGTAACCAAACATTTTTCAAGAAAACCCTTTTTCAGAAACTTTCAAAAACAAACCGAGCTCTCTCTCGTTCCGTGTTCAGCATGCATCGCGCTCTGATGATGTCACTGTTGAAGTCCATGACACAGTTGTATGGTTTGTTTAACTTTGCAATCATTGGTTTATGTTTGACATACATTTTAAAGTGAAAAATCGGAGTCTCAGCATCACTCTGTTCACATGGAATTGCCAATAACACTTTTCAAGTTGATCAAAGGGCTTTACATTGTACAGAGGAAATTCACCTGACCTAAAGACTGCTAGTACTTACGTATCTACACTAACTAACTGACTTAACTACCAATTACTAGTTATTACAGTTAGTAAAGCCTGCAGTTGAGAAATACAGTGATTCGTTCATAGGGTGCCACTCATGATACAACACCGTGTGGGCTCTCTACATGACTGAGTGGGCTCTCTACATGACTGAGTGGTTTATATTAGCTCTGCATGCAGGTGCTGAGGAGAACTGAGAGCTCTGTTTTCTCCAGCTGCTGATAACAACATGAGTGCATCAGTGAGCACAACAACACAAACAACCCCCCTAATCATTGACTGCTAAACACATCAGAATTGTCAAACAGTCACACAATTAAACTACACTAATGTTATCAAATCATTTCACCCATTTCAGTTTTGAGTTGATATAAAACACATAGGAGAAGTTATTTAAACATCATTGTTAGTGAACTGCTCAATACATCAGGATTGCTACACACACTGTTATGAAATCATATCACTCTGTTTCAGTTGTAATCGTTTAGGATAGAGTTGTGGTGTAGCCTAGATGTTCAACAGCAGGTCATATAATGGTTATGGGCTGACGTCCCCAGTGGGTCAGTATTGACCTGCTCCTGACTAAGGCACTTAACCTCTGCTCTAATAGCCCCAGTACAATCTCCCTGTTTATGAGGAACAAAATGTCTGAAATGGGATTATGAAACCTTACCCTGGACGGGGGTGTCTGATCTGAATTCTAAATCATAAGAAGTATGTGAGTTTTAATTAGTTCTAACAGGCGTGGCACTCACAGCTCTTGATATATTTAAGTAAATTATATGGCTAACCCATTTGAGTATTCCAGGACCAAAGTTCCCACTGGGCACACACTGGTTGAATCAACGTTGTTTCCACGTCACTTAAAATCCACGTCACTTAAAAATAAAATTACATTGAACCAATGTGGAATAGACATTGAATTGACATCTGTGCCCAGTGGGTTGGCATTGTCATTCTGTCCGCAGGGAGTAGAGAATGTCGCTGATTCCATAGAGATACTGTGTGTTGCTGTGCTCATGGCCATGATCATGATAGAGCAGCTGTCCTTGTGTCAGGTATCAGGGGTAGAGTAGCACTGTGGCATAATAACAGGCTGCAGTAGCCTCACCCCTCTCACAGTCACACACTATACACAGTCACACACTATACAGTCACACACTACACAGTCACACACTACACAGTCACACACTACACAGTCACACACTACATACAAAAGAGATATTACATGAGACTGTCATTCACACATACATTGACCTCGGTTAGCTTGTAAATAATCCTGTACATTGTCTATACATCTCTAAGCCATGGCCGTAACTACATATGAAGACACAGAGGTCTGGACCTCAGTTATGTTTTCTAAATTGAAAAAAATAATAAGAACAAAAAATATATATTTTTTACACAACAAAGAAAATAAATTACAGGTCAACATCTAAATATTGCTCCCAGCGTTCAGCAAAGCTCAGAAAGCTTACATTATTGACCTGACTGAGTTCTAATCGTGCCTGCCTCTTTGTGAACCAGTGGAATCATGAACAGCGGTTTGTTCGTTATGTTCACCTGCATCCCCCAGATTTGCCTTTTAAGCAGCACATTCACCACTCTCTCAAATGGCTAACTCCACCCTCTCACAGCACAGGCTGAGGGCCTGAGACGTGAAACGAACTACCCCAGCTCGCAGTCGGCTCAAGTAGGCAACTAGAGACGCTGCTGACAGTGTGTTTGCGAGATGCCAGACAAAACTGTCCCGTGACTCATGCAGAGAGCTACTGAGAGACAGCGATGTGGGACTGTGGCGCTCAGTGGTGAGGCTGAGGCAGGCTGCAATGCATGCAGGAGCAAGCAGAGGAGACAGAGAGAGAGAGGAAGCAAGCAGAGAGAGAGGTTAGTACAGTGGTTCCCAAACTTGGGGACAGGGCCTCATGTGGGTTCCCCTGATAAAATCTGTACTAATCTTATCAAACAAGTTGGGAACTTAAAAAATATATAATATGTTTCAATATGAACATCTTCACATGGCCTATCTTCCCTATAGGCCTACATTAAAATGCTATCAAAATGCAAACAATACAGTTCTAAAAATGTTGTATGTTTTGTTTTCGTCGCTGATGCTACGTGTCAGTGTGAATCATTTGTCATATTTCCCCCCTTTCAGGGTTATAACATTACAATGTTATAGTTAATAGGCTATGTGTTTTTAGATGGACTGAGGTGAATGAACCTACAGCAGCCAAGGTGATAATGGCTGGGGTCATTTTTTATTATATTTTTGCTGTTCTGCAAATAGCATTTTAAAAATTTATATTGTACAGAAATGCAGTAAATGAGCTTAAACTCTAAGCATACAGTAGGTATACACCAAGTACAGTGTGGTGAGGCACAGCCAGGATCTCCCATCCAACCTGTCTGACCTGTTGAGAGCCACAGGACGGGCCCAGAGGGACTAGGAGTAGTCTCCTCTCCTCTGCTCCTCAGGCCCCAACTATTCCACACCTCATGCTGTTACGCTACTCGCCTACAAACATCAACAAAGCATCAACAAAGTCTTCTGACCAGGGATGCTAGCACTGGGAAAAGAGAAAACAAAGCCATGTTTTTTCACAGAGCCAACAAATCAATGTGATGGCGGCCTATCCAATCCGGTCTGCCCTGCAATATCCAGTATGAACAATGTATAATGGTAATACTATATGCAGCAATATGTACAGATGTAGGATCTTAATTTGATCACCCTGTTGTAGGATAGTTTGTAATTTCTACTTTAAAATGTCAGACTTGATTTTCTCTTACAAAACATTTATCAACCCCTTGAAAAATGTCCACTAATTATAATCCACATAAATAATTCACATTTCCTTGCTGCAGGATTATTTTCCTGCTGTAGCAAAAACTGGCTCAAATTAAGATCCTACATCTGTACATAGAGTGGCTCAGTTGGTAGAGCATGGCGCTTGCAGGGTTGTGGGTTCGATTCCCACGGGGGACCAGTATGAAAATGTATGCACTCACTACTGTAAGTCCCTCTGGATAAGAGCGTCTGCTAAAATGTCAAATGTAGAGCGACTGTAGAGGCTGGCCCTTGTGAGAACTCTCCCGTCATCTTAAATAAAAACAAATGTGGCACTAATCAAATGTCCCAGTTTACATGAACACCGATTAAACTTGCTCTTCTCCTGACAGGCTAATTAAATCTCTGATGTTTTTCACACAGGAGAGTTGAACCGGCGCTGAGGTCATGGGGATTGCTGAAGTGTGTAGGCCTATAAATGTACATCAGAGACACATTCTGCAGTAACCTCGCTGGCTGCACTGAGCTACACACAGCTACTCAACTCCTCTACCAATCAACATCACTGAATCCCTGAGGTCAGTGGAGGATCCTCAGAGGAGGAAGGGGAGGACCATCCTACTCAGTGAATTTCATAAAAATTAAAATAGTGAAACATTAAAAAAGTTATCCTTTTTAGATTTAACTATACTAAATATATTAATGTAACCAAATAATTGATTAAAACACACTGTTTTGCAATGAAGGTCTACAGTAGACTAGCACCATGGTGTAGCCGGAGGACAGCTAGCTTCTGTCCGCTGGGTACATTAACTTCAATACAAAACCTAGGAGGCTCATGGTTCTCACCCACTTCCATCGACTTACACAGTAATTATGACAACTTCCGGAGGACGTCTTCCAACCTATCAGAGCTCTTGCAGCATAAACTGACATGTTCTCCACCAAATCAAAGGATCAGAGTACAAATCTAGTACTGAAAACTAAAGCTACAGCTAGCTAGCACTGCAGTGCATAACATATGGTGAGTGGTTGACTCAAAGAGAGAAAGACAATAGTTGAACAGTTTTGATCAAATCAATTTCTTACTAAATTAAGGAGAAGCAAGAGAGAGAGAGAGAGAGAGAGAGAGAGAGCTAGCTATATTTGGTTGTATCTTTTTCTTCTTCACTTTTTTAAACTTTCAGCTAGTTTAGCCTACTCAAACACACGGCTCAAAGAGAAAGGGATGCTATGTTAGCTCGCTGGCTATGGCTGTCCAACACTGGAACTCTTCAATGTCAAGGTAAGCTTTTGGTTTTATTAATTTATTGCCACCGGGGCCCGCCGGTGTAACTGCTAAACTGTACTGCATGATTGTAGCGGGTTTACTAACGCGTTAGTTCTAGTAGCTATGTTGACTATGACGTGACAACGATGTAGGCTGTGTGTAGCGGTTAGTGGTCATGATATGAAGGTTTGGCTTGGAAAGTTTTTTTCGCCTGGTCATAGACAGCTGATGTGCTGTGCACTGAAGTCCACAAGCGAAGGGAAAAGTTGAGAGGAGAATGCGTAGATTGTTGCGAGAAGGAATTATATATACAATGAGCAAAGTGATCATGCAGTTTTTTGTGGCGTGTGATCAGTTGTGTATTCATTCCACTGATTCTGTTAAAAAACGTTTCTTAAACAGAAGCAAACGGAACGAAACGGGGATAAACATACCTGAATTTGTCCAATAGAAACTCTTGTTTGCAACTGTTGGACTAATGATTACACCCTAGATCAGCTAGATGCAGGCTGTATTGAATGTGTCACTGTCTGTCACCTTGATTACTCAAAATTCTCTCGACCTGTGCACCTACGTTATAAACTTTAATTCATAGGCTAGATGGTAGCAACCTCATGATGTGTACAGGAAACATTTTAGTATCATGTAGTAGCTTAAATCTATCGATGTTACATTGAGCTGGGTGAATGGAATATGAATGACAGTCATCCAATATGCCGTAATAGAAATAAGGCCATGCTCATAAAAAAATGAGCGTCCTCCCTCATTTTAAACGTCACCGACCGCCAATGCCTGAGCTACTGGATGGCTGTAAGATACAGTAGCACGAAGAGCACACACCTACTGTCTGAGCTGGGATGAAAAACAATGAGGCATGAAGCACACACATCATCCCACCAGATCAGAGAGAGCATGGGACATGACAAGTCTCATGCCTGAAAAAGGAGAGGAGATTTGTTTAGCGAAGAAGAGAGAGCGAGGGATGGGGAAGGAGGGAGGTAGATACGTAAGAAAGAGAGAGAGAGAAAACCCTCCCATGCAGCCTCCGAACCTGCTGACTCACTGCAATCAGCAGGAGCGGCCACTCCACTCCCTCCATGGGCTGGCTCTGGCTCCCCTTCAGAAGGACAAAGTGACACTTCCCATCGCACTCCATGAGCTATGATGGAAAGCTTGAAATAAAAGACGGGAATAAAACCGCATTAAGGAAATGAAATAGCAGCTCTCTAGGACTTATAGTAGTAGAACACCTATCTCATCAGAACAGACTGATGTGAGAGAGGGGCCAGTGAATCAGTGAGGCTAGTGCAGAATGTGTATTAACTGATGCTAAACATAAAACTCCTGACTAGACAGACAGCAGTAGGAGGTGAAAGTAAACCACTGAGGAAGTGAGAGGAAGACACATGATGCAAGAGACGAAATAAAATGGGCTAGACAGAGACGGGACAGCTCATTGCCCAGCAGTCAGTCAGTAGACATATCAACGCACTCTCTGTCTAGCCCATTGTTTAGCGAAGAAGCCCAATATGTCATTGTCCTCAGCTGACAGTAAATAGTCCTATGGTTCTCCTTAAAGCCTGTGATGGCACAGCATCAGTAATCAACAGGGTTGCGGATTCAAGAAGATAATCAGCTCAAATACTGCAGTTTAGGAATGGTACACAGAAATAAGATTGCGCTAACGTCACATTCAAATCAGCCATCGACTGTGTTTGCGAACAGTCTTTGACTACGATGGAACGCAACCCTCCATGCATTAAATCAAATATCCAGAATAGACCATCCCATGCTAACCTCAGAGAGCAGTGTAAAGTGAAGTCTTCTCTTCTGTCTGTGTGTATTCTCAGTAGCAGTGTCCCTGATCAAGCCCTTGGCTCGTCTCTGTGACTGCCTCCGACTCGTCCCTGCACCGCTGCATGAAATGTGACTAGATTTGCCCAACTACAACAACACAGAGCCATGGAACATTCCACAGGGCCAGCAGTAATGTCAGCCCAGAGTAGACACTGACAAAAGCATACACTCTGTCCTCAACACACACTGCACTATAAAGCCCATGTACTAAAGTACTGTATATGTACAGATGTATGATCTTAATTTGAGCCAATTTGTTACAGCAGGAAAATAATCCTGCAACAACAGGTAATGTGAATTATAATGAATGGACATTTTTGTAGGGGTTGATAAATTTTTTCGTAAGGGAAAATCAAGTTTCAAAGTAGAAATTACAAACTTCAGAAAGTTAAAACTGTCCTGTGATCAAATTATGAATGTCACGCACGTTGACAGGCGCAGCGTGATAAGCGTACATCTCCAATTAGTACTTAACACACGAACAAAACCAAAACAACAAACCAACGATACGTGAAGTCCTGAGGTTACACACACCAAACCTTTACGGATCAAGATCCCACAAACTAACTGGTGCCAACAGGCTGCCTAAGTATGGTCCCCAATCAGAGACAACGAGCTACAGCTGCCTCTGATTGGGAACCACCCTGGCCAACATAGATCTAAACGATCTAGAACAAAAAACATAGAAAACTAAACATAGAAAAATCCACACCCTGGCTCAACATTTAAGAGTCCCCAGAGCCAGGGCGTGTGTCAACGATATACCCAAAGGCTTGTATTTTAGGCCAAACCAAGGCACATAGAAACTTTGCCCGGAGGCAACAATTACGCACGAAGGCGAAAAGAAACTGCGCACAAAACAGGTGCGACAAAATAGTAACCGCGCACAAACAGGTGCGACCAAATAGTAACCACACACAAACAGGTGCGGAAATACTCCAGTATAATGGAGAGAAGCTCAACCGAGCAACACACACAACTGACGGAAAATCAACCAAGATGGGACCAAGCAGCGTGTCCAGGAGCCATCGCCAGGGAGATCCCTCACAGATCTCCTTCGCCTCCTGGACTGGGTCAAGCCGAGGGAGGAAGACAAGGGCTTGACGTTATGGCAGAAGGGCGAGAAGCTGGCGAGGGATATGGAGAAGTGGTCCACGGGTAGGAGAGACGCCCCGAAAATTTTTAGGGGGGGGCTCACGACGGCGGACCAGCAGGAGGCCGCGATAGAGCGGTCCAGTGGGTTGCCGGAGAAGGCCGCCGGGTTACGGGGGCCACTGGTAGAAGAGGGGATGGAAGGTGTGGAGGCACGGCGAGAGGTACTGGCGTGTGTTGCCAGTCCGGTCCGGCCCGTTCCAGAGCCCGGTGTAGAACCAGTGGTGTGTGTCCCCAGTACGGTCCGGTCTATTCCTGCTCCCCGCATCGAACCTGCGGTGCGCGTCGCCAGCCCAGTCCGGCCCATTCCTGCTCCCCGCATCAAGTCTGTGGTGCGTCTCGTCAGCCCGGCTCTGCCCGTTCCTGCTCCCCGCACCAGGTCGGGGGTACGCATCGCCAGCCCGGTCCGGCCCATTCCTGCTCTCCGCGCCAAGTCTGTGGTGCGCGTCGCCAGCCCTGTCCGGCCCGTTTCTGCTCTCCGCACCAAGTCTGTGGTGCGCGTCGCCAGCCCAGTCCGGCCCATCCAAGCTCCCCGCACCAGGTCAGTGGTGCGCGTCGTCAGCCCGGTCCGGCTCAGTCCTGCTCCCCGCACCAGGTCAGTGGTGCGCGTCGTCAGCCTGGTCCAGCCCGTTCCTGCTACTCGCACCAAACCAGGGATGCGAGTCGTCAGCCTGGTCCAGCTCGTTCCTCCTACACGCACCAAGCCAGGGGCGCGTGTCGTCAGTCCGGCTCCGACCAGCGGGGCTAGTCAGGACCAGGGGTACTTTGGGGGGTTGAAGAGGAGGTGGGGATCAGGGCCGGAGCCAGAACCACCGCCGAGGAGGTATGCCCACCCAGCCCTCCCTTGTTTAGCCTTATTGAGGCGCGGTCGCAGTCCGCGCCTTTAGGGGGGGGTACTGTCACGCTCTGGCTCCGGGACTTTGTGTGTTGAGCCAGGGTGTGTTCGTTTCGTGGTGTTTTGTTTGGTTGGGTGGTTCTATGTGTTGTATTTCTTTGTTTGGTTGAGTGACTCCCAATCAGAGGTAACGAGTGTCAGCTGTTGGCTCGTTGTCTCTGATTGGGAGCCATATTTATACTGTCTGTTTTCACCTTGTGTTTGTGGGTTTTTGTTTCCTTGTCAGTCATTGTAACGGAGGACTTCACGTTTCGTCATTGTTTGTTGTTTTCGTGTTTAGACTTTAATTTAATAAAGTCATGTTCACCTTCAACGCTGCGCATTGGTCCTCCTCATTTGACGATCGTGACAGCGTGACAATGAAAGAACATCTGGCTTCATTTTTCCTGGTTTGGTACTGTATTGTACTGTAATAAATGAATAATGATACAAACAAGATAATGCATAAATATTTTCTAATGATAAATTCAGCATGTTGTAATGTGGTAACGAGTAGTGGGATCAGTATATTAAGTTAACATGGGGTATAGAAGCTGGTTGTCTCCAGGTAAAGACAGAGCACAGTGAGGACCGCTGCCTCTGTGCCTCAGACCCAGTAGATGCTTCATTCTTTCTCATTTGAATTGCAAATCAGGGAAAAGCAGCATGCTGTGCTCTGAAATCAACTTGGACTCAGGGGTAGACGTAGCATAGTAAATGTAAATCTGGGAAACTCCAATTAGTATGATATGTTACGTTTCGTAAGGTATGTATTAATTTGTGGATGTCCATCATCCATTTCGTATGATATGTTACGAATTGTAATTTTTACATTGTTTACGAATTGCAATTCGTACGATATGTTACAAATTTGAAAAACGTATGACATGTTATGAATTCCAATTTGTTGTGGCTAACATTAGCTAGGTTGATGGCTAGGTGGCTAACGCTAATGTTAGCTAAGTGGCTAACATTAGCTAGGCTTGGGGTTGGGTTAGGTGTTAGGCTAAAGGGTTAAGGTTAAAGTTAGGGTTAGGGTTAGGGGAAAGGTTAGCTAACATGCTAAGTAGTTGCAAAGTAGCTAAAAGTAGTAAGTAGGCTGCTGAAATTCCAGCAGCACCCTCAAGCACCTAACACACACACACATACATGCACACACAGTCCAAGTAACACACACCCCTGGTTTGATTCCAGGCTGTATCACAACCGGCCGTGATTGGGAGTCCCATAGGGCAGCGCACAATTGGCCCAGCGTCGTCCGGGTTTGGCCGGTGTAGGCCGTCATTGTAAATAAGAATTTGTTCTTAACTGACTTGCCTAGTTAAATAACGGTTTTTAAAAAATGAGTGGAATGAGTTTGACACCCCTGTAATAGAGCTTTACTATCATAGCCTAGTTCCAGTTTTCAGAGCCAAACAAAAACAGGATGTATGTCAGTGGAGGCTGCTGAGGGGAGAACGGCTCATAATAATGTCTGGAACGGAGCTAATGGAATGGCATCAAACACATGGAAACCATGTGTTTTATGTATTTGATACCTTTCCACCAATTCCACTCCAGCTATTACCATGAGCCCGTCCTCCCCAATTAAGGTACCATCAACCTCCTGTGATGTATGTCCTGTGGTTAAACATCCTCACAAATGACTTCAAAACACGTGCTGGATAGCTAATTGAATGAAGAGATTAAAGATTTTACTACATGTATTCGCAAGGCAGATGGTAATTTGATGAGGCTTTACTTGGTAAGATGCTTTGGTACACATTCTTCACATAACTGGCTCACAGGAAGGCAATTAACAAAAACGTTATTTCATAATATACTTGGCTTAATTAGCCAAGTTCTGAAAATTACCTACTTCGTTCTTGTAAGGTTCTGTATTTATTTTCTTAGTCAACCTTGTGTTCTTGAACGTAGCGCTGTTTCTTTGTGTTCTTTCATTTTTGTTCATTGATTTAACCTGTGTTAGTTACTCACCTTCGTTTTGACTCTACCAAACCTTTTCCTAGCTCGTTTGTGAGAATCAGTTGTAGCCTTCAGTCTTAGTTTTGATTCACCTGCCTGTTTGCCTACCTGTGTATGACCATTGCCTGCCTGTGACCACGATTCCTGCCTTCTGCGAAGGCAAAATAAACACCTGCCACGCTCTGCGCTTGAATCTACAGCTTTTTCTCCCAGAGTATTCATTACAGAATACCTCACCCAAAAACCGGAATGGATTCAGTGGAGCTACAGCGGCGCCTAACCCAGCAAGAGGAGTGTATGGAGGAAATCTGCCATCTTCTCCGCCAGCCTATCCCTACTCCTCCGATGACAGGTATCGTAACCCATAGCCCTCCGTCATTCATATCCATGCCTGGAAAATATGACGGTTCACCTGGGAAATGTCAGGGATTTCTGATGCAATGCAGCAAATACCATGAGCACAACCCTACTAACTTCGCCACCGACAAGAGCAGGGTGGATTTTGTTGTGTCTTTACTCACAGGCAAAGCCCTGGATTGGGCCACCGCCATATGGACTGCCGACAGCACAGAACCGAGACCCATTTCCACACCCTCTTCAAAGAGGTATTCGATCACTCTCCTTCCGGTCATCCTATAGGAGACCTCCTCATAGAACTTCAACAGGGACGCAATTCAGCTGCCGAGTATGCCCTCGAGTTCCGCACCATGGCTGCAGGGAGTGGATGGAGTGAGGCTGCTTTACTTACCGTCTACCGAAGAGGGCTCAACAGGGAACTTCAGGCGGAGCTGGCCTGTAGAGGTGACCTTCAGGATTTAAATCAATACATGTGTATGTCCATCTCCATCAATCACCTCATCGCCGACCGTCGAAGAACTCCTGCCACCCAGGAACCTGAAACTTTCTCTTTTCATGATTCCGTCATCCCGTCCGAGTCTTCCAGAGCCCATGCAGTTGGACCATGCTCCTCTCCCGTGTATCGAACGTCAAAGGTGGATCCAAGAAGGGCTCTGCCTACACTGTGGAGGGAAAGATAATCTTCTCAGCCATTGTCCTGTTCGCCCCCCACGGAGAGATGAGAAGGGTCCCTCCGTTGCCTTGCAGGTATGCGTGTCCTTATTTCTAAATATCTCCCAGAAGCAATTCTCCATCCCAGTATTGATAACCGCTAAGGAGGTTACTAAGTACATAGAGGGCTTGATAGATTCGGGAGCAGCAGGTAATTTTATCGATCACCAGCTAGTACAAGAGCTTGACTTTGATCTAACACCTGTCACCCCTCCCTTAAAGATTAACGCCCTGGACGGGCAGCCATTGGGCACAGGCTTCATTACGCACCTGACACAGAGCGTCACCCTCCAGATTGGAGTCTTCCACACCGAAACCATTCAACTAATGGAACTCTCATCCCCCAAACAGCCACTCATCCTCGGACACCCCTGGCTTTGTCGTCACGACCCTGCCATCTCGTGGCGACAAGGTGAACTACTGTCCTGGTCTTCTACCTGCTTCACCAGTTGTCTCAGCCTACCCTGCAGAGCCACCACCATTGAGGACTCTGCCTCTGCAGTGCCACCCACCATACCATCTGAATATGCCCAGTACAGCAATGTCTTCAGCAAAATCAAGGCCTCCACTCTGCCACAGAGGACTGTGCTATTGATTTACTCCCTGGAGTGTCCCCACCTAAGGGCCGTGTTTACCGCCTATCTATCCCGGGAAATGAGGCAATGGAGAACTACATTGATGAAGCACTCAAACGGTTTCATTCGTCTTTCTTCTTCTCCGGCTAAATCCAGCTTCTTCTTCGTTGGAAAAAAAGGACGGTTGTCTCCGTCCATGTATTGACTACCGTTCCCTGAATGACGTCACGGTCAAGAACCGTTTCCCTCTTCCTCTGATCCCAGCGACCCTTGAACAAGTGGCCGTGCCAACATCTATACAAAACTCGACCTGTGAAGTGCATATATCCTTGTCCGTATACGTGAAGGCGACGAATGGAAGACTGCCTTTATCACCGCACGAGGGCACTACGAATACCTGGTCATGCCCTACAGTCTTACTAACGCCCCCGCCGTCTTCCAATCCTTTATGAACAAGGTTTTCCAGGATATGATCAACCGCTTTCTCATCGTCTACATTGATGACATCCTGATTTACTCCCACTCCCTGAAGGAACACATACAGCATGTACAAAAGGTTCTTCAATGGCACTTTGACCATAACCTTTATGTGAAGACTGAAAAGAGCACCTTCCATGTAACCTCTGTAAACTTCCTCAGTTTCGTACTGACACCTGGAGGGGTCAGCATGGATGAGAACAAAGTCACCGCCGTCAGTAACTGGCCCAAACCCACCACCGTTAAGGAACTCCAACGTTCCATTGGGTTCTCCAACTTCTATCGCCGGTTCATTCTGAACTTCAGTTCTACTGCCGCTCCCCTCACTGCCCTTACCAGCCAAAAGACCCGGACCCTTCAATGGAATGATACCGCCCTGACTGCTTTCAACAACTTGAAACGCCTCTTCACCTCAGCTCCTGTCCTTCGCCAACCTGATCCGACCCTTCGATTCACCCTGGAGGTGGATGCCTCCGAAGTAGGAATAGGAGCCATACTCTCTCAGCGGGTGGGAACACCTCCAAATTAACATCCCTGTGCCTTCTTCTCCAGGAAATTATCCGACGCTGAGAGGAATTATGATGTGGGGAACAGAGAAATCCTCGCCATCAAGCTGGCCCTCAAGGAGTGGCGCCACAGGTTGGAGAGCGCACATCATCCCTTTCTCGTCCTAACAGATCATCATAATCTGGAATATATCAGAGGGGCCATGAGGTTAAACTCCAGACAAGCACGCTGGGCTCTCTTCTTCTCACGCTTCCATTTTCATGTTACTTACATCCCTGTAAAGAAAAACGTAAAAGCTGATGCTCTCTCCCGCCAGTTTGACCTTCTGACCAGTAACTCAGACCCTACACCAATTCTTCCTTCCTCTTGCATTATGGGACCGGTACAGTGGGAGGTTCACTCTGCCATACAAGAAGCCCTAACCTCAGACCCAGCTCCTCCTGAGACACCAGCTGGGAAGAGTTACGTACCAGCAGCTGTTAGACCCCAACTGATGCAATGGTGTCACACGTCCGTGGGGTCAGGACATCCGGGCATTACATGAACCACCGAACTTCTAGCCCATAAGTTCTGGTGGTCCTCACTGGCATCCGACGTAAGGGATTACGTACTCTCCTGTCCAGTCTGCGCCCAAACCAAAAGCCCTCGTCATCTCCCTTCTGGTAAGCTTCAACCTTTGCCAATCCCTCACAGACCCTGGTCCCACATAGCTGTTGACTTCATCACAGACATTCCTGAATCCTCTGGTAACACCACCATCCTTGTCATAGTAGACCGTTTTTCAAAAATGTGTCATCTGGTTCCTCTTCCTCATTTACCTAACGCCATGGAATTGGCTGAGTGTATGTTCCAGCAGGTGTTCCATCTGTATGGGATTCTGGAGGACATCATCTCTGACCACGGGCCCCAGTTTGTCTCCCGGGTGTGGTGAGCCTTCTGTGACCGACTGGGGGTCGCCCTCAGCCTCTCCTCCGGGTACCATCCCCAGACCAACGGGCAGACGGAACACCTGAACCAAGAAATAGGGAAGTACCTCCGCCAACAATGTTCTGCCTCTCCACACGACTGGAGTCGGTATATGGTCTGGGCCGAATACGCTCAGAACTCACTCATTTATTCATCCCTCCGCCTTACTGCGTTTCAGTGTGTACTTGGTTACCAATCCCCATGTTTCCCTGGGAGGCGGAGCCTGGTACTGTCCCAGCTATCGACGACTGGTTTCGGCATAGTGAGCGGGTATGGGAGACCGCTCACCGGCATCTGCAGGAAGCCTCTAATACCGAGAAACGCTTTGCCGACAGACGCAACTGACCTACGCCACTCTTTCACCCCGGACAGCGTGTGTGGCTCTCTACCATAGACATCCGGCTCCGCCTCCCCTGCAAAAAGTTCTGTCCTCGCTTCATTGGTCCCTTCAAGATAACCCATCGCATCAACCCTGTCACGTACCGCCTCCAGTTACCCCGTCAGTATAAAATCTCCTCATCCTTCCATGTGTCTCTGATAAAACCGGTCACCTACAGTCCACTTCATCCTCCAGTCTCAACCCGCAGTGTGCCCCACCGTTGGATGTCGGAGGGGAACCTGCCTACGCCATTCAGGCCATCCTTGAGTCCAAACGCCTGAGAGGTCGCATCCACTATCTAGTGGACTGGGAAGGTTATGGGCCTGAAGACCGGTCCTGGGTTCCCGACCAGGACATCCTCGACCCAGAGATGATTCAGGCATTCCACCGTAACCGTCCGGATCGTCCCGCTCCCCAACCTCGGGGTCGACCCCCAAACAGACCCACTGGTCATCAGCCTCGACGCAGAACGTCGGGTCAGTCCACGACCGTGTCGAACCACCCTACCGGACCTCGCCCCCGAAGTAAGCGGCCGCCTCTGCTCCCCCGCCCGCCTGCTCCACCCTCCGGTGCCGTTGGGTCGTCAGGAGCCTCCCTTGGGGGGGTGGGTACTGTAAGGTTCTGTATTTATTTTCTTAGTCAACCTTGTGTTCTTGAACATAGCCCTGTCTTTCATTTTTGTTCATTGATTTTAGCTGTGTTAGTTACTCACCTGGTCTCATCAGCTCCTTATTTAGTTCAGTTCATTCTGTTTGTGCCTTGTGAGGTATTGTTCATTTTGACTCTACTAAGCCTTTTCCTAGCTCGTTTGTGATAATCAGTTATAGCCTTCAGTCTTAGTTTTGATTCACCTGCCTGTTTGCCTACCTGTGTATGACTATTGCCTGCCTGTGACCACGAAATAAACACCTGCCGCGCTCTGCGCTTGAATCTACACCTTTTTCTCCCAGAGTATTCATTACAGTTCTAAAGGTTGCGGCATTAATCCAATCTAACAACAAAAAATACCATCCTGGGTCAAGTTCAAATTCAAGGAGAGAAGACAACAGCTATCCAAATATCAACATGCCATTCAGTCTAAAATGACAGGTTTTCTATACAGAAACACAACCACAAAAGCTGTCCAAAGTCAACGCCTGTATATAAATATCAATTCCAGTAGCAGCTGTTCACAACTGTCACAATCTGATTGCCGCAGTCAGATAGGATGCATGACAAGACAAATGTTAACAACAGTAATGGACAATACAGCCCTATGGAGAGAACCAAGGAGCTCCATGAAGAGGTCAAGAGGTCAATTGTCCACTGAAGACAAAACCACAACAGTGTTTCCCCTATATTAATTTAGCAGTGGCTGGCCACCACTGCTAAATTATTGCCTCCACTCAAAAAAATATGATTTTAAATACTTTATTTATTTTGGAAGATCATTTTCAGAATGTTACACTGTTTTCAGTGTAAACTTAAACGACCAAAACCAGATATAGATTATGTAGAAAATATAATTAAGTGATAATGCCAGAGAAGCCAGTGTTTGGAGGATATAATTGCACAGTTGTTTTATACAACGGGTTACCAACATATTCAAATAAGGATTGACATATTTTCATAAAATACAATTTTGATGAATTTATTCATACTATTTCATTCTTCCACCAGATATAGTTCGGACACAAATTTTATGTTGCTACCCAAGCCGGCTGGTCGTTCGTTCTATTGGTTCAGTTGCAAGAGACACGACCCAGTCGTTAAGTCTTTTTGTTCTGTATCAATTGATGCACAGTCGTTCGTTCTAAATGTCCATTGCCATAATGGCTGGCATCGTTCTTATTCCTTGCTTGCTAGCTAGCCAACTATGGCTAACTTACAGTCACGTCAAACAGTGCAGCCAGAATAACAGCAAAGTAGGTGCATTTGCATTTGTTTAAGCTGTTCTCTAGTGACATTTATTTGGATACATCCATAACAATGAGCTAATGATGCACGACTTCGCCTGGCATAGAAAATGTGCTCTCTCGTCAGGACACTGTTGTTCAGAGGAGCTAGCCAACAACACAGCTAATACAATCACTTCAAACTGAAGCTGGAAAGACTGCAAACTAGCTGCATTTAGTTTCAATTTACCTGTTTTCTATTGACATTTCTTTGTATATAAAATCAAATCAAATTGTATTTGTCACATCCACGTGTTTAGCAGATGTTATTGTGGGTGTAGCGAAATGCTTGTGCTTCTAGCTCCGACAGTGCAATAATATCTAACAAGTAATATCTAACAATTTCATAACATATACACACAAATCTAAGTAAGGAATGGAATTAAGAACATATACATACAGTATATGGACGAGCAATGACTAAGATGCAGTAGAATCGTATAGAATACAGTATATACAGTACATATGAGATTAATAATGCAAGATACGTAAACATTATTAAAGTGACAAGTGTTCCCTTTCTTAAAGTGGCCAGTGATTTCTAGTCTATATCTATAGCCAGTAGCCTTTAATGTGCTAGTGATGGCTTTTTAACAGTCTGATGGCCTTGAGATAGAAGCAGTTTTTCAGTCTCTCGTCCATACAAATAAAAATATCCATAGAAATTATGACAGCTGATTCATGCTTTCGACTTGCTGAGAAAAGCTTTCTGCCTGTCTGTCTCGTCTCGACTCCCAACACGTTCATTACTATGGGACAGCTGGAGATCGAATTTCAATATTGAAACAACGTTCCAAATGTTAGAGAGACAGACAGCAAGGTTTATACAAATCTCCGCTGTTGAAAACCAAATGCTAGTCTAAAAGAAATGGGAGATAATGTCTAGATGCTTTTTATAGTGATCAAGTTTATAAATTGCCTGGCTGGGCTGATGAGACAGTTGCGCAGTTAGATGGAACAGAGTAAATAGGCATTTCAACTTCATAGCTTTAGCCGGTGGTAACTTGTGGAATAGACACCGGCTGGAATGTGATTTTAACCAATCAGCATCCAGGATTAGACCCACCCATTGTATAATGGAGCTATTCACACCTTCCTAATATTGAGCCCTCAGAACATCCTCAATATCCTCTCCTCTTCCTATCCTCTCCTCTGGACCCCTTTTAATTCCCTCTCTTTATTTTCACAAGGTGTAGAAAGCATTCCACAGGGATGCTAACCCATGTTGACTCCAATACTTCCAACAGTTGTGTCAAGTTGGCTGGATGTCCTTTGGGTGGTGGACCATTATTGATACACACATAAAATTGTTGAGCGGGAAAAACCCAGCAGTGTTGCAGTTCTTGACATAAACCGGTGCGCCTGGCACAAACTACCATACCCTGTTCAAAGGCACTTACATTTTTTGTCTTGCCCATTCACCATCTGAATGGTACATTTACATTTACATTTACATTTACGTCATTTAGCAGACGCTCTTATCCAGAGCGACTTACAAATTGGTGCATTCACCCTATAGCCAGTGGGATAACCACTTTACAATATTGTTTTATTTTATTTATTTTTTATCTTTTTTGAATTTTTATCTTCTTTTTTTTATTATTTTGAATTTTTTTTTTTTTAGGGGGGAGGGGGGGGTAGAAGGATTACTTTATCCTATCCCAGGTATTCCATAAAGAGGTGGGGTTTCAAATGTCTCCGGAAGGTGGTGAGTGACTCTGCTCTCCTGGCGTCGTGAGGGAGCTTGTTCCACCATTGGGGTGCCAGAGCAGCGAACAGTTTGGACTGGGCTGAGCGGGAACTATGCTTCCGCAGAGGAAGGGGAGCCAGCAGGCCAGAGGTGGATGAACGCAATGCCCTCGTTTGGGTGTAGGGACTGATCAGAGCCTGAAGGTACAGAGGTGCCGTTCCCCTCACACAATCCATTTCTCAATTGTCTCAAGGCTTAAAAATCTTCTTTAACCTGTCTCCTCCCCTTCATCTATACTGATTGAAGTGAATTTAACAAGTGACATCAATAAGGGATCATAGCTTTCACCTGGATTCACCTGGTCAGCAATGTTTCCTCTAAACTGCGGGTGTGCCCGGGCACCCAGCTCCCCGGGATTGCTGTGCAGAAGAAATATCAGTGCGCCCAGAGAAGCACGAGATTGAACTTAATTGAACTTTCTAGAGTTTTCCCCGTTAGTTAACACTATCAACGTGTCCCTTTACTGTGGGAATTGTGATCAAATCAATGCAATATTAGCCACTTTCAATGCAACATACCGAAACAAAACGCAACATACCGAAGGGCGGCAGGTAGCTTAGTGGGTAAGAGCGTTGTGCCAGTAACCGAAAGGTCGCTGGTTCTAATCCCCGAGCCGACTAGGTGAAAAATCTGTCGATGTGCCCTTAAGCAAGGCACTTAACTCTAATTGCTCCTGTAAGTCGCTCTGGATAAGAGCGTCTGCTAAATGACTAAAAATGTAAAATGTAAAACTATGCAAGACTTAGTATGCAAAACTAAGTATACAAGAGATTTTGTTGTAGGCAGAACGCATCGGAGTAGGATTCTATTGCATTGACAGGCATGACTCAGCCCATACTCTACACAGACCGGTGCGGCAAAACCAAGGTATTTTGAGACAGGCTTGAATACGCTAAGTAGCCAATAGGCAAAGGGTAGCATAATTTGTCTGATTCTCTGTAATAATGGTATGAGAATAATGATGCATTTTATTTTGTAAAGTGGTTTCTTGCATCAAACAACATAACAACATTTTCAGTCACCTCCTTGTCTGAAGGTCAAGTGGATAAACAGGTTAATGTCAAGCCCTGCATGTTTAAAAACAAGTATCATGGAATGTTGGCCTCCATTGAACACCACACATTGGCATTTTCTCCATTGTTTTTGATGATCAAATAGCCACAGTAACCTACTTGACCACTGTTAAAACTAACTTAAAGCGGGTACAGTTTGCGCTCAGCAGACCTGAAATTTGCTCAGTGATTAAAAAATTTAGAAGGAACATTGCTGGTCAGTCTATGTCATGGAAAGAGCAGATGTTCTTAATGTTTTGTATACTTTTTAATAAGATCATCTTTGAGAACTAACAATCACCTAAATAAAAACTAGCCAGTCAGGGAGAATCTAAAATTCCAAAAATGTCATGGCATGGGGCCCCCATTGATTTTATTATAATGTATGAGTCATTCAGATAACATAAGAACACAACATATGCCATGGCAAAAAATTATAATATGAAATGCAGGAAATTAGCTTTAAAACTGCACATTTTCTCTCTGCCCCGTGGCAAAATGTGTAGAATTGCAGTAAACTAGCTTTAAAACTGTAAAATTGCATCTCTGCCACATGGCAAAATGTGTAGAATTGCAGGAAATTCTTTAAAACTGCAAAATGTTGTCTCTGCGGCCAAGAGGAGGCCCTTAAAAATGTTGATCAGCACCATTGGCCACGCCCACTACCCATCCCCCCCACACCCCACGCTAACTTTGCTACCGCTGCTGAAAAAAATCCTAGGGAAAACAGTGCACAACCAAATCACTGAACCTGACCAATGAGCATGTCCACTGTATCAGTGTGACACACATTACAAAGTTTGTGTTGGTTAAATACAATGAATAGGTGTTTGCCTTTTATGAGAACCTCAATTGTGACATTACTGAAGCTTCTCTGAAACAGATCTTATGTATTTGCTATCATTGAAACCAGAAGGGGCTCAGAAGCAGAGGCGCAACTTTAACCCCCCCACACATTCTGAAATTGCATTTTTGGCCCCCCCAGTTTCATCATTGGAATGTAATACAAAACGAGGCAACAGTGTGCGGACACCTCCGAGCAGTCGGTAGGCTGTTTGAAGTGTTTATCCAACTGGAAAATAAAATGTTTATTTCATTTAACTTCTACCAGATGCTTCCATTGTACTCCCTCACAGTGTGGTGTCGGTAGGAATACCTTCTTCTGTGTGATTATCTGGATATAAGCCACAACAATCTGTGATTAGTTATCGGTGATGGGATGTCAGTCACTCAATATTCTGTCCACAGGTCATACAAATGCCTTTCAGAAACTTTAACGGGAAGGCTTGGCTTGTTTTTCAGCAGGCCGAGTCATTTTGGGAATGCCTGACTGAACATACCCCTGAAGGTGTTTGTGTGTTTCTGAGAGGGTGTGATGTGGGACCATGTGTGCCATTTGGATCAGTGTCTCAGCGCGTTATGCATACAGCCATGTGTCTGTTTATGACCGTGTGTGTGCGTGTGCATAAGCGTCAGTCAGTCTGAGTGTGGGTGCACAGTGTGAGATGGGCGTGTCTGGGGAGCATCAGGCAAGTAGACTGTCAAAATGTTGACTTGACTTGGGATAGAGAAGATCAAATTTGCCTTGACAGCATGTCTGAGACAAATTGAAATCCTGGACAAAAACACATTTATATATTGCAGTCAGGAGAGATGCTGTGAAATATAATTGGTTACCAGCTGAATACTCAAGCCAAGTGAGACTAACAATTGTCCACCAGAGACACACTATGGGATGAACAAGCTCTCACAGTTTTACTGCAGAATTAAACGTTTATCCATGTTTCTCCAAACGTCAAATTTAGAAGTTGCTCCAAATGTCAAATTTAGAATGTTAAGGTTTTGGATAGGGTTAAAACATGAAGTTTAGAAACTCATTCCGAATGGTTAAGGTAATGGGTAAGGTTTGGGATAGGGTTAAAACAAAAAAAATTAGTGTCCAACAATGAGATCAAACATGCAACCTTCTGATCCAGTGTCATGGGATTAGGTAATGGGAAAACCCAAGCCTACTTGATGGTAATAGCGCTCACTGTTGCCCCTAGTGGCTGGTTTTGAAGGCATTTCCCGACGTCCTCAGGACATGGACAGACGTCCAATTTCGAAGTCACTCTTGAGCGATCTGCCATATGGGAAAACTGCACTATTCACATTTACATTTTAGTCATTTAGCAGACGCTCTTATCCAGAGCGACTTACAGTTAGTGAGTGCATACATTATTTTTTATTTTTTTACACTATATAATGACAGGGCTGAATTAAACAGAAACAGAGCACTACACAGCATCTTCCTAGAGATAAACGTGAAGGTGAGTGAGAGGGTTGAGGGTCAGTAAGAGTGTGTGGGATTCAAGCCTGGCACGCAGGCTTAACGCAGGGACGCATAGATAGTGCAGAGGTAAGGCACATTACCGGACAGGGATTTTAATGCCTGATGAAACTTGTGATAATGATGAAAGCACTTTGTGAGCAATAGTATGCCAGTATATCTGGCAATGTATTCAACGTAAGTGCTCAAGGATTGACTGTCATCATCGATCTGAATTCACTCTCCTCCATGGGTCTAAAACTAGATGCCACCCACCTGAGTGGTCATATAACAGAACAGAATAAAACAGAATAGAATAGGATATAATATAATATAATAGAATAGAATAGAATAGAATAGAATAGAATAGAATAGAATGTGCTCCCTTCTGTCCACTGCATGGCCTCTTTCCCCAGGAGGCTAACACATAGCCTCGGGCTAAACAGGCTGTCACCTCAAGATTACCATCACTTCACTCAGGGCCGGCTCCAGGCATAAGCGACATAACCGGTCTCTTAGGGACCCAGGCCGCTAGGGGGCCCCCGATCCAATAATTGTTTTGTTGCGCATCAGCAGTTTTTCTCTTGTTTTGTCAGTCACTGACAGTCACTCAATTAGCCATGTCAGCTAACAATTTTTTGATTGGTAAATTAGTCTAGCCAGTTATGTAAAATTGTAGTAATCATGGCCATACCGAACCGGCACACAGGGCATGTGGCCAGGGGCCCTGACCTCCAGGGGGCCCCCATTGATTATGTTAGTCACTCTCACTCAGATATCATTAACATGCCATAAGTCATGGCAAAATGTGTAGAATGTAGGAAATCAGCTTTAAAACTGAAAAAATGTCAGTCCACCCCATTGCACAACATTAGGGGAACTATTAGAATTTTAGCAACCAGGAAATGGTGGAGCAATTTCTGCATATTGCACCTTTTAAAACTGCAAACAATTCTCTCTGCCCCATGGCATAATGAGTACAATTGCATGACAATTGCTAAAAGTTCTCTCCGCCCCAAGGCAAAATGTGTAGAACTGCAGAAAACGTACTTTAAAACTGCAAATATTAATCTCTGCCCCATGGTAAAATACGTAGAATTGCATGAAATGTATTATAACGTTTTGCCATTTCCTCTCCACCCCATGGCTAAATGTGTAGAAATGCAGAAAACTTGCTTTAAAACTGCAACATTTTCTCTACACCCCATGGCAAAATCTCGCTTAGGGCCCTGACTTCATAATGCCACACTGGGACACTGTAATACTAATAATAAATATGATCTTATTTTTATTTTTATTTATTGTGTGTTTTTGTTCTACCTCATGTTATTTGTTGTGCTACATGTATATTGATTACTGCATTGTTGGGCTTGGAGCTTGCAAGAAAGGCATTTCACTGTACTTGTGCATGAGACATTAAAACTTCAAACTTCAAACTTGATCCACGCTGGGACACTGTGATACTGATATAGATATGGCTGTGTATTACTGGGAACTATTACATCTAATTGACTTCTTCTTCATTATTTGTTTAGGCCTACTAGTTTTATATGACACCATGGCTATATGACTATCATGGAGAGTAAGCTAGTTTGCTATTAAAGCTGTCAATTCGGGGTGATGGCGGAGCAGAGGACGTGAGGGGAATAGCCGTGTCGTTGACGCTACAAGTTGTGCCTCTAGAGCCCTAGAACCAATGACTGTATGCCTAGAACGCACCATGGAAATTTGATATCAATTTATTTCGTATCACCTCATGCCACACACACATCGCATTTACACAATGTCCCGACGACAGTGCGCATACGCATGTGGGATATTATGAAAGGCTATGGTCATGTTCCACCATAAAGATTCCGAATCAAATGTACTCTGTCCTGTTAGGGAGCGCAAATGCAGTCGTATGGAATGGAATTATTGCAGAATAACCCAGCAATTACATAGTCTCCCTTGCGAAATATTAAATAGTGCTAGACATTTCGCTCCAGCGTGTCTTCTACATGGTACATCAAGAGGAAAAAAACATAATGTAAAGGAATCCAGGATAGTTTACAAATTGCCTTTTAAAACATGTTATAATAATACAATTAGGGATACGTAAATGTGTTAAGGTAATGTGCAAGAATTCGTTAATAAGTAAGGAGAGATTGTAGACTAATAAAAAAAAAAACTATTCCTTATGATGAGACGGAAGCATACATTAAATGTATTAATACAATGCAAAATGTTGCCACCTACCTTTCTGTCAAACACACATCCAGGTGTGGACTGTTGACGTTGTGCACCTCGAACAAATCAATCCAATACTGCCTCTGCCCGGTCCTTATTCCCTGCTTTGAGGGAACAGCAGTATATGAGGGAGTGAAGAGCTTCGAGCGAGTATGAGGAAGAGAAGGAGAGCGAATGAGGGAGGGACAGAGGTTCGGAGTTAGAGGAGAAAACGCGCAAGTCTCCGGATGCCAGTGAACAGCGCGCGCTTGCTTTTCCCCCATGCAGAGAACAGCCTTCACTTCACGTTACCTAACAACGATTTTGGCACTGCAATGGCTTTGATTTCAGCATTGGCACAAAACAAACGCCTATTGATTGAGGTACAGCATGCAATGGAACAGTCTCTTTTCGCATTCAGAAGATAATAATAAGCTTATTGAAGTGGTCCATCACATCAAGACAGGGCCTTAAATTTGATTTATGAATGGCTTATAAATGTGACATAATCACCACTTACGTGTAAACTATGACAGGACTATTGCGATAACATGCATTTATAGTCCTCCTTCTTGGTTAAAAAATAACACTATCCTGGTCCAATTGATAAAAAAGGAAAATGTTTTGTTCTGTATTAAAGCAGCAATATGTAACTTTTTGGGCTACCCAACCAAATTCACATAGAAATGTGAATTATAGATATGTCATTCTCCTTGAAAGCAAGTCTAAGAAGCGGTAGATATGTTCTAAGTGTGCTATTTCTATGCTTCCCGTTTTTGCATCTTTTACTTTTGGTTTTGTACACCAGCTTCAAACAGCTGAAAATACAATATTTTTGGTTATGGAAAATAATTTAGATGGTACAATGATTCTCTACACTATACTTGCTTGTTTTGTCCTGTAAACTAAAATTAGGCGAACTATTAGAATTTTAGCATCCAGGAAATGGAGGAGAAATTTCTGCATAGTGCACCAGGGGCAAACTGTTTTATGCCATGCATGATGTTCTCAGGTTACAGTAAAGATGAAAACAGAGCAGACAGTAGACCTGTCATAGCCTACTCACTGGTTTAGATAATTCCCTACTATCCCCTCTTTTTATGAGCTGTAGTTAGGCCTAATGTAAAGAATGATTTACTGCCTTCTTAGAAGCACTGATCTATGCTTCAAACCCCCCATGCTCCACAGACAGTAATAAGCATGCATCACTGTGTGTTTACCTTCAGAAAGTACCAGTATCACTGTGGAAAAGTACAGCATCTGTGAGGGAGTATGGACACACTTGCAGTCAGCAGCAAGATGATGAAATCACCAGCTGTATATTTACATTTTAGTCATTTAGCAGACACTCTTATCCAGAGCGACTTACAGTTAGTGAGTGCATACATTTTCATACTGGCCCCCCATGGGAAACGAACCCACAACCCTGGCGTTGCAAGCGCCATGCTCTACCAACTGAGCTACAGGGGACTATACCACTGCACATGTATCAATATGTTATGCATGCAGTCAGTGAGAGTCCTGTCACTCTCAATACAGATGAAGGATCTTAATTTCACCAGTTTCTCACAGCAGAAATATAATCGTGCAGCAACAGGAAATGTGATTGTAGGGGTTGTTAGAGCAAAGTCTGAGGTTTAAAAGAGGAAATTAAACTTTAGAAGCCTTTTTAAACCTTGAATACACTACAAGTTTGCTTTTCTTGCTGTGCAGGAAATTTCCTGCAACAACAGGGTGATCAAATTAAGATCTGGACCATCCTGTTGGACTATACAGGAGTATAAAGTCAGCACACAACCCCCATCCCGCCTGCCTAACCTCTAGAGGGCAGTGATGAGACCCTGCCCCCAGTGAAAGGTATTGGAATTGAGTGGTGGATACAACATAAGTCACCCGGTTCCAAAATTCTAAAACAAAGACATATTCAAGGACATGTCAGACCTCCCTCGGTTGAAGGAATTTGTCTGTTTTTCATCAGAGAATGGCGTTGTGGACATTTTTAAACATGGCAAGTCCCAATCTGCCTGCCATAACATTTACATTTTAGTCATTTAGCAGACACTCTTATCCAGAGCGACTTACAGTAGTGAGTGCATACATTCCATGAAGCACTACCACACTAGGGTTAGTTTAATGCTAGGGTTGGGATTTCCTCACTGTATCAGAACTATTGTCCAGGGTTTGGTGAGATGATGTGGTAGCAGCAATGTAGATGCAGCCCCTCTGCTGCTGCAAGCCTCAGTGGAGTGTTTTTAGAGTGCTCTTCAACATTTTTGAAATCTTCTCATCCTTATTTTCCCTTCTTGTTGTTTTGCTATTTGACCCAGCAAACTATGTACGCTGCAGCAGAACACTTAAAAACCATTCACAATTCACAATGTCTAAAAGAATAACGTTTTATCAGTACTTTTTATCCCTTGATTTATTTGCTTTGAAGTGCCTCTTAATGCACAAATTAATATTTTGTTACACAAATAAATCCTAGCTTCAAAGCACTACTTGTTAATAATGAAACAGTACTATCTCGCAATAAGAAAGTCATTTGAAAACCACAGAGTAATTATTCTAAGGAGGAGAAGATATGAGTCCTACTGGAAGCTAAACATTTATATTTATTTGGTGCTGTTAAGAAAGCCGAATGATGAACCACTCTGTGGACTCAGACTCTGTACTATATCAATGTCACCAATGCCACTCAGTAATTGGCTACATATCAATACAAGGCTTTGCAAGGACGGCACAATGGTCCAACACTGTCACATCACCAGTCTTAATGGAGCAGGCATCTCCAGTAACACTAATAATCCTAACCTCACCTGTGAACACCATTATACCAATACTCTGAGCAGCACTATAAGTCGTGTCAGCTTTCTGTAGGTCAGAGTCGTCCCAGCAAAATTGGTTCTGTGAAAGTTGCCAGAACATTCGTTAGGTTGCGGCCAATGTTCTCATAACTCAAAAACTGTCCAGTTGTTCTGATGATTATACAATGTTTGTATACAACATTCACATGATGTTACAAGAATGTTCCCAGAACGTTGAGCTCACATTTTGTTGCAGCAGTATGTTCTATAAACATTACTGGTACATTGTACATTGTGTTATTACATTACCTGGAAACCTAATGAGAATGTTTGGGGAATGTTCTGTGGTGGTTGTTACAGATGTTTTGCACACCATTTTTGTGAATGTTATGAGAACATTCCAAGTATATTTATTTTATATATATATATATAACAGTTTTATCAAAAACATTCTTTGAATTTTAGCTAATGTTCTGGGAATGTTACCGGTTTGCTGGGATAACTCTCCCTCCTCCTGGTGCTGTGAGGCCTTAGCAGGACCAAAGCAGTGCCCAGGTCTCAGCACCAAGGCACCAGGGTGGAACAGTGAGGGGAGCATCAGTCAACACACAGTGAGATATGACACCCTGAGAGCAGCCTGCATGTTGCTCTGAGCAAAGACCTGTTTGGCAGGCAGGTGGGTGCATTGCGGACAACGGATCTGCTGAAACCACGTAAATTGTGATACGCCGTCCACTGTTATCACATCGTTAATGCATATCTTCACAACACAGCCAAGAGAGTGTCGACTGATGCCTCACAAGATTAAACTTGATAGATAATCTATGGGGTTTGGACAATTATTCAGGTGACATTTCATATCAACTAGAGGCTACAAAAACAGCAGGAAAGGTTCTGAAAATAATAAAGCAATTTTCTTGGTATAATTTCTCTAATAACCTCTGCCCAAAATTGTTTTCCACAGGAAATTATTAGACTTTGTTGTTTTCAAGGCTAATGCACATTTAATGACGGTTTCTCATTAAATTTAACAGAATCAGCAGTTCATTACACTTCAACTTCACTGCTCTGCTCTCAAAAGGGAACTTTGAAAAGTGATGAGTCATGCGCCTTTGAAAGCCAACCGTTCGTAAAGAAGTTACTTTCTTGATTATCCAGCCTGCTGTTTATTAATAAAGGGAATATCACAATATGTATAAGATTTTCACTAAGACACTTGTAGTTTCATTTGTTGAGTTTCTACAGATTCATAGACATACATAGGAGGCTCAGAATAGATTTCAGTTCACTGCAAAATATCTAGACAGGATCAGGTTCATAATATAAACCTTAGCCATTTCAGAAAGCCATTTCAGAAGCAGGCTCATCTTCTGATGTAAGGCTGATCACACCCAGAACCATTTTCCTCCCACTGTGTCAAAGCCTGGTGTTAAACGATAAGGAGAGCTTTGCCAAATGATTTACAGTGTTTTGAAGAGACTCAAAGGAGTCTCTTCAAAACACTGTTTGATCCCTGTGCTCTCTGCTCTCACTCATATCTGTAGGCCAGGGAACAAGTATTTCCCTTTCTTAATTTGTCCCATGACAGCTTGACATCCCCCATGATTACAGCTGGGAGTGTTTCCAGTACGTGACCTAACAAGGAAACACTAAGGCCTAGATTTTTCCCCATGACAATTGACTAAGAGGAAAGCAAAACATACAGTAGTTTACAAGCTTCACTCAGTCAGCCTTACAATTCCTAGATCCGTTAGAGGGGGGACACGCCCTGTCAATCTCACAGGAAGTGCACCGTGGTATCCTGGACCCTGGCCTGCACCCCAGCAGGAGGGAGGCAGCAGGCCACATCTGGCCCAAAACAACAACACCGCCTACACTGGGTTATTATGAAGACATCCTCCTCCTCCTCCCCCCTCCTTAGTCCACTGTCCCTACATGTGGTCTGTAAATGTAGGTAATTCCCAGTGCAGCGTGTTGTATTTTGTAGCTGTTTGTGCTGAGAAACATACCCATCTAAAATAATATAAAAAATGATTTGGTCATAGCAATTTTATTATTATCCTTATAGGCGACCACAATCGTATCTCAATTTTGTTAATGTTCAATAAACCTGTATTGCATAGTGTATGGTGTGAGCTCTTTGGTTTGCAATATATTAAAAGTTATAGTGTTTGTATTAGCGAGTCATACCTAAATTCAGTGGTGCAGGTTGCAATTACCTTAGTTGTAACCAATTAAAGATAGTGCAGGGGCACACACTCTGACTATATCATAAACCTCGTTAACACACAAATATTGTACTGTATGTCTTACCTCTTTTAATCAGGTTCTAATCCTGAATGCTGATTGGTTAAAACCGCATTCCAGCCGGTCTCTGTTCCACAAGTTACCACCAGCTAAATCTATAAAGTTAAAATGCCTATTTACTCTGTTCCATCTGACTGCGCAATCTACTGTCTCATCCGCCCAGCCAAGTAATTTATAAACTTGATCTCCACTATAAAAAGCATCTAGACATTATCTCACATTTCTTTTAAACTAACATTTAGTTTTCAAGAGCCCGAGATTTGTATAACCGTTGCTGTCTGTCTCTCAGACATTTGCAACATTGTTTCAATATTCAAATTCAATCTCCAGCTGTCCCATAGTAATGAAAGTGTCGGGAGTTGGGACGAGACAGACAGGCAGCGTTTCTCACCCAGTCGAAATCATGAATCAGCTGGCATCATTTTTATGGATACTATATATACAACATTTTTTTGTTGATGAAAAAAGGTTAAACGAAACGCAGCTAATTTGCAGTCTTTCCAGCTTCAGTTTAAAGTGATTGTGTTACTGTAGCTGTGTTGTTTGATAGCTCCTCTGAACAACAGTGTCCTGACGAGTGAGCACATTTTCTATGCCAGGTGAAATCACGCCTCATTAGCTCATTTTGTTATGGATGTATCCAAATAAATGTCACTAGAAAACAGTGTAAACAAATGCAAATGCAGCTACTTTGCTGTTATTATGGCTGCTTTTTGACGTGACTGTAAGTTAGCTGTAGTTGGCTTGCTAGCAAGCAAGGGATAAGAACGTATCTCTCTGAGATACAGTGCCTTCGGAAAGTATTCAGACCCCTTGACTTTTTCCACATTTTGTTACGTTACAGTTTTATTCTAAAATTGATTAAATCGTTTTTTTCCCTCATCAATCTACACACAATACCCCATAATGACAAAGCAAAAACAGGTTTTTATACATTTTTGCTAATTTATTAAAATAATTTTTTTTGAAAAATGACATTTACATAAGTATTTAGACCCTTTACTCAGTACTTTGTTGAAGCACCTTTGGCAGCAATTACAGCACGAATCTTCTTGGGTATGACACTACAAGCTTGGCACACCTGTATTTGGGGAGTTTCTCCCATTCTTCTCTTCAGATCCTCTCAAGCTCTGTCAGGTTGGATGGGGAACGTTGCTGCACAGCTATTTTCAGGTCTCTCCAGAGATGTTCGATCGGGTTCAAGTCCGGGCTCTGGCTGGGCCACTCAAGGACATTCAGAGACCTCTCCCGAAGCCACTCCTGCGTTGTCTTGGCTGTGTGTTTAGGGTCGTTGTCCTGTTGGAAGGTGAACCTTCGCCCAAGTTTGAGGTCCTGAGCACTCTGGAGCAGGTTTTCATCAAGGATCTCTCTATACTTTGCTCCGTTCATCTTTCCCTCGGTCCTGACTAGTCTCCCAGTCCCTGCCGCTGAAAAACATCCCTACAGCATGATGCTGCCACCACCATGCTTCACTGAAGGGATGGTGCCAGGTTTCCTCCAGACGTGAAGCCTGGCATTCAGGCCAAAGACTTCAATCTTAGTTTCATCAGATCAGAGAATCTTGTTTCTCATGGTCTGAGAGTCTTTAGGTGCCTTTTGGAAAACTCCAAGCGTGCTGTCATGTGTCTTTTACTGAAGAGTGGCTTCCGTCTGGCCGCTCTACCATAAAGGCTTGATTTGTGGAATGTTGCAGAGATGGTTGTCCTTCTGGAAGGTTCTCCCATCTCCACAGAGGAACTCTAGAGCTCTGTCAGAGTGACCATTGGGGTCTTGGTCACCTCCCTGACCAAGGCCCTTCTCCACCAATTGCTCAGTTTGGCCGGGCGGCCAGCTCTAGGAAGAGTCTTTGTGGTTCCAAATTTCTTCAATTTAAGAATGATGGTGGACACTGTGTTCTTGGGGACCTTCAATGCTGCAGAAATGTTTTGGTACCCTTCCCCAGATCTGTGCCTCAACAAAATTATGTCTCGCAGCTCTACAGACAATTCCTTCTATCTCATGGCTTGGTTTTTTCTCTGACATTTACATTTACATTTACGTCATTTAGCAGACGCTCTTATCCAGAGCGACTTACAAATTGGTGCATTCACCCTATAGCCAGTGGGATAACCACTTTACAAAAAAAATTTTTTCTTCTTTTCTTTTTTTAATTTATTTATATTTTTTTTGGGGGGGGGGGCGGGGGGGTAGAAGGATTACTTTATCCTATCCCAGGTATTCCTTAAAGAGGTGGGGTTTCAAATGTCTCCGGAAGGTGGTGAGTGACTCCGCTGTCCTGGCATCGTGAGGGAGCTTGTTCCACCATTGGGGTGCCAGAGCAGCGAACAGTTTGGACTGGGCTGAGCGGGAACTATGCTTCCGCAGAGGAAGGGGAGCCAGCAGGCCAGAGGTGGATGAACGCAATGCCCTCGTTTGGGTGTAGGGACTGATCAGAGCCTGAAGGTACAGAGGTGCCGTTCCCCTCACAGCTCCATAGGCAAGCACCATGGTCTTGTAACAGATGCAAGCTTCAACTGGAAGCCAGTGGAGTGTGCGGAGGAGCGGGGTGACGTGAGAGAACTTGGGAAGGTTGAACACCAGACGGGCTGCGGCATTCTGGATGAGTTGTAGGGGTTTAATGGCACAGGCAGGGAGCCCAGCCAACAGCGAGTTGCAGTAATCCAGACGGGAGATGACAAGTGCCTGGATTAGGACCTGTGCCGCTTCCTGTGTAAGGCAGGGTCGTACTCTCCGAATGTTGTAGAGCATGAACCTGCAGGATCGGGTCACCGCCTTGATGTTAGCGGAGAACGACAGGGTGTTGTCCAGGGTCACGCCAAGGCTCTTCGCACTCTGGGAGGAGGACACAACGGAGTTGTCAACCGTAATGGCGAGATCATGGAACGGGCAGTCCTTCCCCGGGAGGAAGAGCAGCTCCGTCTTGCCAAGGTTCAGCTTGAGGTGGTGATCCGTCATCCATACTGATATGTCTGCCAGACATGCAGAGATGCGATTCGCCACCTGGTTATCAGAAGGGGGAAAGGAGAAGATTAGTTGTGTGTCGTCTGCGTAGCAATGATAGGAGAGGCCATGTGAGGATATGACAGAGCCAAGTGACTTGGTGTATAGGGAGAATAGGAGAGGGCCTAGAACTGAGCCCTGGGGGACACCAGTGGTGAGAGCACGTGGTGCGGAGACAGCTTCTCGCCACGCCACTTGGTAGGAGCGACCGGTCAGGTAGGACGCAATCCAGGAGTGAGCCGCGCCGTAGATGCCCAGCTCGGAGAGGGTGGAGAGGAGGATCTGATGGTTCACATTATCAAAGGCAGCAGACAGGTCTAGAAGGACAAGAGCAGAGGAGAGAGAGTTAGCTTTAGCAGTGCGGCGAGCCTCCGTGACACAGAGAAGAGCAGTCTCAGTTGAATGACCAGTCCTGAAACCTGACTGGTTTGGATCAAGAAGGTCATTCTGAGAGAGATAGCAAGAGAGTTGGCTAAAGACGGCAAGCTCAATAGTTTTGGAAAGAAAAGAAAGAAGGGATACTGGTCTGTAGTTGTTGACATCAGTGGGATCGAGTGTTGGTTTTTTGAGAAGGGGTGCAACTCTCGCTCTCTTGAAGACGGAAGGGACATAGCCAGCGGTCAAGGATGAGTTGATCAGCGAGGTGAGATAGGGGAGAAGGTCACCGGAGATGGTCTGGAGAAGAGAGGAGGGGATGGGGTCAAGCGGGCAGGTTGTTGGGCGGCCTGCAGTCACAAGTCGCAAGATTTTATCTGGAGAGAGAGGGGAGAAAGAAGTCAAAGCATAGGGTAGGGCAGTGTGAGCAGGACCAGCAGTGTCATTAGACTTAACAAACGAAGATCGGATGTCGTCAACCTTCTTTTCAAAGTGGTTGACGAAGTCATCCACAGAGAGAGAGGGGGGGGATTCAGCAGGGAGGAGAATGTGGCAAAGAGCTTCCTAGGGTTAGAGGCAGATGCTTGGAATTTAGAGTGGTAGAAAGTGGCCTTAGCAGCAGAAACAGATGAAGAAAATGTAGAGAGGAGGGAGTGAAAAGATGCCAGGTGGACTCCAATCAAGTTGTAGAAACATCTCAAGGATGATCAATGGAAACAGGATGCACCTGAGCTCAATTTCGAGTCTCATAGCAAAGGGACTGAATACTTCTGTAAATAAGGTATTTCTGTTTGTTTTTTAAATACATTTGCAAAACTTTCTAAAAACCTGTTTTCAATTAGTCATTATGGGGTATTGTGTGTAGATTGCTGAGGAAATTGTTTAATTTAATCAATTTTAGAATAAGACTGTAACGTAACAAAATGTGGAAAAGGTCAAGGGGTCTGAATACTTTCCAAAGGCACTGTGCATTGGAATAGAAATGGTCAAGATGTCACGCAGGGGAGGGGACATTGAGAGGAAACCTCTTCAAAGGGAATCTTTCTGGATCCACAGGCTTGAGTTCGACTTGAATATTATTTCTTATCCTATTTGAACATTGTATGTGTATGTATGTATATATATATATATATATATATATACAGTAATCCCTCGTTTATCGCGGGGGTTACGTTCCGAAAATGACCCGCGATAAGTGAAATCCGCGAAATAGAAAACTTTTTTTTTTTTACAATTAGCAACTATTACATGTATACAAATACAGTGACTCACGTGTAGGCCGTTTCGTCGACATTATGGGTTTAGAAGATGTTCGAAATTACAAGATAATTTGGCCAACTTAATGTAAATTTGCCAAGCTGTTTTATGTACGTACACATAACTGCACGAGACGACAAAATGATAGCACAATTCGTAGCATGTTTTGATACAAGAAGCGGGAGTGAGTTTTTAGCGAATCAGAATGCAGAGCACAATGCACCAAAAAAAAAAAAAAAATGCATTATGAAAATCCGCGAAATAGCGAATCCGCGATAAGTGAACCGCGAAGTGGCGAGGGATCACTGTATATATATATATATATATATATATATATATATATATATATATATATATATATATTAATTACTGTAAATATTGATCACGTTCCTTGTGTATGATCATATATTTGGAATGTTTAATATTGTGAACCTATGTTATATATTTTTTACCTCCTGTTTAAGGAAGTGATGTCACTGAGTACTGCCCCGGCATATAGGACCTTCCACCCCCACCTGGGATATGGATGCCTGATGAAGACCTAAGGGTCGAAACTAAATTAATTAAAATAGCGTTTTTAATGAAAATATATGAATCATTATTTGAATATGTTGGTAACCCGTTGTATAAAAGTGATAATGCCCTCAAGCCAGTGTTTGGAGGATATATTGGCACGGTTTGCTAACAACACCCATGCCAATATATCTTCCAAACACCGGCTTCTCAAGCATTATCACGTAAATAAGACACCATTTTCTTCACATCCTTTTTCCACTATGTGGGAAGGGTCCCCTCCTCATTGCAAAACCTAGAGAGGATTGTACACTATTCAATGGATGTCAGTCCCAGATGAAGATATAGATATTCCTGCAATATCTCAATTAGCCCCTAATAGCTGTGCTATTGAGCATGCAAATCATAAGATGTTAAGAGAATTGGGGCTACAGAACCTCACAGTGCCCTTTTATTGAAACAGAATTCAAAGATCTTTGATGTTTTCAGATACAGAAAGAGATAAGGAAAAAAGGCTAATAAAATAAAATAAAATTTGAATGAAAAATTAGAAACAATCTAAAACACAAAGGCCTATGCATTCCTCTCCAGCCATGGATGATCAATAGCTTGCACTACTCACTTCAGTCATTGGGAAGGAGATCAGCTTTACCATGAATTATTACTGAACATTACGATAATTTTTATGTTACGTTTTACATGATTGTGCAACAGAGCCCATCCCTGTACGGCCTACCCAAGGGTGGAGATGATGCTTGGGATAGTTGGCCACTTTTCCATGTCAAATTTTCCATACTGGTGTCAAAATGTCCTATTTCTGCCAGGGTGGGCCAGAGTTCCACATATTCCAGCATAGCATGTGGATTAGTATCTGCTGTTCCCTGAGAACTGTCTAAAATAATCCAACATTGCTTTGTTCCAAAACTATGTGACAGTTGTACTTCATGCACTCATCACTGCGGTTAAATTGATGGTGCCCCTCCTCTCAGCAGGTCCACACTCTGGGGCCTGGATATCCCAGGGGGCTCTCATATATAGGGACAGGATTCTTTCCTGACTATGTGACCAGACCAGGAAGAAACAGTGAACCTAGTTATTCCTAGTGTAACCGGTGTGAAATGGCTAGCTAGTTAGCGGTGAGCGTTAGTACCGTTTCATTCGGTGATGTCACTCGCTCTGAGACCTTGAAGTAGTTGTTTCCCTTGCTCTGCACGGGCTGTGGCTTTTGTGGAATGATGGCTAACGGTGCTTCGAGGGTGACTGTTGTTGATGTGTGCAGACGGTCCCTGGTTCAAGCCTAGGTTGGGGCGAGGAGAGGGAAAGAAGCAAAACTGTTACACTAGTCAGGTCACATAGTCAGTAAAGTCTCTTGGGCCTGCTCATATCTGCAAGTGCAGGGATACAGGACGTCTGAATGAGCGTCGCCCTTGGCTGTAGTGGATGTAGCAAGGGGCCGTGGATCTGTGCCCAGTGGTGGGTCCCCCGGCCAGCTGCATGGACCAGGGGCACAGACAGACAGGCCTTCTCTCAGACACATTTCTCCTTTTATGCATCACACACTAAGGCATTGATCTAGGGTGCCTGTCTACGCTACAAGTCACAACTAAGGTCTGTATGGACTTAATGCTATACTTGTTAGATTAGCAACATTTCTCTTACAATGGTAATTTGCATAATACAAATTAATAATGTCCACATAATGTAGAGAATATTATATTCTTAAGTACCCAATCGCTCCACACAAAGTATGAAAACGTACACAATATTCACATTACTCAATATGTCTTTGAAATCTACATTTTTCCCCCAGACACTTTGCAACAGTGAGGAAGTTCCCTGCAGGCCCAGTGGAGTTTGGACGGAGCACTAGTTTACTCTTTCCATCAGTGGGCTATGGCTCCAGCAGTGAGGCTGTAATGAGAATGTTGGGATTGTGTTCTGTGTACATGGTCCTGTGTAGCTCAGTTGGTAGAGCATGGTGCTTGCAATGCCAGGGTTGTGGGTTTGATTCTCACGGGGGACCAGTATGAAAATGTATGCACTCACTACTGTAAAACGCTCTGGATTAGAGTGTCTGCCAAATGACTTATTTTTTAAATGTACTGGGGGAGATTATTATGACAGGGTCTAAGATTGAGAGAGTGAAGGCAGAGCCTCTTCTGGCTCTCTCAGTCACTCTGGCGCTCTGGTCAGCAATCACTATCAGCCCTGGTCGGCCTACTTGATATTCACTGCAGTCCTCCTGTCCTGTTGCTGCTCCACCGCCCAGTGCCCAGTGTAAACTCTGAGACAGATGAGGGAATTGTAATATTCATATGTGTCAGCATACTGAATTGTAATTGGATGCATTCTACCGTCGTATCATACTGCGCTATGATTGGTTAAGACCACCCAGGTGGTGAGGTCATCTTCAAGATGATCATGGCCGGAGACACATGAACATGCCAGTTATAGCTAGTTAATAAAGAGCTATGTTTATAAAGATTCTGTCGAGCTGCATGTTATTATTTTGTACAAAGCATACAAAACAAGACATGGTGTCAGAGTAAAAGGACAAGAATATGGATTTTGCTGGAGATCCTTCACCTCGAATGGATTGGGGGTCTACAAATCTACCCGATGCATGGTGTAAGTTCAAACAGCATGTGGAGCTAATGTTCAAATCAAATCAAATCAAATTTTATTTGTCACATACACGTGGTTAGCAGATGTTATAGCGGGTGTAGCGAAATGCTTGTGCTTCTAGCTCCGACAGTGCAGTAATTTCTAACAAGTAATATCTAACAATTTCACAACATATACCTAATACACACAAAACTAGTAAGGAATTGAATTTAAGAAAATATACAGATATGGACAAGCAATGACAAGCAATGACAGAGCGGCATGGACTAAGATACAGTAGAATATTATAGAATAGAATGCAGTATATACATATGAGATGAGTAGTGCAAGATATGTACACATTATTAAAGTGACTGTAAACATTATTAAAGTGACTAGTGTTCCATTTCTTAAAGTGGCCAGTGATTTCAATAGGCAGCAGCAGCCTCTAATGTGCTAGTGATGGCTATTTAACAGTCTGATGGCCTTGAGATAGAAGCTGTTTTTCATTCTCTCGGTCCCAGCTTTGATGCACCTGTACTGACCTCGCCTTCTGGATGATAGCGGGGTGAACAGGCAGTGGCTCGGGTGGTTGATGTCCTTGATGATCTTTTTGGCCTTCCTGTGACATCGGGTGCTGTATGTGTCTTGGAGGGCGGGTAGTTTGCCCCCGATAATGTGTTCAGCAGACGGCACCACCCTCTGGAGAGCCCTGCGGTTGCGGGCGGTGCAGTTGCCGTACCAGGTGGTGATACAGCCTGACAGGATGCTCTCAATTGTGCATCTGTAAAAGTTTGTGAGGGTTTTAGGTGCAGAGCCAAATTTCTTCAGCCTCCTGAGGTTGATGAGGCTCTGTTGCGCCTTCTTCACCACACTGTCTGCGTGGGTGGACGATTTCAGTTTGTCGGTGATGTGTACGCCAAGGAACTTGAAGCTTTCCACCTTCTCCACTGCAGTCCCGTCGATGTGGATGAGGGGGTGCACCCTCTGCTGTTTCCTGAAGTCCATGATCATCTCCTTTGTCTTGTTGACGTTGAGTGAGAGGTTATTTTCCTGGCACCACACTCCCAGAGCCCTCACCTCCTCCCTGTAGGCGGTATCGTCATTGTTGGTAATCAAGCCTACTACTGTTGTGTCGTCTGCAAACTTGATGATTGAGTTGGAGGCGTGCTTGGCCACGCAGTCATGGGTGAACAGGGAGTACAGGAGGTGGCTGAGCACGCAACCTTGTGGGGCCCCAGTGTTGAGGATCAGCGAAGTGGAGATGTTGTTTCCTACCTTCACCACCTGGGGGCGGCCCGTCAGGAAGTCCAGGACCCAGTTGCACAGGGTGGGGTTCAGACCCAGGGCCTCAAGCTTAATGATGAGCTTGGAGGGTACTATGGTGTTGAATGCTGAGCTATAGTCAATGAACAGCATTCTTACATAGGTATTCCTCTTGTCCAGATGGGATAGGGCAGTGTGCAGTGTGATGGCGATTGCATCGTCTGTGGATCTATTGGGGCGGTAAGCAAATTGAAGTGGGTCTGGGGTGACAGGTAAGGTAGAGGTGATATGATCCTTGACTAGTCTCTCAAAGCACTTCATGATGACAGAGGTGAGTGCTACAGGGCGATAGTCATTTAGTTCAGTTACCTTTGCTTTCTTGGGTACAGGAACAATGGTGGCCATATTGAAGCATGTAGAAACAGCAGACTGGGAAAGGGAGAGATTGAATACAGTGGGGAAAAAAGTATTTAGTCAGCTACCAATTGTGCAAGTTCTCCCACTTAAAAAGATGAGAGAGGCCTGTAATTTTCATCATAGGTACACGTCAACTATGACAGACAAAATGAGGAAAGAAAATCCAGAAAATCACATTGTAGGATTTTTTATGAATTTATTTGCAAATTATGGTGGAAAATAAGTATTTGGTCAATAACAAAAGTTTCTCAATACTTTGTTATATACCCTTCGTTGGCAATGACACAGGTCAAACGTTTGCTGTAAGTCTTCACAAAGTTTTCACACACTGTTGCTGGTATTTTGGCCCATTCCTCCATGCAGATCTCCTCTAGAGCAGTGATGTTTTGGGGCTGTCGCTGGGCAACACGGACTTTCAACTCCCTCCAAAGATTTTCTATGGGGTTGAGATCTGGAGACTGGCTAGGCCACTCCAGGACCTTGAAATGCTTCTTACGAAGCCACTCCTTCGTTGCCCGGGCGGTGTGTTTGGGATCATTGTCATGCTGAAAGACCCAGACACGTTTCATCTTCAATGCCCTTGCTGATGGAAGGAGGTTTTCACTCAAAATCTCACGATACATGGCCCCATTCATTCTTTCCTTTACACGGATCAGTCGTCCTGGTCCCTTTGCAGAAAAACAGCCCCAAAGCATGATGTTTCCACCCCCATGCTTCACAGTAGGTATGGTGTTCTTTGGATGCAACTCAGCATTCTTTGTCCTACAAACACGACGAGTTGAGTTTTTACCAAAAAGTTCTATTTTGGTTTCATCTGACCAAATGACATTCTCCCAATCCTCTTCTGGATCATCCAAATGCACTCTAGCAAACTTCAGACGGGCCTGGACATGTACTGGCTTAAGCAGGGGGACACGTCTGGCACTGCAGGATTTTAGTCCCTGGTGGCGTAGTGTGTTACTGATGGTAGGCTTTGTTACTTTGGTCCCAGCTCTCTGCAGGTCATTCACTAGGTCCCCCCGTGTGGTTCTGGGATTTCTGCTCACCGTTCTTGTGATCATTTTGACCCCACGGGGTGAGATCTTGCGTGGAGCCCCAGATCGAGGGATATTATCAGTGGTCTTGTATGTCTTCCATTTCCTAATAATTGCTCCCACAGTTGATTTCTTCAAACCGAGCTGCTTACCTATTGCAGATTCAGTCTTCCCAGCCTGCTGCAGGTCTACAATTTTGTTTCTGGTGTCCTTTGACAGCTCTTTGGTCTTGGCCATAGTGGAGTTTGGAGTGTGACTGTTTGAGGTTGTGGACAGGTGTCTTTTAAACTGATAACAAGTTCAAACAGGTGCCATTAATACAGGTAACGAGTGGAGGACAGAGGAGCCTCTTAAAGAAGAAGTTACAGGTCTGTGAGAGCCAGAAATCTTGCTTGTTTGTAGGTGACCAAATACTTATTTTCCACCATAATTTGCAAATAAATTCATTAGAAATCCTACAATGTGATTTTCTGGAGAAAAAAAATCTCAATTTGTCTGTCATAGTTGATGTGTACCTATGATGAAAATTACAGGCCTCTCTCATCTTTTTTAGTGGGAGAACTTGCACAATTGGTGGCTGACTAAATACTTTTTTTCCCCACTGTATGTCCATAAACACACCAGCCAGCTGGTCTGCGCATGCTCTGAGGACGCGGCTAGGGATGCCGTCTGGGCCGGCAGCCTTGCGGGGGTTAACATGCTTAAATGTCTTAATCACATCGGCCACAGAGAAGGAGAGGCCACAGTCCTTGGTAGTGGGCCTCGTCAGTGGCACTGTGTTATCCTCAAAGCGGGTGAAGAAGGTGTTTAGCTTGTCTGGAAGCGAGACGTCGGTGTCGGCGACGTGGCTGGTTTTCCTTTTGTAGTTCGTGATTGTCTGTAGACCCTACCACATACGTCTTGTGTCTGAGCCGTTGAATTGCGACTCCACTATGTCTCTATACTGATGTTTTGCCAGTTGAATTGCCTTGCGGAGTGAGTAGCTACACTGTTTTTATTCTGCCATATTCCCAGTCACCTTGCCATGGTTGAATGTGGTGGTTCGCGCTTTCAGATTTGCGCGAATGCTGCCATCTATCCACGGTTCCTGGTTAGGGTAGGTTCTAATAGTCACAGTGGGCACAACATCACCTATACACTTCCTGATAAATCAGTCTCTGTATCAGTGTATTCGTCTAACATATCCCAGTCTGCGTGATCAAAACAATCTTGAAGCGTGGATTCCGATTGGTCAGACCAGCGTTGAATAGTCCTTAGCACAGGTATTTCCTGTTTGAGTTTCTGCCTATAGGAAGGAAGGAGCAAAATGGAGTCGTGGTCAGATTTATCGGGTCCTCTGAAGGAAAGAGGAGAAGAGGAAAAGTGCAGCTACCTGCTCCGCTGGATTGGTGAAAAGGGAGAGACATTTACAACACATGGACACTTACCGAGGCTGAATCAAAGGTACTGAAAACATACTACGACCGTTTTGAAGCATATGTTGTGCCAAAGACCAATACAATTTTCGCTAGGTAAGCATTCCATGAGAAAGTACAGGGAGCTAGTGAATCGTTTGAACAGTTTGTCACTGAGCTGTGTCTGCTTGTGAAAGACTGTGATTATGCAAACAAGGATGAGATGGTCAGGGACCTTATTGTATTTGGAATACACTCACCGCGAGTGAGAGAAACTTTTGAATCTTGGGTCTGAGCTAACGCTGGACAAAGCTATGGACATAGCCAGATCTCTTGAGCTAGCACAGGTTCAGATGAAAACCATTTCGGGCGGCAGCAAGAGCGCTTCACGTGAACAAGCAGTGCACGCAGTCAGGCAGACATCAAAGCACACCTCTGGTGTCCAGAGAGCATGTTTCAGAACGGAGAGAGACAGAACTCCAAAACAGAGCGACACAGACTCCAAACACCCCAAAACAAGTGGATATTGTGGATAAAAAGTGCATGGCGAACAGGGAAATTGCCCAGCTACATGCAAACAGTGTACTAAATGTGGAAAATGGAATCACTTTGCAAAAGTGTGCAGAGCTTACCGTGGAAAAACAGTACATACAGGGAGTGAAGATGAAATGTCAATCAAAGAGTCAAATGCTGATGAACTGTTTATTGATTCAGTGACACAGAAAAGTCAGATATCAGAGACAGAGCAAGCCTTTGCTGACATTGAGATAGGAACACAAGGCACAGAGCTAAAGTTCAAACTAGACACTGGTGCACAAGTAAACATTATTCCTCTGAATAAGTACCGAAGCTTGACATCTGAGTGCGAACTACAGCCCACCACGCGTAGACTGACTGGTTATGGTGGTGAACAGCTCCCAGTAAAAGGCACATGCACTTTCAAATGCAAATACAAGGAAAGTGACATGATGTTGGACTTTTACATTGTTGACACTCGAGCACCTGCAGTGCTAGGTCTTAAAGCATGTTTAGACATGGACCTCATCAAGCTAGTTTTATCAGTGACAGCACCAGTAAAGATAGAGAATGTCATGGAGGAGTTTGCTGATGTTTTTACAGGAATAGGACTATTCCCAGGAGAATGTACAATTCACCTTGACCCAGACGCAACCCCTGTGGTCTACCTACCAAGAAAGATTCCCCTTGCTCTCCGCGCCCGTCTGAAGAAAGAGTTGGAGAGCATGGAGCAATCTGACATCGTCACCAAGGTTACAGAACCGACGGATTGGGTCAACGCGTTAGTGGTGGTGGAGAAACCACGCACAGGCAAGCTCAGAGTATGTCTCGACCCAAGAGACTTGAACAAGACTATCAAACGCCCCCATTACCTCTTCCCGACGCTAGATGGCATCACACACAAGCTAGTGGGCGCACGCTACTTCAGTGTTAATGACGCCAGATCAGGCTACTGGGCTATCAAGCTCACAGAAGAGTAATCTAAGCTCACAATGTTCAACACACCGTTTGGACGCTATAGGTTTCGTTGCCTGCCTTTTGGGATTATCTTAGCCCAAGACGAGTTTCAGTGAAAGATCAACGAGGTGTACAAAAGCCTCGACGGAGTTGTGGCAATTGTGGACGACATCCTTGTCCATGGTCGAACCAAAGAGGAACACGACAGAAACCTCAGCGTGATCCTGTAAAGGTCCCACGAGAGAGGAGTCTGGCATAACCCAGAGAAGAGCACAGTCGGCCCTACAGAGGTCAGCTACTTCGGACATCTTCTCACAGCGAATGGAATCAAGCCAGATCCACAGAAGATTTCAGCCATGAAGGAAATGGAGCCACCAAAGAACCGCGCAGAGCTGGAAACAGTGCTTGGCAAGTTCGCACCCAGCCTCCCCCAATGCTAATGCACCCCTGCGTCAGCTGCTAAAGCAGTCCAGTGAGTTCCTCTGGGACGAGCAACACGACATCGCTTTCCAGAATGTGAAATCCTTGCCTTCTACGACCCCAACAAAGAGCTCAGACTCCAGGTGGATGCATTGAAGTATGGACTAGGTGCAGTGCTACTGCAAGAAGGAAAACCCATTGGCGACGCTTCCAAATCTCTCACAAACTGTGAAATCCACTACACTCAAATCGAAAAGGAGCTGTACGCCATTCTGTTCGGATGTAAGCGTTTCCATCAGTATGTCTATGGACGACAAGTCATTGTGGAATCAGACCACAAGCTCCTCGAGTCAATCATTAGCCGCAGCCCCACCAAGGCTACAGAGAATGATCCTTCAACTACAAAAATACGACTTCACAATCACTCACCGTCCAGGCAAAGACATCCCTGTCGCAGTCACACTCTCCAGGAATTTTCTTGCCTACAAGGACAGCAGCCTCAGTGAAGGCATGGACATGCAGGTGCACACGGTGTACAGCAACTTACCAGTTAGTGACACAAAACTGAAGGAGATCCGAGCAGAAACAGAAAAAGACTGAGGAAAGTCATACAGTCAGGATGGCCTGAGGAGAGGAGAAAATGCCCTCAGAGTGTCTCAGAGTTCTGGAACCACCGTGACGAACTATCACAGATCAATGGAATCATTTTCAAAGGAGAGAAAATCATCATTCCTACCAGTCTCAGAGAAGATATTTTGACAAAGATCCATGCTGGACACATGGGCATGGAAAAGTGCAAACAGAGAGCACGGGACATTTTGTTTTGGCCCGGAATGTGCAAACAAATAGAGGACATGGTTGGTAAATGCCCCACCTGTCTTGAACGACGCCCCTCAAACACCAAAGAGCCAATGTTACCTCACCGTATCCTAGACCGACCCTGGCAGGTCGTGGCAAACGATCTGTTCACCTGGAACAACGAGGACTACATTATAACAGTGGACTACTACAGCAGATACTTCGAACTCATCAAGCTTCACAGCACCACATCTGCAGCTGTGATACACAAGCTGAAAGCAGCCTTTGCCAGGCATGGCATTGTAGAGACTTTAATATCTGACAATGGCCCCTGTTACAAATCAAATGAGTTTGAATCCTTCACAAAAGCATGGGAGTTCACACAAGTCACCACAAGCCCACATTACCTTCAAAGTAATGGCCTTGCAGAAAAATCTGTGCAGATTGCTAAATCACTCATGGACAAAGCAAAAGCAGACAAGAGAGACCCCTACCTCAGTCTCCTTGAATACCGCAACACTCCAGTTGACAACTTCAAATCACCAGCACAGCTGTTGATGAGCCGCAGACTTCGCTCAAGCCTTCCCAGCACCAACCAGCAACTGCAACCTGAGGTCGTCAGCAGGTGACGCCGCAATCGTCGTCACCTACTGAACACAAAAGAACAACACAGTGACGAGATGAACTGTTCCCCTGAAAGAGAACGGGATGGACTAAACACACACACAACACAACATACACCATACTTACCTGAAACACCACAAGAACTGTTGACTGACACAGAAGCATGCTCAGCTTCATATCACACCAGGTCAGGAAGAGAGGTCAAGCCTAGAGCTGTCCTAGACCTGTGAAATGTCAAAGGGTGTAGGCGGATCGCTGCCCTAAAACAGTTCCGGACTGTAAACTTGTTATTGAAAAGTTAACTTGAAATGCTTTGGTATTGTATTTGTTTGAAATGTTGAGATGTCATTGCTACAGTGAAAAGCTGAGTTTCTGATAAATATTTGTTCTAAAAGTAACAGTATGCTAAATCATTGTTTCAGAGCCTGTTATGTTGATGCAGTTGGTGCAGTATAAATGGTTACTTACCTCAAGTTCAAACTACAGAGCATGTATTCAAAAGAAATGCATAAAATATGTAGAACATTTTCTTTTTTTTTAAAGAAGGGGGATGTAATATTCATATGTGTCAGCATACTGAATTGTAATTGGATGCATTCTACCGTCGTATGATTGGTTAAGACCACCCAGGTGGTGAGGTCATCTTCAAGATGATCATGGCCGGAGACACATGAACATGCCAGTTATAGCTTGCTAATAAAGAGCTATGTTTATAAAGATCCTGTCGAGCTGCATGTTATTATTTTGTACACAGCATACAAAACAAGACAGGAATGTCTGTGTGAGGCCGTAGCCTGGTCATGCCAGATTGGTTTGTGATTTCTTATGTATGGCATGAGGATGAACTTCAAAGGGGTTGGTAAAGGCATAAAACAGATAAAACAGACACCAGGCTAGTGAAGTTCAGGTTCACATGTTTTACAGACCTCTTCTAGGCCATGCCAGTGAACATACATCTCCTCAGCATGGTGTGTAGGTTTCATAAATTCATAACAGTTGTTTAGCTATAGAGGGACTTCCTTGGGGCTGCTCTGTAGAGATGAATGAATCTCCCACCCTCCCCGCCCCAGGGTGGATGGGTGGGCGTATAACACAAACGTCTAGCTATCCAAAGGTTGCGTGAATCTCATCACGGACAACTTTAGAATTTGAGCTAATTAGCAACTTTGCAACTACTTACAGCAGCATGTTAGCTAACCCTTCCCCTAACCCTAACCTTAACCCTTTTAGCTAACCCTAACCCTAACCTTAACCCTTTTAGCTAACCCTTCTCCTAACCTTAACCCTAACCTTAACCCTTTAGCTAACCCTTCCCCGAACCTTAACCCTAACCATAACCCTTTAACCTAACTCCTAACCTTGAACCTTGAACCTAATCTTAATCCCTAACCCTTAGAGCTAGATAATGTTAGCATTAGCCGGCTAACCTAGCCACCTAGCTAATGTTAGCCACAATAAATTAGAATTCGTAACAAATCATATGTTTCGCAAATTTGTAACATATGGTATGTTTTGCAAATTTGTAACATACACTACCAGTCAAAGGTTTGGACACACCTACTCATTCAAAGGGTTTTTCTTTATTTTTAATATTTTTTTACATTGTAGAATAATAGTGAAGACATCAAAACTATGAAATAACACATATGGAATCATGTAGCAACCAAAAAAGTGTTAAACAAATCAAAATATATGTTATATTTGAGATTCTTCAAATAGCCACCCTTTGCCTTGATGACAGCTTTGCATACTCTTGGCATTCTGTCAACCAGCTTCATGAGGTAGTCACGTGGAATGCATTTCAATTAACAGGTGTGCTTTCTTAAAAGTGAATTTATGGATTTTTTTTCCTTCTTTAATGTGTTTGAACCAATCAGTTGTGTTGTGACATGGTAGGAGGATATACAGAAGATAGCCCTATTTGGTAAAAGACCAAGTCCATATTATGGCAAGAACAGCTCAAATAAGCAAAGAGAAATGACAGTCCATCATTACTTTAAGACATGGTCAGTCAATATTGAACATTTCAAGAACTTTCTTTAAGTGCAGTCGCAAAAACTATCAAGCACTATGACGAAACTGGCTCTCATGAGGACCACCACAGGAATGGAAGACCCAGCGTTACCTCTGCTGCAGAGGATAAGTTCATTAGAGTTAACAGCCTCAGAAATTGCAGCCCAAATAAATGCTTCACAGAATTCAAGTAACAGACACAACTCAACATCAACTGTGTGAGACTGTGTGAATCAGGCCTTCATGGTCGAATTGCTGCAAAGAAACCACTACTAAAGGACAACAATAAGAAGAAGAGACTTGCTTGGGCCAAGAAACACGAGCAATGGACATTAGACCGGTGGAAACTTGTCCTTTGGTCTGGAGTCCAAATTGGAGATTTTTGGTTCCAACTGTCTTTGTGAGATGCGGTGTGGGTGAATGGATGATCTCTGCATGTGTATTTCCCACCGCAAAGCATGGAGGAGGAGGTGTTATGGTGTGGGGGTGCTTTGCTGGCGACACTGTCTGTGATTTATTTAGAATTCAAGGCACACTTAACCAGCATGGCTACCACAGCATTCTGTAGTGATACGCCATCCCATCTGGTTTGGGCTTAGTGGGACTATCATTTGTTTTTCAACAGGACAATGACCCAACACACCTGCAGGCTGTGTAAGGGCTATTTGACCAAGATGGAGAATGATGGAGTGCTGCATCAGATGACCTGGCCTCCGCAATCCCCCGACCTCAACCAAATTGAGATAGTTTGGGATGAGTCAGACCGCAGAGTGAAGGAAAAGCAGCCAACAAGTGCTCAGCATATGTGGGAACTCCTTCAAGACTGTTGGAAAAGTATTCCAGGTGAAGCTGGTTGAGAGAATGCCAAGAGTGTGCAAAACTGTCATCAAGGCAAAGGGTGGCTATTTGAAGAATCTCAAATATGAAATATATTTTGATTTGTTTAACACTTTTTTGGTTACTACATGATTCCATATGTGTTATTTAATAGTTTTGATGTCTTCACTATTATTCTACAATGTAGAAAATTGTTAAAATAAAGAAAAATCCTGGAATGAGTAGGTGTGTCCAAACCTTTGACTGGTACTGTGTGTACGAATTGCAATTCGTAACTTATTGTAAGAATTGCAATTCGTAACATATCATATGAAATGGATGATGGACATCCACAAATGAATACATACCATACGAAACAGAACATATCATACTAAATGGAGTGGATGACCTTCTTGATCCAAACCAGTCAGGTTTCAAGACTGGTCATTCAACTGAGACTGCTCTTCTCTGTGTCACGGAGGCTCTTCGCACTGCTAAAGCTAACTCTCTCTCCTCTGCTCTCATCATTCTAGACCTATCTGCTGCCTTTGATACTGTGAACCATCAGATCCTCCTCTCCACCCTCTCCGAGTTGGGCATCTCCGGCGCGGCTCACTCTTGGATTGCGTCCTACCTCACAGGTCGCTCCTACCAGGTGGCGTGGCGAGAATCTGTCTCCGCACCACATGCTCTCACCACTGGTGTCCCCCAGGGTTCAGTTCTAGGCCCTATCCTATTCTCTCTATACACCAAGTCACTTGGCTCTGTCATATCCTCACATGGTCTCTCCTATCATTGCTACGCAGACGACACACAATTAATTTTCTCCTTTTCCCCTTCTGATAACCAGGTGGCGAATCACATCTCTGCTTGTCTGGCAGACATATCAGTGTGGATGACGGATCACCACCTCAAGCTGAACCTCGGCAAGACAGAGCTGCTCTTCCTCCCGGGGAAGGACTGCCCGCTCCATGATCTCGCCATCACGGTTGACAACTCCGTTGTGACCTCCTCCCAGAGTGCAAAGAACCTTGGCGTGACCCTGGACAACACCCTGTCGTTCTCCGCTAACATCAAAGCGGTGACCCGATCCTGTAGGTTCATGCTCTACAACATTCGCAGAGTACGACCCTACCTTACACAGGAAGCGGCACAGGTCCTAATCCAGGCACTTGTCATCTCCCGTCTGGATTACTGCAACTCGCTGTTGGCTGGGCTCCCTGCCTGTGCCATTAAACCCCTACAACTCATCCAGAACGCTGCAGCCCGTCTGGTGTTCAACCTTCCCAAGTTCTCTCACGTCACCCCGCTCCTCCGCACACTCCACTGGCTTCCAGTTGAAGCCCGCATCTGCTACAAGACCATGGTGCTTGCCTACAGAGCTGTGAGGGGAAAGGCACCTCCGTACCTTCAGGCTCTGATCAGTCCCTACACCCAAACGAGGGCATTGCGTTCATCCACCTTTGGCCTGCTGGCCCCCCTACCTCTGCGGCAGCACAGTTCCCGCTCAGCCCAGTCAAAACTGTTCGCTGCTCTGGCACCCCAATGGTGGAACAAGCTCCCTCACGACGCCAGGACAGCGGAGTCACTCACCACCTTCCGGAGACACTTGAAACCCCACCTCTTTAAGGAATACCTGGGATAGGATAAAAGTAATCCTTCTACCCTCCCCCTACCCCCCCCCCCCCCCAAAAAAATATATATATATATATATATATATTGTAAAGTGGTTGTCCCACTGGCTATCATAACGTGAATGCACCAATTTGTAAGTCGCTCTGGATAAGAGCGTCTGCTAAATGACGAAAATGTAAATGTAATTGTAAATTTACATACAGAATAATACAAAATGCTCTGAGACCACGTTGAAAGGTTGGACAGATATTCTAAAACTGTCATCTACTGGGGATTTACTTGAAATCCTGGAAAAACACCCAATCCACAAGCCAGTGGATGGTTGCTTGGTAAAAATGCTGTTTCAAAAAGCCTTTTTACAGGATCTACCCAGCCAGACCATAGTACCTCTTAGGTTCTTGGTAAGAGTCTACGTTGTGACCAAATGTTTAACTCTACAAGACATTACTTTATTACTGCAATTATTGGTTGGATTTGTATCAAACCATGTGACCTATTTCTCATTGGCACTCATAAACATTCCATTGTTTACTTTCTCTTTACTGTATATATCATGGATGAACAAATCATGGAATTGCAGATCAGAACTATTTATACAGCCCAGCACAGCTTCAGCAAAGAGAAGATTCCAGTCAACAGCTCCCTCTAAAGGCCCTGGTAGAGTCCTACCTACTGGAGCTCCACTCTCTGACTGCACAAAAAAGGCTGTGAAGGATTTGTAGTTAATCATATCAGAAATGGTAGTTCATCATATCAGAGCTGTAGCGCCGCCCACCGGTGAAGTGGAGCAGAGCATGCTGGGCGATCTCCAGTTTAGAGAAGATCAGCTCGAGAGAGAAGTCAATTTAGAGAAAGTTCCATCCATCCAGTTCATTGTGCAGTTGTAGCCTTGTACTGAAGATGATGGCACCATGCCTTGTAGTACACGTGCGGCTGCACCCCTTTGATCTCAATTAGCGCAGTCACAGTCACGTTGTATTGCGCTGTATGGTCCTGTATAGCATTAACTCATCATAGTCATGTTACAGCCATGCATATTCTTTGTAAGAGATGTGAATTGGAGATTGTATTCTGTCATTCACTATTGTATCTTTATTTCTCTCTTTACTTGCAGACCACACGCACACACAAACACTTTGGTTGAAGCAAGTTGCCAGACCACTAAGTATCTTAGCCCATCCATACTACATACACTGTGCTGTGCACGGGTAATGAGAATAGGAAGATATCTTCTTTATCTTCTGTTTATGCAGGTTTTCAAAGTCTTGCTGTGATTGAGACTATTAATTTCAGTTGTGCTGAAGAAATGTATCTAATAAAATGATTTGATCTATGAAAACGATCTAAATAATTATAGTTGTAATTGAAATCGTAATCTTATGTTTTGTGCAACATATGTTGACTATGCTGATTATGTGTTTATTCATGATCAACGATAACTTTAATGATCCTCCATGAGGACTTTTAACCCAAAATGGGTATTATACTGCATCATCGATCTTTTTGTGATTGTTTTATCTAAGATAAAAACGTTTTTTTCCCAATACATTTGTGTAGTGATGTTTAATCAATGTATTTGTCTTTAATAAATAGTTGCATTAAATTAACGTCATTAATTGACTCTTGCAGTCTATCTTATTCACAGGTAACTCAGACCTCCAAATGTGCATGCATAGGCATACTACTTTTTTTATTTTACATAGTGCCCTGTCTAATACCTTTGGTTACTTTTAACTTACACAATGATTGTTCTCTGCCATGTCAAAAAACAAGTAGTATGGTAATATTTTATGTATCATTAAGTAACATTTTGGGAAATGTCAAAGATAAAATATAGTAAACATGATTGACATTGTATAAGTCCAGATGCATGTCTAAATAAGGAATATAGTCAATACAATGTGTAAACATGCTTTGATGAATGTATGTATTTAATTTTTTTAAAGTGTCTGAGCCATGCCACCAATATAATGAGATAAGGGAAAGAGGCAAAAGCGCCCATGGCCTTTTGGAGTAAACAACGTGTTATTGGACTTTCAAAGATAATAGTGACGTGGCAGTTAAAGATGTTAATCAGTGATCTTAACGGGAGTAGCTTGGTAAGCTATGTACAGTGGGGAAAAAAAGTATTTAGTCAGCCACCAATTGTGCAAGTTCTCCCACTTAAAAAGATGAGAGAGGCCTGTAATTTTCATCATAGGTACACGTCAACTATGACAGACAAATTGAGAATTTTCTTTCCAGAAAATCACATTGTAGGATTTTTTATTAATTTACTTGCAAATTATGGTGGAAAATAAGTATTTGGTCACCTACAAACAAGCAAGATTTCTGGCTCTCACAGACCTGTAACTTCTTCTTTAAGAGGCTCCTCTGTCCTCCACTCGTTACCTGTATTAATGGCACCTGTTTGAACTTGTTATCTGTATAAAAGACACCTGTCCACAACCTCAAACAGTCACATTCCAAACTCCACTATGGCCAAGACCAAAGAGCTGTCAAAGGACACCAGAAACAAAATTGTAGACCTGCACCAGGCTGGGAAGACTGAATCTGCAATAGGTAAGCAGCTTGGTTTGAAGAAATCAACTGTGGGAGCAATTATTAGGAAATGGAAGACATATAAGACCACTGATAATCTCCCTCGATCTGGGGCTCCACGCAAGATCTCACCCCGTGGGGTCAAAATGATCACAAGAACGGTGAGCAAAAATCCCAGAACCACACAGGGGGACCTAGTGAATGACCTGCAGAGAGCTGGGACCAAAGTAACAAAGCCTACCATCAGTAACACACTACGCCGCCAGGGACTCAAATCCTGCAGTGCGAGACGTGTCCCCCTGCTTAAGCCAGTACATGTCCAGGCCTGTCTGAAGTTTGCTAGAGTGCATTTGGATGATCCAGAAGATGATTGGGAGAATGTCATATGGTCAGATGAAACCAAAATATAACTTTTTGCTAAAAACTCAACTCGTCGTGTTTGGAGGACAAAGAATGCTGAGTTGCATCCAAAGAACACCATACCTACTGTGAAGCATGGGGGTGGAAACATCATGCTTTGGGGCTGTTTTTCTGCAAAGGGACCAGGACGACTTTTCCGTGTAAAGGAAAGAATGAATGGGGCCATGTATCGTGAGATTTAGAGTGAAAACCTCCTTCCATCAGCAAGGGCATTGAAGATGAAATGTGTCTGGGTCTTTCAGCATGACAATGATCCCAAACACACCGCCCGGGCAACGAAGGAGTGGCTTCGTAAGAAGCATTTCAAGGTCCTGGAGTGGCCTAGCCAATCTCCAGATCTCAACCCCATAGAAAATCTTTGGAGGGAGTTGAAAGTCCGTGTTTCCCAGCGACAGCCCCAAAACATCACTGCTCTAGAGGAGATCTGCATGGAGGAATGGGCCAAAATACCAGCAACAGTGTGTGAAAACCTTGTGAAGACTTACAGAAAACGTTTGACCTGTGTCATTGCCAACAAAGGGTATATAACAAAGTATTGAGAAACTTTTGTTATTGACCAAATACTTATTTTCCACCATAATTTGCAAATAAATTCATACAAAATCCTACAATGTGATTTTCTGGAATATTCTTTCTCATTTTGTCTGTCATAGTTGATGTGTACCTATGATGACAATTACAGGCCTGTCTCATCTTTTTAAGTGGGAGAACTTGCACAATTGGTGGCTGACTAAATACTTTTTTTCCCCACTGTATACATGACTGTGCATTTGTGTGTGTATATAAGAGATCTCTAAGCCAAAGAGAGACAGCCGTTCCATGGAGTGGCTCGGCTTTGTTACGCAATAATAAAGTCTAATTTCTGGATTCACAAGCTCCAGTCTCTTGAGATATTTTTGAGTTGACTATTTTTTAGTCAAATATTTCTACGACAGTAGCACCAAATTGTGGCACCACGCACAATCTCTAGCCATGTTTGGTTTGATCTCATTGTTCAAGATCAATTACTAATCAATTTGTTCTTTAAATGGCTTAAAGTTCTTAAGGAAAAAGTGTTTTTGTGCCCACACCTTCAGCGTAAATGGCGTTGTACTATCATCCCAGTGGGCACACAGTGGTTGAATCAACGTTGTTTCCATGTCATTTCAATAAAATGACATTGAACCAACGTGGAATAGACATTGAGTGGAAGAATGTGCCCAGTGGGATGGCTTCATTCAAATGAGAAAATGTTGCTCAATTTGGCATTCACTATCACTAGTAACGTCACACATTTCCATGGTAATTCTGACAGTGTAATTATATTTCAGGTAGGCCTACATATCATGACATAAAACTTAAATAATAACTTCAACATTTACATCATAAACCTGTGCACGGGATGAAGAAGATACTTACTTGATAGTAACTTCTCAAGACATTAATCTTAGACCAAAATGGATACTTTGTCCCATTATATGGGTGAAAACTGTACTTCTATGAACAGTCCATGTTGTTGAGCTGAAATGTTGTCATAGTAACGAGAGGGAAAAGCAAAGAACAAGAGCAAAGTAATTAATTTGATTACTTTTCTTTTATTAAAATGGAAAGTATTCACCCTCCTTGGCATTTTTCCTATTTTGTTGCCTTATAACCTGGAATTAAAATGGATTTTTGTGGGGTTTGTATCATTTGATTTACACAAAATGCAAAATATATTTTATTGTGAAACAAAAGTCAATACTTTGTAGAGCCACCTTTTGCAGCAATTACAGCTGCAAGTCTCTTGGGGTATGTCTCTATAAGCTTGGCACATCTAGCCACTGGGATTTTTGCCCATTCTTCAAGGCAAAACTTCTCCAGCTCCTTCAAGTTGGATGGGCTCTGCTTGTGTACAGCAATCTTTAAGTCATACCACAGATTCTCAATTGGATTGAGTGCTTTGACTAGGCAGACATTTAAATGTTTCCCCTTAAACCACTCAAGTGTTGCTTAAGCACTATGCTTAGGGTCATTGTCCTGCTGGAAGGTGAACCTCCGTCCCAGTCTCAAATCTCTGGAAGACTGAAACAGGTTTCCCTCAAGAATTTCCCTGTATTTAGTGCCATCCATCATTCCTTCAATTCTGACCAGTTTCCCAGTCCCTGCCGATGAAAAACATCCTCACAGCATGATGCTGCCACCACCATGCTTTACTGTGGGGATGGTGTTCTCGGGGTGATGAGAGGTGTTGGGTTTGCGCCAGACATAGCATTATCCTTGTTGGCCAAAAAGCTCAATTTCTGTCTCATCTGACCAGAGTACCTTCTTCCATATGTTTGAGGAGTTTCCCACATGCCTTTTGGCGAACACCAAACGTGTTTGCTTATTATTTTCTTTAAGCAATGGCTTTTTTCTGGCCACTCTTCCATAAAGCCCAGCTCTGTGGAGTGTACGGCTTAAAGTGGTCCTATGGACAGATACTCCAATCTCCACTGTGGAGCTTTGCAGCTCCTTCAGGGTTATCTTTGGTCTCTTTGTTGCCTCTCTGATTAATACCCTCCTTGCCTGGTCCGTGAGTTTTGGTGGGCGGCCCTCTCTTGGCAGGTTTGTTGTGGTGCCATATTCTTTCCATTTTTTAAATAATGGATTTAATGGTGCTCTGTGGGATGTTCAAAGTTTCTGATATTTTTTTATAACCCAAACCTGATCTGTACTTCTCCACAACTTTGTCCCTGACCTGTTTAGAGAGCTCCTTGGTCTTCATGGTGCCGCTTGCTTGGTGGTGCCCCTTGCTTAGTGGTGATGCAGACTCTGGGGCCTTTCAGAACAGGTTTATATATACTGAGATCATGTGACACTTAGATTGCACACAGGTGGACTTTATTTAACTAATTATGTGACTTCTGAAGAGTAATTGGTTGCACCATATCTTATTTATGGGCTTCATAGCAAAGGGGGTGAATACCTATGCACGCACCACTTTTCTGTTATTTATTTTTTAGAATTTTTTGAAACAAGTTATTTTTTTCATTTCACTTCACCAATTTGGACAATTTTGTGTATGTCCATTACATGAAATCCACATTAAAATCCATTTAAATTACAGGTTGTAATGCAAGAAAAATAGGAAAAATGCCAAGGGGGACGAATACTTTTGCAAGGCACTGTAACACCTTAATTTAAGGTGCAAATAAAGTGATTCAATGTCACACCAAGAACTTGGATAAATCTCTAAGACATGATAAAGTAAAGTAAAGACACACAGAATTGTTTGAAATAAACAAGGGTTTTAGAATGAGAACATCTGCAGTAAACACATAATTCAGGTAATGAAACAGATAAAAGTGGTGATAACATAATACCCAGTGTGGGAAAATAATCCTCATAGAGGAACAGTGATGATACAGTGGGGAGAACAAGTATTTGATACACTGCCGATTTTGCAGGTTTTCCTACTTACAAAGCATATAGAGGTCTGTAATTTTTATCATAGGTACACTTCAACTGTGAGAGACGGAATCTAAAACAAAAATCCAGAAAATCACATTGTATGATTTTTAAGTAATTAATTTGCATTTTATTGCATGACATAAGTATTTGATATATCAGAAAAGCAGAACTTAATATTTGGTACAGAAACCTTTGTTTGCAATTACAGAGATCATACGTTTCCTGTAGGTCTTGACCAGGTTTGCACACACTGCAGCAGGGATTTTGGCCCACTCCTCCATACAGACCTTCTCCAGATCTTTCAGGTTTTGGGGCTGTCGCTGGGCAATACAGACTTTCAGCTCCCTCCAAAGATTTTCTATTGAGTTCAGGTCTGGAGACTGGCTAGGCCACTCCAGGACCTTGAGATGCTTCTTACGGAGCCACTCCTTAGTTGCCCTGGATGTGTGTTTCGGGTCGTTGTCATGCTGGAAGACCCAGCCACGACCCATCTTCAATGCTCTTACTGAGGGAAGGAGGTTGTTGGCCAAGATCTCGCGATACATGGCCCCATCCATCCTCCCCTCAATACGGTGCAGTCGTCCTGTCCCCTTTTCAGAAAAGCATCCCCAAAGAATGATGTTTCCACCTCCATGCTTCACGGTTGGGATGGTGTTCTTGGGGTTGTACTCATCCTTCTTCTTCCTCCAAACACGGCGAGTGGAGTTTAGACCAAAAAGCTATATTTTTGTCTCATCAGACCACATGACCTTCTCCCATTCCTCCTCTGGATCATCCAGATGGTCATTGGCAAACTTCAGACGGGCCTGGACATGCGCTGGCTTGAGCAGGACGACCTTACGTGCGCTGCAGGCTTCTAATCCATGACAGCATAGTGTGTTACTAATGGTTTTCTTTGAGACTGTGGTCCCAGCTCTCTTCAGGTCATTGACCAGGTCCTGCCGTGTAGTTCTGGGCTGATCCCTCACCTTCCTCATGATCATTGATGCCCCAGTAGGTGAGATCTTGCATGGAGCCCCAGACCGAGGGTGATTGACCGTCATCTTGAACTTCTACCATTTTCTAATAATTGCGCCAACAGTTGTTGCCTTCTCACCAAGCTGCTTGCCTATTGTCCTGTAGCCCATCCCAGCCTTGTGCAGGTCTACAATTTTATCCCTGATGTCCTTACACAGCTCTCTGGTCTTGGCCATTGTGGAGAGGTTGGAGTCTGTTTGATTGAGTGTGTGGACAGGTGTCTTTTATACAGGTAATGAGTTCAAACAGGTGCAGTTAATACAGGTAATGAGTGGAGAACAGGAGGGCTTCTTAAAGAAAAACTAACAGGTCTGTGAGAGCCGGAATTCTTACTGGTTGGTAGGTGATCAAATACTTATGTCATGCAATAAAATGCAAATTAATTACTTAAAAATCATACAATGTGATTTTCTGGATTTTTGTTTTAGATTCCGTCTCTCACAGTTGAAGTGTACCTATGATAAAAATTACAGACCTCTACATGCTTTGTAAGTAGGAAAACCTGCAAAATCGGCAGTGTATCAAATACTTGTTCTCCCCACTGTATAACTCAGGTTGAACATTATCAATATAACTGATACATGCTTCACAGAATATGCTCAATACAATGTAGAGGTAAAAAAAAAAGTGAATTTTGACCTAGTCAGGTTTTCATATATCACACATTTTTCTCAGAAAAATGTTTTTACTTCAATACAACGGAAATAAAAAGCCTCATTCACTGCAAACGATGAAGAACATCTCTTTAGCACTGTCCATGACATTAATGTTAAACCAACATGGTCCATTATGTTTGTCTGAGTGGAGCTCCAATTTGCAGGACTCTACCAGGGCCTCCAGAGAGCGCTGTTGACTGGACTCTTCTCTTTGCTGATGCTGTGCTGGTCTGGGGAGCTCAACTGAGGCAGGTCACTCTCCCTCCTGTTCTTATCAGAGGATGGCTCTGGAAGTGGCTCAGCAGTCTCTGGGACTGTGTCTTCACCTCATCCTTGGACAGGAAGTGCACAATCTCTTGGACACACCTGGAGTAACACTTATTAACATGTGCTGAGCAGGAGGAGGACCTTACTGGCTGGTACTGTTGCTGTTGTCTCAGGAAGCAAACTGTCATCTCCAGGATGTCGGCTTTCTCCAGCTTGGAGTCTGGCTGCTGGTTGAGGATCTCTGGACCCAGGAGAGAATTGAGCTGTTCAATGCTGTTGTTGATACGATCTCTGTATAACTTTTCTACCACTGGCTTTCTTAGCTGCAAGAAGAGAAAAGGAGAGTCATTAATAACCTTATTCTGAAATATGGCATTATTGAAACGAATAAATAATCAATCAAATAAGATGAATTTCCTTGAAATTGATTCTTCAATTTACCTTGTTGGTCAGAGTCAGGTGCTCATTAGAGTAGAACAAAGCTGAAGTGATTTTAGTTGCCATGTCTGGATCTCTGTGCTTTAGAGGTTTCTGTGTAGAGTGAATCTGATTCCTACTGGCTTAATATCTCCCATAAATAGTCCATAATCTGCATATGCTCAATACAATTCTCCTTCACACAAATTCAGACAGCTGATGTTCTGAAAGAGCTGCACAATCTGGACCCCTACAAATCATCTGGGCTAGACAATCTGGACCCTTTCTTTCTAAAATTAGCCGCCGAAATTGTCGCAACCCCTATTACTAGCCTGTTCAACCTCTCGTTCGTAACGTCTGAGATCCCCAGAGATTGGAAAGCTGCCGCGTTCATCCCCCTCTTCAAAGGGGGTGACACTCTAGATCCAAACTGTTACAGACCTATATCCATCCTGCCCTGCCTTTCGAAAGTTTTTGAAAGCCAAGTTAACAAACAGATCGCCGACCATTTCGAATCATACGTACCTTCTCCGCTATGCAATCCGGTTTCCGAGCTGGTCATGGGTGCACCTCAGCCACGCTCAAGGTCCTAAACGATATTATAACCGCGATTGATAATAGACAGTACTGTGCAGCCGCTTTCGACTCTGTCAACCACTGCATTCTTATTGGCAGACTAAATAGCCTTGGTTTCTCAAATGACTGCCTCGCCTGGTTCACCAACTACTTCTCAGATAGAGTTCAATGTGTCAAATCGGAGGGCCTGTTGTCTGGACCTATGGCAGTCTCTATGGGGGTGCCACAGGGTTCAATTCTTGGGCCGACTCTTTTCTCTGTGTATATCAATGATGTCGCTCTTGCTGCTGGTGACTCTCAGATCCACCTCTACGCAGACGACACCATTTTGTATACATCTGGCCCTTCATTGGACACTGTGTTAACAAACCTCCAAACGAGCTTCAATGCCATACAACACTCTCCTATTTCGCAACAAAGCCTCCTTCACTCATGCTGCCAAACATGCCCTCGAAAAACTGACTATCCTACCGATCCTTGACTTCGGCGATGTTATTTACAAAATAGCCTCCAACACTCTACTCAGCAAATTGGATGTAGTCTATCACAGTGCCATATGTTTTGTCACCAAAGCCCCATATACTACCCACCACTGTGACCTGTACGCTCTTGTTGGCTGGTCCTCACTACATATTCGTCGCCAAACCCACTGGCTCCAGGCCATCTATAAATCCCTGCTAGGCAAATCCCCGCCTTATCTTAGCTCATTGGTTACCATAGCAACACCCCCATAGTAGTATGCGCTCCAGCAGGTATATCTCACTGGTCATCCCCAAAGCCAACACCTACTTTGGCCGCCATTCCTTCCAGTTCTCTGCTGCCAATGACTGGAACGAACTGCAAAAATCTCTGAAGCTGGATACTCTTATCTCCCTCACTAACTTTAAGCATCAGTTGTCAGAGCACCTTACCGATCACTGCACCTGTACACAGCCCATCTGAAATTAGCCCACCCAACTACCTCATCCCCATATTGTTCTTTATTTTGCTAATTTGCACCCTAGTATCTCTATTTGCACATCATCTCTTTCACACCTATCATTCCAGTGTTAATACTAATGTAATTATTTTGCACTATGGCCTATTTATTTGCCTTACCTCCATAACTTGCTACATTTGCACACACTGTATATATATTTTCTGTTGTATTTTTTACTTTATGTTTTGTTTTACCCCATGTAACTCTTTGTTGTTGTTTTTATCGCACTGCTTTGCTTTATCTTTACCAGGTCGCAGTTGTAAATGAGAACTTGTTCTCAACTGGCTTACCTGGTTAAATAAAGGTGAAATATAAATATGAATGTGTGGGTCTTGGGCTTGTTGGAGTTTCTCACAGTCTGTAGCCAATGGGTAAGCTTGGGAGGACAGTGAGGAATGTGGAGCTGCCACATGCTCAGTGTTCTTATTGCTGGGGGACAATGGCCACATCTCAGGGGAACAGGTGGAAGGGTGGGGGTGATGGAGAGAGACTCACATAGTGCTGTGTGAATCTGGGAAACTGGTGACCCCCAGATCTGCTGCCAGATGTTGGGATCATTGATACTGACAGAGCACACACACATCATCACAACTTACACGTGTGAGACTGACACAGAACCTCTACATTAAATGTACAGTGTAACTTTGTCCCCACCTATGAGGACATTGTTGAATGTATAGTGTTTCAACGCTTTATCACTGATTTAGTCACATCTTATTATATCACAATAGATGTGACTCCTGACAGTTCCCACACTAAGTCCTGTGTGCTGTGATCAATGCTCTACAAAAGCTGCTCAGTGGACCATCAGTGACGGCTATTGGCTCTGTGTTGTACTATAGACAGAGTATGACATCACAGACCATCTGGATTCTGGAGGGAAACACCAGCACACTTGCTGTATCCGTGTACATTTCTACATTTATATTATTTTATTCACAATGATTTTTGCTCAACTTGCTTTATATGTTATATGTTTACATTCAGATTGAGATTTTGGAGAAGCTTAATATTTAAATTAAGTATGCACAGTTTCACACATGATGGTTTAGACAGTATGACATCACAGACCATCTGGATTCTGGAGGGAAACACCAGCACACTTGATTTTATCCTAAAAGTTTGCTGCAAAACATATGCTGTATCCGTGTACATTTCTACATTTATTTTATTTTATTCACAATGATTTTTGCTCAACTTGCTTTATATGTTATATGTTTACATTCAGATTGCGATTTTGGAGAAGCTTAATATTTAAATTAAGTATGCACATGAAGACAGAAGAGAAGGAGAAAGAAAGATAAGTTTATACCCTGGGGAAACTGATGTATACAGCTATTGTTTAATTCTCTTCTATAAGTGTGCCTATTCCCCAGTGGTTCTGGGTGTTTCCCAGACAGACAGGTGCTGATGGGACTGATGATGATGATGATGATGATGACACTAGACTGAGGCTCTGCTCTCCAGAGCTTTCCCACACTCTGCCCATTGACAGAGCTTCCACTAAACAACATAACTGTGCCTTGTTATATGCTAATTCATCTCTACACAAGCAGTTCCCATCAAGCCTCTGGGGAAAATGTTTTTTTTTTTTTTTAATCAGACATATATCAATTAAGAAGGTAGCAAATACAAATATTTTGACAATATAGACTTGTACAGCATATCACCATTCAGAGATAGTCAAGATTGGACTTAGTACTAAATATCTTTCAAGCAGATACTTCATAGATAGAAGGTTTATAATCTTTGATACTACATTTACATTTTAGCAGACACTCTTATCCAGAGCGACGTACAGTAGTGAGTGCATACGTTTACATATTTTTTTTCCCGTACTGGTCCACCGTGGGACTCGAACCCACAACCCTGGCGTTGCAAGTGCCATGCTGTACCAACTGAGCTACACAGGACTACCGCAACCTGATCATGTTTTGTATAAAGTGTGATATGCTCTATTACCTAATTCCTCTTATACCCTGTCATAATAAAAAAAACATTTGTGCAGTCCTTACAATTCATTGTCTAATTTCAACTGGTGAAGATAAGGTTTACCACGGTCACATAGCCCCTGCTTCCACAGCCCTGGTTGCAATATGTGAAAGCTGCTACCTATTCATTTTTTTTTACATTTTGATGTAGATTATATATCTGTGGTATAATAAATATATAGAAATCAATGATGAAACCTTACTTTTTTTTTAGGGGGGTAGATCAGCTTTAATATTGCAGATTGTAACTTCCATCAATGTAATTGTCTGCATCACTTCCAATCCACCATATGGTGGATACATACATACATACATACATACACATATACATATCCTTTAAAAAATATATATTTACCTTTTATTACTTTCCAACCCCACCACCCCTTCCCTAATTGGAGTAAGCTAGTGAACAACAATGCTTAGGCCTCTACTTCCAGCTTATACAACTACAGTGGGGGAAAAAATATTTAGTCAGCCACCAATTGTGCAAGTTCTCCCACTTAAAAAGATGAGAGAGGGCTGTAATTTTCATCATAGGTACACGTCAACTATGACAGACAAAATGAGAAAAAAAATTCCAGAAAATCACATTGTAGGAGTTTTAATGAATTTATTTGCAAATTATGGTGGAAAATAAGTATTTGGTCACCTACAAACAAGCAAGATTTCTGGCTCTCACAGACCTGTAACTTCTTCTTTAAGAGGCTCCTCTGTCCTCCACTCGTTACCTGTATTAATGGCACCTGTTTGAACTTGTTATCAGTATAAAAGACACCTGTCCACAACCTCAAACAGTCACACTCCAAACTCCACTATGGCCAAGACCAAAGAGCTGTCAAAGGACACCAGAAACAAAATTGTAGACCTGCACCAGGCTGGGAAGACTAAATCTGCAATAGGTAAGCAGCTTGGTTTGAAGAAATCAACTGTGGGAGCAGTTATTAGGAAATGGAAGACATACAAGACAACTGATAATCTCCCTCGATCTGGGGCTCCACGCAAGATCTCACCCCGTGGGGTCAAAATGATCACAAGAACGGTGAGCAAAAATCCCAGAACCACACGGGGGGACCTAGTGAATGACCTGCAGAGAGCTGGGACCAAAGTAACAAAGCCTACTATCAGTAACACACTACGCCGCCAGGGACTCAAATCCTGCAACGCCAGACGTGTCCCCCTGCTTAAGCCAGTACATGTCCAGGCCCGTCTGAAGTTTGCTAGAGTGTATTTGGATGATCCAGAAGATGATTGGGAGAATGTCATATTGTCAGATGAAACCAAAATAGAACTTTTTGGTAAAAACTCAACTCGTCGTGTTTGGAGGACAAAGAATGCTGAGTTGCATCCAAAGAACACCATACCTACTGTGAAGCATGGGGGTGGAAACATCATGCTTTGGGGCTGTTTTTCTGCAAAGGGACCAGGACGACTGATCCGTGTAAAGGAAAGAATGAATGGGGCCATGTATTGTGAGATTTTGAGTGAAAACCTCCTTCCATCAGCAAGGGCATTGAAGATGAAACGTGGCTGGGTCTTTCAGCATGACAATGATCCCAAACACACCGCCCGGGCAACGAAGGAGTGGCTTCGTAAGAAGCATTTCAAGGTCCTGGAGTGGCCTAGCCAGTCTCCAGATCTCAACCCCATAGAAAATCTTTGGAGGGAGTTGAAAGTCCGTGTTGCCCAGCGACAGCCCCAAAACATCACTGCTCTAGAGGAGATCTGCATGGAGGAATGGGCCAAAATACCAGCAACAGTGTGTGAAAACCTTGTGAAGACTTACAGAAAACGTCTGACCTGTGTCATTGCCAACAAAGGGTATATAACAAAGTATTGAGAAACTTTTGTTATTGACCAAATACTTATTTTCCACCATAATTTGCAAATAAATTCATTAAAAATCCTACAATGTGATTTTCTGGATTTTTTTTCCTCATTTTGTCTGTCATAGTTGACATGTACCTATGATGAACTTTACAGGCCTCTCTCATCTTTTTAAGTGGGAAAACTTGCACAATTGGTGGCTGACTAAATACTTTTTTTCCCCACTGTATGCTTCAATGAAAAACTAGGATTGAGTAAATCATTTCAGTTAAAGAATAGTGTACACTATAGAATAGCACTTGTCTTGGTTCTGACCTAAATTGGAACAATGAGAGACAAGTGATATGTTGATTTTAACCATCACCTTAACCCTAACCCTAACCTTAATCCTAACCCTAGTTTTACTATATGTCCACACCCTGGCTGAACCCTAACCATAACCCTATCTTTAGCTTCATATGCACACCCCGGCTCAACCCTAACCCTAACCATAACCCTAACCCTAAATCTAGCTTCATGTCCACACCCTGGGCCTTTTCTCCTTAGACATTTAAAGCATCACTATTTCTGTTCCTGCTCAAAACTGGGACCACTGTATATTACTTGATTGAGATGCAATATTTCAACTTCAAACACTTCATGACAAATCATTGCAATAGTAATTATGACCTTATACAGTAGATTTGTGTTGTGGTCCACAGCCAATATGTTGATGACAGTAGACAGAAGGAAAGATCAAGGACAATAACAAATGATTACATTTAATTATTTTGGGATTTATTGACATTGACTCAGAGTCACATCATAGATTTGAACACCTAAATATAAGGTGAATAGTTTAGGTGATTACACATCAAAACCACAACTTGGATCAATCTTCAAGACATATGATACTCTAACAGAGCATAGGATACACAGTTACTGTCTTTATAAAAGACAACATATTGTTTAAAATAAACAAAGGTTTCACATTGAGAGAAAACATTTTCTCCCCTTTACAATATACACATTATTCAAATAATGTGAGCAACATTTTCACACATAAAGTCTGATCTAAAAACAGATCAATTATTTCTAATCACAGAGTGATGATAACAGGTATAATACCCAGTTTGGGTAAATAATCCTCATGGAGGATCAGTGATGATGTAGCTCAAGTTGATCAATAACAAATGCCTAACTAATACTGACACATACTTCACAGAAGATGCTCAATATAATGTCAATATCACCATATAACTACAAAAATGTAGTTGTAACAAAATTGCTTATTGTTGAACACGTGTTGACCTTTAAACAGATTGGTAATAGATAATCACAAAAAGATTGATGATAAAATACCAATTTTGGGTTAAAAGTCCTCATGGAGGACAGTTGAAGTTTATAATTAAAAAGCACATTATCAACATAATCAACACATGATGATGCTTCACAAAACATAAAGGTTATTAACATTACAAAAATACAGTGATCACAGATTTAATCGGTTTCTTATAACAAAAACATTTTAACTTGTTCAGTAAAACTGAAATGAAAAGTTTCAATCAAAACACAACTTTTAAAACAACCTGCTTAAGCAGAAGATGGAGAAGATCTCTGATCACTGTCCATGGCATTAATGTTAGACCAACATATTCCATTGAGTTTGATTGAGAGTGGACCTCCAGTCTGTAGGACTCTTCCAGGGCCTCCAGAGTGTGCTGTTGACTGGATGATTCTCTTTGCTGAAGCTGTGCTGGGCTGGGGAGCTCAAATGAGGCAGGTCACTCTCCCTCCTGTTCTTATCAGAGGATGGCTGCAGGCTCTGGAAGTAGCTCAGCAGTCTTCTCTGGGACTGTGTCTTCACCTAATCCTTGGACAGGAAGTGCACAATCTCTTGGACACACCTGGAGTAACCCTGATTGACAGGTGCCAAGCAGGAGCTCACTGGCTGGTTCTGTTGCTGTCGTCTCAGGAAGCAAAGTGTCATCTCCAGGATGTCGGCTTTCTCCAGCTTGGAGTCTGGCTGCTGGGTGAGGATCTCTGGACCCAAGAGAGACTTGAGCTGCTCAATGCTGTTGTTGATACGATCTCTGCATAACTTTTCAACCACTGGCTTTCTTAGCAGCAAGAAGAGAAGAGGAGAGTCATTAATAATCTTATTCTGAATACAACAGAGTTGACATGAATGGCTGTATTCCAGAAGCAAATACTGAAACAATGTAACACACTTTGTAACTCAATTTACCTTGTTGCTCAGAGTCAGTTGTTCGTTAGAGTAGTTCACAGCTGAAGTGATTGTAGGTGCCATGGCTGGATCTATGTGCTGTAGAGGTCTCTGTGTAGAGTGAATCTGATTCCTACTGACTTCATCTCTCCTATACATAGTCCATAATCTGCATATGAATGTGTGGGTCTTGGGCTTGTTGGAGTTTCTCACATTCCGTAGCCAATGGGTTAGCTTGGGAGGACAATGAGGAATGTGGAGCTGCCACATGCTCAGTGTTCTTATTGCTGGGGGCAATGGTCACATCTCAAGGGAGCAGGTGGAGAGATGGGGGGTGATGGAGAGTAACACACAGAGCGCTCTGTGAATCTGGGAAACTGGTGACCCCCAGATCTGCTGCCTGATGTTGGGATGAATGATACTGAGAGAGCACACACACATCATCACAACTTACAGGTGTGAGACTGAAATGGAATAGACCTTCCTATTATTTTTTTATGTATAATTTTTATATAATGTTCTAACTATAGTAATTCGATTACGTTTATTACATTTTTTGAAACAGGGGCTTTAAGAACATTGCCACCTTTTAATACGTAATATTGTATAGTAGTAAGTAAGTTGACGTTCACCCCCTGGCATATTTATGTTGCAATACTGCTCTTGTGTTTGTGTATTCACAGATTTGATAGAGGTAGTGGAGTCTGGAGGTAGCAGATGTGTCCTCTGTCTAAAGGCTGCTGGTCAGTGTGAGTAGAAAGCTGATCTGAGTTTCCCACACTAAGTCCTGTGTGCTATGATCAATGCACTACAAAAGCTGCTCAGTGGACCATTAGTGATGGCTATTGGCTCTGTGTTGTACTATAGACAGAGTATGACATCACAGACCATCTGGATTCTGGAGGGGAAAACTACCACAGGCTCCTTCCATACTGTTTGACAATCATATATTTATTACATTTTATTCCGTTGAACATTTTTATCAGACTACATGAATTAATGTTATACTCTATATCTGCTGCCTGATGTTGGGATCAATGATACTGACAGAGCACATGCTCATCATCACAACGTACATGTGTGAGACTGACACAGAACCTCTACATTAAATGTACAGTGTAACTTTGTCCCCACCTATGAGGACAATGTTGAATGTATAGTGTTTCAATGCTTTATCACTGATTCAGTCACATTTTATTATCTCACAATGGATGTGACCGCTGACAAAAATGTATGCCTATGAATAGTTTTACATTTTGTCATAGATGAAAATAAAAAAATATGTATATTTTTCTGAATTTCATTTATATTCAATTTTTTTCTTTATTGAGTCAAATTAGCTTCCACTAAACAACAGAAGTGTGCCTTGTTAAATGCTAATTAATCTCTACACAAACAGTTCCTCTCAAGACCCTGGGGGAAATGTTATTTTTATTTTTAAATCAGACATACATCAATTAAGAAGGTAGTAAATACAAATATTTTGACAATATAGACTAGTACAGCATATCGCCATTCAGAGAGAGTCAAGATTGGACAGAATACTAAATATCATTAAAGCATATACTTCATAGATAGAAGGTATATAATCTTTGATACTACATTGATGTTTTAACAGACGCTCTTATCCAGCGCGACGTACAGTAGGGAGTGCATACATATTCATACTTTTTTTGTCATACTAGTCCCCCGTGGGACTCGAACCCACAACCCTGGTGTTGCAAGCGCCACGCTGTACCAACTGAGCTACACAGGACTACCACAAGCTGATCGTGTTTTGTATGAAGTGTGATATAATGTATTTCCTGATCTGTTACCTAATTCCTCTTACACCCTGTCAAAATACAAAAACTTTGTGCAGTCCTTGCAATTCATTGTCTAATTTTGACTGGTGAAGATAAGGTTAACCACGTTCACATAGCCCCTGCTTCCACAGCCCTGGTTGCAATATGTGAAACAAAAAGCTGCTACCTATTCATGATTTTCTAGCATTTTGATGTTGCGGATATATCTGTGATATATTGAATATATAGAATTAAATGATGAAACCTTACTAGTGAAATTCCTTCTCACCCCTCATCCTACAGGGTCCAGAGGTCTGAGTCTATTGTCCCAAAGGGGGTCTGTGAGTGAGTTTTCCTTGGTTTCCCACACTCTCTCCATTCACTGCTCTCAATGGAGGAACAATAGAAGTGTGCCTTATTATAATGCATCATGTTAGGTATTCAGTTCAGTCTGGTGCCTATGAAACCATTATATATGCTTCAATTACCAAAGAATTATCCGGTCCTAGAGAAGGTTCACTGAAAAACTTGGATTGAGTAAATAATTTGAGTTAAAGAATAGTGAGCACTATAGAATAGCACTTGTATTGGATCTGACCTCAATTGGAACAATGAGAGACAAGTGACATGTTGATTTTAACCATCACCTTAACCCTAACCCTAACCCTAACCTTAATCCTAACCCTAGTTTTACTATATGTCCACACCCTGGCTGAACCCTAACCATAACCCTAACCCTATCTTTAGCTTCATATCCACACCCCGGCTCAACCCTAACCCTAACCATAACCCTAACCCTAACTCTAGCTTCATGTCCACACACTGGGCCTTTTCTTCTTAGACATTTTAAAGCATCACTATTTCTGTTCCTGCTCAAAACTGGGACCACTGTATATTACTTGATTGAGATGCAATATTTCAACTTCAAACACTTCATGACAAATCATTGCAATAGTAATTATGAGCTTATACAGTAGATTTGTGTTGTAGTCCACAGCCAATATGTTGATGACAGTAGACAGAAGGAAAGATCAAGGACAATAACAAATGATTACATTTCATTATTTTGGGATTTATTGACATTGACTCAGAGTCACATCATAGATTTGAACACCTAAATATAAGGTGAATAGTTTAGGTGATTACACATCACAACCAGAACTTGGATAAATCTTCAAGACATATGATACTCTAACAGAGCATAGGATACACAGTTACTGTCTTTATAAAAGACAACATATTGTTTAAAATAAACAAAGGTTTCACATTGAGAGAAAACATTTTCTCCCCTTTACAATATACACATTATTCAAATAATGTGAGCAACATTTTCACACATAAAGTCTGATCTAAAAACAGATCAATTATTTCTAATCACAGAGTGATGATAACAGGTATAATACCCAGTTTGGGTAAATAATCCTCATGGAGGATCAGTGATGATGTAGCTCAAGTTGATCAATAACAAATGCCTAACTAATACTGACACATACTTCACAGAAGATGCTCAATATAATGTCAATATCACCATATAACTACAAAAATTTAGTTGTAACAAAATTGCTTATTGTTGAATACGTGTTGACCTTTAAACAGATAGGTAATAGATAATCACAAAAAGATTGATGATAAAATACCCATTTTGGGTTAAAAGTCCTCATGGAGGACAGTTGAAGTTGATAAATAAAAAACACATTATTAACATAATCAACACATTATGATGCTTCACAAAACATAAAGGTTATTAACATTACAAAAATGCAGTGATCACAGATTTAATCGTTTTCTTATAACAAAAACATTTTAACTTGTTCAGTAAAACTGAAATGAAAAGTTTCAATCAAAACACAACTTTTAAAACAACCTGCTTAAGCAGAAGATGGAGAAGATCTCTGATCACTGTCCATGGCATTAATGTTAGACCAACATATTCCATTGAGTTTGATTGAGAGTGGACCTCCAGTCTGTAGGACTCTTCCAGGGCCTCCAGAGTGTGCTGTTGACTGGATGATTCTCTTTGCTGAAGCTGTGCTGGGCTGGGGAGCTCAAATGAGGCAGGTCACTCTCCCTCCTGTTCTTATCAGAGGATGGATGCAGGCTCTGGAAGTGGCTCAGCAGTCTTCTCTGGGACTGTGTCTTCACCTCATCCTTGGACAGGAAGTGCACAATCTCTTGGACACACCTGGAGTATCCCTGATTGACAGGTGCCAAGCAGGAGCTCACTGGCTGGTTCTGTTGCTGTCGTCTCAGGAAGCAAAGTGTCATCTCCAAGATGTCGGCTTTCTCCAGCTTGGAGTCTGGCTGCTGGGTGAGGATCTCTGGACCCAAGAGAGACTTGAGCTGCCCAATTCTGTTGTTGATACGATCTCTGCGTAACTTTTCAACCACTGGCTTTCTTAGCAGCAAGAAGAGAAGAGGAGAGTCATTAATAATCTTATTCTGAATACAACAGAGTTGACATGAATGGCTGTATTCCAGAAGCAAATACTGAAACAATGTAACACACTTTGTAACTCAATTTACCTTGTTGGTCAGAGTCCGGTGCTCATTACAGTAGATCAAGCTGAATCGATTGTAGGTGCCATGGCTGGATCTCTGTGCTGTACTGGTCTCTTTGTTGAGAGAATCTTAATTATACTGGCTTCATCTCTCCTATATATAGTCCATAATCTGCATATGAATGTGTGGGTCTTGGGCTTGTTGGAGTTTCTCACAGTCTGTAGCCAATGGGTGAGCTTGGGAGGACAATGAGGAATGTGGAGCTGCCACATGCTCAGTGTTCTTATTGCTGGGGAACAATGGTCACATCTCAAGGGAGCAGGTGGAGAGATGGGGGGTGATGGAGAGTGACACACAGAGCGCTCTGTGAATCTGGGAAACTGGTGACCCCCAGATCTGCTGCTTGATGTTGGGATGAATGATACTGAGAGAGCACACACACATCATCACAACTTACAGGTGTGAGACTGACACATATCCTCTACATGAAAATTATGTTTTCTTTCTGGTTGCATTTCTAAGTGAATATTGTTTCAAAATATAGAAAAATATGATTTGCATTTAGGTGCCTGGAAATGGAATAGACCTTCCTAAAATTATTTTATATATAATTTTAACATAAGGTTCAAACTATAGGCCCCTGTAGCTCAGTTGGTAGAGTATGGCGCTTGCAACGCCAGGGTTGTGGGTTCATTTCCCACGGGGGGCCAGTATGAAAAATGTATGCACTCACTAACTGTAAGTCGCTCTGGATAAGAGCGTCGACTAAAATGTATAATAATTTGATTACATTTTTTGAAACAGGGGATTTAAGAACATTGCCACCTTTAAAACGTAATATTGTATATTTAAAACGTAATATTGTATAGTAGTAAGTAAGTTGACATTCACCCCCTGGTATATTTATGTTGCAATACTGCTCTTCTGTTTGTGTATTCACAGATTTGATAGTGGTAGTGGAGTCTGGAGGTAGCAGATGTGTCCTCTGTCTAAAGGCTGCTGGTCAGTGTGAGTAGAGAGCTGATCTGAGTTTCCCACACTAAGTCCTGTGTGCTATGATCAATGCACTACAAAAGCTGCTCAGTGGACCATTAGTGATGGCTATTGGCTCTGTGTTGTACTATAGACAGAGTATGACATCACAGACCATCTGGATTCTGGAGGGGAAAACTACCACAGGCTCCTTCCATACTGTTTGACAATCATATATTTATTACATTTTATTCCGTTGAACATTTTTATCAGACTACATTAATGAATGTTATACTCTATATCTGCTGCCTGATGTTGGGATCAATGATACTGACAGAGCACACGCTCATCATCACAACTTACACGTGTGAGACTGACACAGAACCTCTACATTAAATGTACAGTGTAACTTTGTCCCCACCTATGAGGACATTGTTGAATGTACAGTGTTTCAACTCTTTATTACTGATTCAGTCACATTTTATTATCTCACAATGGATGTGACTGCTGACAAAAATGTATGCCTGTGTATAGTTTTACATTTTGTCATAGATGAAAATATATATATATATTTTTTTTCTAAATTTCATTTATATTCAATTTTTTTCTTTATTGAGTCAAATTAGCTTCCACTAAACAACAGAAGTGTGCCTTGTCAAATGCTAATTAATCTCTACACAAGCAGTTCCTATCAAGACCCTGGGGGAAAAGTTTTTTTATTTTTAAATCAGACATACATCAATTAAGAAGGTAGTAAATACAAATATTTTTACAATATAGACTTGTACAGCATATCGCCATTCAGAGAGAGTCAAGAATGGACAGAATACTGAATATCTTTAAAGCATATACTTCATAGATAGAAGATTTATAATCTTTGATACGACATTTACATTTTAGCAGACACTCTTATCCAGAGTGACGTACAGTAGGGAGTGCATACATTTTCATACTTTTTTTGTCATACTGGTCCCCCGTGGGACTCGAACCCACAACCCTGGTGTTGCAAGCACCACGCTGTACCAACTGAGCTACACAGGACTACCACAAGTTGATCATGTTTTGTATAAAGTGTCATATAATATATTTCCTGATCTGTTACCTAAAGAAAAACATTTGTGCAGTCCTTACAATTCATTGTCTAATTTCAACTGGTGGAGATAAGGTTTACCACCGTCACATAGCCCCTGTGTCACGCCCTGGCACTGGGGACTATTAAATGTTGAGCCAGGGTGTGGATTTTCTATTGTTTAGTTTTCTAGGTTTGTGTTCTAGTTCGTGTATATCTATGTTGGCCAGGGTGGTTCCCAATCAGAGGCAGCTGTAGCTTGTTGTCTCTGATTGGGGACCATACTTAGGCAGCCTGTTTGGCACTGTTATTTTGTGGGATCGTGTTCTGTATAGGTTTGTGTTGGTGAACCTTTAGACTTCACGTATCGTTTTGTTGTTGGTGTAAAGTACTCATTAAAAGATGTACGCCTATCACGCTGCGCCTTGGTCTGCCTCTTACAACGATCGTGACACCCTGCTTCCACAGCCCTGGTTGCAATATGTGAAACATTAAAAAGCTGCTACCTATTCATGATTTTTTAGCATTTTGATGTAGCGGATATATCTGTGATATATTGAATATATAGAATTAAATGATGAAACCTTACTAGTGAAATTCCTTCTCACCCCTCATCCTACAGGGTCCAGAGGTCTGAGTATATTGTCCCAAAGGGGGTCTGTGAGTGAGTTTTCCTTGGTTTCCCACACTCTCTCCATTCACTGCTCTCAATGGAGGAACAATAGAAGTGTGCCTTATTATAATGCATCATGTTAGGTATTCAGTTCAGTCTGGTGCCTATGAAACCATTATATATGCTTCAATTACCAAAGAAGCATCCGGTCCTAGAGAAGGTTCCCTGAAAAACTTGGATTGAAGGAAATTATTTGAGTTAAAGAACAGTGAGCACTATAGAATAGCACTTGTCTTGGTTCTGACCTAAATTGGATCAATGAGAGACAAGTGACGTGGATTTTAGCCATCACCTTAACACTAACCCTAACCTTAATCATAATCCTAGCTTTATATCCACACCCCGGTTGAACCCAACCATAACCCTAACACTATCTCTAGCTTCATGTCCACACCCCGGCTCAACCCTAACCATAACCATAACCCTAACGCTTACTATAGCTTCATTTTCACACCCTGGGCCTTTTCCTCTTAGACATTTAAAAACATCACTATTTCTGTTCCTTCTAAAAACGGGGACCACGGTAGATTACTTGATTGAGATGCAATATTTCAAATTCAACGCATGGTGACAAATCATTGCAATAGTAATTATGACCTTATACAGTATATCTGTGTTATAGTCCACAGTCAATATGTTGATGACAGGAGAGAGAAGGAAATATCAAGGACAATAACAAATGATTACATTTCATTATTTTGGGATTTATTGACATTGACTCAGAGTCACATCATAGATTTGAACACCTAAATATAAGGTGAATAGTTTAGGTGATTACACATCAAAACCACAACTTGGATCAATCTTCAAGACATATGATACTCTAACAGAGCATAGGATACACAGTTACTGTCTTTATAAAAGACAACATATTGTTTAAAATAAACAAAGGTTTCACATTGAGAGAAAACATTTTCTCCCCTTTACAATATACACATTATTCAAATAATGTGAGCAACATTTTCACACATAAAGTCTGATCTAAAAACAGATCAATTATTTCTAATCACAGAGTGATGATAACAGGTATAATACCCAGTTTGGGTAAATAATCCTCATGGAGGATCAGTGATGATGTAGCTCAAGTTGATCAATAACAAATGCCTAACTAATACTGATACATACTTCACAGAAGATGCTCAATATAATGTCAATATCACCATATAACTACAAAAATGTAGTTGTAACAAAATTGCTAATTCTTGAATACGTGTTGACCTTTACAAAGATCGATGATGGAGTACAACAATATGAGTCATAATACCCATAAAACCTAGCGGTCAAACAGGGAAATAGTTCCAATCGTTTTTCCACCATTCATTTTTTCCCGTTAGGGTATTTTAGAAACACTTAAACAGTTAAGGGCTGTGTTTCGTGTAGGCTTACCCTGGTGTGACATTTTGATAACCATGAAAATCTCTCTAGGACAAGGTGACTTTTATCAATATATTTGCCTGTATTTACCCACAAAAAATCAAATGCTATTTAGCTGCTAATGTGGCTATCATAAAGAACTACAAATGCCATGATGATCTGGATGAGACTGCCGAATCGAGGCAAAGGTAAGAAACTCAGGACTAAGTATCTAATGTTAAATGTAGTAATGAATCAATTGGCTACATTTCTTTAAATGGACAATTCTGTGAACTGTCTTGTGCAAGTTTTAAATTGACACAATACCTTTTAGCAAAGGTGTCAGCTAGAGATGACGTGCAGGAGCTTACAGGGATTTGTAGATTTGCATTATGTCTACTTTGATGCTAATTGTCATTTTTGAATTTGAGAGTAAATACAGATAAAAGTCACCTTGTTCGAGAGAGATTTACATGGTTAGCAAAACGTTACGCCAGGGTAAGCCTACACGAAACACAGCCCTTATTTTAAGTGTTTCTAAAATCCCCTATGGGAAAAATGAATGGTGGAAAAGCTATTGGAACCATTTCCCTGTTCGAACGTTAGGTTTTATGGGGATTATGACACCACCACTGTGGGGCTCTATAGACAATAAGAAAAAGATTGGTGATAAAAATACCAATTTTGGGTTAGAAGTCCTCATGGAGGACCATTGAAGTTGATGTTAATCATGAATAAACACATGATCAACATAATCAACACATGCTTCACAAAACATAAAGGTTATTAAAATTACAGAAATGCAGTGTTTGTAGATTTCATCGTTTTCTTTGTAAGAAAAATAATTGTTTTACTTGTTCAGTACAACTGAAATGAAAAGTTTCAAGCGAAACACACATTTTAAAACATCCTGCTTAAGCAGAAGATGAAGAAGATCTCTGATCACTGTCAATTACATTAATGTTAGACCAATATGGTCCATTGAGTTTGTCTGATAGTGGACCTCCAGTCTGTAGGACTCTACCAAGGCCTCCAGAGAGTGCTGTTGACTGGACTCTTCTCTTTGCTGATGCTTTGCTGGGCTGGGGTGGGGAGCTCAACTGAGGCAGGTCACTCTCCCTCCTGTTCTTATCAGAGGATGGCTGCAGGCTCTGGAAGTGGCTCAGCAGTCTCTGGGTCTGTGTCTTCACCTCATCCTTGGACAGGAAGTGCACAATCTCTTGGACACACCTGGAGTAACCCTGATTGAATGGTGCTGAGCAGGAGGAGGAGCTCACTGGCTGGTTCTGTTGCTGTCGTCTCAGCAAGCAAACTGTCATCTCCAGGATGTCGGCTTTCTCCAGTTTGAAATCTGGCTGCTGGTTGAGGATCTCTGGATCCAGGAGAGACTTGAGCTGCTCAATGCTGTTGTTGATACGATCTCTGCGTAACTTCTCAACCACTGGCTTTCTTAGCTGCAAGAAGAGAAGAGGAGAGTCATTAATAATCTTATTCTGAATACAACAGAGCTGACATGAATGGCTGTATTCTAGAAGCAAATACTGAAACAATGTGACACTATTTGTAACTCAATTTACCGTGTTGGTCAGAGTCAGGTGCCCATTACAGTAGATCACAGCTGAAGTGATTGTAGGTGCCATGGCTGGATCTCTGTGTTGTTGAGGACTGTGTTGAGATAATTTGATTTCTACTGACTTCATCTCTCCTATATATAGTCCATAATTTGCATATGAATGTGTGGGTCTTGGGCTTGTTGGAGTTTCTCACAGTCTGTAGCCAATGGGTGAGCTTGGGAGGACAGTGAGGAATGTGGAGCTGCCACATGCTCTGTGTTCTTATTGCTGGGGGACAATGGTCACATCTCAGGGGAACAGGTGGAAGGGTGGGGGTGATGGAGAGAGACTCACAGAGCACTGTGTGAATCTGGGAAACTGGTGACCCCCAGATCTGCCGCATGATGTTGGGATCAATGATACTGACAGAGCACACGCTCATCATGTGAGAATGACACTGATCCTCTACATTAAAACGTTTGGTGCTACGCAATACCTTTTGATTGTTGTTGTTGAATATAATGGTTTTTTATACCATGCAGGTTCAGTCACATTTAAACACGTGAAGATGGGTTTGACCTCTCTGATTGCACTGTTATGAATTTGAATCTGCTACAGTTTCATTTCAAGGTAGGGCTGCTAATCAAATCATTGCACTGAGAATGAGCAATATGACGTGACATTTCTGTCAAACTACTTAAGAGAAATTATAAGACCATTTATTTGGCTTCTAACTGATAAGGATTAAACTGATCAATTACGAGGTTTGTGTCTGCACACTTTCACCACTTCTGTATTCTGAGAGTGGAGGGAAATATCCGTCACTCTGGAGTCCAGAAGTAGCAGATGTGTCCTCTGTCTTGAGGCTACTGGTCCGAGTGAGTAGAGAGCTGATCTGAGATTCCCACACTGAGTCCTGTGTGCTGTGATCAATGCACTACAAAAGCTGCTCAGTGGACCATCAGTGACGGCTATTGGCTCTGTGTTTTACTATAGACAGAGTATGACATCACAGACCATCTGGATTCTGGAGGGAAACATCAGCACACTTGATTTTATCCTAAAAGTGTGCTGCAAAAACATATACTGTGTCTGTTCATTTCTACATTATTTTATTTTATTTACAATGATTTTGGATTTTATTTGTATGTTTATGTTCAACTTGTTTACATTCAGATTGTGATTTTGGAGAAACGTAATTTTCAAATTAAAATAAATTATGCACAGTTTCACACAAATTATTTTTAGATATAATATCATGTCTTGATTAAGAGAAGGAGAAAGACAGAGAAGTTTATACCCTGGGGAAACTGATGTATTCAGCTATTGTTTAATTCCCTTCTATAAGTGTGCCTATTCCCCAGTGGTTCTGGGTGTTCCCCAGACAGACAGGTGCTGATGGGACTGATGATGATGATGATGATGGTGACACTAAAGTGTGACCCTGCCCATTGAGAGAGCTCCACTAAACAACAGAAGTGTGCCTTGTTAAATGCTAATTCATCTTTAACAAGTAGTTCCCATCAAGCCCTTGGGGGTAAAGCTCATTACTGAAATATTTTTCTTAAGAAACAGATAAAGACTCACTGTTACAGAGAATCAATTCAAACTGTAAGCGTGTTTGTGTGGAATGTTTCACTTTCAGCCACTCCTCACATACAAACAGTATAAAAACAGGATAAATTACATTAATCTTGAAGAAGATGTAAGTATTGCTCAAATGTGCTTTAAAAAAGCAAATGTTTGAAATACGTCTTGAACCTTTTTGGTTAAAATGTTAATATTTGATCAGATTTCTTCCTGCAAGACACAAAATACAGGACATTTTTGGGATCATTAGCAATAGATCCATTCATTTTCCCATAGAGATTCAGACCCCCATCTAACTTCTGATGGTCCAGGTTAGAGGTCTCAGTCTATTGTCCCCAAGGGGCTCTGTGAGTGAGTTCTCCTCGGCTTCCCATACTCTCTCCATTCACTGCTTTCAATGGAGGAACAATAGAAGTGTGTCTTATTAAGCATCACATAATGCAGCCCTGCAGACCTAAACTTTTAGAGCATTAAGACGACAGTGTCAGTTTTGGCCTAACACCTGGAATAACTGACATATCATGAACAAACAAAAAATCATCGATGATGATATACAAACAAACAAAAAATGTACGTAAAACAGGTGTTTCAGTAAAAACAACACTGCCATGCCTCTGGGAACTCATAGGATCAATTATCTCTTTCACACTGTTACCTTCCGCAGCAAGAAAACCAAAAGTTGTCACTCAAACAGAAAGGGGAACTAACAAAGAGTCACTGACAACAACCAAAATGAAGCAGGTGGTGTTTTAGGAGGGGTTCTGAAAGACACTCATGGTGGTGTCCACTGAAAGTTGACTAGCAACAACAACTGGGACCAAAAAAGACATCCACCATGACCGCCCACTAAATTTGCCCAAGAAGTAAAGTAATAATATATATCAAATCAAATAAATGTTTATTTGTCACATGCGCCAAATACAACAGGTGTGTAGACCTTACAGTGAAATGCTTATTTACAAGCCCTTAACCAACAATGCAGTTTTAAGAAAAATAAGTGTTAAGAAAGTATTTACCAAAATAAACGGAAGTTAAAAAAAGTATAAATAAAAAATATTATAAAAAATACAAAAATAGAAAAATAACAAATAATTAAAGAGCAACAATAAAAGAACAGTAACGAGGCTATATACAGGGGGTACCGGTATAGAGTCAATGTGCGGGGGCATAGGTTAGTCGAGGTAATTGAGGTAATATGTACACTACAGTTCAAAAGTTTGTGGTCACTTAGAAATGTCCTTGTTTTCGAAAGAAAAGCAATTTTTTTGTCCATTAAAATAACATCAAATTGATCAGAAATACAGTGTAGATATTGTTAGTGTTGTAAATGACTATTGTGGCTGGAAACAGCTGATTTTTAATGGAATATCTACATAGGCGAATTATCAGCAACCATCTGTGTTCCAATGGCACGTTGTGTTTGCTAATCTAAGTTTATCATTTTGAAAGGCTAATTGATCATTAGAAAAACCTTTTGCAATTATGTTAGCACAGCTGAAAACTGTTGTGCTGATTAAAGAAGCAATACAACTGGCCTTCTTGAGACTAGTTGAGTATCTGGAGCATCAGCAATTGTGGGTTCGATTACAGGCTCAAAATGACCAGAAACAAATAACTTTCTTCTGAAACTTGTCAGTCTATTCTTGTTCTGAGAAATGAAGGCTATTCCATGCGAGAAATTGCCATGAAACTGAAGATCTCGTACAACGCTGTGTACTACTCCTTCACAGGACAGCACAAACTGGCTCTAACCAGAATAGAAAGAGGAGTGGGAGGCCCTGGTGCACAACTGCGCAAGAGGACAAATACATTAGAGTGTCTAGTTTGAGAAACAGATGCCCCACAGGTCCTCAACTGGCAGCTTCATTAAATAGTACCCGTAAAACACCTGTCTCAACGTCAACAGTGAAGAGGCGACTCCGGGATGCTGACCTTCCAGGCAGAGTTGGGGGGGGGGGGGGGTTCAATGCAAATAGTCCGGGTAGCCATTTGATTAGCTGTTCAGGAGTCTTATGGCTTGGGGGCAGAAGCTGTTAAGAAGCCTTTTGGACCTAGACTTGGCGCTCCGGTATCGCTTGCCATGCGGTAGCAGAGAGAACAGTCTATGACTAGGGTGGCTGGAGTCTTTGGCAATTTTTAGGGCCTTCCTCTGACACCGCCTGGTATAGAGGTCCTGGATGGCAGGAAGCTTGGCCCCAGTGATGTACTGGGCCGTACTCACTACCCTCTGTAGTGCCTTGCGGTCGGAGGCCGAGCAGTTTCCATACCAGGGGGTGATGCAATCAGTCAGGATGCTCTCAATGGTGCAGCTGTATAACTTTTTGAGGATCTGGGGACCCATACCAAATCTTTTCAATCTCCTGAGGGGGAATAGGCGTTGTCGTGCCCTCTTCACGACTGTCTTGCTGTGTTTGTCAAAATACTTTTGGTTCGCCTAAAATTGACAAAAAGTGCTGTAATTTCTAAACGGTTCACTTGATATGGATGAAAATACCCTCAAAAGTATTTTGACAAATTCACTTTTACGTGTATTAAAGTAGTAAAAAGTTCAGTATTTGGTCCCATATCAAGTATTTTGACAAATATGGAACCAAATACTGAACTTTTTACTACTTTAATACACAGATAAGTACATTTGTCAAAATACTTTTGGTCCCCTAAAATTGACAAAAGGTGCTGTAATTTCTAAACGGTTCACCTGATATGGATGAAAATACTCTCAAAATAAAGCTGACTGTCTGTACTTTAACCTCATAGTCATTGTATCATTTATTTTTTAAATCACTGTACCAATACTTTTGGAGCTCGCTGTACAGTGCGTTCGGAAAGTATTCAGACCCCTAGAATTTTTCCACAATTTGCTACGTTACAGCCTTATTCTAAAATGTATTAAATAAATAAAAATCCTCAGCAATCTACACACAATACCCCATAATGACGAAGTGAAAACAGGTTTTTAGACAAGTTTGCACATTTATTACAAATAAAAAACAGAAATACCTTATTTATATAATTATTCAGACACTTTGATATGAGACTCGAAATTGAGCTCAGGTGCATCCTGTTCCGTTGACCATCCTTGAGATGTTTCTACAACTTGATTGGAATCCACCCGTGGTAAATTCAATTGAATAGACATGATTTGGAAAGGCACACACCTGTCTATATAAGGTCCCACAGTTGACAGTGCATGTCAGAGCAAAAACCAAGCCATGAGGTTGAAGGAATTGTCTGTAGAGCTGCGAGACAGAATTGTGTCGAGGCACAGATCTGGAGAAGGGTACCAAAAACTGTCTGCAGCATTGAAGGTCCCCAAGAACACAGTGGCCTCCATCATTCTTAAATGGAAGAAGTTTGGAACCACCAAGACTCTTCCTAGAGCTGGTCGCCCGGCCAAACTGAGCAATCGGGGGAGAAGGGCCTTGGTCAGGGAGGTGACCAAGAACCCGATGGTCACTCTAACAGAGCTCTAGAGTTCGTCTGTGGAGATGGGAGAACCTTCCAAAAGGACAACCATCTCTGCAACACTCCACCAATCAGGCCTTTATGGGAGAGTGGCCAGACGGAAGCCACTCCTCAGTAATGAAAGCCCACTTGGAGTTTGCCAAAAGGCACCTAAAGACTCTCAGACCATGAGAAACAAGATTCTCTGGTCTGATGAAACCAAGATTAAACTCTTTGGCCTGAATGCCAAGAGTCACGTCTGGAGGAAACCTGGCACCATCCCTATGGTGAAGCATTGTGGTGGCAGCATCATGCTGTGGGGGTGTTTTTCAGCGGCAGGGACTGGGAGACTAGTCAGGATCAAGGCAAAACAAGAACGGAGCAAAGTACAGCGAGATCCTTGATGAAAACCTGCTCCAGAGCGCTCAGGACCTCAGACTGGGGCAAAGATTCACCTTCCAATAGGACAACGACCCTAAACACACAGCCAAGACAACGTAGGAGTGGCTTCGGGACAAGTCTTTGAATGTCCTTGAGTGGCCCAGCCAGAGCCCGGACTTGAACCCGATCGAACATCTCTGGAGAGACCTGAAAATAGCTGTGCAGCAATGCTCCCCATCCAACCTGACAGAACTTGAGAGGATCTGCAGAGAAAAATGGAAGAAACTCCCCAAATACAGGTGTGCCAAGCTTGTAGCGTCATGCCCAAGATGACTCAAGGCTGTAATCGCTGCCAAAGGTGCTTCAACAAAGTACTGAGTAAAGGGTCTGAATACTAACGTCAATGTGATATTTCAGTTTTTTTTTTTTCTAATACATTTGCAAAAATGTCAAAAATTTGCACAGTTTGCAAAAATGTGCTTTGTCATTATGGGGGTATTATGTGTAGATTGATGAGGGAAAAAAAACAATTTAATCAATTTTAGAATAAGTCTGTAACGAAACAAAATGTGGAAAAAGTCAAGGGGTCTGAATACTTTCAAAAGGAATATCAAAAATTAGTAATGTAAATCAGTAATATAACTCTATTGGAAGCTTGTTCAGTGAAGAGAAGAATGAAGTAACAGACAAGAGGATTTAATTTGATGATTTGTGTATTTTTTCAGACTGACTCACTGAATCACATCATCGAATACCTTAGTTTAAGGTAAATCTTTCAATAGAAATAAAGTGATTATACATCTCAACAGACTATAGGTTACACAGTTACTGTTTTTATAAAATACACAAGTAAAAAAAAAAAAGAAGAGGTTATATAATGAGAGAGAACCATTTTCTCTCATATAAAGTATATACATCAACATCATAATAATAATTTGAGCAAAATTTTCACATATAAAGTCTGATCTTAAAACAGATCAATTATTTCTAATCACATAGTGATGATAACAGGTATAATACCCAGTTTCGGTAAATAATCCTCATGGAGGACCAGTGATGATGTAGCTCAAGTTGATCAATAACAAATGCCTAACTAATACTGATACATACTTAACAGAAGATGCTCAATATAATGTCAATATGATCATATCACTACAAAAATGTAGTTGTAACAAAATTACTTATTGTTGAATACGTGTTGACGTTTAAACAGATAGGTAATAGATCATCACAAAAAGATTGATGATAAAATACCCATTTTGGGTTAATGGACCATTGAAGTTGTTGTTTATCACGAATAACATATGCTTCACAAAACATAAAGGTTATTAACATTACACAAATGCAGTGTTCGTAGATTTCAGCATTTCCTTAGTAAAAACATTTTAACTTGTTCAGTACAACTGAAATGAAAAGTTTCAATTGAAACACGACTTTTAAAACAACCTGCTTAAGCAGAAGATGAAGCTCTCTGATCACAGTCCATGACATTGTTAGACCAACATGGTCCATCGAGTTTATTTGAGTGGAGCTCCAGTCTGTAGGACTCTACCAGGGCCTCCAGAGGGCGCTGTTGACTGGACTCTTCTCTTTGCTGATGCTGTGCTGGGCTGGGGAGCTCAACTGAGGCAGGTCACTCTCCCTCCTGTTCTTATCAGAGGATGGCTGCAGGCTCTGGAAATGGCTCAGCAGTCTCTGGGTCTGTGTCTTAACCTCATCCTTGGACAGGAAGTGCACAATCTCTTGGACACACCTGGAGTAACCCTGATTGACAGGTGCTGAGCAGGAGGAGGCGCTCACTGGCTGGTTCTGTTGCTGTTGTCTCATTAAGCAAATTGTCATCTCCAAGATGTCGGCTTTCTCCAGTTTGGAGTCTGGCTGCTGGTTGAGGATCTCTGGATCCAGGAGAGACTTGAGCTGCTCAATGCTGTTGTTGATACGATCTCTGCGTAACTTTTCAACCACTGGCTTTCTTAGCTGCAAGAAGAGAAGAGGAGAGTCATTAATAATCTTATTCTGAATACAACAGAGCTGACAAGAATCGCTGTATTCTAGAAGCAAATACTAAAAAATTTGACACTCAATATTTGTAACTCAATTTACCTTGTTGCTCAGAGTCAGTTGTTCGTTAGAGTAGTTCACAGCTGAAGTGATTGTAGGTGCCATGGCTGGATCTATGTGCTGTAGAGGTCTCTGTGTAGAGTGAATCTGATTCCTACTGACTTCATCTCTCCTATACATAGTCCATAATCTGCATATGAATGTGTGGGTCTTGGGCTTGTTGGAGTTTCTCACAGTCTGTAGCCAATGGGTGAGCTTGAAAAGACAATGAAGGAATATGGTGCTGCCACATACTCAGAGTTCCTATTGCTGCGGGACAATGGTCACATCTCAGGGGAGCAGGTGGAGGGGTGAGGGGGGGTGATGGAGAGTGTCTCACAGAACGCTGTGTGAATCTGGGAAACTGGTGACCCCCAGAAGATCTACTGCCTTATGTTGCAACCTGGTCTTAGAGCATTTCGTATTATTTTGTACTTACATACTAGACACACAATTTAGTATGGTATGTTTAGTTTCTTATAGTATGTATTAATTTGTGGATGTCCATCACCCATTTCACATGATATGTTATAAATTACAATTCGTATTATATGTTATAAATTTGCTAAATGTACAATATGTTACAAATTTGCCAAATGTACAATATGTTACAAATTAGCAAAACGTATGATATGTTATGAATTCTAGCTAGGTGGCTAACTTTAGTTAGGCTAGGGGTTAGGGTTAGGGGTTAGGGTTAAGGTTAGGGTTAAATTTAGGAGTTAGGTTAAAGGGTTAAGTTTAGGGGAAGAGGAAGGGTTAGCTAAAAGGGTTAAGGTTAGGGTTAGGGGAAAGGTTAGCTAAAAGGTTTAATTTTATTAATTTTTATTTAACCTTTATTTAACCAGGTAAGCCAGTTGAGAACAAGTTCTCATTTACAACTGCGACCTGGCCAAGATAAAGCAAAGCAGTGCGATAAAAACAGCAAAATAATTACAATTAGTATTAACACTGGAATGATAGATGTGCAAGAGCTTATGTGAAAATAGAGATACTGGAGTGCAAATGAGCAAAATAAAGAACAATATGGGGATGAGGTAGTTGGGTGGGCTAATTTCAGATGGGCTGTGTACAGGTGCAGTGATCGGTGAGGTGCTCTGACAACTGATGCTTAAAGTTAGTGAGGGAGATAAGAGTCTCCAGCTTCAGAGATTTTTACAATTCGTTCCAGTCATTGGCAGCAGAGAACTGGAAGGAATGGCGGCCAAAGGAGGTGTTAGCTTTGGGGATGACCAGTGAGATATACTTGCTGGAGCGCATACTACGGGTGGGTGTTGCTATGGTGACCAATGAGCTAAGATAAGGCGGGCATTTGCCTAGCAGTGATTTATAGATGGCCTGGAGCCAGTGGTTTTGGCGACGAATATGTAGTGAGGACCAGCCAACAAGAGCGTACAGGTCACAGTGGTGGGTAGTATATGGGGCTTTGGTGACAAAACGGATGGCACTGTGATAGACTACATCCAATTTGCTGAGTAGAGTGTTGGAGGCTATTTCGTAAATGACATCGCCGAAGTCAAGGATCGGTAGGATAGTCAGTTTTACGAGGGCATGTTTGGCAGCATGAGTGAAGGAGGCTTTGTTGCGAAATAGGAAGCTGATTCTAGATTTAACTTTGGATTGGAGATTCTTAATGTGAGTCTGGAAGGAGAGTTTACAGTCTAACCAGACACCTAGGTATTTGTAGTTGTCCACATACTCTAGGTCAGACCCGTCGAGAGTAGTGATTCTATTCGGGTGGGCGGGTGCCAGCAGCGTTCGATTGAAGAGCATGCATTTAGTTTTACTAGTGTTTAAGAGCAGTTGGAGGCTACTGAAGGAGTGTTGTATGGCATTGAAGCTCGTTTGGAGGTTTGTTAACACAGTGTCCAATGAAGGGCCAGATGTATACAAAATGGTGTCGTCTGCGTAGAGGTGGATCTGAGAGTCACCAGCAGCAAGAGCGACATCATTGATATACACGGAGAAAAGAGTCGGCCCAAGAATTGAACCCTGTGGCACCCCCATAGAGACTGCCATAGGTCCAGACAACAGGCCCTCCAATTTGACACATTGAACTCTATCTGAGAAGTAGTTGGTGAACCAGGCGAGGCAGTCATTTGAGAAACCAAGGCTATTTAATCTGCCAATAAGAATGCGGTGGTTGACAGAGTCGAATGCCTTGGCCAGGTCGATGAAGACGGCTGCACAGTACTGTCTATTATCGATCGCGGTTATAATATCGTTTAGGACCGTGAGCATGGCTGAGGTGCACCCATGACCAGCTCTGAAACCGGATTGCATAGCGGAGAAGGTACGGTGGGATTCGAAATGGTCGGTGATCTGTTTGTTAACTTGGCTTTCAAAAACTTTCGAAAGGCAGGGCAGGATGGATATAGGTCTGTAACAGTTTGGATCTAGAGTGTCACCCCCTTTGAAGAGGGGGATGACTGCGGCAGCTTTCCAATCTCTGGGGATCTCAGACGTTACGAAAGAGAGGTTGAACAGGCTAGTAATAGGGGTTGCGACAATTTCGGCGGCTAGTTTTAGAAAGAAAGGGTCCAGATTGTCTAGTCCAGATGATTTGTAGGGGTCCAGATTTTGCAGCTCTTTCAGAACATCAGCTGTCTGAATTTGTGTGAAGGAGAAGCGGGGGGGGGGGGCATGGGCAAGTTGCAGCGGAGGGTGCAGAGCTGGTGGCCGGGGTAGTGGTATCCAGGTGGAAAGCATGGCCAGCCGTAGCAAAATGCTTGTTGAAATTCTCGATTATTGTAGATTTATCGGTGGTGATAGTGTTTCCTAGCCTCAGTACAGTGTCCCAAAACTTTTTGGAGTTAGTGCTACAGGATGCAAATTTCTGTTTGAAAAAGTTAGCCTTTGCTTCCCTAACTGCTTGTGTATATTGGTTCCTGACTTCCCTGAAAAGTTGCATATCGCGGGGGATATTTGATGCTAATGCAGTACGCCACAGGATGTTTTTGTGCTGGTCAAGGGCAATCAAGTCTGAGGAGAACCAGGGGCTATATCTGTTCTTAGTTCTGTATTTTTTGAATGGGGCATGTTTATTTAAGATTGAGAGGAAATTACTTTTAAAGAACAACCAGGCATCCTCTACTGACGGAATGAGATCTATATCCATCCAGGATACCTGGGCCAGGTGAATTAGGAAGGCCTGCTCGCTAAAGTGTTTTAGGGAGCGTTTGACATTGATGAGGGGTGGTCGTTTGACCGCAGACCCGTTACGGACGCAGGCAATAAGGCAGTGATCGCTGAGATCCTGGTTGAAGACAGCGGAGGTGTATTTAGAGGGTAAGTTAGTCAAGATGATATCTATGAGGGTACCCATGTTTACGGATTTAGGGTTGTACCTGGTAGGTTCGTTGATAATTTGTGTGAGATTGAGGGCATCTAGTTTGGATTGTAAGACGGCCGGGGTGTTAAGCATATCCCAATTTAGGTCACCAAGCAGTACGAACTCTGAGGATAAATGGGGGGCAATCAATTCACATATGGTGTCCAGGGCACAGCTGGGGGCTGAGGGGGGTCTGTAGCAAGCAGCAACAGTGAGAGACTTATTTCTGGAAAGGTGGATTTTTAGAAGTAGAAGCTCAAACTGTTTGGGCACAGACCTGGATAGTATGATAGAGCTCTGCAGGCTATCTCTACAGTAGATTGCAACTCCACCCCCTTTGGCAGTTCTATCTAGACGGAAAATGTTGTAGTTGGGGATGGAAATTTCAGAATTTTTGGTGGCCTTTCTAAGCCAGGATTCAGACACTGCTAGAACATCAGGGTTGGCGCAGTGTGCTAACGCAGTGAATAACTCAAACTTAGGAAGTAGACTTCTGATGTTAACGTGAAGAAAACCAAGGCTTTTACGGTTACAGAAGTCAACAAATGATAGCTCCTGGGGAGTAGGAGTGATACTGGGGGCTTCAGGGCCTGGGTTAGCCTCTACATCACCAGAGGAACAGAGGAGGACTAGAATAAGGATACGGCTAAAGGCTTTAAGAACTGGTCTTCTAGTGCGTTGGGTACAGAGAATAAAGGGGGCATATTTCCGGGCGTTGTACAGACAAGGATATGGAAGGATATGAGTACAGTGGAGGTAAACCTAAGCGTTGGGTAACAATGAAAGAGATAGCATCACTGGAGGCACCGATTGAGCCGGTATCGGCGTGTATGGGGGGTGGAACAAAGGAACTATTTGAGGCAGTTTGAGAGGGACTTGGGGTTCTACAGTGAAATTGTATAATAAGAACTAACTGGAACAGCAATAGGCAAGGCATATTGACATGGGAGAGAGGCATAAAGCAATCACAGGTGTTTTTAGAGAGAGCTAAGACAACAACTGTTAATGGCGATAAAGTTTTGGCTGAGGCTAAACAGAATAAACAGGACAGCGTACCGTGTAAAGGAACAGTCCAGCAGGCATCAGCTGTGCAGCTGAGTGATCATAAGGTCCAGTGAACAGCAATATGTGAGTCAGAGAGCAGTTCAAATTGATGGTTCAGCACAGCGATCAGGAAGCACGGTTGTAGTTTGCGTGTGCTAGCGGGCCGGGGCTAGCAGATGGATCTTCGTGGTCGTTGCAACGGGAAGCCTGTTGAAACCACTGACGATTACGTCGGCAGACCAGTCGTGATGGATCGGCAGGGCTCCGTGTCGACTCTAGGAGGTCCCGTCCGGTTGACAGAGAGGTAGATAGCCGGGAGATGTGATTTACTCAAGGCTAGCTCAAGGCTGATTAGCTAACAACAACGTTCATTTGGTTGCAGCTAGCTAGTTGCGATTATTCAGTGTTAAAGGTCCCGTGATTCCGGCAGAAAATCCGATAGGTTCTGGGTCGATAACTCGCTGTGCAGACAGTGCAGACTGGCCGATAATAGTCCAGACTAGAGCTGGCTGGTAGGTAGTGCAGGACACGGACAATGGAGAAAAAGCCGCTAACGGTGGCTTATAGCAAGTAGCTAGTTAGCTGGTTAGCTGGCTACTCCTGTCCGGTAGACGGAGAGGTAGATAGCCGGGGCTAGCTCAAGGCTAAAGGCTAACTGGTGCTACGGGGGCAGTGGTGATTAGCCTACAGCAACATCCATTCGACATCCATTCGGTTGCGGCTAGCTAGATCCGGTGTTAAGGTCCAGTGATTCAGTTATTCCGGCAGGAAATCCGATGTTCTGGGTGAAAACCGCTAACGGTGGCTAATAGCAAGTAGCTAGTTAGCTAGTTAGCTAGCTGGCTGGCTAGTTTCAACTGGAGATTCTAGATAAAGGTGAGTAAATAATATAATCCGTTCCACATTGAGTGAGGCGGGTTGCAGGAAAGTATATTTAGTAGAAGGATGAAAAGTGTGATAGGGAAATATATACGTAAAATACAAAAAAAACTGGCTATTTACATGGACACACAAGAGAACACGACCGCACTGCTACGCTACCTTGGCTAAGGGGAAAGGTTAGCTAAAAGTGTTACGGTTAGGGTAGTAAGTAGATGCAAAGTAGCTAAAAAGTAACTAAGTAAGTCGCTCTGGATAAGAGCGTCTGCTAAATGATAATACTAAAAATAAAGAAAAACCCTTGCATGAGTAGGTGTGTCCAAACTTTGGACTGGTACTGTACACCCACCCATCCACCCACCATCTAAGTAAACATATGTCTTATGTAACCATACCAAACGTAACATATCATACTAAGTTCTATTGTCCCTGATTTACATTTCCTATGTTGTGTCTAGTCTATGAGACCAGGCTGGATGTTGGACACAATGATACTGACAGAGCACATGCTCATCAGCATAACTTACAGGTGTGAGACTGACGCAGAGCCTCTACATGAAAATGATGTGTTTTTGATGGTTGCATTTCTAAGTGAATATTGTTTCAAAATAGAGAACCTACAGTTGCATTTAGGTTCTTGGAAATGGAATAGACCTTTATAGATTGTTTTATACATATTTTTAACATAAGGTTCTAGCTATAATAATTTGATTACTTTTATTTACATTTTAGAAACAGAGACTTTAAGAACATTGCCACCTTTAAAACATAATATTGTATAGTAGTAAGTAAGTTGACATTCACCCCCTGGTATATCTTGTGTCTGTGTATTCAAAGATCTGACAGAAGTAGTGGAGTCTGGAGGTAGCAGATGTGTCCTCTGTCTTGAGGCTGCTGGTCAGTCTGAGTTTCCCACACTAAGTCCTGTGTGCTGTGATCAATGCAATACAAAAGCTGCTCAGTGGATCATTAGTGATGGCTATTGGCTTTGTGTTGTACTATAGACAGTGTATGACATCACAGACCATCTGGATTCTGGAGGGAAAACCTACCACAGGTTCCTTCCATATTGTTTCACAATCATATATTTATTTAATTTTATTCAGGTAAAAAATAAAATATCAGACTACATTACAGAATAATATACTCTATATGTGTTTTGTGGAAAATGACATAGTTATCAATGGTTATATTGATGTAAGGAATGATGCTCTCAATGACACTGAACTATGACTCTGCTCGCCAGAGCTTTCCCACACTTTGTCCATTGACAGAAATACCTTTGAACAATAGAAGTGTGCCTTATTCAGCTAATTCGTCTCTTTTTACAATTTCCCAAAGGTGCCTGGTGAGTAGCTTGTTAATTAAATATTACTCAATTTCAATATGACTGAACTGCAAGTGTGCTAGGCACAATAGTATAACAAAATGTCAACAACCAGTTAATTACTGATGGCATTTTGAATCAGAAAACCAATTAGTGCAAAAGTTGAGCTTGTTACTGACTTGACTTTAGCCATAACAACATCTGGTACATCTAATACACATACAGTATTAACAGAATAGTTGTATTGCAGTAAGTCAGGACTAAATGTGTACTTATGTGGGTATAGTGGTTTTAGCCATATACAGTCATTGATGCTTCAACAACTTCCGCTAACAAGCTTGCTGGACAGTAAAAGGTTTTCTGTGGCATGTGGAACTGCTCAAGGTGCATAACACGGTAAGCACATTATAGTGTGTTTATTCATGCCCTATCAGAGTAAGTTATTTACTTATGTTCAGGTAGTACGTTCTGCATTGTAAGTGTTTAGCAAAAAATATGTTTAGAAATGAATGTCAATGTCAATTCCAATGTCAGTTTTTTTTTAACACACCTGGCCTGGACTGTATGTGTATTCACTTTTATGTTTCTTATCCTCCAATGAATGTTTTCTGTGCGATAAAATTGACCAGATGTTGGCTACTGTAGGGGTATGAATTGTGTATCATTGAGTTTTTCTGTCATTTCTTGTCAGGAGCACATATCTGAGAGAACAATTCATTCCTCCATGAGACACATAAACGTATAGCATATACCTAATGATTTCATGCGTAATGCTATATTCCTCATCCCTCTGAGGTTTGCCAATGGTGAGCTGTGTTTTGAATACAATATGAAAAGACAAGTGAAATATATTATCAAAATATTTATTGAGTCTTTGAATGAAACATGTTAGCCACATTTGAAAACCCTTTAGGCATATTTGTGTATTAGGCACATTTGTGTATGTGTGAAGCCATTAATAAGTCATTGAAAACAAAACAAACAATATGCTTTAACATCAAAATCATAGCGTTTCCCCTTAGTATAAAGGAAAGCAGGGTTCAAATTATACATTGACTCACATACCCTAAGAAAATGGGATAAACCAATGGTCATATTTTCAACACTTCTACTTTATAACAAGAGTGGCCAGCACTCTGTAATTTAAACTCTGAGGACAAGTGTTTACAATCAGAGTAACCAGCTCTGCTCTCTTTCAGGTATCATAGATCAACAAATTCATCCAAAGTTGACTTTCTCAGAGAAAGGATAGAGCAGTACAACTGCTTATAACAATGCATGCAATGCATTTCCAAATAATTTCTAGAGAATTTGCAATATACACAAAACTAAGCTGCACAAAATCATTGTACTTTTAGACAAAAAATATTATTAATTTAGCTATGTCTCTCTGTCAGTTGCGATCCAGTGTCTGCCAATCAGTTGCAGTCCACGTCTATAGCAGCATCACAAGGGAATACATTAAGCCAAGGTCACAGTTAATCACAGCACGGTCCATGACCTCTGAACGGCAACCTCCACGTCCATGCATCTCTCAGTTCATTGTTCGAAGCAGAGTGGTACAATGTCCTCCTCTGAAGCGGGAAAGAGACGCAGCATGTCCCTGGAATATTTGGAATAGCCGGTGGGTGACAGCAAGACCTTCTTGGGAGTGAAAAAGGATATTGTTTTCTCCAGAATAGGAGATATGGGAGATGTAGGGATCCCGTTCTGTAGGTGTTCTCCAATAACTATCTTCAGTTTCTCCACACCACTGCTGCACTTCCTCTCCAACAGAGATAGTTTACACCTGAAAAACAAGACAAGACAATCATGAACATCTCACATGTTTTATTAATTTTTAACTCTTATGACCTGAAGTATTTCAGTGTAATATATCATGAGCTTACCTAATGTGCTGATCTTTCACGTTCATGCTGCCCTGAAGAGCGATGTCCAAGTAGGCAGGCATTTTCAGATGTTGGCCTTGAGTTTGCAGCTCGGAAATAAAGTAGAGATGTTGATCTTGCTAGGTCTTGATGGTGGTCTAGAGTTTGTGTCCTGATAGCTCCTCTGTTCTGCTGTTTTTCTGCTGGTCTTGGCTCAGCTGACGCTAAGAGAGTATTCGATAGTGAGCTCTGCATCTCCACTCTGTATTTATGTGCCTACTCTTGCGCTGTCTCATGCTCTGCAGCCAATCAGAGGGCTCAGATGGTGGGTCAATAGTCAGTGGGAATAATAGCTGATTCCTCACAGGACAGGTGGGATGTTGTTCTTTATGCCATATGCAAAAGAGGTTGGCCACGTTAGTCCCTGGGAACGTCTCTATACCCATGTGTACTCCGAAAAATAATTTTCCCATGTCAAGTTGTGACACAAATCAACAAAATGCAAATGTGACATATGCTAGGATCACAAGTCTTTCTCATCCGACAGTAGCTAACTATCATTGCAATAGATCCCATGTGTGTACTAGCCATATTTCTGATATGGCCTTTTTACAGGAACTTGGTCATGGCAAGAGTCTACTAGATCACCTAATCAATCCTATTTGCTGATGGTCCAGATACATAAGCAACTCGTCGGAGATCCATAAAATGGTACATTTGTAAACTTTCTCTTCAATATATATTTAAAAATGTATTTGGTAAAAATACAGCAAAGAATATTGTGCAATTCTGTAAAGTGTTCCCAAACTGAGTTATCAGTGATACAGATGGTTTGTCGTTTGGTACTAGACTGCCCTATAAACCAGTCTCTCTCCCAGCATGGCTGGATGTGCATGGGAACAGCCAGTGGGTCTTTGTGAGAGCAGACACACTTCTATTATGTCTCGGGGCTCAGCAGGCTGCATTCAGAAGTGTGGGAAGCCATGTGTCCCTGTGGCTCCCAGCTCCAGAGAGAGGAGGGCGTGCGACTGGGGCACGCTCAGCGTTGTGCAAGGAGCCAGCTGTGCTGTGGAGCTCAGAGGAGGGAAGTGTGCTGCCTGGGGCTCCTGGGAAACTTGAGCGAGTAGACAGACAGACAGGAGGTCATCATCACCTCACAGCTGATACACTCTGATGGAGTCACATTACCTGCGAGCTCATCTGCTAGAGACAGATCAGTCTGAAACGACTCCAATCTTTACAATTTGAGTAGAATACCAGCATTTTATAATGTTGTGTTTTCCTATGCATTTTAGAAACCTGTGATAGTCTCACACGTGTAAGTTGTGATGATGAGCGTACGCTCTGTCAGTATCTTTGATCCCAACATCAGGCAGCAGATCTGGGGGTCACCAGTTTCCCAGATTCACACAGCGCTCTGTGAGTCTCTCTCCATCACCCCCACCTTTCCACCTGTTCCCTGAGACATGACCATTGTCCCCCAGAAATAAGAACACTGAGCATGTGGCAGCTTCACATTCCTCATTGTCCTCCCAAGCTCACCCATTGGCTACAGACTGTGAGAAACTCCAACAAGCCCAAGACCCACACATTCATATGCAGATTATGGACTATATATAGGAGAGTTGAAGCCAGTACGAATCAGATTCACCCTATACAGAGACCTCTACAGCACAGAGATCCAGCCATGGCACCTACAATCACTTCAGCTATGATCTACTGTAATGAGCACTGGACTCTGACCAACAAGGTAAATTGAGTTACAAATAGTGTCACATTGTTTCAGTATTTGCTTCTAGAATACAGCGATTCATGTCAGCTCTGTTGTATTCAGAATAAGATTATTAATGACTCTCCTCTTCTCTTCTTGCAGCTAAGAAAGCCAGTGGTTGAAAAGTTACGCAGAGATCGTATCAACAACAGCATTGAGCAGCTCAAGTCTCTCCTGGATCCAGAAATCCTCACCCAGCAGCCAGATTTCAAACTGGAGAAAGCCGACATCCTGGAGATGACAGTTTGCTTGCTGAGACAACAGCAACAGTACCAGCCAGTGAGTGCCTCCTCCTGCTCAGCAGGTGTCAATGAGTGTTACTCCAGGTGTGTCCAAGAGATAGTGCACTTCCTGTCCAAGGATGAGGTGAAGACACAGTCCCAGAGAAGACTGCTGAGCCACTTCCAGAGCCTGCAGCCATCCTCTGATAAGAACAGGAGGGAGAGTGACCTGCCTCAGTTGAGCTCCCCAGCCCAGCACAGCATCAGCAAAGAGAAGAGTCCAGTCAACAGCGCTCGCTGGAGGCCCTGGTAGAGTCCTACAGACTGGAGCTCCACTCTCTGATAAACTCAATGGACCATGTTGGTCTAACATTAATGTCATGGACAGTGATCATAGATCACGCAGGATGTTTTAAAAGTCCTGTTTTGATCGAAATTTGTCATTATAGTTGTACTGAACAAGTAAAATAGTTTTGACCAAGAAAACGATGAAACTATGAACATTGCGTTTCTGAAATGTTAATAACATTTATGTTTGTGAAGCATGTGTTCATTATGTTGAACATGTGCTTATTAATGATCAGCATCAACTTCAATGGTCCTCCATGAGGACCTTAAATCCAAAATGGGTATTTCATCATCAATCTTTTTGTGATTATCGATTACCAATCTGTTTAAAGGTCAGTACGTATTCAAGAATGAGACATTTTGTTACACTACATTTTTGTAGTGATATGATCATTTTGACATTATATTGAGCATCTTCTGTTAAGTATGTATCAGTATTAGTTAGGCATTTGTTATTGATCAACTTGAGCTACATCATCACTGATCCTCCATGAGGATTATTTACCCAAACTGGGTATTATACCTGTTATCATCACTATGTGATTAGAAATAATTGATCTATTTTTAGATCAGACTTTATGTGTGAAAATGTTGCTCACATTATTTGAATAATGTGTATATTGTAAAGGGGAGAAAATGTTTTCTCTCAATGTGAAACCTTTGTTTATTTTAAACAATATGTTGTCTTTTATAAAGACAGTAACTGTGTATCCTATGCTCTGTTAGAGTATCATATGTCTTGGAGATTGATCCAAGTTGTGGTTTTGATGTGTAATCACCTAAAGTATTCACCTTATATTTAGGTGTTCAAATCTATGATGTGACTCTGAGTCAATGTCAATAAATCTCAAAATAATAAAATGTAATCATTTGTTATTGTCCTTGATCTTTCCTCCTGTCATCAACATATTGACTGTGGCCTACAACACAGATCTACTGTATGAGGTCATACTTACTATTACAATGATTTGTTATGAAGTGTTGGAAGTTGAAATATTGCATCACAATCAAGTAATCTACAGTGGTCCCAGTTTTGAGCAGGAACAGAAATAGTGATGCTTTTAAATGTCTAAGAGGAAAAGACCCATGGTGTGGACATGAAGCTAGAGTTAGAGTTAGGATTAGGGTTATGGTTAGGGTTGAGCCGGGGTGTGGACATTAAGCTAGAGATAGGGTTAGGGTTGAGCCGGGGTGTGGACATGAAGCAAGAGATAGGGTTAGCGTTAACGTTATGGTTAGGTTTCAGCCGGGGTGTGGACATTAAACTAGGGTTAGGATTACGGTTAGGGTTATGGTTAAGGTTGTGGTTTAAATCAACATGTCACTTTTATATCATTAATCAAATGTAGGTCAGAACCAAGACAAGTGCTATTCTATAGTTCTCACTATTCTTTAACTCTAATTATTTACTCAATCCTAGTTTTTCAGGGAACCTTCTCTAGGACCGGATGCTTCTTTGGTAATTGAAGCATATATAATGGTTTCATAGGCACCAGACTGAACTGAATACCTAACATGATGCATTATAATAAGGCACACTTCTATTGTTCCTCCATTGAGAGCAGTGAATGGAGAGAGTGTGGGAAACCAAGGAAAACTAACTCACAGACCCCCTTTGGGACAATATACTCAGACCTCTGGACCCTGTATGATGAGGGGTAAGAAGAAGAACCCTTTTTGGTTCTAGATTGCAAAACTAATTCTAAGAGTTTACATCAAAATGCAAAATAATCATGAATAGGTAGCAGCGTTTTAATGTTTCACATATTGCAACCAGGGCTGTGGAAGCAGGGGCTATGTGACCGTGGTTAACCTTATCTTCATCAGTTGAAATTAGACAATGAATTGTAAGGATTGCACAAGTGTTTTTTTATTATGACAGGGTGTAAGAGGAATTAGGTAACAGATCAGGAAAGACATATAACACTTTATTCAAAACGATCAAATTGTAGAATCAAAGATGATAAATCTTCTATCTAAAACGTATATGCTTGAAATATTTTCTGTATTCAGTCCAATCTTGACTATCTCTGAATGGCCATATACTGTACAAGTCTATATCATCCAATAGTCAAAATGTTTGTATTTACTACCTTCTTAATTGATGTATGTCTGATTTTTTTTTTTACATTTCCCCCAGGGGCTTGATGGGAACTGCTTGTGTCGAGATGAATTAGCATTTAACAAGGCACAGTTATGTTGTTTAGTGGAAGCTCTGTCAATGGAGTGTGGGAAAGCTCTGGAGAGCAGAGTCTCAGTCTAGTGTCATCATCATCATCAGTCCCATCAGCACCTGTCTGTCTGGGAAACACCCAGAACCACTCGGGAATAGGCACACTTATAGAAGGGAATTAAACAATAGCTGAATACATCAGTTTCTCCAGGGTATAAACGTATCTTTCTTTCTCCTTCTCTACTGTATTCCTATGGGGTGGAAGCTGAATCAAGACATTATATTATATCTAAAACATCATTTGTGTGAAACTCTGCATACTTGTTTTAAACTTTTTAATTTCAATATTAAGTTTCTCCAAAATCACAATCTGAATGTAAACAAGTTGAACATTAACATACAAATAAAATCAAAAATCAATTAAATTACATAATGTAGAAATGAACACAGACACAGTATATGTTTTGCAGCACACTTTTAGGATAAAATCAAGTGTGCTGATGTTTCCCTCCAGAATCCAGATGGTCTGTGATGTCATACTCTGTCTATAGTACAACACAGAGCCAATAGCCGTCACTGATGGTCCACTGAGCAGCTTTTGTAGTGCATTGATCACAGCACACAGGACTTAGTGTGGGAAACTCAGATCAGCTCTCTACTCACACGGACCAGTAGCCCTAAGACAGAGGACACATCTGCTACCTCTGGACTCCAGAGTGCTTGACCATGTAATTACTACTACTGACCTTCGAGACCTCATGATATTGATACAATATCTAACCTGTGAACTGAACAACAAGCTATATCTCTCTGGATATCCACTTACTTACTATATTAGAGAGTCGTCATATTTGACTCAATAAATAATATAGAATACAATAGAATACAAATTAGATTCAGCACGACAGAAAAGTATAAGTATTTGTTCCTTTTCATCAATGACAAAATGTAAAACTATATACAATATCATTTTTGTCAGCGGTCACATCAATTGTGAGATAATTACATTTACATTATTTAGCAGACGCTCTTATCCAGAGCGACTTACAGTTAGTGCACACATTATTCTTTTTTATACTGGCCCCCCGTGGGAATCGAACCCACAACCCTGGCGTTGCAAACGCCATGCTTTACCAACTGAGCTACCTCCCTGCCGGCCATTCCCTCCCCTACCCTGGACGAATTGTGCGCCGCCCCATTGGTCTCCCGGTTGCGGCCGGCTACAGCAGAGCCTGGATTCGAGCCAGGATCTCTAGTGGCACAGCTAGCACTGCGATGCAGTGCCTTAGACCACTGCGCCACTCGGGAGACTAAATAACATAAATAATAATAAGATGTGACTGAATCAGTAATAAAGCATTGAAACACTATACATTCAACAATGTCCTCATAGGTGGGGACGAAGTTACACTGTACATTTAATGTAGAGGTTCTGTGTCAGTCTCACACATGTAAGTTGTGATGATGTGTGTGTGCTCTCTCAGTATCATTGATCCCAACATCAGGCAGCAGATCTGGGGGTCACCAGTTTCCCAGATTCACACAGCGCTCTGTGAGACAATCTCCATCACACCCCATCACTCCACCTGTTCCCTGAGATGTGACAATTGTCCCCCAGAAATAAGAACACTGAGCATTTGGCACCTCCACATTACTCACTGTCCTCCCAAACTCACACATTGGCTACAGACTGTGAGAAACTCCAACAAGCCCAAGACCCACACATTCATATGTAGATTATGGACTATATATAGGAGAGATGAAGCCAGTAGGAATCAGATTCACTCTACACAGAAACCTCTACAGCACAGAGATCCAGCCATGGCACCTACAATAACTTCAGCAGTGATCTACTCTAACGAGCACCTGACTCTGACAAGATAAATTGAAGAATCAATTTCAAGGAAATTAATCTAATTTGATTGATTATTTATTTGTTTCAATAATGCCATATTTCAGAATAAGATTATTAATGACTCTCCTCTTCTTGTAGCTAACAAAGCCAGTGATGGAGAAGTTACGCACAGATCGTATCAACAGCAGCATTGAGCAGCTCAAGTTTCTCCTGGGTCAAGAGATCCTCAACCAGCAGTCAGACTCCAAGCTGGAGAAAGCCGACATCCTGGAGATGACAGTTTGCTTGCTGAGACGACAGCAACAGAACCAGCCAGTGGGCTCCTGCTCAGCAGCTGTCAATCAGGGTTAATCCAGGTGTGTCCAAGAAACTGTGCATTTCCTGTCCAAGGATGAGGTTAAGACACAGACCCAGAGACTGCTGAGCCATTTCCAGAGCCTGCAGCCATCCTCTGATAAGAACAGGAGGGAGAGTGACCTGCCTCAGTTGAGCTCCCCACCCCAGCACAGCATCAGCAAAGAGAAGAGTCCAGTCAACAGCGCTCTCTGGAGGCCCTGGTAGAGTCCTACAGACTGGAGCTCCACTCAAATAAACTCGATGGACCATGTTGGTCTAACATTAATTTTACATTTAACATTTAAGTCATTTAGCAGACGCTCTTATCCAGAGCGACTTACAAATTGATGTCATGGACAGTGGTCAGAGATCTTCATCCTCTGCTTATACAGGATGTTTTAAAAGTCTTGCTGTTATTAAGACTTTTATTTTCTGTTGTACTGAACAAGTTATAACGTTTTTCTAAGAAATTGATCAAATTGATCATTGAATAATAACATTTATGTTTTGTGAAACGTGTTGAAATTGATCATGTGTTCATTCATGATCAACATGATCAACATCAACTTCTTTGGTCCTCCATGAGGACTTTTACCCCAAAATAGGTGTTATTTCATCAATCTGTTTGGGATTGTCTATGATTGATCTGTTTTAAGGTGAAAATGTATAAGACAAAATTGTATTGAGCATGTTCTGTGAAGCATGTATCAGTTATATACAGTGGGGAGAACAAGTATTTGATACACTGCCGATTTTGCAGGTTTTCCTACTTACAAAGCATGTAGAGGTCTGTAATTTTTATCATAGGTACACTTCAACTGTGAGAGACGGAATCTAAAACAAAAATCCAGAAAATAACATTGTATGATTTTTAAGTAATTCATTTGCATTTTATTGCATGACATAAGTATTTGATACATCTGAAAAGCAGAACTTAATATTTGGTACATAAACCTTTGTTTGCAATTGCAGAGATCATATGTTTCCTGTAGGTCTTGACCAGGTTTGCACACACTGCAGCAGGGATTTTGGCCCACTCCTCCATTCAGACCTTCTCCAGATCCTTCAGGTTTCGGGGCTGTCGCTGGGCAATACGGACTTTCAGCTCCCTCCAAAGATTTTCTATTGGGTTCAGGTCTGGAGACTGGCTAGGCCACTCCAGGACCTTGAGATGCTTCTTAGTTGCCCTGGCTGTGTGTTTCGGGTCGTTGTCATGCTGGAAGACCCAGCCACGACCCATCTTCAATGCTCTTACTGAGGGAAGGAGGTTGTTGGCCAAGATCTCACGATACATGGCACCATCCATCCTCCCCTCAATACGGTGCAGTCGTCCTGTCCCCTTTGCAGAAAAGCATCCCCAAAGAATGATGTTTCCACCTCTATGCTTCACGGTTGGGATGGTGTTCTTGGGGTTGTACTCATCCTTCTTCTTCCTCCAAACACGGCGAGTGGAGTTTAGACCAAAAAGCTATATTTTTGTCTCATCAGACCACATGACCTTCTCCCAATCCTCCTCTGGATCATCCAGATGGTCATTGGCAAACTTCAGATGGGCCTGGACATGCGCTGGCTTGAGCAGGGGGACCTTGCGTGCGCTGCAGGATTTTAATCCATGACGGCATAGTGTGTTACTAATGGTTTTCTTTGAGACTGTGGTCCCAGCTCTCTTCAGGTCATTGACCAGGTCCTGCCGTGTAGTTCTGGGCTGATCCCTCACCTTCCTCATGATCATTGATGCCCCACGAGGTGAGATCTTGCATGGAGCCCCAGACCGAGGGTGATTGACCGTCATCTTGAACATCTTCTATTTTCTAATAATTGCGCCAACAGTTGTTGCCTTCTCACCAAGCTGCTTGCCTATTGTCCTGTAGCCCATCCCAGCCTTGTGCAGGTCTACAATTTTATCCCTGATGTCCTTACACAGCTCTCTGGTCTTGGCCATTGTGGAGAGGTTGGAGTCTGTTTGATTGAGTGTGTGGACAGGTGTCTTTTATACAGGTAACGAGTTCAAACAGGTGCAGTTAATACAGGTAATGAGTGGAGAACAGGAGGGCTTCTTAAAGAAAAACTAACAGGTCTGTGAGAGCCGGAATTCTTACTGGTTGGTAGGTGATCAAATACTTATGTCATGCAATAAAATGCAAATCAATTACTTAAAAATCATACAATGTGATTTTCTGGATTTTTGTTTTAGATTCCGTCTCTCACAGTTGAAGTGTACCTATGATAAAAAAATTATAGACCTCTACATGCTTTGTAAGTAGGAAAACCTGCAGAATCGGCAGTGAATCAAATACTTGTTCTCCCCACTGTATGTGATAATGTTCAATCTGAGCTACAGCATCAATGGTCCTCCATGAGGACCTTTAACCCAAAATGGGTATTTTATAATCAATATTTTTGTGATTATCTATTACCAATCTGTTTAAAGGTCAACACGTATTCAACAATAAGCAATTTTGTTACACTACATTTTTGTAGTGATATGATCATATTGACATTATATTGAGCATCTTCTGTGAAGTATGTATCAGTTGTGACACTCTGGCTCCAGGGACTCTGATTGTTGAGCCAGGGTTGTTATTTTCATTTAGGGTGTATTTCTATGTTGGATCTAGTTGTTCATTTCTATGTTTGGTTTTGTTGTTGATTAGTCATATGACTCCCAATCGGAGGTAACGAGTGTCAGCTGTCGGCTCGTTATCTCTGATTGGGAGCCATATTTAAACTGTGGGGTTTCACCTGGGTTTTGTGGGTTTTTGTTCCATGTTTCTGTCAGTGTTACAGAGGACTTCACTATCGTCATTTGTTGTTTTTCGTGGTTGCTTTATTAAATAAAAGTAATCATGTTCACTCCACGCGCTGCGTATTGGTCCGCTTCTTCAGACGATCGTGACAGAAAAACCCACCATCAAAGGACCAAGCAGCGTGTGAAGCGGCAACAGGACCCAGCTCCAAAGGCTTCCTGGACATGGGAGGAGATTTTGGACGGAAAGGGGTCCTGGACTTGGGAGGAGATCCTGGATGGGATGGATCGCCGTCCATGGAGCGAAACGGTGGAGAGGCGACGGCGAGAGGAGCAACGGCGTCAGCAGGGCCATCATCGTTGGAAGGACGAGAGGCAACCCCAAAAAGTTTTTTGGGGGGGGCACATGGCTTGGACGACGGGGCTAACGGAGGCAGAGAAGGGGCGAATTCAAGAGGCAACCAGGTTACGGGGGTCACTGGCCAAAGTAGGGAAAGGAGATGTAGAGGCACGGCGTGAGAGACTGAGGTGTGTATCCAGTCCGGTCCGGCCCGTTCCAGTTCCCGGGGTAGAGCCAGTGGTGTGTGCCTCCAGTACGGTCCGGCCTGTTACGACCCCTCGCACCAAGGATACGGTGCGCTTCGCCAGCCCGGCCCGGCCTGTTCCGGCCACTCGCACCAGGGATACGGTGCGCTTCGCCAGCCCAGCCCGGCCTGTTCCGGCCACTCGCACCAGGGATACGGTGCGCTTCGCCAGCCCAGCCCGGCCTGTTCCGGCCACTCGCACCAGGGATACGGTGCGCTTCGCCAGCCCGGCCTGTTCCGGCCACTCGCACCAGGGATACGGTGCGCGTCGCCAGCCCTTTCCCACCAGTGCCTACACCACGCCCCAAGCCTCCTGTGTGTCTTCCGAGTCCTGTGCGTCCTGTTGCTGCTCTCCGCACTAGGCTTAATGTGAGTCCCCAGGGTCCAGCATGCCCTGTTCCGGCTCTCCGCACTAGCCCTTATGTGCGTTCCCAGGGTCCAGCATGCCCTGTTGCTGCTTCCCGCACTAGCCCTGAGATGCGTGTCCTCAGCCCGGTACCTCCAGTTCCGGCACCACGCATCAGGCCTACGGTGCGTCCCCAGGGCCAAGCATGCCCTGTTGCTGCTTCCCGCACTAGCCCTGAGATGCGTGTCCTCAGCCCGGTACCTCCAGTTCCGGCACCACGCATCAGGCCTACGGTGCGTCCCCAGGGTCCAGCATGCCCTGTTGCTTCTCCCCGCACTAGCCCTGAGATGCGTGTCCTCAGCCCGGTACCTCCTGTTCCGGCACCACGCACCAGGCCTACGATGCGCCTCAGACGGCCAGAGCCTGCCGTCTGCCCAACGGGGCCTGAACTGTCCGTCTGCCCAACGCCGTCTGAACTGCCCGTCTGCCCAACGCCGTCTGAACTGCCCGTCTGCCCAACGCCGTCTGACCTGTCCGTCTGCCAAGCGCCGCAGGAACTGCCCGTCGGTACTGAGCCTGCAAAGCCGCCCGTCTGCCATGAGCCTTCAGAGCCGTCCGCCAGACCGGAGCCGCTAGAGCTCTCCGCCAGACAGGAGCAGCCGGAGCCTTCCGCCAGACAGGATCAGCCAGAGCCTTCCGCCAGACAGGAGCAGCCAGAGCCTTCCGCCAGACAGGATCAGCCAGAGCCTTCCGCCAGACAGGATCAGCCAGAGCCTTCCGCCAGACAGGATCAGCCAGAGCCTTCCGCCAGACAGGATCAGCCAGAGCCTTCCGCCAGACAGGATCAGCCAGAGCCTTCCGCCAGCCAGGATCCGCCAGAGCCGTCCAGCCAGGATCCGCCAGAGCCGTCCAGCCAGGATCCGCCAGAGCCAGCCAGCCAGGATCCGCCATTCAGTCCGGTGCTGCCCCTTAGTCAGGTACTGTCCCTTAGTCCGGTGCTGCCCCTCAGTCCGGTGCTGCCCCTTAGTCCGGTGCCGCCCCTTAATCCAGTGGGGTTTAGTTGGGGGGTGGTCAGGTGGAGGGGGCTACGGAAGCGGATAGTGACTAAGGTGGGGTGGGGACCACGACCTGGGCCAGAGCCGCCACCATGGACAGACGCCCACCCAGACCCTCCCCTAGACTGTATGCTGGTGCGCCCGGAGTTCGCACCTTTAGGGGGGGGGTACTGTGACACTCTGGCTCCAGGGACTCTGATTGTTGAGCCAGGGTTGTTATTTTCATTTAGGGTGTATTTCTATGTTGGATCTAGTTGTTCATTTCTATGTTTGGTTTTGTTGTTGATTAGTCATATGACTCCCAATCGGAGGTAACGAGTGTCAGCTGTCGGCTCGTTATCTCTGATTGGGAGCCATATTTAAACTGTGGGGTTTCACCTGGGTTTTGTGGGTTTTTGTTCCATGTTTCTGTCAGTGTTACAGAGGACTTCACTATCGTCATTTGTTGTTTTTCGTGGTTGCTTTATTAAATAAAAGTCATCATGTTCACTCCACGCGCTGCGTATTGGTCCGCTTCTTCAGACGATCGTGACATCAGTATTAGTTAGGCATTTGTTATTGATCAACTTGAGCTACATCATCACTGATCCTCCATGAGGATTATTTACCCAAATTGGGTATTATACCTGTTATCATCACTCTGTGATTAGAAATAATTGATCTGTTTTTAGATCAGACTTATATTGTAAAGGGGAGAAAATGTTTTCTCCCAATGTAAAACCCTTGTTTATTTTAAACAATGATGTTGTCTTTTATAAAGACAGTTATTGTGTATCGTATACTCTATTAGAGTATCACGTTTTGGTTGTGATGTTTGATCACTTTATTTCTGTTGAAATTTGTACCCTAAATTTGGGTATTCAAAGTTGTGACTTATTGAGTCAATCTGAATAAATATACAAATCATACAATTTAATCTTTTTCTCTGTTTCTTTATTCTTCTCTTCACTGAGACGAGCTTCCAATTAGGTTACATTACTGATTGATTAAATTCCACATGTAGAGCTTCCAATGAGGTTACATTACTGATTGATAAAATTCCACATGTAGAGCTTCCAACAAGGTTACATTACTGATTGATTAAATTCCACATGTAGAGCTTCCAATGTGGTTACATTACTGATTCATTAAATTCAACATGTAGAGCTTCCAATGAGGTTACATTACTGATTGATTAAATTCCACATGTAGAGCTTCCAACAAGTTTACATTACTGATTGATTAAATTCCACATGTAGAGCTTCCAATGAGGTTACATTACTGATTGATTAAATTCCACATATAGAGTTTCCAATAAGGTTACATTACTGATTTATTAAATTCCACATGTAGAGCTTCCAATACATTACTGATTGATTAAATTCCACATGTAGAGCTTCCAATAAGGTTACATTACTGATTGATTAAATTCCACATGTAGAGCTTCAAATGAGGTTACATTACTGATTGATTTAATTCCACATGTAGAGCTTCCAATACATTTCTGATTGATTAAATTCCACATGTAGAGCTTCCAATAAGGATACATTACTGATTGATTAAATTCCACATGTAGAGCTTCAAATGAGGTTACATTACTGATTGATTCAATTCCACATGTACAGCTTCCAATGAGGTAACATTACTGATTGATTGAATTCCACATGTAGAGCTTCCAATGAGGTTACATTACTGATTGATTAAATTCCACATGTAGAGCTTCCAATGAGATTACATTACTGATTGATTAAATTCCACATGTAGAGCTTCCAATGAGGTTACATTACTGATTGATTAAATTCCACATGTAGTGATTCCAATGAGGTTGCATTACTGATTGATTAAATTCCACATGTAGAGCTTCCAATGAGGTTACATTACTGATTGATTAAATTCCACATGTAGAGCTTCCAATGAGGTTACATTACTGATTGATTAAATTCCACATGTAGAGCTCAAATAAGGTTATATTACTGATTGATTAAATTCCACATGTAGAACATCCAATGAGGTTACATTACTGATTGATTGAATTCCACATGTAGAGCTTCCAATGAGGTTACATTACTGATTTATTAAATTCCACATGTAGAGCTTCCAATGAGATTACATTACTGATTGATTAAATTCCACATGTAGAGCTTCCAATGAGGTTACATTACTGATTGATTAAATTCCACATGTAGTGATTCCAATGAGGTTGCATTACTGATTGATTAAATTCCACATGTAGAGCTTCCAATGAGGTTACATTACTGATTGATTGAATTCCACATGTAGAGCTTCCAATGAGGTTACATTACTGATTGATTAAATTCCACATGTAGAGCTCAAATAAGGTTATATTACTGATTGATTAAATTCCACATGTAGAACTTCCAATGAGGTTACATTACTGATTGATTAAATTCCACATGTAGAGCTTCCAATGAGGTTAGATAAAAGATTGATTAAAATCCTCATGTAGAGCTTCGAATGAGGTTTCATTACTGATTGATCAAATTCCACATGTAGAGCTTCCAATGAGGTTGCATTACTGATTGATTAAATTCCACATGTAGAGCTTCCATTGAGACTGCATTACTAATTGATTAAATTCCACATGTAGAGCTTCCAATGAGGTTACATAACTGAATGATTGAATTCCACATGTAGAGCTTCCAATGAGGTTACATTACTGATTGATTGAATTCCACATGTAGTGATTCCAATAAGGTTACATTACTGATTGATTAAATTCCACATGTAGAGCTTCCAATGAGGTTACATTACTGATTGATTAAATTCCACATGTAGAGCTTCCAATGAGGTTACATTACTGATTGATTAAATTCCACATGTAGAGCTTCCATTGAGGTTACATTACTGATTGATTAAATTCCACATGTAGAGCTTCCAACAAGTTTACATTACTGATTGATTAAATTCCACATGTAGAGCTTCCAATGAGGTTACATTACTGATTGATTAAATTCCACATATAGAGTTTCCAATAAGGTTACATTACTGATTGATTAAATTCCACATGTAGAGCTTCAAATGAGGATACATTACTGATTTATTAAATTCCACATGTAGAGCTTCCAACAAGGTTACATTACTGATTGATTAAATTCCACATGTAGAGCTTCCAATACATTACTGATTGATTAAATTCCACATGTAGAGCTTCCAATAAGGTTACATTACTGATTGATTAAATTCCACATGTAGAGCTTCAAATGAGGTTACATTACTGATTGATTTAAATCCACATGTAGAGCTTCCAATACATTTCTGATTGATTAAATTCCACATGTAGAGCTTCCAATAAGGATACATTACTGATTGATTAAATTCCACATGTAGAGCTTCAAATGAGGTTACATTACTGATTGATTAAATTCCACATGTACAGCTTCCAATGAGGTAACATTACTGATTGATTGAATTCCACATGTAGAGCTTCCAATGAGGTTACATTACTGATTGATTAAATTCCACATGTAGAGCTTCCAATGAGATTACATTACTGATTGATTAAATTCCACATGTAGAGCTTCCAATGAGGTTACATTACTGATTGATTAAATTCCACATGTAGTGATTCCAATGAGGTTACATTACTGATTGATTAAATTCCACATGTAGAGCTTCCAATGAGGTTACATTACTGATTGATTAAATTCCACATGTAGAGCTTCCAATGAGGTTACATTCCTGAATGATTAAATTCCACATGTAGAGCTTCCAATGAGGTTACATTAATGATTGATTAAATTCCATATGTAGAGCTTCCAATGAGGTTACATTACTGATTGATTAAATTCCACATGTAGAGCTTCCAATGAGGTTACATTACTGATTGATTAAATTCCACATGTAGTGATTCCAATAAGGTTACATTACTGATTGATTAAATTCCACATGTAGAGCTTCCAATAAGGTTACATTACTGATTGGCTAAATTCCACATGTAGAGCTTCCAATGAGGTTACATTACTGATTGATTAAATTCCACATGTAGAGCTTCCAATGAGGTTACATTACTGATTGATTGAATTACACATGTAGAGCTTCCAACAAGGATACATTAATGATCGATTAAATTCCACATGTAGAGCCTCTAATAAGGTTACATTACTGATCGATTAAATTCCACATGTAGAGCATCCAATAAGGTTACATTACTGATTGATTAAATTCCACATGTAGAGCTTCCAATGAGGTTGCATTACTGATTGATCAAATTCCACATGTAGAGCTTCCAATGAGGTTGCATTACTGATTGATTAAATTCCACATGTAGAGCTTCCAATGAGACTGCATTACTGATTGATTAAATTCCACATGTAGAGCTTCCAATGAGGTTACATAACTAAATGATTGAATGCCACATGTAGAGCTTCCAATGAGGTTACATTACTGATTGATTAAATTCCACATGTAGTGATTCCAATAAGGTTAAATTACTGATTGATTAAATTCCACATGTAGAGCTTCCAATGAGGTTACATTACTGATTGATTAAATTCCACATGTAGTGATTCCAATGAGGTTACATTACTGATTGATTAAATTCCACATGTAGAGCTTCAAATGAGGATACATTACTGATTTATTAAATTCCACATGTAGAGCTTCCAACAAGGTGTTACGTGAATTATTTAACAAACTATTTTAGTGTCTCTGTGCATCTCCCAAAAGGTTGTAAGTCTTTTGGGATTTAAGTAACGGTAGTAGTCAGAGATATTTATTCATTGAGAATTCTGCCATCACAATTTCAGAGTCCATCTTTTATACTCATACGTCATACAAAAATAAATCCCTTCCCTCTGTAGGCGGGCTGTAGTTTTCCACTCTAAAACTGCTCTACTGACCTTCAGTTCACACACACACACATATACACACATGCATACACACATACATACACACACACACACACACATATCCTACTCCCTGCTTTACTCAGTTATTGCCGTTCTCACAATATTCTGCACCATGTTTTCATAACAGTTTCTCCCCTCCCTAAATTGGGAGGCCTCTTTATCTTAGTTTCTCAGTTGTCTTTGTTGTCTGGCCTAACTCTTACTCACATTGCTAAATAGTGGCTCAATGCCATAGCCTTTACTGGTCCTACACTCACACATTTCTAACACATTATACACAGTTTCAGGGTGTAATAATTAGTCATTAATAATTAATCTATCAATTCCACCCTTTGACTAAATATTACACACATACAAAACATATGTTGTTATAGAAATGAATCACACTCATTGAAGTATATAAGTTGGTTTGCATATTAAAACATTACAGGTTCATCAGGGTTACCCCATGATTAAAAGCATAACGTTACTTTTTAGCAATGGTAACTAGTACATCATACTTAAAACGAGACTTTAATACACAAAAGATCATTACAATAACTTTTAAACTAGAGATTTATAGTTCTAGGAAAACATCCAGTCTCAAAGTATCTGGATCGTCGTCGTCCTCCACCAAGCCTGGTAGGTCATATCCTTAATTCCTTAGGTCGGAGTCCGGGATTGGGCCGTATCTCACCATCTGTTGGGAAACCGCCTTGCTCACCAACCCTCAGACACAGGGAATAAGACAACATCCACAAAGAACAAGTATACCCATAGAAGCTATAACTTCACCCAGAATAGTTACAACAATAGTTTTCCATTTACCAAATATGTTATCAAACCAACCGTTTAGGGAGCTATCAATACCAGAGTTCTCAGCCAGTTCGTTCGCCAGCGTGCTGAGTCCCTGAAGCGCTTTGGTCACGGACCCGTCCGGTGCTGTATTGTTTGGGGATGAAAGTACAGCACATAGATCCAAACAGAACACAAACCCTGTCCCGCTCAGCCAAAAGCATATCTAAAGCTATTCTATTCTGCCATGCTATTAAGCTAGTTGCCGCTGTCTGCTCAGCTAATCCCTTTATTGCATCACGAGTGTGGTTTATAAATCTTTGCTGGTTATAGTAAATATAATTCATCCAATCTACGTTTTTATTAATTGTTGACCACCAGAAAAGACTTGATTCAAACCCAGCTGCAATCTGATTCCTAGCTTTGAATTCTTCTGGAACCCCTGGAGGTACTCCTATCCCATCAATATATATATCCTTTCATCAAAGGATCCCGGGAGGAGGTCCCACTTTCTACGTGACAACTCACCAATCTCTGACACGTTTGATTGTTTGCGTATGTAGGTGAGTTCACAATCTGTTATCACCACACAACCATCAGATGTCAGCACGGGCCTGGTTTTGGTTCCTAAAATCCTCTGGCTGCAACAAAGAGGAGAGATTAGTCATGGTCTCTTTAGTTGTGACATTCTCTGTGTGGGAGCAGGAGCTAAGATGCCCAACCCTGTATCCTATCTTACTAGTCCTAGAAAAACAATAAGAATCCCCTGAGACTTCAAACGGAGGCAACCTAGGTCCGGGTGACTTTGTTATCGGGGGATACAGATAGTGCAAGTTACTACAAGACTCCTTCACCACAGCCCCGGTCTGACTACCTCCCTCAGAGAGGTTTACAATATAGGGTGCCCCAGTTGAAGAGGATATCTCACTTGTTCAGGTCTGTAACCTGTTTTAGCGTAATTCAGACTTTCAGACAGTACCTACCCTTATATGGGTCGCACTGCCATTTCTGGTAATTCCCTACTTTCACAATACTACACCTGTCCTTAAACTGTGTATGGAGATTGACATATCCCCCCCGCTTGGTATGAGCAACTACATAGTCCCAGGATATACATGGTGACATACATATGGTGATGTCCTTCCCTACAGTCCCTAGTACTTCCCCTTTCCCTACGTCTAGTTGTCTCCTATGCCTTCATAGACTGTGTTAAGGTATTATTTTATCAACTTGTTGTTAGGTTAACTACTACTTCTGGCGGATCAGGAGGGTTTGAGTGTGTTAGGAATATGGCCCCCACAATCAGACAGCTACCTACCGTCAGGAGACCTGTGAATCCCCACCCTCGCCCTGAGAACATGTCAGACGCCAGAGGCCAACCCATTGCTTTACCTTCTATCGAACTCACACAGGGATGATCAGACAGGGTAAGGGAATCTTCGTTAAGGAGCCAACCCCCGAGCCCTAGTGGTGATCGGTTCTTTCTCCTAACTCTGTGTTTGTTCGTCAGGTGTAACTGGGTTTACCTTTTTGCAGTGAGTGACATGCACCAAGGTGGATCTTTCGGCGATTCTTACAGCGAAGGCCGTCACTAACAGGACCTGATATAGACCTTCCCAACGGGGCTGCTTCCAGTTTTTCTTCTTTAGGGACTGGATCCACACCCATTCTCCTGGTTAGATAGAGTGGGTCACCTTCTCCTTTAGTTCACCTGTGGGGCACAAAACCTCTGACATACAGGTGTGGTTAATAAACTACCTTCTCACGTGTTCTGCTAGGGTGCTCTCTAGTTCTATGTCTGCCTGTCTGGTCCTGCCAACTGTGGCATTCTGTAAGGTCTTCCAAACACTTTCTCAAAGGGGGATAACCCATCTTCATCTGGGGTTACTCTAAATTTCTTCCCTTCACTCCGTGATAACTCTATAAAATCCATTTCCAATTGCTGGAAAGGGTACTTAGCCGGAGGACACTCACCCTGAGGTGCCCTTTGTCTGCCCTGGTGATTATTTTGAGCACAGATAACACATCTTTTTTTTATAATTAGTAATCCCATGTGCAACAAAGTGTTGTCTAATCTGTTCTACCATCCATCCCTCCTTTTGACACATGTCACTGCCCATGTGTCAATATTATCACCTACCTAACAATCACTTAGGTAATATTGGTAATTTATCATCCAATTGCCATCCCTTATTTTTATTTATTGGTAAAATAAACTATCTTAAAGTCCTCCTCTCATGCCTTTAGAATTTATCAGTGTGGATGATTAATTAACACCAGAAAGTTAAAACAGAGTTCAGAGGCAATTGAAATTCCATCCCATAGTATACCAAACATTACCATTATTCTAAATATTTAATTAATGTTACTTATCCCAAGTGTTCATTAATCCTCATGACATTCATTCTCATAAAAAATCATATATACCCCAAACTCAGCCAAAACCTAAAAAACTCCATAAAATTCACTGTGTGCTCCTCTAAGACCTATCACCCTTGACCTGCTGAAAACCCCCCAAAATTAAAACAACAAGGCTTTATAAACATCATACTAGGTGTGTTGTTTTTTATTTGAAAACCCCAATTAAAAAACAACAACCAAACAGCCAGGTCATGAGGACTCCTGATTTCTCTCTTCCCCTTCTGCCTACAGTTTCTTAACTGGTGCCCTTTCCTTGCACAGTAACTACACGGTTCCTCACATTCTCTAGCAAAATGTCCCGTTTTGTCACAATTGTAACACTTCCACTCACTCCTGTCTCCACTATTACCATTTCCTTCTTGTCTGTCTTTGCTACCATAACCTCTCTTCTCTCCTAGGTATTGACTAATAGTCTCACTGTCTCTAATTCAACACAAAACCCCATCATCCAATGTACTCCCAGCAGAACTAAAAAAAAAAAAAAAAAGACTGTGATTTCCAGGACACTGCACCTTTGTTTCTGGCCTCACTATCTCCCCGGGAATTGGCCCTCCCTCAAGGTCCCTCCCAATCTGCTCTTGGTAAACTGCAAACCTTTTATTGCTTCTGGTTTCATAGGGTATTGCTTCTGATACGGCCTATGATTAGATTTGGGTATCACCTGTACTGGAATTACCCCTTTTATTAATCCTACGTCTGCTGGACCCCGGGACCACAAATGCTCTGGAACTTCTTTTAAGTCTGACTCCTGTTGTTCTGTCAACAGTTATTCCTCTCCTCAGCATCTGCTATTCTCATCTAAATGTATTATCTGTGGATGGGCTGTGTTGATCGCCACTCACAATATTGACCCAATCAGTGATCCTCTTACCCTTGGATACCCACTGGCCCATGTCTTTCCAGTCCTCTGCTGGCTCCTTTGCTAGGGACACATGTGGGCTCCATATTTCCCTGAACAGTCTCTGACTTTGGGGCCCTAGTTCCACCTCCACTACTGCGTGGGTGTTGTCATAGTGAAACCATTTCAAGGCTATAGTCCTTTCTGTGGTTTTAAATAATGCTTTCTCATAGATTGCATCTGGACCTGGGTGTTTGTTATACCAGAGAGTACAGTGTAGGTCATCGGGGGACATTTTAGTGGGGCCTGGTACTACATCATCAGCAAGTTCCATCAAGGTTCGGGGAATATCAGTTATTCCCCCCCTAAACAAATCTTGCATATACCAATAACATGGCTCCCCTTCCCCACAGACCACCATATTGTCTCTGACTATGTGTACTTTCATTCCCCTCTCAGCGGAAATGACAGCCACATTCAATTTAGTCATTACATCACGTCCTAGTAAATTTACCCGACACAGCTTAGATATCAGGATGGGTATGGTTGCCTCTCATCCTGATTGGTCATGTTTTAGGGTTATTGGGGCTGATAACCTTTCAATAAATTGATGACCAGAGGCAGATCGCACTATGATTTTCTCCCCATCAATCCTGACTCCATCTGGCTTGTCTGTTGCACAGGTTGCTGTCCTGCAGGCTCCCGTATCACAAAGGAATTTAATTTTCATACCCATTACTGTCAATGTCAAATAAGGTTTATGTTCCTGTTGAAGTGCTAAGTCAATAGTAGCCAATTCAAACACCTCACAATTTGGATCAAAGGGTTCCTTAGTCTTCCCCCCACTAGAGTCTACTATTTCTCCCTCAAGGACTAGTCACGCCTTATCTTCCTCTTCCTCACGCTCAAAGCTGGGGGATGGACTTCTCTCTCTCTTCTCTCTTTTCTCTCTTTTCTCTCCTGTCTGACTTTCTCTGCCCTTGTCCTGTACTCCTCTACCTCTGGCTCTTCCTCACCTTCATCTTCCCTTCCTCCTCCAGCCCCTTCTTCCTCATAGGGAGGTGGGGCCGGTGGGGGGGCAACATTATTCCCCTGCACTCTCCTTCTCCTCCCTACGTATTCATCATCTGGATTTTCTCTCCATGCCTGGTCTGCCAAGTTTGGATATAACCTTTCTGCCCTCTGCTCTGGGGGAGGCACGGAGACCTCAACCTTCACTTCTCTTTCCCTCTCACTCACTTCTCTTTTCTTCCTGCCTTATCTCCTCTCTCTCCTAAGTTTCTAGTTCTACCCGCCATCTCTCCCAGAGTGGCAATTAGTTACTCTGCATCTTCCTCTTCTTTCTTGGCTCTGTCCTGTCTGTTATTCTGCTCATGATGGATTGCATGTCTCTCTGAGGCTATTACACAATTCAGTTATTTTCCCAACATACTCTCCGTAATCGGCCCATGGCAAAAGTGTCCTCTGGGCATCCCCTGAAACCCACTGCCCTCTAACGGCAGCCCAAACCTTACTATTCCTGTTTTGGGGTGGGTCATTCCTTCTACCGCTCTGGCCACGTCCTCTGTGTTCATGGCCTGTCTGCTAAATGGCATATTATTATTATTACTGTATACATCTAAGGTTGCTGGGGCCCCTTTCATTCCCCGCCAATAGATTAGGTAAGGCTATCAGTGGGTACTGGCCCCCTCCTACTCTCTCTCTCTCACTGCTTATTTCTCCTTTACACACCTTATGTATCTGTTTAAGCATGGATTCGAGTTTATCTGCGTCTAGACGTCCCTCAAAACCATACCTCTCCCTCCACCTGGTTACATAATGGAGATTTCTTCTATCCCTGGATTCCATTTTAATTACATCAAGTATTTCTCGTCCCCAGTAAATTCTGGGACCTCTTGTGAGGATTTGCCCCCCCATGGTTGGTACTGTTAAAAATCCCTTAGCCACCTCTTCTATATAACAAGTCAATTTAACAAGTAATTCAAAATAGCTTCACACAACAACACCTTGAATCACCCCTTCCTGTATATGTAATCTTGACTAGTCCCCCAGAATTATCTCATACTTTTACAGAGGGATTGATCCCCACAATGTAATCTTGGTAATTCCTGACAGTCTCATACAACAGGAATGGGTTCTCCCTCCTCTATACAACCACCTGGAACCACCTCTCCCTGTATATGTAGTCTTGACTAGTCCCCCAGAATTATCTCATACTTTACGGAGGAGTCTATCCTCACAATGTAATCTTGATAATTCCTGACAGTCAACCCCACATTTCACTTAAAATGGCTACGCATTGATCAATTTGCTACTTTTCAATATTTTAGCAAGTCCTCAAATCAATTTCACCAAGTTAATGAATAAAGACTACTGACCTTATCCTTGCAGCCGAGATTCAATGTAGGTTTGGATTCCGTCACCGTCTCTGTCATTAATTAGGTGTCCTCTGGCCTGTTTTAACCCTTAATGTCAAAGGGCAGGACTTTCTATTTACGAATGTATCATTCGCCCGTCGACGGTTTTCAGAGTTACCTGGAATGACAGAAACAGGGTATTGGAGTCCGGCTCAGAAGGACCAAGCTGTTACGTGAATTATTTAACAAACTATTTTAGTGTCTCTGTGCGTCTCCCAAAAGGTTGTAAGTCTTTTGGGATTTAAGTAACGGCCAGAGTCCCGGTCTGCATAGTCAGAGATATTTATTCATTGAGAATTCTGCCATCACAATTTCAGAGTCCATCTTTTATACTCATACGTCATACAAAAAGAAATCCCTTCCCTCTGTAGGCGGGCTGTAGTTTTCCACTCTAAAACTGCTCTACTGACCTTCAGTTCACACACACACACATATACACACATGCATACACACATACATACACACACACACACACATATCCTACTCCCTGCTTTACTCAGTTATTGCCGTTCTCACAATATTCTGCACCATGTTTTCATAACAGTTTCTCCCCTCCCTAAATTGGGAGGCCTCTTTATCATAGTTTCTCAGTTGTCTTTGTTGTCTGGCCTAACTCTTACTCACATTGCTAAATAGTGGCTCAATGCCATAGCCTTTACTGGTCCTACACTCACACATTTCTAACACATTATACACAGTTTCAGGGTGTAATAATTAGTCATTAATAATTAATCTATCAATTCCACCCTTTGACTAAATATTACACACATACAAAACATATGTTGTTATAGAAATGAATCACACTCATTGAAGTATATAAGTTGGTTTGCATATTAAAACATTACAGGTTCATCAGGGTTACCCCATGATTAAAAGCATAACGTTACTTTTTAGCAATGGTAACTAGTACATCATACTTAAAACGAGACTTTAATACACAAAAGATCATTACAATAACTTTTAAACTAGAGATTTATAGTTCTAGGAAAACATCCAGTCTCAAAGTATCTGGATCGTCGTCGTCCTCCACCAAGCCTGGTAGGTCATATCCTTAATTCCTTAGGTCGGAGTCCGGGATTGGGCCGTATCTCACCATCTGTTGGGAAACCGCCTTGCTCACCAACCCTCAGACACAGGGAATAAGACAACATCCACAAAGAACAAGTATACCCATAGAAGCTATAACTTCACCCAGAATAGTTACAACAATAGTTTTCCATTTACCAAATATGTTATCAAACCAACCGTTTAGGGAGCTATCAATACCAGAGTTCTCAGCCAGTTCGTTCGCCAGCGTGCTGAGTCCCTGAAGCGCTTTGGTCACGGACCCGTCCGGTGCTGTATTGTTTGGGGATGAAAGTACAGCACATAGATCCAAACAGAACACAAACCCTGTCCCGCTCAGCCAAAAGCATATCTAAAGCTATTCTATTCTGCCATGCTATTAAGCTAGTTGCCGCTGTCTGCTCAGCTAATCCCTTTATTGCATCACGAGTGTGGTTTATAAATCTTTGCTGGTTATAGTAAATATAATTCATCCAATCTACGTTTTTATTAATTGTTGACCACCAGAAAAGACTTGATTCAAACCCAGCTGCAATCTGATTCCTAGCTTTGAATTCTTCTGGAACCCCTGGAGGTACTCCTATCCCATCAATATATATATCCTTTCATCAAAGGATCCCGGGAGGAGGTCCCACTTTCTACGTGACAACTCACCAATCTCTGACACGTTTGATTGTTTGCGTATGTAGGTGAGTTCACAATCTGTTATCACCACACAACCATCAGATGTCAGCACGGGCCTGGTTTTGGTTCCTAAAATCCTCTGGCTGCAACAAAGAGGAGAGATTAGTCATGGTCTCTTTAGTTGTGACATTCTCTGTGTGGGAGCAGGAGCTAAGATGCCCAACCCTGTATCCTATCTTACTAGTCCTAGAAAAACAATAAGAATCCCCTGAGACTTCAAACGGAGGCAACCTAGGTCCGGGTGACTTTGTTATCGGGGGATACAGATAGTGCAAGTTACTACAAGACTCCTTCACCACAGCCCCGGTCTGACTACCTCCCTCAGAGAGGTTTACAATATAGGGTGCCCCAGTTGAAGAGGATATCTCACTTGTTCAGGTCTGTAACCTGTTTTAGCGTAATTCAGACTTTCAGACAGTACCTACCCTTATATGGGTCGCACTGCCATTTCTGGTAATTCCCTACTTTCACAATACTACACCTGTCCTTAAACTGTGTATGGAGATTGACATATCCCCCCCGCTTGGTATGAGCAACTACATAGTCCCAGGATATACATGGTGACATACATATGGTGATGTCCTTCCCTACAGTCCCTAGTACTTCCCCTTTCCCTACGTCTAGTTGTCTCCTATGCCTTCATAGACTGTGTTAAGGTATTATTTTATCAACTTGTTGTTAGGTTAACTACTACTTCTGGCGGATCAGGAGGGTTTGAGTGTGTTAGGAATATGGCCCCCACAATCAGACAGCTACCTACCGTCAGGAGACCTGTGAATCCCCACCCTCGCCCTGAGAACATGTCAGACGCCAGAGGCCAACCCATTGCTTTACCTTCTATCGAACTCACACAGGGATGATCAGACAGGGTAAGGGAATCTTCGTTAAGGAGCCAACCCCCGAGCCCTAGTGGTGATCGGTTCTTTCTCCTAACTCTGTGTTTGTTCGTCAGGTGTAACTGGGTTTACCTTTTTGCAGTGAGTGACATGCACCAAGGTGGATCTTTCGGCGATTCTTACAGCGAAGGCCGTCACTAACAGGACCTGATATAGACCTTCCCAACGGGGCTGCTTCCAGTTTTTCTTCTTTAGGGACTGGATCCACACCCATTCTCCTGGTTAGATAGAGTGGGTCACCTTCTCCTTTAGTTCACCTGTGGGGCACAAAACCTCTGACATACAGGTGTGGTTAATAAACTACCTTCTCACGTGTTCTGCTAGGGTGCTCTCTAGTTCTATGTCTGCCTGTCTGGTCCTGCCAACTGTGGCATTCTGTAAGGTCTTCCAAACACTTTCTCAAAGGGGGATAACCCATCTTCATCTGGGGTTACTCTAAATTTCTTCCCTTCACTCCGTGATAACTCTATAAAATCCATTTCCAATTGCTGGAAAGGGTACTTAGCCGGAGGACACTCACCCTGAGGTGCCCTTTGTCTGCCCTGGTGATTATTTTGAGCACAGATAACACATCTTTTTTTTATAATTAGTAATCCCATGTGCAACAAAGTGTTGTCTAATCTGTTCTACCATCCATCCCTCCTTTTGACACATGTCACTGCCCATGTGTCAATATTATCACCTACCTAACAATCACTTAGGTAATATTGGTAATTTATCATCCAATTGCCATCCCTTATTTTTATTTATTGGTAAAATAAACTATCTTAAAGTCCTCCTCTCATGCCTTTAGAATTTATCAGTGTGGATGATTAATTAACACCAGAAAGTTAAAACAGAGTTCAGAGGCAATTGAAATTCCATCCCATAGTATACCAAACATTACCATTATTCTAAATATTTAATTAATGTTACTTATCCCAAGTGTTCATTAATCCTCATGACATTCATTCTCATAAAAAATCATATATACCCCAAACTCAGCCAAAACCTAAAAAACTCCATAAAATTCACTGTGTGCTCCTCTAAGACCTATCACCCTTGACCTGCTGAAAACCCCCCAAAATTAAAACAACAAGGCTTTATAAACATCATACTAGGTGTGTTGTTTTTTATTTGAAAACCCCAATTAAAAAACAACAACCAAACAGCCAGGTCATGAGGACTCCTGATTTCTCTCTTCCCCTTCTGCCTACAGTTTCTTAACTGGTGCCCTTTCCTTGCACAGTAACTACACGGTTCCTCACATTCTCTAGCAAAATGTCCCGTTTTGTCACAATTGTAACACTTCCACTCACTCCTGTCTCCACTATTACCATTTCCTTCTTGTCTGTCTTTGCTACCATAACCTCTCTTCTCTCCTAGGTATTGACTAATAGTCTCACTGTCTCTAATTCAACACAAAACCCCATCATCCAATGTACTCCCAGCAGAACTAAAAAAAAAAAAAAAAAGACTGTGATTTCCAGGACACTGCACCTTTGTTTCTGGCCTCACTATCTCCCCGGGAATTGGCCCTCCCTCAAGGTCCCTCCCAATCTGCTCTTGGTAAACTGCAAACCTTTTATTGCTTCTGGTTTCATAGGGTATTGCTTCTGATACGGCCTATGATTAGATTTGGGTATCACCTGTACTGGAATTACCCCTTTTATTAATCCTACGTCTGCTGGACCCCGGGACCACAAATGCTCTGGAACTTCTTTTAAGTCTGACTCCTGTTGTTCTGTCAACAGTTATTCCTCTCCTCAGCATCTGCTATTCTCATCTAAATGTATTATCTGTGGATGGGCTGTGTTGATCGCCACTCACAATATTGACCCAATCAGTGATCCTCTTACCCTTGGATACCCACTGGCCCATGTCTTTCCAGTCCTCTGCTGGCTCCTTTGCTAGGGACACATGTGGGCTCCATATTTCCCTGAACAGTCTCTGACTTTGGGGCCCTAGTTCCACCTCCACTACTGCGTGGGTGTTGTCATAGTGAAACCATTTCAAGGCTATAGTCCTTTCTGTGGTTTTAAATAATGCTTTCTCATAGATTGCATCTGGACCTGGGTGTTTGTTATACCAGAGAGTACAGTGTAGGTCATCGGGGGACATTTTAGTGGGGCCTGGTACTACATCATCAGCAAGTTCCATCAAGGTTCGGGGAATATCAGTTATTCCCCCCCTAAACAAATCTTGCATATACCAATAACATGGCTCCCCTTCCCCACAGACCACCATATTGTCTCTGACTATGTGTACTTTCATTCCCCTCTCAGCGGAAATGACAGCCACATTCAATTTAGTCATTACATCACGTCCTAGTAAATTTACCCGACACAGCTTAGATATCAGGATGGGTATGGTTGCCTCTCATCCTGATTGGTCATGTTTTAGGGTTATTGGGGCTGATAACCTTTCAATAAATTGATGACCAGAGGCAGATCGCACTATGATTTTCTCCCCATCAATCCTGACTCCATCTGGCTTGTCTGTTGCACAGGTTGCTGTCCTGCAGGCTCCCGTATCACAAAGGAATTTAATTTTCATACCCATTACTGTCAATGTCAAATAAGGTTTATGTTCCTGTTGAAGTGCTAAGTCAATAGTAGCCAATTCAAACACCTCACAATTTGGATCAAAGGGTTCCTTAGTCTTCCCCCCACTAGAGTCTACTATTTCTCCCTCAAGGACTAGTCACGCCTTATCTTCCTCTTCCTCACGCTCAAAGCTGGGGGATGGACTTCTCTCTCTCTCTCTTCTCTCTTTTCTCTCTTTTCTCTCCTGTCTGACTTTCTCTGCCCTTGTCCTGTACTCCTCTACCTCTGGCTCTTCCTCACCTTCATCTTCCCTTCCTCCTCCAGCCCCTTCTTCCTCATAGGGAGGTGGGGCCGGTGGGGGGGCAACATTATTCCCCTGCACTCTCCTTCTCCTCCCTACGTATTCATCATCTGGATTTTCTCTCCATGCCTGGTCTGCCAAGTTTGGATATAACCTTTCTGCCCTCTGCTCTGGGGGAGGCACGGAGACCTCAACCTTCACTTCTCTTTCCCTCTCACTCACTTCTCTTTTCTTCCTGCCTTATCTCCTCTCTCTCCTAAGTTTCTAGTTCTACCCGCCATCTCTCCCAGAGTGGCAATTAGTTACTCTGCATCTTCCTCTTCTTTCTTGGCTCTGTCCTGTCTGTTATTCTGCTCATGATGGATTGCATGTCTCTCTGAGGCTATTACACAATTCAGTTATTTTCCCAACATACTCTCCGTAATCGGCCCATGGCAAAAGTGTCCTCTGGGCATCCCCTGAAACCCACTGCCCTCTAACGGCAGCCCAAACCTTACTATTCCTGTTTTGGGGTGGGTCATTCCTTCTACCGCTCTGGCCACGTCCTCTGTGTTCATGGCCTGTCTGCTAAATGGCATATTATTATTATTACTTTATACATCTAAGGTTGCTGGGGCCCCTTTCATTCCCCGCCAATAGATTAGGTAAGGCTATCAGTGGGTACTGGCCCCCTCCTACTCTCTCTCTCTCACTGCTTATTTCTCCTTTACACACCTTATGTATCTGTTTAAGCATGGATTCGAGTTTATCTGCGTCTAGACGTCCCTCAAAACCATACCTCTCCCTCCACCTGGTTACATAATGGAGATTTCTTCTATCCCTGGATTCCATTTTAATTACATCAAGTATTTCTCGTCCCCAGTAAATTCTGGGACCTCTTGTGAGGATTTGCCCCCCCATGGTTGGTACTGTTAAAAATCCCTTAGCCACCTCTTCTATATAACAAGTCAATTTAACAAGTAATTCAAAATAGCTTCACACAACAACACCTTGAATCACCCCTTCCTGTATATGTAATCTTGACTAGTCCCCCAGAATTATCTCATACTTTTACAGAGGGATTGATCCCCACAATGTAATCTTGGTAATTCCTGACAGTCTCATACAACAGGAATGGGTTCTCCCTCCTCTATACAACCACCTGGAACCACCTCTCCCTGTATATGTAGTCTTGACTAGTCCCCCAGAATTATCTCATACTTTACGGAGGAGTCTATCCTCACAATGTAATCTTGATAATTCCTGACAGTCAACCCCACATTTCACTTAAAATGGCTACGCATTGATCAATTTGCTACTTTTCAATATTTTAGCAAGTCCTCAAATCAATTTCACCAAGTTAATGAATAAAGACTACTGACCTTATCCTTGCAGCCGAGATTCAATGTAGGTTTGGATTCCGTCACCGTCTCTGTCATTAATTAGGTGTCCTCTGGCCTGTTTTAACCCTTAATGTCAAAGGGCAGGACTTTCTATTTACGAATGTATCATTCGCCCGTCGACGGTTTTCAGAGTTACCTGGAATGACAGAAACAGGGTATTGGAGTCCGGCTCAGAAGGACCAAGCTGTTACGTGAATTATTTAACAAACTATTTTAGTGTCTCTGTGCGTCTCCCAAAAGGTTGTAAGTCTTTTGGGATTTAAGTAACGGCCAGAGTCCCGGTCTGCATAGTCAGAGATATTTATTCATTGAGAATTCTGCCATCACAATTTCAGAGTCCATCTTTTATACTCATACGTCATACAAAAAGAAATCCCTTCCCTCTGTAGGCGGGCTGTAGTTTTCCACTCTAAAACTGCTCTACTGACCTTCAGTTCACACACACACACATATACACACATGCATACACACATACATACACACACACACACACATATCCTACTCCCTGCTTTACTCAGTTATTGCCGTTCTCACAATATTCTGCACCATGTTTTCATAACAGTTTCTCCCCTCCCTAAATTGGGAGGCCTCTTTATCTTAGTTTCTCAGTTGTCTTTGTTGTCTGGCCTAACTCTTACTCACATTGCTAAATAGTGGCTCAATGCCATAGCCTTTACTGGTCCTACACTCACACATTAATAACACATTATACACAGTTTCAGGGTGTAATAATTAGTCATTAATAATTAATCTATCACAAGGTTACATTACTGATTGATTAAATTCTACATGTAGAGCTTCCAAAACATTACTGATTGATTAAATTCCACATGTAGAGCTTCCAATAAGGTTACATTACTGATTGATTAAAGTCCACATGTAGAGCTTCAAATGAGGTTACATTACTGATTGATTTAATTCCACATGTAGAGCTTCCAATACATTTCTGATTGATTAAATTCCACATGTAGAGCTTCCAATAAGGTTACATTACTGATTGATTAAATTCCACATGTAGAGCTTCAAATGAGGTTACATTACTGATTGATTAAATTCCACATGTACAGCTTCCAATGAGGTAACATTACTGATTGATTGAATTCCACATGTAGAGCTTCCAATGAGGTTACATTACTGATTGAATAAATTCCACATGTAGAGCTTCCAATGAGATTACATTACTGATGATTAAATTCCACATGTAGAGCTTCCAATGAGGTTACATTACTGATTGATTAAATTCCACATGTAGTGATTCCAATGAGGTTACATTACTGATTGATTAAATTCCACATGTAGAGCTTCCAATGAGGTTACATTACTGATTGATTAAATTCCACATGTAAAGCTTCCAATGAGGTTACATTACTGAATGATAAAATTCCACATGTAGTGATTCCAATAAGGTTACATTAATGATTGATTGAATTCCATATGTAGAGCTTCCAATGAGGTTACATTACTGATTGATTAAGTTCCACATGTAGAGCTTCCCATGAGGTTACACTACTGATTGATTAAATTCCACATGTAGTGATTCCAATAAGGTTACATTACTGATTGATTAAATTCCACATGTAGAGCTTCCAATAAGGTTACATTACTGATTGATTAAATTCCAAATGTAGAGCTTCCAATGAGGTTACATCACTGATTGATTAAATTCCACATGTAGAGCTTCCAATGAGGTTACATTACTGATTGATTAAATTACACATGTAGAGCTTCCAACAAGGTTACATTACTGATCGATTAAATTCCACATGTAGAGCCTCCAATAAGGTTACATTACTGATCGATTAAATTCCACATGTAGAGCATCCAATAAGGTTACATTACTGATTGATTAAATTCCACATGTAGAGCTCAAATAAGGTTATATTACTGATTGATTAAATTCCACATGTAGAACTTCCAATGAGGTTATATTACTGATTGATTAAATTCCACATGTAGAGCTTCCAATGAGGTTAGATTAAAGATTGATTAAAATCCTCATGTAGAGCTTCGAATGAGGTTTCATTACTGATTGGTCAAATTCCACATGTAGAGCTTCCAATGAGGTTGCATTACTGATTGATTAAATTCCACATGTAGAGCTTCCAATGAGACTGCATTACTGATTGATTAAATTCCACATGTAGAGCTTCCAATGAGGTTACATTACTGATTGATTAAATTCCACATGTAGTGATTCCAATAAGGTTACATTACTGATTGATTAAATTCCACATGTAGAGCTTCCAATGAGGTTAAATTACTGACTGATTAAATTCCACATGTAGAGCTTCCAATGAGGTTACATTACACATTGATTAAATTCCACATGTAGAGCTTCCAATGAGGTTACATTACTAATTGATTAAATTCCACATGTAGAGCTTCCAACAAGGTTACATTACTGATCGATTAAATTCCACATGTAGAGCTTCCAAAAAGGTTACATTACTGATCGATTAAATTCCACATGTAGAGCTCAAATAAGGTTACATTACTGATTGATTAAATTCCACATGTAGAACTTCCAATGAGGTTACATTACTGATTGATGAAATTCTACATGTAGAGCTTCCAATGAGGTTAGATTAAAGATTGATTACAATCCTCATGTATAGCTTCGAATGAGGTTTCATTACTGATTGATCAAATTCCACTTGTAGAGCTTCCAATGAGGTTGCATTACTGATTGATTAAATTCCACATGTAGAGCTTCCAATGAGATTGCATTACTGATTGATTAAATTCCACATGTAGAGCTTCCAATGAGGTTGCATTACTGAGTGATTAAATTCCACATGTAGAGCTTCCCATGAGGTTACATAACTGATTGATTGAATTCCACATGTAGAGCTTCCAATGAGGTTACATTACTGATTGATTACATTCCACATGTAGAGCTTCCAATGAGGTTGCATTACTGATTGATTAAATTCCACATGTAGAGGTTCCAACAAGGTTACATTACTGATTGATTAAATTCCACATGTAAAGCTTCCAATTAGGTTACATTACTGATGGATTAAATTCCACAGGTAGAGCTTCCAATAAGGTTACATTACTGATTGATTAAATTCCACATGTAGAGCTTCCAATGAGGTTACATTACTGATTGATTAAATTCCACATGTAGAGCTTCCAATGAGGTTACATTACTGATTGATTAAATTCCACATGTAGAGCTTCCAATGAGGTTACATTACTGATTGATTAAATTCGACATGTAGAGCTTTCAATAAGGTTACATTACTGATGGATTAAATTCCACATGTAGAGCTTCGAACAAGTTTACATTACTGATTGATTAAATTCCACTTGTAGAGCTTCCAATAAGTTTACATTACTGATTGATTAAATTCCACATGTATAGCTTCCAATAAGGTTACATTACTGATTGATTAAATTCCACATGTAGAGCTTCCAATGAGGTTACATTACTGATTAATTAAATTCCACATGTAGAGCATCCAATGAGGTTACATTACTGATTGATTAAATTCCACATGTAGTGCTTCCAATTAGGTTACATTACTGATTGATTAAATTCCACATGAAGAGCTTCCAATGAGGTTAGATTAATGATTGATTAAATTCCTCATGCAGAGCTTCGAATGAGGTTTCGTTATTGACTGATCAAATTCCACATGTAGAGCTTCCAATGAAGTTGCATTACTGATCGATTAAATTCCACATGTAGAGCTTCCAATGAGGTTGCATTACTGATTGATTAAATTCCACATTTAGAGCTTCCAATGAGGTTTTATTACTGATTGATTAAATTCCACATGTAGAGCTTCCAATGAGGTTGCATTACTGATTGATTGAATTCCACATGTAGAGCTTCCAATGAGGTTGAATTACTGATTGATTAAATTCCACATGTAGAGCTTCCAGTGATGTTGATTACTGATTGATTAAATTCCACATGTAGAGCTTCCAATGAGGTTACATTACTGATTGATTAACTTTCACATGTACAGCTTCCAATGAGGTTACATTACTGATTGATTAAATTCCACATGTAGAGCTTTCAAAGAGGTTAAATTACTGATTCATTAAATTCCACATGTACAGCTTCCCATGAGGTTACATTACTGATTCATTAAATTCCACATGTAGAGCTGTCACGCCCTGACTCAGGGGACTCTTATATGTTGAGTCAGGGTGTGTATATTCTATGTTGTGTATATCTATGTGTAATATCTAGTACGTGTTGATCTATGTTGGCCGGTGTGGTTCCCAATCAGAGGCAACTGTCGCTCGTTGTCTCTGATTGGGAATCATACTTAGGCAGCCTATTGGCACTAGTTAGTTGTGGGATCTTGTTCCGTGTGTAGGCTTGTTTTGTGTTCAGCCTTAAGACTTCACGTTTCGTTTGGTTTGTTGTTTTGTAGTGTGTTTATCGTTGTAATAAACATGTACGCATGTCACGCTGCGCCTTGGTCTGACCCGTCCTTCAACGTACGTGACAGAAGATCCCACCAAACACGGACCAAGCAGCGTGCCCAGGAGGACCGAACACCCTGGACATAGGTGGGGAAGATTTGGTCGTGGGAGGAGATATTTGCGGGAAAAGGACCATGGGCGAAGAATGAAGCCCAGGCAGGAGAGGAGCAACGGCAACACAGAAACCGGCCGAGGAGGAAGACAGAGAAGCAGCCCCAATAAAAAATGTTGGGGGGATAAAGGGGTTGTCGGGGAGCGAGAGACAAGAGCCCCGACCACTGCACCCGGTGGGTTTCCAGATTGATTCCCTATGACCATGGGAAAAAGAGTGGGAACAGTTCTATACTGAGGAGTCGGAGGATGACGACGACGATGAGTTTCTGTTCCCTATCTCGTGGGGGCTCCCGGAGGAGTCCTCACTGGAGGAGGAGTGCCGAGAGAAAGAGAAGGATCGGATCGGCAGGGTAAGAGAGGAGGCCACCATATTACGGGGGCTGATAGATAGAATAGAGCGGGAGAGATCCAGTCAGGAGGAGGCACTGCAGGACGCTCGTAGGGAAAAGGAGGAAGTAGAGGCACGGAGAGAGGAGCTGGTTAGGCAGCATAAGGAGCGGGGGTTAATAAAGGAACCCAGGTATGCGGAGATACGCACTGTATCGCCAGTGCGCATGCACAGCCCAGTGCGTTCTGTGCCAGCGCCCCGCACGTGTCGTGCGAAAGTGGGCAGACAGCCAGGACGGGTTGTGCCAGCTCTCCGCTCCAGACCTCCAGTCCGCCTCCACAGTCCGGCCCGGTCCGTTCCTGCTCCTCGCACCAGGCCAGTGGTACGTGTTCCCAGTCCGGCCCGGGCCTGTTCCTGCTCCTCGCAACAAGACAGTGGTGCGTGTCTCCAGTCCGGCCCGGCCCGTTCCTGCTCCTCGCACCAAGCCAGTGGTGCGTGTTCCCAGTCCGGCCCGGCCTGTTCCTGCTCCTCGCACCAAGCCAGTGGTGCGTGTCGCCAGTCCGGCCCGGCCCGTTCCTGCTCCTCGCACCAAGCCAGTGGTGCGTGTTCCCAGTCCGGCCTGGCCTGTTCCTGCTCCTCGCATCAAGCCAGTGGTGCGTGTCGCCAGTCCGGCCCGGCCCGTTCCTGCTCCTCGCACCAAGCCAGTGGTGCGTGTCGCCAGTCCAGCCCGGCCCGTTCCTGCTCCTCGCACCAAGCCAGTGGTGCGTGTTCCCAGTCCGGCCCGGCCCGTTCCTGCTCCTCGCACCAAGTCAGTGGTGCGTGTTCCTAGTCCGGTCCGGCCCGTGCCTGCTCCTCGCACCAGACCAGTGGTGCGTGTGTCCAATCCGGCACGGCCCGTGCCTGTTCCACCGGTGCCTGGTCCGGCACCGGTCAGCTGCTCCACTCCGGAGACAGAGCAGTCCGCTACACCGGTGCCTGATCCAGCTCCGGTCAGCTGCTCTACTCCGGAGCCAGATCAGTCCGCTCCACCGGGTTCCAGTCCAGCTCCGGTCAGCGGCTCCACTCCGGAGCCAGAGCAGTCCGCTCCACCGGTGCCTGATCCAGCTCCGGTCAGCTGCTCCACTCCGGAGCCAGAGCAGTCCGCTCCACCGGGGTCCAGTCCAGCTCCGGTCAGCGGCTCCACTCCGGAGCCAGAGTAGTCCGCTCCACCGGTGCCTGATCCAGCTCCGGTCAGCGGCTCCAGTCCGGAGCCAGAGCAGTCCGCTCCACCGGTGCCCAGTCCAGCTCCGGTCAGCGGCTCCAGTCCAGAGCCTGAGCAGTCCGCTCAACCGGCGTCCGGTCCAGCTCCGGTCAGCGGCTCCAGTCCAGACCCAGACGTCAACCCCTCTCCAGGTTCGGGGTCTCCCACACCAGGGTCCAGACAGGGCTTGGAGTATCGTGGGAGGAAGGAGAGGGGAAGCAGCGCGCCGAGGTCCAGACCAGACCAGGGGCGCAACAGGGAGGCGGAGAGTATGTGGTCGTCACGCCCCGGAGCCGGATCCGCCTCCGAGGCGGACTGCCCACCCGGCCCCTACCCTGTTATGTAAAGGTTGTGCGGTCGGAGTCCGCACCTTTGGGGGGGGATACTGTCACGCCCTGACTCAGGGGACTCTTATATGTTGAGTGAGGGTGTGTATATTCTATGTTGTGTATATCTATGTGTAATATCTAGTACGTGTAGTTCTAAGTTGGCCGGTGTGGTTCCCAATCAGAGGCAGCTGTCGCTCGTTGTCTCTGATTGGGGATCATACTTAGGCAGCCTATTGGCACTAGTTAGTTGTGGGATCTTGTTCCGTGTGTAGGCTTGTTTTGTGATCAGCCTTAGGACTTCACGTTTTGTTTTGTTTGTTGTTTTGTAGTGTGTTTATCGTTGTAATAAACATGTACGCATTTCACGCTGCGCCTTGGTCTGACCCGTCCTTCAACGTACGTGACAAGAGCTTCCAATGGGGTTACATTACTGATTGATTAAATTCCACATGTAGAGCTTCCAATGAGGTTACATTACTGATTGATTAAACTCCACATGTAGAGCTTCCAATGAGGTTACATTACTGATTGATTAAATTCCACATGTATAGCTTCCAATGAGGTTACATTACTGATTGATTAAATTCCACATGTAGAGCTTCCAATGAGGTTGCATTACTGATTGATTAAATCCCACATGTAGAGCTTCCAATGAGGTTGCATTACTGATTGATTAAATTCCACATGTAGAGCTTCCAATGAGGTTGAATTACTGATTGATTAAATTCCACATGTAGAGCTTCCAATGAGGTTGCATTACTGATTAATTAAATTCCACATGTAGAGCTTTCAAAGAGGTTAAATTACTGATTCATTAAATTCCACATGTAGAGCTTCCAATGAGGTTACATTACTGATTGATTAAATTCCACATATAGAGCTTCCAATAAGGTTACATTACTGATTGATTAAATTCCACATGTAGAGCTTCCAATGAGGTTACATTACTGATTGATAAAATTCCACATGTAGAGCTTCCAATGAGGTTACATTAGTGATTGATTGAATTCCACATGTAGAGCTTCCAATGAGGTTACATTACTGATTGATTAAATTCCACATGTAGAGCTTCCAATGAGGTTACATTACTGATTGATTAAATTCCACATGTAGAGCTTCTAATGAGGTTACATAACTGATTGATTAAATTCCACATGTAGAGCTTCCAATGAGGTTACATTACTGATTGATTAAATTCCACATGTACAGCTTCCAATGAGGTTACATTACTGATTGATTAAATTCCACATGCAGAGCTTCCAATGAGGTTACATTCCTGATTGATTAAATTCCACATGTAGAGCTAACAATGAGGTTACATTACTGATTTATTAAATTCCACATATAGAGCTTCCAATAAGGTTACATTACTGATTGATTAAATCCCACATGTACAGCTTCCAATGAGGTTACATTCCTGATTGATTAAATTCCACATGTAGAGCTTCCAATGAGGTTACATTACTGATTGATTAAATTCCACATGTAGAGCTTCCAATAAGGTTACATTACTGATTGATTAAATTCCACATGTAGAGCTTCCAATAAGGTTACATTACTGATTGATTAAATTCCACATGTAGAGCTTCCAATGAGGTTGCATTACTGATTGATTAAATTCCACATGTATAGCTTCCAAAGAGGTTGCATTACTGATTAATTAAATTCCACATGTAGAGCTTCTGTCAGCTTCCTGCTTCTCCTGTTTGTCTCCTGGCCTCTAGAGGTCAGCTGTGTTCCCCTCTGCCTTTGTTCTTCCTCATGTGTCCTCATTAGTTTGATCCAGGTCACCTGTGCCTTGTTTTCCCTTTAGTATTTTAGCTGTGTGTTTTCCCCTTGTTTCTCACTTGGTTATTGCGTCCTGACTATGTGTCTCCTGCTTTGTCCCACCGTGTCAGTCCTAGTAAGTTGTTCGACGTTATCTTTAGTTTGTTTTTCTCCCCTCGTGGAGTTGTTTTGTTTTGCCTCCTGTTTTGGAACATTAAATCTACTTGCCTGGAGTATTGCCTTGGGTGTTTCATTTGGGTCCTACAACATCTCCTCTGTGGCTAAGGGGTAGTACCCCCAGCTCTACACATCTGAGACCGGAGTTCTAGCCCGGCTTGTGACAGAATAACCAAGGCAATCATGGACCCAGAAACACTCAGTTCCCAGGACCTGTTGGCGGTGATCACTCGACATGAGGCTTCTTTCCAGCGCCATGAAGCCGTTCTCAGCCGACAAGAGGAGCTGATGGCTAGTCATTCTCAACTCTTGGCCGAAATGATGAGTGCCCTTCGCCAGCTCTTTGAACGCCTCCCTGGTCCTCTCCCTTCCCCCAGGTCACCCCCCAGTGACGACAGGCCTTCTCGGTTGGCGGAGCCCCAACTACCACCTCCCAAGCCCTTTTCTGGGGATCCAAGCTCTTGCCAGGGTTTCCTCACCCAATGCTCCCTCACCTTCGAGCTCCAACCCTCAAGTTTTCCCACAGACCGTTCCAAGATTGCCTACATCATTACCCTTCTTTCAGAAAAGGCGCTCGCCTGGGCTTCTGCGGTGTGGCAGTCCCAGGAGGTCTGTTGTGACTCCCACGCTGCATTTGTAGAAGAGTTCAAGCGGGTGTTCGATCATCCTGTCAGTGGGCGGGAGGCTTCCAAGCGCCTACTGTCTCTCCGTCAGGGCCCCCGTAGCACGGCAGATTTTGCCATTGATTTCCGGACCATAGCAGCAAGGAGCGGATGGAATGATGAAGCGCTGAGGGTCTGCTTTCAGGGAGGGTTATCTGAGCCCCTTCAAGATGAGTTAGCCACCCGAGAACCAGCTGGAGATCTCGAGTCCCTCATAGCCTTGGCCATCCGCCTGGACAATCGTCTAAGAGAGCGGAGAACGGCTCGCCGTCAGGTGTCTCAGTCCCAAGTTCCTCTGAGCAGCTCTGTTTTTCCTGTTTGGACTCCGTCATTCAGAGCTGCCCCGGCGCCTGAACTGCCCCAGGATTCCCCGGAGAGCATGCAGTTAGGCCGTTCCAGGCTTTCTCCCAACGAAAGGGAACGTCGCATGAGGGAGCGTCGGTGCCTCTACTGCGGGGTTGCCGGCCACTTCCGCTCCACTTGCCCCGAGCTTTCGGGAAACGCCTGTCCCCGCCCAGCTACAGGAGGGTTGTGATGGGGAAAATTAGAGCTCCTCCTACTAACGCGGTCCTAGCTATTCCAGCCACTCTGTCCTGGGAGGGCCACCAGCATCGGGTCCAGGCTATGATCGATTCCGGTGCCGCAGGTGATTTTATGGATGTAACCTTGGCTAAGGAACTTAAGATCCCTACCCAACTACTTCCTCAACCCCAGGCAGTTACAGCCTTAGATGGCAGACCTCTGGAACCAGGAAAGGTTACTGAGGCGACTCAGTCCCTGCGACTTACCATCTCTCAACACCAGCAGGAGGAGACCTTCTATCTCATTGACTCTCCCGAGTATCCTATTATCCTGGGTCACCCTTGGCTATGCAGACATAATCCCCAGATCGACTGGCCTACTGGCACCATTCTAAGCTGGGGTCCCACTTGCCAACTCACCTGCATGCTTCAGAGTCCCTCAGCCCCTAGTACCCAGTTTCAAGAGTCTGTTGACGTCTCCCGAGTCCCCAGTGTTTACCATCGGTTCAAGGCAGTGTTCAGCAAGGCCCGGGCTACTGCCTTACCGCCTCATCGCACGTATGACTGTGCCATTGATCTACTCCCTGGGTGCTGCCCTCCTAGAGGTCGGATCTTTTCCTTGTCCTCCCCCGAGCACGCAGCTATGGACACCTACATTAAGGAGTCCTTGGCAGCCGGCCTCATCTATGCCTCTACTTCCCCGGCTGGGGCGGGCTTCTTTTTTGTTGAAAAGAAAGACGGGGGTCTTAGGCCTTGTATTGATTACCGGGGACTCAACAAGATCACGGTTCGGAATCGATACCCCCTTCCTCTCATGGCCACTGCTTTTGAGCTGCTTCAAGGGGCTTCCATTTTTACTAAGCTGGATCTCCGCAATGCTTACCATCTCGTGCGGATCCGGCCAGGAGACGAATGGAAGACGGCGTTCAACACGCCCACGGGACACTATGAATATCGGGTGATGCCGTTCGGGCTCACCAATGCCCCCGCAGTATTCCAAGCCCTGATTAATGATGTTCTCCGGGATATGCTTAATCTGTTCGTCTTCGTGTACCTGGACGATATCCTCATCTTCTCGAGGTCACTGAAGGAGCATGAGGGGCATGTTAGCCGGGTTCTCCAGAGGCTCCTTGACAATCACCTCTACGTTAAGCCTGAGAAGTGTGAATTTCATGTTTCTCAGACTCAGTTTCTCGGGTTTATTGTCACTCCCGGGCACCTAGAGATGGATCCCAAGAAGGTCAAGGCGGTCCACGATTGGCCCACACCTGCCACGGTCAAGGAGGTTCAACGGTTCATTGGCTTTTCTAACTTCTATCGGAAGTTCATCAAGAATTTCAGCTCGGTGGTAGCCCCCTTGACGACGCTTACCAAGGGAGGAGGGACCAAGATTCACTGGGGTCCGGAAGCAGCAGGGGCCTTCGAGGATCTCAAGCGCCGCTTCACTTCTGCTCCGATTCTGGTGACCCCTGACCCAGAAAGACCTTTCGTGGTGGAGGTGGACGCCTCAGAAGTGGGGGTAGGAGCCGTCCTGTCACAGAGGGGTGCGGATGGGAGATTACACCCTTGTGCCTTCATGTCTCGCCGCCTGTCTGAGGCCGAGCGCAACTACCACGTGGGGGATCTAGAGTTGCTTGCGGTAAAACTGGCCTTGGAGGAGTGGCGCCATTGGCTTGAGGGGGCTCAGCACCCTTTCCAGGTTCTCACAGACCACAAGAACCTGGAATATCTCCAACAGGCTAAGCGGATGAACCCTCGGCAAGCACGATGGTCTCTTTTCTTTAATCGATTCCAGTTCCTCCTGACTTACCGACCTGGCACCAAGAACGTCAAGCCGGATGCTCTGTCTCGAGTCTACTCTCCCGAGGTACAAGAGAAGCCCTTGGCATCGATTATTCCGAGGTCTAGGATCGTCGCACCTCTTCAGTGGGAACTAGAAAGAGGGGTACGAGAAGCTCTTGTCCAGGAGCCCGATCCAGGCGGTGGTCCTGCCGGTCGCCTGTACGTTCCTCTCTCTGTTCGGGCCCGCGTCTTGCAGTGGGGTCATGAGTCGCCCTTGACATGCCATCCAGGCAGTGCTCGCACACTGGAGTTCCTCCGACGGCGGTTTTGGTGGCCGTCCATCAAGAAGGACGTGCAGGGCTATGTTGAGGCCTGCCCTGTGTGCAACCAGGGAAAGTCGACACGCCAGCGACCCCAGGGACTGCTCCATCCCTTACCTGTTCCTCGAAGGCCATGGTCACACCTTTCTCTGGACTTTGTTACGGGACTTCCTCTATCCCAGGGCAACACCGTCATCCTAGTGGTGGTAGACCGGTTCTCTAAGGCTGCCCGGTTTATCCCCCTGCCCAAGCTGCCCTCGGCTAAGGAGACTGCTGAGCTCCTCATGAACCATGTCTTCCGGATATTTGGTATTCCCCTGGACGTGGTCTCTGACCGAGGTCCCCAATTCTCGTCCCGGTTTTGGGGGGCCTTCTGCAGGCTTGTTGGGGCCACAGCCAGCCTATCGTCGGGGTTCCATCCAGAGTCTAATGGCCAAACGGAACGGGTTAATCAGGATCTGGAGACCACCCTGCGGTGTATGGCGGCCAGTAATCCCACGTCTTGGGCCACCTATATCATTTGGGCTGAATATGCCCACAACACCCTCCAGTCCTCAGCCACCGGATTGTCCCCATTCGAATGCCAGTTCGGTTACAACCCTCCATTATTTCCAGAGGAGGAGGCGCAGGTTGGTGTTCCCTCGGCCCAGCGCTTTGTCCAACGCTGTAGGCGGACCTGGAAGAAGGCCAGGCGTGCCCTCCTTCGGACCTCCCAGAGATACCAAAGTCAGGCTAATCGCCACCGCCGGACGGCCCCTAGTTTCCGAGCTGGTCAGAGAGTTTGGTTGGCCACTAAGAACCTGCCCCTCCGGGTCGAATCCAAGAAGCTTTCCCAGAGATACATCGGCCCTTTCCGCATTGCTAGAAAGGTTAACCCTGTGTCTTATCGTTTGGTTCTCCCTCGCTCCCTTCGTATTAACCCCACTTTCCATGTCTCACTTATTAAACCTGTCTTGTCTTCTCCCTTTGCCCCCCCACGCAGACCCCCGCCACCTCCCAGGATTATTGACGGCCAGCCAGCCTACACAGTCCGCCGGATACTGGACTCCCGGAGGGTCCAGAACTCTCTGCAGTATCTGGTGGACTGGGAGGGCTACGGGCCAGAGGAGCGCTCCTGGGTTCCAGCCAGGGACATCCTGGATCCAGGGTTGGTCCGAGATTTTCGCACCCTGAGGCCAGGGTGTTCTGGAAGGAACGTCAGGAGTCGTTCCTAGAGGAGGGGGTCCTGTCAGCTTCCTGCTTCTCCTGTTTGTCTCCTGGCCTCTAGAGGTCAGCTGTGTTCCCCTCTGCCTTTGTTCTTCCTCATGTGTCCTCATTAGTTTGATCCAGGTCACCTGTGCCTTGTTTTCCCTTTAGTATTTTAGCTGTGTGTTTTCCCCTTGTTTCTCACTTGGTTATTGCGTCCTGACTATGTGTCTCCTGCTTTGTCCCACCGTGTCAGTCCTAGTAAGTTGTTCGAAGTTATCTTTAGTTTGTTTTTCTCCCCTCGTGGAGTTGTTTTGTTTTGCCTCCTGTTTTGGAACATTAAATCTACTTGCCTGGAGTATTGCCTTGGGTGTTTCATTTGGGTCCTACAACATCTCCTCTGTGGCTAAGGGGTAGTACCCCCAGCTCTACACATCTGAGACCGGAGTTCTAGCCCGGCTTGTGACAGCTTCCAATGAGATTGCATTACTGATTGATTAAATTCCACATGTAGAGCTTCCAATGAGGTTGAATTACTGATTTATTAAATTCCACATGTAGAGCTTCCAATGAGGTTACATTACTGATTGATTAAATTCCACATGTAGAGCTTTCAAAGAGGTTACATTACTGATTCATTAAATTCCACATGTAGAGCTTCCAATGAGGTTACATTACTGATTGATTAAATTCCACATGTAGAGCTTCCAATAAGGTTACATTACTGATTGATTAAATTCCACATGTAGAGCTTCCAATGAGGTTGCATTACTGATTGATTAAATTCCACATGTAGAGCTTCCAAAGAGGTTGCATTACTGATTAATTAAATTCCACATGTAGAGCTTCCAATGAGGTTGCATTACTGATTGATTAAATTCCACATGTAGATTTTCCAATGAGGTTGAATTACTGATTGATTAAATTCCACATGTAGAGCTTCCAATGAGGTTGCATTACTGATTGATTAAATTTCACATGTAGAGCTTTCAAAGAGGTTACATTACTGATTCATTAAATTCCACATGTAGAGCTTCCAATGAGGTTACATTACTGATTGATTAAATTCCACATGTAGACCTTCCAATGAGGTTACATAACTGATTGATTGAATTCCACATGTAGAGCTTCCAATGAGGTTGCATTACTGATTGATTAAATTCCACATGTAGAGCTTTCAAAGAGGTTACATTACTGATTGATTAAATTCCACATGTAGAGCTTCCAATGAGGTTACATTACTGATTGATTAAATTCCACATGTAGAGCTTCCAATAAGGTTACATTACTGATTGATTAAATTCCACATGTAGAGCTTCCAATGAGGTTGCATTACTGATTGATTAAATTCCACATGTAGAGCTTCCAAAGAGGTTGCATTACTGATTAATTAAATTCCACATGTAGAGCTTCCAATGAGGTTGCATTACTAATTGATTAAATTCCACATGTAGAGCTTCCAATGAGGTTGAATTACTGATTGATTAAATTCCACATGTAGAGCTTCCAATGAGGTTGCATTACTGATTGATTAAATTTCACATGTAGAGCTTTCAAAGAGGTTACATTACTGATTCATTAAATTCCACATGTAGAGCTTCCAATGAGGTTACATTACTGATTGATTAAATTCCACATGTAGACCTTCCAATGAGGTTACATAACTGATTGATTGAATTCCACATGTAGAGCTTCCAATGAGGTTGCATTACTGATTGATTAAATTCCACATGTAGAGCTTTCAAAGAGGTTACATTACTGATTGATTAAATTCCACATGTAGAGCTTCCAATGAGGTTACATTACTGATTGATGAAATTCCACATGTAGAGCTTCCCATGAGGTTACATAACTGATTGATTGAATTCCACATGTAGAGCTTCCAATGAGGTTACATTACTGATTGATTACATTCCACATGTAGAGCTTCCAATGAGGTTGCATTACTGATTGATTAAATTCCACATGTAGAGCTTCCAATGAGGTTACATTACTGATTGATTAAATTCCACATGTAGAGCTTCCAATGAATTTACATTACTGATTGATAAAATTCCACATGTAGAAGCAAAAAAGCCTACTTTGACCCAAGACTGTACACAATGATCTTGAATGCATTAGATTAGAATATAACACTGAATCTACGTATTCCTTTCTACCTCTGGTTTCAGTCAAAATCTAACAAGTAAGTTAAAAGTCAAGAGATATTTCTGTCCATACATAATTACTTTACATTTATTGTTTTATTTGACATGTGAAATTAACTATGGAGAGATAATGAATCATAATTATGAGTTTCCCAGGAGGCATGACTGTTTTTTGTTGTTGCTGATGTCCATGTTTTACATGTATGTACAATTACATTTTCATGATTTTTTGTCTGGTCCTGATATCAGTGATTCCGGGTGTTGGGCCAAAACTGGTACTGTCATCTAAGTGCTCTAAAAGTTTAGAGTAGCTGTGCCCCCCAAACTCATAGCTTATGTGATGTGACACTCTATGCTGCAATCAATGGATCTATTTTTCTAAATATGGAGTGGCTGCATTGCCAAAAACATCGGACACCTCTTCCCGATAGCAAGAAAAATGAACCATCTGCGCATGTGCAGGATTCTCTACTTTACAATGTTTTTCTCCCTCTGCTGCCACTTCCCCCTCCTGTGTGTGTGTGTGAAGTTGGGAGAGTTAGCTAAACGTTTATGATTTATTTAGTTTTTATAATTTTTTAATACAATGTTAATGCCATATTTGTACATTTTTGGTGAAAAGCCACTACAACCAATCAACTACAGTAGCTGAGTTCAACTCTGTCCACATATACATCTCTACGGGGTTGAGTTGAGACGATTGTCAGAGGAGTGTACCACCATCTACATCGAGTCACTATCAGTTTCTATTCCTCTTTTGATTAGCAAAAATATTTCTAAAAGTGTGTCTTGTGAGTATGAACATGCAGAATCAGCCAATGGTAGTGTTTCCCTCCAGAATCCAGATGGTCTGTGATGTCATACTCTGTCTATAGTACAACACAGAGCCAATAGCCATCACTAATGGTCCACTGAGCAGCTTTTGTAGTGCATTGATCATAGCACACAGGACTCAGTGTGGGAAACTCAGATCAGCTCTCTACTCACACTGACCAGTAGCCTCAAGACAGAAGACACATCTGCTTCCTCTGGACTAGTGTGCTTGACCAAATAATTACCATTGGCTTGACCAAATAACTACCATTGGCTTGACCACATAACTACCATTGGATTGACCAAATAACTACTATTGGCTTGACCAAACAACGACCATTGGCTTGACCAAATAACTACCATTGGCTTGACCAAATAACTACCATTGGCTTGATCAAATAATTACCATTGGCTTGACCTAATAACTACTATTTCTGAGTTTAGATTGATATAATATCAAAGCTAAAAACCTAAACCCTAACTGAACTAAAGAACAAGTTCTAATTCTCAGGATGTCCACTTACCTATACAATAGACAGGTAACTGGCTAAATAAATAAAAATGCTGGGCAGGCCCATTTGCCCATTATTTTGGCTACCAAGAGATCTCAGTGACTTTGAAAGATGGGTGATTGTAGTGGCACGTTTGTCAGGAGCTTCAGTGACGAAGACTGCTCAACTTGCTGGTGTTTCACGATATGAAATGGGTGTCTCAGTCACCAGATCTCATCCCAATTGAACACTTGAGAGATTCTGGAGCGGCGCCTGAGACAGCATTTTCCAGAACCATCAACAAAACACCAAATTATGGAATTTCTCATGGAAGAATGGTGTCACATCCCTCCAATAGATTTCCAGACTCTTGTAGAATCGATGCCAAAGTGCATTGAAGCTGTTCTGGCGGCTCGTGGTGGCCCAACGCCCTATTAAGACACTTTATGTTGGTGTTTCCTTTATTTTGTCAGTTACCTGTACAGTGGCTTGTACAGTGGCTTGCAAAAGTATTCACCACCATTTGCAGCAATTACAGCAGCAAGTCTCTTGGGGTATGTCTCTATAAGCTTGGCATATCTAGCCACTGGGATTTTTGCCCATTCTTCAAGGCAAAACTTCTCCAACTCCTTGGATGGGTTCCGCTGGTGTACAGCAATCTTTAAGTCATACCACAGATTCTCAATTGGATTGAGGTCTGGGCTTTGACTAGGCCATTCCAAGACATTTAAATGTTTCCCCTTCAACCACTCAAGTGTTGTTTTAGCGGTATGCTTAGTGTCATTGTCCTGCTGGAAGGTGAACCTCCGTCCCAGTCTCAAATCTCTGGAAGACCGAAACAGGTTTCCCTCAAGAATTTCCCTGTATTTAGCGCCATCCATCATTCCTTCAATTCTGACCAGTTTCCCAGTCCCTGCCAATGAAAATCATTGGATGGTGTTCTCGGGGTGATGAGAGGTGTTGGGTTTGCGCCAGACATAGCGTTTTCCTTGATGGCCAAAAAGCTCAATTTTAGTCTCAACTGACCAGAGTACCTTCTTCCATATGTTTGGGGAGTCTTCCACATGCCTTTTGGCGAACACCAAATGTGTTTGCTTATTCTTTTATTTAAGCAATGACTTTTTTCTGGCCACTCTTCCAAAAATCCCAGCTCTGTGGAGTGTACGGCTTAAAGTGATCCTATGGACAGATACTCCAATCTCCACTGTGGAGCTTTGCAGCTCCTTCAGGGTTATCTTTGGTCTCTTTGTTGCCTCTCTGATTAATGCCCTCCTTGCCTGGTCCGTGAGTTTTGGTGGGCGGCCCTCTCTTGGCAGGTTTGTTGTGGTGCCATATTCTTTCAATTTTTTAATAATGGATTTAATGGTGCTCCGTGGGATGTTCAAAGTTTCAGATATTTTTTTATAACCCAACCCTGATCTGTACATCTCCACAACTTTGTCCCTGACCTGTTTGGAGAGCTCCCTGGTCTTCATGGTGCCGCTTGCTTGGTGGTGCCCCTTGCTTAGTGGTGTTGCAGACTCTGGGGCCTTTCAGAACAGGTGTATAAATACTGAGATCATGTGACAGATCATGTGACACTTAGATTGCACACAGGTGGACTTTATTTAACTAATTATGTGACTTCTGAGGTAGTTGGTTGCACCAGATCTGATTTAGGGGCTTCATAGCAAAGGGGGTGAATACATATGCACGCACCACTTTTCCGTTATTTATTTTTTCAAATTTTTTGAAACAAGTTATTTTTTTAATTTCACTTCACCAATTCAGACTATTTTGTGTATGTCCATTACATGAAATCCAAATAAAAATCAATTTAAATTACAGGTTGTCATGCAACAAAATAGGAAAAATGCCAAGCGTGGTGAATACTTTTGCAAGGCACTGTATACTGTACATGTATACAGTATATGTCATTTAGGAGACACTTTTATTCAAAGCGACCTACAGTCATGCATGCATACATTTGTTAGGTAACAGTGACCGAGGAATCAAGCCCACTATCCTGGCGTTGCAAGAGCCATGCTCTACCACACGTGTTAAACTCATTCCATGGATGGCCGAGTGTCTGCGTGTTTTCGCTCCTCCCTTGTACTTGATTGATGAATTAAGGTCACTAAGTAACTCCCCTCACCTGGTTGTCTAGGTCTTAATTGAAAGGAAAAAACAAACGCCGCAGACACTAGGCCCTCCATGGAATGAGTTTGACATTCCTGCTCTACCAACTGATCTACAAAGCAGGGTTTCCCAACCTTCTCGTCAGGGACCACCAGACATTTCACATAATTTGTAGTTGCCCTAAACTGGCACACCTGATTCAATTAGTCAACTATCACCAAGCCCTTGACTAATTGAATCAGATGTGCCAATTCAGGGCTACCACAAATATATGAAACATATTTTGGTCCCCGAAGAGAGGGTTGGGAAGTACTGCTACAGAGGACTACCTTACCCATTAGTTTTGACTAAAATGCTTAACATGTTAGCTATAGAGGGACATCCTTGAGGCTACTCTGTAGAGCTGAATGAATTCCACCCTAGTCTGACCCCAGGGAGTTGCACCATCACATTACAGGCCTGCCAAACAGTTTGAAGGCATCCTGTTTCCTATGAGTGTAATGTCCTTGGTTTCCCCTGGCTCAATTTTACTTTCTAATGATTTACTTATATATTCATCAGAGTCATTGAGAGGCACTGCAATGAAAATTATGCAGACGTTAGATTATCAGAAAGTCCGCATTATGTTTGATATTTACATTTTACTATAGCGTGATAATCTGAAATAATATTTTACAGTACATATTGTTACCATTGTCATCAAGAACCCCACTCCTTAAATGTGCTGATATACCTGTTGGGCAAATCAGTGAAGTAACAAGAAAGTCAAGATCAATATTCACAAATCACTCTTTCTATTATCTATTAGGCTAAAGCATAGCACATAGGCCTAATAGTTATATTGTTTCCCAAGTTGTACTCTGGACCCCAGAGATGGAATTGATGCGAAGGTTGGCTCAAATGATACGCAGATATTGTGTTAGACTGTTATCTACTGGGGATTTTTAGTGTTGCAGTTGAACCCAAATTAATCATTTGAAATGTCAAAACCTTTAATTGGTGGCAAAATATACCATTCTTTGGTTGCTTGGATGGTTAATTATTATCATAATCAAAAGCTTAGGGTATTGCAAAAATACTACTCTCCCTCCAAAACCAGACCACTGTCATTCTTATGTTCTTGATAAATCCATGACTGAATGACAAGATATGACTTCATTACTGCAATTATTGGTTGTATTTGTATCATTGGCACTCATAAACATTCCATTGTATACTTTCTCTGTACTGTCTATCCTGAACAAATTGTTCTCTGAATGGGATGAATGGAAGTCTGAAAAAATCGAATCTATTGGAATTGTAGAAAACAGAACTGGGCAATTCCATGCCAGGATGGCCCAAATATTTTTATGATGTTTTGGATCTTCCTGAAATTAAATCCTTAAAACGTCATTTGGTAACCAAAATAATGACTAAGAAATAACTGATTAAAGTTGTTACATCTGTGAAATGTTGGCTTTACCCAGGCCTTCTTTAAAGTGGCAATCTGCCGTTACTACATCAATTTTAAACTTGTGATATGTACCCATTGATTCTTGAAGAATATAACTTATGAATGCCTCATGAGCTTAGTTCAACTGTCGTACCCCATCAGAACCCAAAATATAAGCTTGTTTTACTCCAATGTTTGTAAACAGTTAATGTAAACATACACTATATAGCCTCAAAACATGGTTAAAACTATAATTTTGATAGCTCTGTCTATGATTTGAGAGTGGTTGCATTTCTCCACCCCATCCCTCAGCTTTTTACCTAAACAGGGGCAGGGCCTACTTTGTTATTGCATCAACTGCTGATTGCCCCTTTAATACACTACAATGATGTGTCTGTAGAAGCTACAAAGCCAGTTTTGGTGTCATCTAAAACCTTGCAGTTTGTTCTGAAAAATAAGTATAGTATTTAGATTAAGAATACAATTTATATACATAAAAAATATAAACGTAAATATCTTAAAAAGTACCCTTTTAATCTATTTTTCTAAAGATATGACCAATTTTATACATAGCTTATCACTGCCAAATGGGGTTTACAACTAAAATCACGAAAGTGGGGTACGAGCCAATCTTTCCCCATTCAAAGCAGTTCAACTTGGCCTGAATTCAAGCAATAACGACACACATAGTTGACACTTTTTATATATATTATATATATTATATCTCCCGTCCAAATGTTGTGAATCGTGTGTACCCGGCCAATGGAATTTCAGCTGCGGCCACAAATTCCAGACCAATGATGTATATAAGCCCAGGCTGCATCCTTCCTATCCACGCCAAACTTGGTGCAAAACCACAACCACGACTAACCTAGCAACATTCAAAGCTGCACTGATTGGTCAGCGAGTTTCTTCCAAGCGCTTCCATGTCGAAACCATGCCCCAAAGCAGCGTGAAAGCAGTGATTGGATAGTCGAAGAGCCTCATCCAGGCGCAAAGACAGGCTAAAATGTGATAAGTCTGAAGTTGTTTACGTTTTTTACATGTTTTACCTTAAAATTTGGCTCATTATTACTGGATTAAGTACAAGCATAATTCACACGTGGTAACTGTTGATTACTGATTTACATAACTTGATTTTAGAAATACTGGCTTGCAAAGCTTGCTTGAAAAACTTGATTTTAGCAAGCATGGATGCTGCAAACAATACAGCGATAGATACTTCAAACCCGGTACTGTGAGGTAAGACAACATTTTCAAATATCTTAGCTAGCTATAATAGTTAGCAAGTTAAGCTTGATAATATGCTTTCAAAACGCTTTGGGGCGTGGTTTTGACTTGGAACCGCTTGGAAGAAACTCACTGACTAATCAGCGTGGCTTTGAATGTTGCTAGGATACTTATGGGCGTCGTTTTGCACCAAGTTTGGCGTGGATTTGCTGATGCTATATATTGGCCAATGAGAGGCTTTGAAGCAACTGGCCACCATATTGGTACTCCTCAGGAGAAGCAGTCCTCCATAGCAATTAACTGAATTCTACAGTATTTCAATCAATGGCTTCAAGGACAAAATTACATGTATTTAAGTATTTCTTTGTTGTAGTGGGGATAGTAACATCAGTACTCTAATAAAAAAAAAATCTTTAAGGAAAAAGGGTTTTATATTTGATTTAACTTTATTTTTATGTTCAGTTCACATAGTATAATTTCAAAGTATGCATAAAGGTGTCTGTAATAGAATATACTTGGCAAAAACGAATGTAGAAATTAATAAATGCATTAGCTTCCAAAGTATTGTTTACAATAGTGAAGAAGTACAAAAATGGCTGTGCAGTGGCTTCAAAATCCCTGTCAGTCATTTAGGGTTTATACACATCATTGGGCCAGACTGGGGTTGGACATCACCATTTAGTCTTCATAACATTTTATTCTCTGTTCCTTGCCACTTTATTAAAGCCATTTAGAGCTATTTGAATAAAAAATTCTTACCTATTGTACCTTTAAAACAATATGTCTAAAAATGAACAAAATTAAATGGTACTTTTGAGATATTTAGATTATATTTGTAATTATCAATAAATTAATGTAAATAAAATGTATTCTTAATCTAAACACTACTCATATTTCAGAATACACTGTAAGGTTTCAGATGACACCAACACTGGTTTTGTAGCATCTACAGACTCATCGTTGTAGTGTCTAAAAGAAGGCCAAAATTAGTTATACAAATGTAAAGAATTGGATACAGATTTCAAAGGTATGCCAAACATCCTTCCACCAAAGGATATTTTTATGGATTTCATTTCAGGAAGATCCAAAACATCATAAATATCTTTGGGCCATCCTGTCATGGAATTGCCCAACTATGGAAACATTGACTAGATTGCCCTTCCTTGCACAATGTTTGCTCCATGCTCTCTCTGTTCCCTACAGAATGGGTTGTCTCAGTAAGTTCATTTCTCAAGCAGCTCTTCCTGGTCCAAATAAGTGAATAAAAGGCCATGTGCATCTCTTTCCTTTCACTCTGCCTTGCCACCAGCCAGGGTGCGACAATAACAGGAGAAGTCCTTCGCCACTTTCTTACCAGTGCATAGGTAACTACAGTCGTGCATGCCTAATGACGCTTTTTTCTAATACGATGTAACTCATAACTCACATTTCCATTCTTAGTTGGACAATAACAATAAACCTGTATTGTAATGTAGATATATTATTGTTTGTTCATCTTCCCTACAGGTGACTGCAGTTAAGATGTCTCCATGCTATTGGCTGGCTCTGTTTGCTCTAGTCCCCTTAACTCTGGCCACCAACCCTGGAGTCAAGGTCAAACTCACAGACAAGGGCATTGACTATAGTAGGTTTGAGGCAGGGGCAATAATATTACATGGTTTTATATCAAGATGAGGCTATGTATTGTGATCATGTGGCAGAGGTACAGTAAATGCTGCTGTACAGTGAAAGGCCCCTTGCACAGTCTTCACATTTTGCTGCCTTAAAACTTTCTTTAAAATGATCTAGACAACCTACTCAATTTTCAATGCGAAAGAAAAAAAAAAGAACATTTTCCAAATTAGTAATAAAAAAATAAAAAGAGCTGTCTTGATTGCATATGTCTTCATACCCCAGAGTTAGTATTGGTGGAAGCACATATGGCCGCCATTACAGCTTCTAATGAGATTCTAGCAACTTTCCACAACTCTAAGGATAATATATATCCATTGTTTTTGTCAAAATTGCTCAAGCTCTTAACATGATGCTGCCACCCCAATACTTGAAAATACAGAGGGTTTCACTCTGTGTTGTGTTGTATTGGATTTGACCCAAAACTGTAGTTTTTAATTTAGGCCAAAAAGTTAATTTCTTTGCCGTGTTGTCTTGCAGTATTCCTTAACAGCCTTTTTATAAAGAGAATCGAGGATTTTTAGCACAGGCTTCCTTCTTTTCACTTTTTCATACAGGCCAGTAATGTGGAGAGAATGCAATGTTGTTGATCCTCTGTATTTTCAAGTATTGTGGTGGCAGCATCATGTTAAGGGTATGCTTGTGTCAGAAGGGAACCGATGTGGATGTGGTGGAGGAGTCAGGCGCAGGACACAGAGGTAAAGTCCAACAGTCTTTAATAAAACAAAGTAGACTGTCCAAAATTAACACGACCTCGAAAAACAAGAGGCGAGGGAGAATTACGCAAACACGCGTAAACACTAAACATGAAACAAACAGAATGCGAACACGCAGCTCCGATCAACATGACAGTGAGAAACAACACACAATAATACTAACACAAAACAAGGAACTTATAGGGCACGCAATCAACACACAACTGGCCACAGGTGATAAAGACAGACAAAAGCAATCGACTGCAGAAACATAGAGCGGTGGCAGCTAGTACTCCTGGGACGGGGCTCGCCGAAGCCTGCCCGAACCAGGAGGAGGAGCAGTCTCGGCCGAAACCGTGACAGTACCCCCCCCTTGACGCGCGGCTCCAGCCGTGCGCCGACCCCGGCCTCGGGGACGGCCAGGAGGACGCGGACCCGGGCGCGTGGGATGCCCATGGTGAAACTCAGTCAGGAGGGATGGATCGAGTATGTCCCTCCTGGGTACCCAGCACCGTTCCTCCGGACCGTACCCCTCCCACTCCACGAGATACTGGAGACCACTCCTCCGGCGCCTCGAGTCCAAGATGGTCCGGACCCGGTACGCCGGGGCCCCCTCGATGTCCAAAGGGGGCGGAGGGGTCTCTCCTATCCTATCCTCTTGGAGTGGGCCAGCTACCACCGGCCTGAGAAGAGACACATGGAACGAGGGGTTAATATTTTTGTACTCTATAGGCAGTTGTAATCTGTAACACACCTCGTTCAATCTTCTCAGGACTTTGAAGGGCCCCACAAACCGCCGACCCAGCTTCCGGCAGGGCAGGCGGAGGGGCAGGTTTCGAGTCGAGAGCCAGACTCGATCTCCCGGTGCGTACACCGGTCCCTCACTGCGGTGGCGGTCGGCGCTCGCCTTTTGTTGACGGATGGCACGCTGCAGATGGACATGGGCAGCGTCCCACGTCTCCTCCGAGCGCCGAATCCACTCGTCCACCGCAGGAGCCTCGATCTGGATCTCGTGCCATGGTGCCAGGACCGGTTGATAGCCTAAAACACACTGGAAAGGTGTTAAATTGGTGGAGGAGTGGCGGAGAGAGTTCTGGGCCATCTCTGCCCAGGGGATGAACCTGGACCACTCCTCCGGCCGGTCCCGGCAATAGGACCTCAAAAACCTACCCACATCCTGGTTGACACGTTCCACCTGCCCATTGCTCTCTGGGTGGTACCCCGAGGTAAGGCTTACCGAGACCCCCAACCGTTCCATGAACGCCCCCCAAACTCTGGAGGTGAACTGGGGACCTCGGTCAGACACTATATCCTCGGGGACCCCATAGTGCCGGAACACATGGGTAAATAGGGCCTCAGCGGTTTGTAGGGCAGTAGGGAGACCCGGCATGGGAAGGAGACGACAGGCCTTAGAAAACCGATCCACAACGACCAAAATGGTGGTATTCCCCTGGGAGGGGGGGAGATCGGTTACGAAATCCACCGAGAGGTGGGACCATGGTCGTTGTGGAACGGGCAGGGGGTGTAGCTTACCCCTGGGCAAATGTCTAGGCGCCTTACACTGGGCACACACCGAGCAGGAGGAGACATAAACCCTCACATCCCTGGCTAACGTTGGCCACCAGTATTTCATGCTAAGGCAGTGCACGGTCCGGCCAATACCTGGATGTCCAGAGGAGGGTGATGTATGAGCCCAATAAATCAGTCTATCACGAATCTCGAGCGGAACGTACGTCCGCCCCACAGGACACTCGGGGGGAGTAGGGTCGGTACGCAGTGCCCGCTCGATTTCCGCATCGACCTCCCATACCACCGGAGCCACCAAACAAGACTCCGGCAATATGGAAGTAGGCTCGTTGGACCTCTCCTCTGTGTCATACCGCCGGGACAGGGCGTCTGCCTTACCATTCTGGGACCCAGGGATGTATGTGATCTTAAAAACAAACCGGGTTAGGAACATGTTCCACCTAGCCTGACGAGGGTTCAATCTCCTAGCTGCCCGGATGTACTCCAGGTTACGGTGATCAGTCAGAATGAGGAAAGGGTGTTGAGCCCCCTCAAGCCAATGCCTCCACACCTTTAGGGCCTGGACTACGGCTAACAGCTCCCTGTCCCCAACATCATAATTACGCTCCGCCGAGCTGAGCTTCTTAGAGTAGAACGCACAGGGGCGGAGTTTAGGTGGCGTGCCGGACCGTTGTGACAGAACTGCCCCAATACCGGTCTCGGAAGCGTCCACCTCTACTTGGAAGGGTAAAGAGGGATCCGGATGCGCCAGCACAGGGGCCGAGGTGAACAGGTTCTTTAGTTTGACAAATGCCCTGTCCGCCTCAGCCGACCACTGCAAACGAACCGGACCCCCCTTTAGCAGGGACGTAATGGGCGCTGCAACCTGTCCAAAACCCCGAATAAACCTCCGGTAGTAATTAGCAAAACCCAAGAACTGCTGCACCTCTTTTACAGTGGTTGGAGTTTGCCAATTACGCACGGCCGATACCCGGTCTACCTCTATCTCCACGCCAGACGCAGACAACCGATAACCCAAAAAGGAGACGGACTCCTGGAAGAACAGGCATTTCTCTGCCTTGACATACAGGTCATGCTCCAACAGTCTTCTCAACACTCGGCGCACCTGGGCTACATGCTCGGCTCGTGTAGAAGAATACACTAGGATGTCGTCGATGTAAACTACTACACCCTGCCCATGCATGTCCCGGAAAATCTCGTCAACAAAGGATTGGAAGACTGAAGGAGCATTCATTAACCCGTATGGCATGACGAGATACTCGTAATGACCCGAGGTGGTACTAAATGCTGTTTTCCATTCATCCCCCTCCCTAATGCGCACCAGATTGTAAGCGCTCCTGAGATCTAACTTTGTGAAGAACCGCGCTCCGCGTAATGACTCCGTCATCGTCGCAATCAGTGGAAGTGGGTAACTGTATTTAACTGTGATCTGATTGAGACTCCGGTAATCAATACACGGGCGCAATCCCCCGTCCTTTTTTTTCACAAAGAAGAAACTCGAGGAGACTGGGGAAGTAGAGGACCGTATGTATCCCTGTGCCAAGGACTCGGCTATGTAAGTCTCCATAGCCGCTGTCTCCTCTTGAGACAAGGGATACACATGACTCCGTGGCAGAGCCGCTCCTGTTTGGAGATTTATCGCACAGTCCCCCTGTCTATGAGGAGGTAGCCGTGTTGCCCTCGATTTGCTAAATACAAGTGCTAAATCCTCATACTCAGGGGGAATGCGCAGTGCGGGCACTTGGTTCGGACTCTCTACCGAGGTCGCCCCTACGGAAACACCTAAACATCTCCCTACACACTGGGCAGACCACTCCATAAGAGCTCTCTGTTGCCACGCTATGGTAGGATCATGGGTGCTTAACCAGGGAAGGCCCAACACCACGGGGTACGCAGGAGAGTCAATCAGATAAAACTGAATGATCTCCTCATGACCCCCCTGCGTCGTCATCGTCAGTGGTGCTGTGACTTCCCTGATCAGACCCGACCCCAACGGCCGGCTGTCTAATGCGTGGACAGGAAATGGAGTTTCTACCGGCCGAAGGGGAATTCCTAACCTACAACAAAAGGCCCGATCAATAAAGTTCCCAGCTGCGCCTGAATCTACTAGCGCCTTATGCTGGGAATGAGGTGCCACCTGTGGAAATTTCACAGGAATACTCATGTGACCAACAGAAAGCTCTGGGTAAGTGGGGCGCCTGCTCACCTGAAATGACTCCCCAGTGCGTGGCCTGTTGTCACCTCTCCCAGGAGACCCTCCCCAGCACCTGGACGCGGTGTGTCCTCCACGACCACAGGTGGTGCAGGGGATGGCCCCCCTCGGGTTACCTCTCCTCCTCTCTCTAGCGCCAGCACCCCCGAGCTCCATGGGAATCGGCTCGGAGGTGCTGGAGGGTGGAATGGACGACCCCCACTCGGGACGTCCGTGGGTAGCCAGCAGGGTGTCTAGACGGATGGAAATGTCCACCAACTGGTCGAACGACAGGTTGGTGTCCCTGCAGGCCAGCTCACGACGAACGTCCTCTCGTAGGCTACACCGGTAGTGGTCGATGAGGGCCCTCTCATTCCACCCCGCATCCGCTGCTAGTGTCCGGAACTCCAGTGCGAACTCCTGTGCGCTCCTCTTCTCCTGTCGGAGGTGGAACAGACGCTCTCCCGCCGCTTTCCCCTCAAGTGGATGATCGAAGACAGCCCTGAAGCGGCGGGAGAACTCCGCGTAGGTGATGGTTGCGGCGTCTATTCCCCTCCATTCGGCGTTGGCCCACTCCAACGCCTTGCCGGATAGACAGGAGATGAGGGCGGAGACGCTCTCGTATCCCGAGGGCGCCGGGTGTATGGTGGCCAGGTAAAGTTCCACCTGCAGGAGAAATCCCTGACACCCGGCTGCAGAACCGTCATATGCCCTCGGGAGCGAGAGCCGAATGCCACTGGGTTCCGGTGCTGAGAGAGGAGGACTGGCCGTTGGTGATGGGATGTTGTGAGAGTGCGTGGGCACCTCTCTATTCACTAACCGGCACAGAGTGTTGGACACTTCCTCCATGGCGGCCCCGAGTTGCCGGATCATGGTGTCCTGGTAATTGATCCGGTATTCCAGGGATTCGGGTGCCGCCGCTGTTCCTGCTGACTCCATATTGGTGTGTTGTTCTGTCAGAAGGGAACCGATGTGGATGTGGTGGAGGAGTCAGGCGCAGGACACAGAGGTAAAGTCCAACAGTCTTTAATAAAACAAAGTAGACTGTCCAAAATTAACACGACCTCGAAAAACAAGAGGCGAGGGAGAATTACGCAAACACGCGTAAACACTAAACATGAAACAAACAGAATGCGAACACGCAGCTCCGATCAACATGACAGTGAGAAACAACACACAATAATACTAACACAAAACAAGGAACTTATAGGGCACGCAATCAACACACAACTGGCCACAGGTGATAAAGACAGACAAAAGCAATCGACTGCAGAAACATAGAGCGGTGGCAGCTAGTACTCCGGGGACGGGGCTCGCCGAAGCCTGCCCGAACCAGGAGGAGGAGCAGTCTCGGCCGAAACCGTGACAGCTTGTCACCAGCAGGGACTGGGGAGTTTCTTAGGATCAAAATAAATATGAACGGAGCAAAGCCCTGGTAAGTTACAAACAGCGGGACAATTACACACATTTTAATGCCAGACACACAAGCATGGCTTTCCAAGTGATGTTGAGTGATCCTGAGTGGTCCAGTCTGCTTAAAAAACATACACAAATATTGCTTTTCTTTCACTTTGCCTTGTTTAAGGCAGCATAATGTGAAGACTAGGCACTGTACACTATACTCCTCACAGCCCATACTGCCTCAATGCTTTGCTCTGTCCCATTCATAGGTGAACAGATTGGGATGGCATCTCTGCAGCAGAAACTTAAGACCATTAAGGTCCCAGATCTTTCTGGAGAAAATTTAGTGTGACCATTGGCAAGGTCAAGTACAGCTTGACAGGGTAAGGGAACAAATCAAAAGTCTCCTTTTCAAATACATTGCAGTCAAATACATTGTCTGCATCTCTTGGTTGATAATCAACTGTGCTTATAAATGCTATAGTGCTCACAACACGCCCCTATCCTACCAACTATGTACTGTGTTCTATCCTCCAGAATGACGATAGTGAATCTGGGACTTCCCAAGTCTGCTTTGGTACTGGTGCCAGGTACTGGAGTCAGCCTGGCTATTACTAATGCCTTCATCAGCCTGCACGGGAACTGGACGGTCCGATACCTCAGGTTCATGTGAGTGCATGAGTGTTCTTCTTCCCTGGTTCTAGGGAACCACTGGGTTGTGCAGGTTTTTGTTCCAGCACATGACTAGCACACTAGCCACTTAAAACACTGTACAATTTCCTCTTGGGTCTATCCATACTCCAAGGAGCTCAATCAACAGTTCTTACTTTCTGTGTGACATTATAGAAAAGACCGTGGCTCCTTAGACCTGGTGGTAAATGGACTCACCATCACTGCCAGTATTGCACCCAAGAGTGATAAGACTAGCAGGCCAACGGTCAGCAGTGTCAACTGTGTGGCCAACGTGGGCAGCGCCAGCATCAAGTTCCATGGTGGGGCCAGGTAACTGGAGTACATACACTACCGTTCAAAAGTTTGGGGTCACTTAGACATTTCCTTGATTTCCATGAAAACATACATGAAATAAGTTTGAATAGGAAATATAGCAAAATGAATAGGAAATGTAGTCATTGACAAGGTTAGAAATAATAATTTTTAATTGAAATAATAATTGTGTCCTTTGTTTTCGTCAAATAATCCTCAATTTGCAGCAATTACAGCCTTGCAGACCTTTGGCATTCTAGTTGTCAATTTGTTGAGGTAATCTGAAGAGATTTCACCCCATGCATCCTGAAGCACCTCCCACAAGTTGGATTGGCTTGATGGGCACTTCTTACGTACCATACGGTCAAGCTGCTCCCACAACAGCTCAATACGGTTGAGATCCGGTGACTGTGCTGCCCACTCCATTATAGACAGAATACCAGCTGACTGCTTCTTCCCTAAATAGTTATTGCATAGTTTGGAGCTGTGCTTTGGGTCATTGTCCTGTTGTAGGAGGAAATTGGCTCCAATCAAGCTCCGTCCACAGGGTATGGCATGGCATTGCAAAATGAAGTGATAGTCTTCCTTCTTCAAGATCCCTTTTACCCTGTACGAATCTCCCACTTTACTACCACCAAAGCACCCCAGACCATCACATTGCCTCCACCATGCTTGACAGATGGCATCAAGCACTCCTCCAGCATCTTTTCATTTGGTCTGCGTCTCACAAATGTTCTTCTTTGTGATCCGAACACCTCAAACTTCGATTAGTCTTCCACTCTGTCCAGTGTCTGTGTTCTTTTGCCCATCTTAATCTTTTCTTTTTATTGGCAAGTCTGAGATATGGCTTTTTCTTTGCAACTCTGCCTAGAAGGTCAGCATCCCGGAGTCGCCTCTTCATTGTTGATGTTGAGACTGGTGTTTTGCGGGTACTATTTAATGAAGCTGCCAGTTGAGGACCTGTGAGGCACCTGTTTCTCAAACTAGACACTCTAATGTATTTGTCCTCTTGCTCAGTTGTGCTCCGGGGCCTCCCACTCCTCTTTCTATTCTGTGAAGGGAGTAGTACACAGCATTGTACGAGATCTTCAGTTTCTTGGCAATTTCTCACATGGAATAGCCTTCATTTCTCAGAACAAGAATAGACTGATGAGTTTCAGAAGAAAGTTATTTGTTTCTGGCCATTTTGAGCCTGTAATCGAACCCACAATTGCTGATGCTCCAGATACTCAACTAGTCTCAAGAAGGCCAGTTTTATTGCTTCTTTAATCAGCACAACAGTTTTCAGCTGTGCTAACATAATTGCAAAATGGTTTTCTAATGATCAATTAGCCTTTTAAAATGATAAACTTGATTTAGCAAACACAACGTGCCATTGGAACACAGGACTGAAGGTTGCTGATAATGGGCCTCTGTACGCCTATGTAGATATTCCATTAAAAATCAGCAGTTTCCAGCTACAATAGCCATTTACAACTGTATTTCTGATCAACTTTATGTTATTTGAATGGACCATTTTTAAAATCATTATTTCGAAAACAAGGACATTTCTAAGTGACCCCAAACTTTTGAACGGTAGTGTACATGTATCTGTACTAAACAATATGGTGCACATAAAACTTTGTGAGAGCGCATGTTACCGATTTAGGAAGCATAATCAAAACACAATGTCATAAAATGATTGCAATGTGGATTAATTGTGTTACTTGTTTCCTCAAATGATTTGGTTCCTCTTTTCCAGCAGGCTGTACAATCTTTTCAAGTCCTACATTGACAAGGCCCTGCGCAGTACTCTGCAGAAACAGGTGAGGGACAGTGTAATGCCAGACTACAAACTCAACAGGTTAATCTTGTTCTGTTCTCTTGACAATAATAATCCCTCTGTTCATTATTACAGATCTGCCCGCTAGTGGCTGATGCTATTACTGACATGAACCCACAACAAAACGATCAACGGTAAAACAAGACTTACAGAACTTATAGTAATTAACATATGTGTTTATTATTGTGTTATTCATAGGCTACTAAATGGATCCTAAATATTTCATATTTTCTGCCATCTTGAAGTTCTAGCCAAAGAGGACAAAGATGCTGAAATTGAACATTCCATTTTGAAATCATCCATTGACTTCAGTCTGAAGGTGAGAACTCCAGATTTCTGACTCCCAATCTATCCTCAATTCAGAGTTGGAGTCACTAGACCCACAACCTACAACACAAAACATAGAAACTAACACCCTGGCTCAACATACGAAAGTCCCCCGAGCCAGGGCGTGACAGTACCCCCCCCCTAAAGGCGCGGACTCCGACCGCGCCAACCAAACACAACAGGGGAGGGACCGGGTGGGCACTCCGCCTAGGCGGCGGATCCGGCTCCGGGCATGATCCCCACTCGCTCTCTAACCCCCCAAAGTACCCCTGGTCCGGTCTGGCCCTGCTGACCGGAGCTGGACTGCACACTGGTGGAGCGGATTGCTCTAGCTCCGGCGTGAAGCAGCTGACCCGTGCCGAACCAGGCACCAGTGGAACAGGCACGGGCTGTGCCGGACTGACGACGCACACCACTGGCTTGGTGTGGGGAGCAGGGACGGCCCGAGCCGGGCTGACGAAACGCACCCCTGACTTGGTGCGGGGAGCAGGAGCGGGCCAAACCGGGCTGACGAAGCGCACCACTGACTTGGTGCGGGGAGCAGGAACGGGCCGAGCCGGGCTGACGAAGCGCACCACTGACTTGGTGCGGGGAGCAGGAACGGGCCGAGCCGGGCTGACGAAGCGCACCACTGACTTGGTGCGGGGAGCAGGAACGGGCCGAGCCGGGCTGACGAAGCGCACCACTGACTTGGTGCGGGGAGCAGGAACGGGCCGAGCCGGGCTGACGAAGCGCACCACTGACTTGGTGCGGGGAGCAGGAACGGGCCGAGCCGGGCTGACGAAGCGCACCACTGACTTGGTGCGGGGAGCATGAACGGGCCGAGCCGGGCTGACGAAGCGCACCACTGACTTGGTGCGGGGAGCAGGAACAGACCGGACCGTACTGGGGACACACACCACTGGCCCTACACCGGGATCTGGAACGGGCCGGACCGGACTGGTAACACACCCCAGTACCTCTCGCCGTGCCTCTCCACCTTCCATCCCCTCTTCGACCAGTGGCCCCCGTAACCTGGCGGCCTCCTCTGCCAATCCGCTGGACCGCTCTATCGCGGCCTCCTGCTGCCCCGACGTCGTGAGCCCCCCCCTAAAAAATTTCTGGGGGTCTCTCCTCCCCGTGGGCCAGGCCTCTATCGTTCTCGCCCAACTCTCGCTCTTCTGTCTCCAACTCCCGCTATTCAGCTCCTCAATGGGCTTGACCCAGTCGAAGCTCTTCCTCCATTGTTCCCAAGTCCACTCTCTCTGCTCTTCCCTCGGCTTGACCCAGTCGAGGCTGCCACGGAGATCTGCTAGGGATCTCCCTGGCGATGGCTCCTCGACTCGCTGCTTGGTCCAGTTGGGGTGGTTTCTTCTGTCACGATCGTCTAAGGAGGAGGACCAATGCGCAGCGTTGAAGGTGAACATATTTATTATATAAATGATCACACGATCAAAACAACAGACGATAACGTGATGTCTACGGTTGAACACAAACCAAATAAGAACAAGAAACCACAAAGAATGAAAGCCTAACGGCTACCTAAGTATGACTCCCAATCAGAGACAACGAGCTACAGCCGTCTCTGATTGGGAGCCACCCTGGCCAACATAGAAAAGCAAAACTAGACCCACAACCTACAACACAAAACATAGAAACTAACACCCTGGCTCAACATACGAAAGTCCCCCGAGCCAGGGCGTGACATGTTGTATTCAGCGCATGTGGCAAATACGATTTGATTTGATTTGTACTCCGAGCATGCGCTGACCAACTGGCAAGTGTCTTCACTGACATTTTCAACCTCTCCTTGTCTGAGTCTGTAATACCAACATGTTTCAAGCAGACCACCATAGTCCCTGTGCCCAAGAACACTAAGGTAACCTGCCTAAATGACTACCGACCCGTAGCACTCACGTCTGTAGCCATGAAGTGCTTTGAAAGGCTGGTCATGGCTCACATCAACAACATTATCCCAGAAACCCTAGACCCACCCTAATTTGCATACCGGCCCAACAGATCCACAGATGATGCAATCTCTATTGCACTCCACACTGCCCTTTCACACCTGGACAAAAGGAACACCTATGTGAGAATGCTATTCATTGACTGCAGCTCAGCGTTCAACACCATAGTGCCCTCAAAGCTCATCACTAAGCTAAGGACCCTGGGACTAAACACCTCCCTCTGCAACTGGATCCTGGACTTCCTGACGGGCCGCCCCCAGGTGGTAAGGGTAGGTAACATCACATCCACCACGCTGATCCTCAACACGGGGGCCCCTCAGGGGTGCGTGCTCAGTCCCCTCCTGTACTCCCTGTTCACTCATGCCAGGCACGACTCCAACACCATCATTAAGTTTGCAGATGACACAACAGTGGTAGGCCTGGTCACCGATAACGATGAGACAGCCTATAGGGAGGAGGTCAGAGACCTGGCCGTGTGGTGCCAGGACAATAACCTCTCCCTCAACGTGATCAAGACAAAGGAGATGATTGTGGACTACAGGAAAAAGAAGAGGACCGAGCACACCCCCATTCTCATCGACGGGGCTGTAGTGGAGCAGGTTGAGAGCTTCAAGTTCCTTGGTGTCCACATCACCAACAAACTAACATGGTCCTAGCACACCAAGACAGTCGTGAAGAGGGCACGACAGCTGCACCATCGAGAGCATCCTGACTGTTTGCATCACTGCCTGGTATGGCAACTGCTCGGCCTCAGACCGCAAGGCACTACAGAGGGTAGTGCGTACGGCCAAGCTTCCTGCCATCCAGGACCTCTATACCAGGCGGTGTCAGAGGAAGGCCCTAAAAAGACTCCAGCCACCCTAGTCATAGATGGTTCTCGCTGCTACCGCACGGCAAGCGGTACCGGAGCGTCAAGTCTAGGTCCGAGAGGCTTCTAAACAGCTTCTACGCCCAAGCCATAAGACTCCTAAACATCTAATCAAATGGCTACCCAGACTATTTGCATTCCCCCCCCCATTTTACGCTGCTGCTACTCTCTGTTTATTATCTATGCATAGTCACTTTAATAACTCTACCTACATGTACATATTACCTCAATTACCTTGACTAACCGGTGCCCCCGCACATTGACTCTGTACCAGTACCCCCTGTATATAGCCTCGCTATTGTTATTTTACTGCTGCTCTTTAATTATTTGTTACTTCTATATTATAATTTTTGGGGTATTCTTTCTTAAAACTGCATTGTTGGTTAAGGGCTTGTAAGTAAGCATTTCACTGTAAGGCTGTATTTGGTGCATGTGACAAATAGAATTTGATTTGATATGATTTTAAAAAATTGTGAATGAATAAGCCTTTTCATACTCTATAATACAGTATGTCCATATATAGTTATAGTCTGTTTTAGGAACATCTACTCAAAATATTTCACCTTTATTACTTTACCAAACATATCATGACATTAGTGATAGTCAAAATCTGTTACATTTGTGAATGTCTAAATCAACATTTGGGCCATTTAAACAGCGTGTGTCCCTCCTATAGACAAGAGGTGAAGGGCTATGTAAAGGGATCGATTTTGTCGTTCTGAGCATATGCAATGTGTCTGCCTCCGATGTAATACAAATGTTTGACTTCCACACAAAATTTATGATTGACTTATTTTAGGTTTAAGGAAGTGTATAGGTCACTTTCTTTATCGTAGAGCTATGAACTTTATTTATTTAGATCCGCCTGCTCGAGACAAATTCGGCGATTGCTTTGCCATGGCTGTGCCCTGAAGCAGTCGAGCTGGATAAATGTTTTTCTAAGGACCGCCCCTTTGATGTAACGTTGCAGTGAAGTGATATAAATGGATGTAATGATGCTAATATAAGTTTATTCCACAGAGGACGTTTACATGGTCCTACTGTAGCAAGGTCTGGATGGCTGCCTTCTGACAGTGGGATATCATTAAAATAAGTAACGTAAACATATACATATTTTTTTAATTAATTATAGTACCCGATTTCGGGGACTGTCAGTTTAAGACTGAACACTGAATCTAAACAGTGAAATTGTATCAAACAAGTTGGACTTGACAACTTCTTACTGATGGATCTGAGAGTGGCTGTGATACCAAAGGTCAATGGTGAATGCTTTGTTTCACTGTACATTATACATTATTTACATTCTATAAACATTGCACTGATTGGCCACTGGAAAACCATGCATTTGTATCTTATAGGTCGCCTAGAGAAGGGTTTTCCTCTTCCCTCTATTGGAAAGATGAACCTTGTCAACACTCAGCTGCAGGTCCTGAAGGTAACGTCAGATATCTAAGAGATCATTGCTTTCTACATCTCTTCTCACATCTCTTCTCACATCCAATATCTCTTATACTGTAGCCAGTGTGTGTCCATGTCCTATATTTGACAAACTACTGTTGCTTTTCTGTCTCCAGGACTACATGCTGATTGGGACAGACGTTCAGTTCACAGGATAAGTGCCATGTAAATCAGAATGCAAGTCATCATTAATCGATTGTCATACGTCAAATCAAATCAAATCAAACCAATGAGACATGTAATTAATTTTCGCAAATCAAATCTATTACACTGTACATGTATACTCTCAAACAATAAACCACATTCTGAAATGCTTAAATACTGTATCTTCCAATCTTTTCGGTTTTCCACTTCTATTCAATTATGTAATTTATAATTAATACATTTGTATAAATAAACAAACATCATTAAAGCTTTTTTTCATTTGACAACTGTCTTCAAGTGCTTTGAATGGTTTGTTTCTTATAAGTGACTACTAATGCCCTTATAAGCACCTAGCCATTTAAATAAACAATACATCATAGCAAAGCTTGACATGATATGTGTTCATACATACAGTATAATTGAAGGAGAGATAAGTCTTGCTGTGATATAAAATATAAAATGTTGTCGTATGGCAGAATGAGAGGGTACCTTGACCGGACATATGCCTTGTCAAAGCAACTGGAAACTCGGAAATCTCAGACTTCAGTGCGTTGAAGACAACTGGGAACTCGGAAAAAAACTAGCTCCTACTGGTAAAATTGATTTGAGCGGTCATCCAAGTCGGAATTCCAAGTCGGAAACTCTGGCATCTTTGTAGAAATCCAACTTTCCATCCTAAAGATCACTGATGTCATGATTTGACCTTGTTTTTTCCCCGAGTTTCCAGTTGTCTTGAAAGCACCAATGGTTGATGGGGGCTGTGTGTGTGTGTGTGTGTGTGTGTGTGTGTGTGTGTGTGTGTGTGTGTGTGTGTGTGTGTGTGTGTGTGTGTGTGTGTGTGTGTGGGCTGACCAGCCACTTCCTGTCGAGGTAAGATCATCTTTCACATTTCCATCGTTCCACCCACACAGGTCCTGGGCTGATCTCTAGGGTGTTTTCAAATATACAGTTGAAGTCCGAAGTTTACCTACACCTTAGCCAAATACATTTAAACTCAGTTTTTCACAATTCCTGACATTTAATCCTAGTAAAAATTCCCTGTTTTAGGTCAGTTAGGATCACCACTTTATTTTAAGAATGTGAAATGTCAAAATAATAGTAGAGAGCTTTTATTTCTTTCATCACATTCCCAGTGGGTCAGAAGTTTACATACACTAAATTAGTGTTAGCATTTCGGGTAGCCTTCCACAAGCTTCCCACAATAAGTTGGGTGAATTTTGGCCCATTCCTCCTGACAGAGCTGGTGTAACTGAGTCAGCTTTGTAGGCCTCCTTGCTCGCACACGCTTTTTCAGTTCTGCCCACACATTTTCTATAGGATTGAGGTCAGGGCTTTGTGATGGCCACTCCAATACCTTGACTTTGTTGCCCTTAAGCCATTTTGCCACAACTTTGGAAGGATGCTTGGGGTCATTGTCCATTTGGAAGACCCAATTGCGACCAAGCTTTAACTTCCTGACTGATGTCTTGAGATGTTACTTCAATATATCCACATAATTTTCCTTCCTCATGATGCCATCTATTTTCTGAAGTGCACCAGTCCCTCCTGCAGCAAAGCACCCCCACAACATGATGCTGCCACCCCCGTGCTTCACGGTTGGGATGGTGTTCTTTGGCTTGCAAGCCTTCCCCTTTTTCCTCCAAACATAACGATGGTCATTATGGCCAAACAGTTCTATTTTTGTTTCATCAGACCAGAGGACATTTCTCCAAAAAGTAAGATATTTGTTCCCATGTGCAGTCGCAAACCATAGTCTGGCTTTTTAATGGCGGTTTTGGAGCCGTGGCTTCTTCCTTGCTGAGTAGCCTTTCAGGTTATGTCGATATAGGACTCATTTTACTGTGTATATAGATACTTTTGTACCTGTTTCCTCCAGCATCTCCACAAGGTCCTTTGCTGTTGTTCTGGGATTGATTTTCACTTTTCGCACCAAAGTACGTTAATCTCTAGGAGACAGAACGTGTCTCCTTCCTGAGCGGTATGACGGCTGCGTGGTCCCATGGTGTTTATACTTGCGTACTATTGTTTGTACAGATGAACATGGTACCTTCAGGCGCTTGGAAATTGCTCCCAAGGATGAACCAGACTTGTGGAGGTCTACACATTTTATTCTGAGGTCTTGGCTGATTTCTTTTGATTTTCCCATGATGTCAAGCAAAGAGGCACTGAGTTTGAAGGTAGGCCTTGAAATACATCCACAGGTACACCTCCAATTGACTCAAATTATGTCAATTAGCCTATCAGAAGCTTCTAAAGCCATGACATCATATTCTGGAATTTTCCAAGCTGTTTAAAGGCACAGTCAACTTAGTGTATGTAAACTTCTGACCCACTGGAATTGTGATACAGTGAATTATAAGTGAAATAATCTGTCTGTAAACAATTGAAAAATTACTTGTGTCATGCACAAAGTAGATATCCTAACCGACTTGCCAAAACTATAGTTTGTTAACAAGAAATTTGTGGTTGAAAAACGAGTTTTTGAAAAACGAGTGGTTGAAAAACGAGTTTTAATGACTCCAACCTAAGTGTCTATAAACTTCTGACTTCAACTGTAGTCCTCCAAAAGAACCGATCTCAGTCCTCTTTAAAGTGAACTCTATTCACACTGCCTTTGCCTTTAAATAAGGACTCAGCTCCATTGCCAGTTCACTTCAACTGTTTTGTGGTCCGAATCCTCTTTGTATTCACATTGATTGCTATGTTTAGAAAGGAATCAATATCTTTTCCCAACGTTCACTCAATGCATTCTAGGTAATTAAACACATTTCATCAGAACCTGTTATCGGACAGCTAAGAATATACCTACTTACATTTTGGAAGCTAATAGATTGCATTTAGTTAAAAGATAAGACATAATTATAATGAAAAGATAACATTTACTTGTAAATATTATTAGTAACATGATAAATAGCAGAAGAATAACTGCAGATTAAATATTGCTGTAATTGAACATTGTACACCCAATATAGACTACTGCCCCTTTAAGAACTAACATTGATTTTGTACCCTATGTTGTGATTCTCACCAAATGTATTCTTCTCACATTATTCAAATATCTGACTACAGGGAGTTGAGACCATCTGCACAATCACATTACAGGCCTGACAAGCCGTTTGAAAGTGTCCTGTTTCCTGAGTGCAATGCCCTTGGTTTCCCCTTTCTCAATTTACCTTTCTACTGATTTACTTTGTCATTGTGAGGCAATGCAGTGAAAGTTATGTAGACACAGTGGTGGAAAAAGTACCCAATTGTCATACTTTAGTAAAAGTATAAATACCTTAATAGAAATTTACTCACGTAAAAGTGAAAGTCACCCAGTAAATACTAAATAAAGTCTAAAAGTATTTGGTTCTAAATATACTTAAGTATCCAAAAGTAAATGTAATTACTAAAATATACTTAAGTATCAAAAGTAAAAGTATAAATCATTTCAAATTCCTTATATTAAGCAAAGCAGACGGCACCATTTTCTTGTTTTAAAAATTTACGGATAACCAGGGGTACACTGCAACACTCAGACATAATTTACAAACGATGCATTTGTGTTTAGAGAGTCTGCCAGATCAGAGGCAGTAGGGATGACCAGGTATTCTCTTGATAAGTGAATGAATTGGACCATTTTCCTGTCCTGCTAAGCATTCAACATGTAATGGGTACTTTTTGGTGTCAGGGAAAATGTATGGAGTAAAAAGTACATTATTTTCATTATGAATGTAGTGAAGTAAAAGTAAAAGTTGTCAAAAACATAAATAGTGAAGTAAAGTACAGATACCCAAAAAAAACTACTTAAGTAGTACTTTAAAGTATTTGTACTTAAGTACTTGACACCACTGTGTAGACATTAGATTATCAAACAGTCATCATGATGTTTGCTCAGTATGATGTTTACATCCAATTAAAGCCTGATAATATGAAATAATCTCTTACAGTACATATTGTTACCATTGTCAACAAGACCCCCAATCATTAAATGTGCTTATGTACCTGTTGGGCAAATCAGTGACGTAACAAGAAAGTCAAGATCAATATTCACAAATCACTCTTTCTATTATCTACAGTGAGGGAAAAAAGTATTTGATCCCCTGCTGATTTTGTACGTTTGCCCACTGACAAAGAAATGATCAGTCTATAATTTTAATGGTAGGTTTATTTGAACAGTGAGAGACAGAATAACAACAACAAAATCCAGAAAAACGCATGTCAAGAATGTTATAAATTGATTTGCATTTTAATGAGGGAAATAAGTATTTGACCCCCTCTCAATCAGAAAGATTTCTGGCTCCCAGGTGTCTTTTATACAGGTAACGAGCTGAGATTAGAAGCACACTCTTAAAGGGAGTGCTCCTAATCTCAGTTTGTTACCTGTATAAAAGACACCTGTCCACAGAAGCAATCAATCAATCAGATTCCAAACTCTCCACCATGGCCAAGACCAAAGAGCTCTCCAAGGATGTCAGGGACAAGATTGTAGACCTACACACGGCTGGAATGGGCTACAAGACCATCGCCAAGCAGCTTGGTGAGAAGGTGACAACAGTTGGTGCGATTATTCACAAATGGAAGAAACACAAAAGAACTGTCAATCTCCCTCGGCCTGGGGTTCCATGCAAGATCTCACCTCGTGGAGTTGCAATGATCATGAGAACGGTGAGGAATCAGCCCAGAACTACACGGGAGGATCTTGTCAATGATCTCATGGCAGCTGGGACCATAGTCACCAAGAAAACAATTGGTAACACACTACGCCGTGAAGGACTGAAATCCTGCAGTGCCCGCAAGGTCCCCCTGCTCAAGAAAGCACATATACAGGGCCGTCTGAAGTTTGCCAATGAACATCTGAATGATTCAGAGGAGAACTGGGTGAAAATGTTGTGGTCAGTTGAGACCAAAATTGAGCTCTTTGGCATCAACTCAACTCGCCGTGTTTGGAGGAGGAGGAATGCTGCCTATGACCCCAAGAACACCATCCCCACCGTCAAACATGGAGGTGGAAACATTATGCTTTAGGGGTGTTTTTCTGCTAAGGGGACAGGACAACTTCACCGCTTCAAAGGGACGATGGATGGGTCCATGTACCGTCAAATCTTGGGTGAGAACCTCCTTCCCTCAGCCAGGGCATTGAAAATGGGTTGTGGATGGGTATTCCAGCATGTCAATGACCCAAAACACATGGCCAAGGCAACAAAGGAGTGGCTCAAGAAGAAGCACATTAAGGTCCTGGAGTGGCCTAGCCAGCCTCCAGACCTTAATCCCATAGAAAATCTGTGGAGGGAGCTGAAGGTTCGAGTTGCCAAACGTCAGCCTCGAAACCTTAATGACTTGGAGAAGATCTGCAAAGAGGAGTGGAACAAAATCCCTCCTGAGATGTGTGCAAACCTGGTGGCCAACTACAAGAAACGTCTGACCTCTGTGATTGCCAACAAGGGTTTTGCCACCAAGTCATGTTTTGCAGAGGGGTCAAATACTTATTTCCCTCATTAAAATGCAAATCAATTTATAACATGCGTTTCTCTGGATTTTTTTGTTGTTATTCTGTCTCTCACTGTTCAAATAAACCTACCATTAAAATTATAGACTGATCATGTCTTTGTCAGTGGGAAAACGTACAAAATCAGCAGGGGATCAAATACTTTTTTCCCTCACTGTATTAGGCTAAAGCATAGTACATAGGCCTAAGAGTTATATTGTTTCACAAGTTGTACTCTGGACCCCAGAGATGGAATTGATGCGAAGGTTGGCTTAAATGATCGGCAGATATTGTGTTAGACAGCCATTTACTGGGATTTCTTTTGCATTGCATTTTAACCCAAATGAATAATTTGAAATGTCATAACCATTAATTGATGGCAAAATAAGCTATTTTTCCATCCTGAAAATATAAAAGTTCCACAAGCCAGTTTTGGTTTCTTGGTTGGATATTCATTATCACAATCGAAAGCTTAGGTTATTGCAAACAAGTTTCGCTTCAAGAAGCCAGACCAAATTAATTATTATGTTCTTGATAAGAGCCCATGACCGAATTATACACTCTACAAGACATTCCTTTATTACCACAATTATTGGTTGGATTTGTATCAAACCATTTGTATCAAACCATGTGTACTCCTGAGTGGCGCAGTGGTCTAAGGCACTGCATCGCAGTGCTAACTGTGCCACTAGAGATCCTGGTTCGTATCCAGGCTCTGTCGCAGCCGGCCGCGACCGGGAGACTAATGGGCGGCGCACAATTGGCCCAGCGTCGCCCAGGGTAGGGGAGGGAATGGCCGGCAGGGATGTAGCTCAGTTGATAGAGCATGGCGTTTGCAACGCCAGGGTTGTGGGTTCAATTCCCACGGGGGGCCAGTATAAAAAAAAAAATTATATATATATATATATGTATGTATTCACTAACTGTAAGTCGCTCTGGATAAGAGCGTCTGCTAAATAACTAAAAATGTAAAATGTAATGTGACCTAATTCTCATTGGCACTCATAAACATTTCATTGTTTACTTTCTCTTTACTGTATATCCTGAACAAATCATTCTCTGAAAGGTATGAATGAAGGTCTGAAAATACGAATCTATTGGATTTACAGACATAACTAAGGGAATAGCTAAAATTGACTAGATTGTTCTTCTTTGCACAATGTTTTCTCCATGCTCTCTGCGTTATTTACAGAATGGGTAGTCAAGTATCAGTCAGCCCATTTCTCAAGCAGCTTTTCCTGGTTCAGAGAAGTGAATCAAAGGCCATGTGATTCTCTTCTCCTTTCACTCTGCCCTGCCGCTTGCCAGGGAGCGACAACAACAGAAGAAATCCTTCACCACTTTCTTATCAGTGCATAAGTAGGTAACTACAGAGTCGTGCATGTGTAATTATGCTTTTTTCTAATTCAATCTGTATCTCATATGTAATGAATGGTACTGCATACAAAATAGACTGGCCTGTTTCTCTCTGTCAAACCTAAAACTGATTCCAATGGGGTAGCCATCAACAAACAGCCAACTCTCTATAGATACAGACAGTGGTGTAAAGTACTTAAGTAAAATAATAAAGTAAATTATTTATACTTTTACTTTTTATACTTAAGTATATTTAAAACCAAATACTTTTAGACTTTTACTTAAGTAGTATTTTACTGGGTGACTTTCACTTTTACTTGAGTCATTTTCTATTAAAGTATCTATACTTTTACTCAAGTATGACAATTGGGTACTTTTTCTATCACTGGATACAGAGTTCCTTGACAAACACACCAGTCAAATGTCTGTGATTTAGCAGGTCATCTCTGTCTACTTTCTTCTCCTTGCCTCTGTTCATTTCAGGCAAACATAGTTCAAAATAGGCCCAGCTCACCCGCTAACTCCTCACTGGTCATGTGGATTTATCTGCAACTCTGACAGACAAGCACTTAGTACTTTCAGAGGCCACAAGTGAATCAAGTCTGGATTGTTCCATTTGGGTTTCTTCTCCATCCCCCAGGGCTCCAATCAGGACCTGTAAGGCCACGGTGGTGGCTGATTACATTGTCTGATTGTCTCTCGTCGAGAATCAATTACCAGACAACAGAAAGATGTTACCACTCCCACAGTGTTGATCACGGGGATTGAGGATTAGCATTTGTTGGTCTGGTAAAAATGGTGTTTATAGAATCTATTATGATTATCAGATAATGATGCTAGCAGTTCAGGTGCGTTCCGTTTTTTGGCTTTCTCACTGGCGAGCCCAAGAAGGTGCCACCCCTCTGTAAAATGATTTAAAATATGGGACTTTGTGTCACAAAGTGTTGATGGTATCAGGGAAGCTGTGTGCAACAAACCAGGAAGTATTTGTCCATTCTAGAAATTCCCCTGATCAGTTATAAGATTGTGGCAAAACATGGTTTCATTATTGGTCAAAAGAAATCAAGTCAGACGTAGGTCAATATTAGTGTTGAGACTACAGTGCACATGTGTCTAGAGTGAAAATCAGTACCGTTCAATACAGTGGAAAATAAGGCTTTACACAAGAAACTGTTCAACCTTAATGTTCCTCCCATGAAAACGGAAGCCCAAAAGTCATAAGATATGGATGTTCCCAATTATATTCATTGGACAATAAATAACACCTGTATTGTAATGTAGATATATTATTGTTTGTTCATCTTCCCTACAGGTGACTGCAGTCAAGATGTCTCCATGCTATTGGCTGGCACTGTTGGCTCTAGTCCCCTTAACTCTGGCTGCCAACCCTGGAGTCAAGGTCAAACTCACAGACAAGGGCATTGAATATGGTATGTTTGAGGCATGGGCAATAATATTGCATGGTTTTAGATCAAGATGAGGCTATGTATTGTGATCATGTGGCAGAGGTACAGTAAATATACTATACTCCTCACAGCCCATTCTGCCTCAATGCCTTGCTCTGTCCTGTCCACAGGTAAACAGATTGGGATAGCATCTCTGCAGCAGAAACTTAAGACCATTAAGGTCCCAGATCTCTCTGGAACAGTGAAAGTGCCTCCCATTGGGAAGGTCAAGTACAGTTTGACAGGGTAAGGGATTAAATCCAATATATTTTCCCAAAAAAATATATTGCAGTCAAACACATTGTCAATTGTCTGCATATCTGATGTAAGCATTTGTTGATAATCAACTGTGCTTACAAAGCCTGTAGTGTTCACAACACGCCTCTATCCTACCAACTATGTACTGTGATCTATCCTCCAGAATGACAATAGTGAATCTGGAACTTCCCAAGTCTGCTTTGGTACTGGTGCCAGGTACTGGAGTCAGCCTGGCTATTACTAATGCCTTCATCAACCTGCACGGGAACTGGAAGGTCCGATACTTCAAGTTCATGTAAGTGCATGAGGGATGGTCTGAACACCCTCAATTTTGATCCTGGGGACCAACTGGATTGTACAGGCTTTTTTTCCAAGCAAGCTGTAACAAAAAAACTGCACACCCAGTACATCCCCAGGACCAGGATTGAACAACACTAAAACACTGCACAATTTTCTCTTGGGTCTGTCTGTCTATACCCCAAAGGACTCAAACAACATTATTTTCTCGTTAACGATCAAGAACAGACAGTGGCTCCTTCGACCTGGCAGTAAATGGACTCACCATCACTGCCAGTATTGCAATCAAGAGTGATGAAACTGGCAGGCCAACGGTCAGCAGTGTCAACTGTGTGGCCAACATTGGCAGAGCCAGCATCAAGTTCCATGGTGGGGCCAGGTAACTGGAGTATATAGCGGCACTTAACACTATGGTGTACTAAAAACTTTGTGAGAACGCATGTTACTGATTTAGGAATCATCAAACCACAATGTCAAAAAATTGTTGCAATGTGGATTTACTTGTTTCCTCAAATACTTTGGTTCCTGTTTTCCAGTTGGCTTTACAATCTTTTCAAGTCCTACATTGACAAGGCCCTGCGCAGTACTCTGCAGAAACAGGTGAGGGACAGTGTAATGCCAGACTACAAACTAAACAGGTTAATCTTGTTCTGTTCTCTTGACAATAATAATCCCTCTGTTCATTATTACAGATCTGCCCCCTAGTGGCTGATGCTATTACTGACATGAACCCACACCTCAAAACTCTCAATGGTAAAACAAGACTTGAAGGCCAAATGTAGCCAGTTTTATATCAAATAATTTCTGGGTAACAATGAAGTACATTACTGTAATAGATTTCCATTAAAATGAACAAAAATAGCTTTTTTGCAAAACAATTATTTCTCAAGCAAGAATTTTGCTAGGACTATCTGGGAGTGGTCTGAGGTTTGTTATTGGTCTATTAACCAATTTACCACATGGTGATGTCACCATGGAAAGCCGAAACTCCTGCCCATGTGTAAACCTGATGATTAGAAGGTCCTGTGTATTTTCAACCAGCAACTATAAGGAAATAACACTGATACATTTTCTTCATACTTTTACAGTGTTAGTTTCATCAGCTGTTGTACAATATGATACAAAACATAATTTTGACTGCACTGGGCCTTTAAGCACTTATCCTCATGAACATATTTGTATATTACAGTGTTATTCATAGGCTACTAAATGGATCCTACATATTTATTTTCTGCCATCTTGAAGTTCTAGCCAAAGTGGACCAGTATGCTGAAATTGAATATTCCATGGTGTCATCACCCACCATTTCAAAGTCCTCCATTGACTTCAGCTTGAAGGTAAAAACTGCAGACTCCTAATCTACCTTTCAACGCTACAAACATATGGGCTCAGTAAGGCAAGATGTCAATTCTCCCTCTCTCTCTCTGTCTCCCTCTCTCTGTCTCCCTCTCTGTCTCCCTCTGTCTCCCTCCCTCCCTCTGTCTGTCTGTCTGTCTGTCTGTCTGTCTGTCTGTCTGTCTGTCTGTCTGTCTGTCTGTCTGTCTGTCTGTCTGTCTGTCTGTCTGTCTGTCTGTCTGTCTGTCTGTCTGTCTGTCTGTCTGTCTGTCTGTCTGTCTGTCTGTCTGTCTGTCTGTGTCTCTCTCTCTCTCTCTCTCTCTCTCTCTCTCTCTCTCTCTCTCTCTCTCTCTCTCTCTCTCTCTCTCTCTCTCTCTCTGTGTCCATCTTTGTCCGTCCGTCTCTCTCTGCAGGGTGAGTTCTACAACATTGGGAAGCACCAGGAGCCTCCGTTCTCCCCCACGCCCTTCTCCCTGCCTCAGGAAAACAACATGCTCTACATCGGGGTCTCTGCCTTCACCCCCAACTCCGCAGGCTTCGTGTACAACAATGCTGGAGCACTCAGCCTATATGTCACAGATGATATGGTGAGTCTGAATCTGATTCCCATCTACAGGGAGTTAGGTTTAACATAGTCCCATCTGTCTCAGGGGTGAGGTTAAACATAACTGTTTCCCCCTGACAGATCCCTCCTAGCTCTCCCATCCGACTGAACACCGGAACATTTGGAGTCTTCATTCCAGAGGTGATACACCAGACCCCACTATCACCATTCTACCTCCATATGATATGACTTCATTTACTTAGAATAAAAAATCTATTAAATATTGATCATTAAAAGAGTTTGTCTTTAGTGTCCATCCAGAGATGAAAATGTGCGTTTTGTTCAAACACATTTACTCTGTGTTCAGGATACAGTTAACATTCTTCTCAGGCTTAAAGAGAGATTATGTGTGTTGTTTCAGATAGCGAAGCGTTTCCCTGGAATGATGATGAAGCTGCTGGTGAAGACGGTGAAGGAGCCCACCATCTCCCTTGAGCCCAACAACATGACAGTCCAGGCCAGCGGCACAGTGACGGCCTACGCCATCCAGCCCAACACCACCCTCTCTCCCCTCTTTGTCCTCAACATGGTCAGTCAGTCTGTCAGTCACTCAGGAAGTAGAATACTGTAGCTTAGACTTTGAGAGTGATAATTAACTCTACAAGCTCTCTTTATCTCTACAGGAGGGTAGTGTCAGTGCTCGACTGAACGTGACTGGGGTGAAGCTGGCTGGGGCTGTCACTCTGAACAAGTGAGTATAATTGGTGCAAAAGGGGAACAAAAGCCCTTCAAAAACTGACCAAAGTAGACTGACATTAATACTGTCTGCTTTTCACAGAATTGAGATGACTCTGGGAACTAGTTATGTGGGACAGTTTCAGGTAAGAATTATATTTTCAGAGCTTATAACATACATATAACTTGCTTTTTAAACACTGAAACACTGAACCTAAACAATGAAATGATATCAAACAGGTTCAATCTCTTGACAACATCTTCCTGATGGTTCTGAAAGTGGTTGTGATACCTAAGGTCAATGGTGAGTGCTTTATTTCCTTGTTTATTTATATTAATTGTTTCTGCACTGATTGGCCACTGGAAAACCATGCATTTGTATCTTATAGGTCGCCTAGAGAAGGGTTTTCCTCTTCCCTCTATTGGAAAGATGAACCTTGTCAACACTCAGCTGCAGGTCCTGAAGGTAACGTCAGATATCTAAGAGATCATTGCTTTCTACATCTCTTCTCACATCTCTTCTCACATCCAATATCTCTTATACTGTAGCCAGTGTGTGTCCATGTCCTATATTTGACAAACTAGTGTTGCTTTTCTGTCTCCAGGACTACATGCTGATTGGGACAGACGTTCAGTTCACAGGATAAGTGCCATGTAAAGTCATCATTAATCGATGATTGATCATAAATAAAATCAGAAATAAAATCAAACCAATGAGACATGTAATTAATGTTCGCAAATCAAATATTTTATACTGTACATATATACTCTCAAACAGTACACCACATTCTGAAATGCTTAAATACTATATCTTCCAATCTTTTCAGTATTCCACTTCTATTCAATTATGTAATTTATAATGAATAAATTTGTATAAATAAACAAATATCAGTAAAGCTTTTTTAAAATTCAACAACAGTCTTATTCAGTCTTCAGTCTGTGCCTCTGGTTTGAGGTAACATCTTTGTCCATCAACTGCTGGCTTTATAACAAGCTATGCCCACAAAAGCCTGCATAGCACTGCTCAGCTCGGTACCGTGGTGCCACAAAGGACGTCCACTCCACACTCACCTTCAGGGTGGGTCAGACTGAAGCCAGTTGTCCGTCATGGCGGTGGTCAGGTAGACGTGCAGCTGTGTCACTCAGAGAGGTGTGGCTGAGGGCGTGGCCTCTCAGGCTCTGGGAGTTGGCTGATGTTATCTGTATTAGAGACAGGAACAGAGCAGAGCAGGTCTAAACATGGTGCCCCGATGAAGGTAGTCTTATAATCCCTATAAAATCACCCATAAGACATTATAAGCACCTGAAATGGTCATAAAATGAAACATTTGAATGTGTACTTTCAAACAGTATAATTGAGAGAGAGTGAGAGAGAAGTTTTATTGTCTATGATACAACTATGCCAGAATGAGAGTGTACCTTGACTAGGACGTAATCTCCATGGTTGATGGGGGCAGTGTGTGTGTCAGTCTGTGTGTCAGTGGTTGTGTCTGGCTGAACGGCCACTTCCTCTCGAGGGAAGATCACATTTCCATCGTTCCTCCCATACAGGTCCTTGGCTGATCTCTTACTCTCCTGAGTGGATGAGGAAACAAGTTCCCAAAATGTTAGGGTACATTTATATTGGAGTTAAGTGGGATGAATACGTACCATTGCTTATATGTGAATTATAGTTCAGAGCGTCCTTTTTACCTGACTCCCCCGGTGAATCTTGAATCCTTGTTGGCTGCTATCATGCTACTTTGCACGCCATGGGGAGAGATGATTGGTCCAGTCTAAATTGCTAGTCAGCCCATGCAGGGAAAAGTCAGGTGTGGGGAGTTGGGGCTCACAGCTCGACTCGTGTGGATTTAAATTTAGCCTTAGAGCTCCCTCCACTAGGACGAGCTGTGTACTGCCGATGAGGGCAGCGTTGACCTTGGTGGCCTCCTCTCTGAACACACTGATGAGCTCCTCTAGCCGCCGCTGCTTCACCTCAGCTGGCACGTCGTCCTGGAGACGATGGAACGCATTGTTTTTTTCCGGGAGAGAGGACACTGCATATTAATAAGTGTAGTGTCCACAGTAGATATGGCAGTAACACAATACATTACTTTTACATTTACATTTTAGTCTTATCCAGAGCGACTTACACTTAGTGCATTCACCTTAAGATAGCTAGGTGGGACAACCACATATCACAGTCATAGTAAATACACTTTTCCTCAATAAAGTAGTTATAAACAAAGTCAGAGCTTTTGGTTTACTCTTGAAAATACTGCCTAATTTAGTGGGGCTTGGATTCCGTAACACAAACTCTATAGGCCTGAGAAAAGAAAGGGTTGAGAACCCCTGCTATATTCCAATGGTATTGATAGGAAATGTGGGATCATTTCCAGTCTGTGAATTAAGTTGAACACACCTTCCTCATGCTGTAGGGGAAGAGGAAGCCCACGTTGTATCACACCTCCCTGATCAGAGACAGGTTCTGCAGCTGGTCCTCCTCTGTCTCCCCACAGAACCCTGAGACGAAGTCACTTCTCAGGCTCACCCCTGACACACACACACACAGGATTGAACCATCACTGATCCACTGCCACTGGCAATAAGACACAGTCAGTCCTTTCAAACGTACATTACATAACATGCTGTTAGCATGCAGCCAATCTGCATAGCAGAACCAGTCTGCAGCTGTTAACTTTATTGTTGGTCACAGAAACATAAAAAAAAAAACACAAAATACAAAAGTGGGCATGGATCAGAAAACCAGTCAGTATCTGGTGTGAACATCATTTGCCTCATGCAGAGCAACACATCTCATTTGCATAGAGTTGATCAGGCTGTTCATTGTGGCCTGTGGAATGCTGTTCCACTCCTCTTCAATGGCTGTGTGAAGTTGCTGGATATTGCGGGAACAGGAACACACTGGTTACACATCGATCCAGAGCATCCCAAACATGCTCAATGGGTGACATGTCTGGTGAATATGCAGGCCATGGAAGAACTAGGAAATGTTCAGCTTCCAGGAATTTGTACAGATCCTTGCGACATGGGGACGTGCATTGTCATACTGAAACATGAGGAGATGGCGGCGGATGAATGGCATGACAATGGGCCTCAGGATCTCATCACGGTATCTCTGTGCATTCAAATTGCTATCAATAAAATGCAATTGTGTTCGTTGTCCGTAGCTTATGCCTGCCCATACCATAATGCCACCATCACCATGGGGCACTATGTTCACAACGTTGACATCAGCAAACCGCTAACCCACACGGCGTCATACATGTGGTCTGCGGTTGTGAGGCTGGCTGGTGCAAAACAATTGAGAGACATAAGCTTTTTGTGCATATGGAACATTTCTGGGATCTTTTATTTCAGCTCATGAAACATGGGACCAACACTTTACATGTTGTGTTTATATTTTTGTTCAGTGTATATTAGAAGAATCATTGATGTGAGAGTAGTACACAAACCTGTTCTTGAATTCCCAATTTCTGAGTCCTCAGGAAGATAGGCATGCTTGTCAGCATTTATCAAATCATCAGTGATGACAGCTTGTTTGTTGATAGAGGATCCCTTGACAAAGTCATGAAATGTTGGACCTGTGGCTATTTGAGTCTTTAATTTATCTACCCTGCTTGCCTCAGAATGAATGCTGCCTAGCTTTGAACAACACAACCTGTGTTGTTGCAAGCTCCTTCTAGGTTACCATTCTTGTAAAGTAAGAAAGAGAGGTAGTAAGTGGTCAGTGTTTGTCATGTCAATACATCTATATAGTCAATTACTGTGACATTTTGCAATGGATGAAAATTAGAAAACAATGTTGAACAAAGCTAGCCAGCTAGAGGCTTGACATCACATCATTATCATAAAACGAGCCCTGAGAATTTACTCAGCAGGTAGCTACTGCTGCTTTCGTATGTCATCATTCTTCTTTCTCCTAAACAGTAAATTGTCAGTTATAGGCTGAATTTGAAATCTGAAATCCTTAAGTTATTACTTGGTACATTGGAAAGGCATAGCTAGCGAGAGCTTCTCGTATCATCTTCTTCTATGAGGTTTAACGGCATTAAATGTTGCATTACCACCACCAACTAGACTGGGGTATAAACCCTTAGACTTTGCATGGAAAACGGGAAAAATATAATAAAATAATACCCTATCATCTAACCCTACACTCATTAAACCCCCTCCCCCACCCAATTCCACTATTTTACCTAGTACTACCTCAGGCCAACGGCCTGGAAGGACGGGACACCACCACTCAATGCACCCTGTAATTCTTCTGACGTCAAATCTCGTACACCCAAAAACGAATCTGCAGCTGTCACCACAACCTCTATTTTCTGCGACTTATGTCCCATCCCTGCGGTACTGTTGATAACCATTGCTTTGAACACTAAAGAGCCAGTCTTACTGAAGCATGTATCACTCATTGGCCTATCCCTCTGTACTGGCACAGATCTACTACTCACACGAATCCTCTCAGGAACCCTCCTCCATGACCCATCTTCCTCTACTTTCTTCACTGCCTCAGCATACGACAACCTCTGCACTACTCTAACCCTGGTAACCTCAACCTGCCTCTCTCGCACCGGACACTTCTGATCCTCAGTCCCATGGGCACCCCTAAATTAACACATAGCCTACCGCTTCATTCCCCAATACTATACATTCTTTGTCTCATGCCCTTCTGCACACTTCTCACTCCTAGGAACCTCCCTCCTACACACTGCTGCCACATGCCCATAAGCATGACACCTGTAACACCGTACGGGATAACTGAAATATCCTAACATCACTTTGTCGGGCAAAGACTCACGCCCCCCTGTCTGCGTCGCTCCAAACGACGAGCATCACAAACACCGGGAATCTTCCCCTTCAGTTGGGGCTCCCAAGTGTCGCAGCGGTCTAAGGCACTGCATCTCAGTGCTTGAGGCGTCACTCGATTCCAGGCTGTATCACAACCGGCCGTGATTGGGAGTCCCATAGGGCGGCGCACAATTGGCCCAGCGTCCGGGTTTGGCCGGTGTAGGACGTCATTGTAAATAAGAATTTGTTCTTAGCTGACTTGCCTAGTAAAATAAATAAAATGTACCGCTACCCCAGTAATAACTCCTTTCAATGCCGCCCTTTTCTTGAGAGCAAAACAAGTCACAGCTCTTGTCCCCATAACGCGGCGCGCCTGCTCCCTCTTACCGGCAGAAACACAAACAATTATGTTTGGATTAGTCACTATAATGTCTAACATTTGTACAGCACTTTATTAATCACAGTGTTCGGGGGCAAAGTATTAGATCATTATTATGCATATGATATGATCTACTGAAAATGGTCACTTGACCTGTCTACAATTGAGATAATGGCATTTAAAATATGGTTGTTGTTTTACTTAGGATGTAAAACAACTGTCTACTTTATTTATTTTTTATAATTTCTCTAATGTCCTTTATCATTGATTTCAAATTGACAATGGTTTCCCCTGTACAATTACAGGAAATAATAATGATCATACCGTGTCTCTGTGATGTGTTTTTTCCCCAGGTTTGATCAGAGGGACACATCCATCCTGATGACTTCGTCCATAGAGCATCCGACGCACCTGCTGGAAGAGAACAGAACTCCCCTGAGGCAACAAGCCGAGCTAAGGTGATGTGGACACCAATGAACTTGAAGCTCTCAACCTGCTCCACTACAGCCCCGTCAATGAGAATTGGGGCGTGCTCGGTCCTCCTTTTCCTGTAGTCCACAATCATCTCCTTTGTCTTGATCACGTTGAGGGAGCTGTTGTTATCCTGGCACCACACGGCCAGGTCTCTGACCTCCTTCCTATAGGCTGTCTCGTCATTGTCAGTGATCAGGCCTACCACTGTTGTGTCGTCGGCAAACTTAATGATGGTGTTGGAGTCGTGCTTGGCCATGCAGTCATGGGTGAACAGGGAGTACAGGAGGGGACTGAGCACGCACCCCTTGTTGAGGATCAGCGTGGCAGATGTGTTGTAAAAAAAAAATGAATGGATAAGCTTAATATTGCAGATAGATTGTATCTTCTATCAATGTAATTGTCTGCATCACTTCCAATCCCCCATGTTTTTTTTTATATATATATACTCCCCTTTATTACTTTTCAACCCGACCATCCTTTCCCTACTTGGAGTAAATTAGTGAACAACAATTCCCAGGCCTCTACTTCCGGTCTATACTTACTATCTACACCTTATGGACAGAGTTAATTTTACAATAATTATATTATATATATATATATATATATATATATATTATTATTTTTATTTTTTTTATTATTATTTTTTTTGCTCCTGAAATTCTTCTACTCTCAACCTCTCTGATCATTTTCATGATGTCCATCCGGTTTGCTTCTATATGCCATATCTTTCTAACTGTGCTGTTTCCCAAAAGCTCCCAACATACAACCTATATACTTATTATGGACACAGTATGCTTACATTATTAGCTATCTTTGTTATTATTTGTTGTTATTTGTTATTAGTCCCATCCTTCAACTCTATTCAATACCTCCCATCTATCTCTTAACACCATCCATATAGGATTTCTATTTGCCATATATATTTCAACCGTACTGTGATGTTTTACAAAAGTTCTGAACCTTTCTATTCTCATTGCTTCTACAGATTGTGAATTAAAAATAAACATTTTTGCTAAAAGTATTATTATATTATTGATTGATTGACTATGACTTTTCAGAATACCCAGTAATGCTATCTGCAAGGTTAGCTCCAGGTAAATATTGCAATCCTTTAGCCATTCCTGGACCTGTGTCCAAAAACAAGCTACAAATGGACAGAACCAAAACAAATGATCCAATGATTCTGTCTCTTCACAGCAAAATCTGCAGAGCTGGGAAGATTGTATCCCCCATATAAATAACATTATATTGGTAGCAAGAATTGTATATAATAATTTAAATTGAAAGATTCAAATTTTTGAATCCGGTGTCGTTTTGCGTGTCAGTTCATAAACACTATGCCATGGGATCGGTACGTCAAAGATCTCTTCCCAACTATTTTGCAATCTATATGGGACGGCTTTCAATCCTTTGGTCCTTAAGTGAAACTGATATACTTTTTTATTTATCACAGTTTTCCTTAACCAATTATGTTCTTTAATGCAAGGCCGACAGACAAGTTCCTTACTTTCTCCACCTTCCACTTTCCTCTTCCACTTTTGCGGTAAGGCTGCAAATATTTGGTTGTAATTCGGGGTAGAGCAGACATTTCCATATGTTTTTGTTAGCTGCATGTGTGACATAACTCCACCAGTCCTACCGATGATATCATTTACGAAGATTATACCTTTTTTAAACATTCTGTCAAAAAATAAAGTTTTTTTGTCAAGTAGTATATTTGAATTTAACCACAATATTTGTTGCATTATTTGTTCTGTCGTTTCTGGAGGATTAAATTGAAATTGCAACCAACTTTCTATGGCTTGTTTTAGAAATAGTGATATTTGGGAGATTATTTCCTTTTCAAATAACTGAAAGTGAGAGGTTGTAATCGGAATAAAGGGAAAAAGGCCTTTGAACATTGGGTGAGACAATCTTACTAATTTGCTTGAGAACCAGTTCGGATTTAAGTATAACTTTTGTATGACTGAAGCTTTTAGTGATAGGTCTAATGCTTTAATATTTAATAATTTCTGTCCTCCGAATTCATATTCATTTTATAAATATGCCCTTTTAATTTTGTCTGGCTTGCCGTTCCAAATAAAATTTAATATTTTTTTCTCATATAATTTAAAAAACTGTTCGCTAGGCGTAGGCAAGACCATAAGCAAATAGGTAAACTGGGATAATACTAAAGAGTTAATCAGGGTGATTTTTCCACAAATTGACAGGTATTTTCCTTTCCATGGTAGTAAGATCTTATCTATTTTTGCTAACTTTCTATTAAAATGTATTGAAGTGAGATCATTTATTTCCTTTGGGATATGTATTCCGAGTATATCCACATCACCATCAGACCATTTTATTGGTAAACTACATGGTAATGTAAAAATTGTATTTTTTAGTGATCCAATACGTAATATAGTACATTTGTCATAATTTGGTTGTAATCCAGAGAGGTTAGAAAATGTATCTAGATCCTCTATGAGGCTGTGGAGGGATTCTAGTTGTGGATTTAAATGAAAACATGAATCATCAGCGTACAATGACACCTTTGTTTTTAAGCCCTGTATTTCTAATCCTCTGATATTATTATAGGATCTGATTTTAATAGCTAACATCTCGATGGCCACAATAAATAGATATGCCGATAGTGGACAACCTTGTTTCACTCCTCTTGACAGTTTAAAACTTTCTGAGAAATAGCCATTATTTACTATTTTACACCTAGGGTTACTATACATGATTTTGACCCATTTTATAAGAGATTCTCCAAAATTGAAATGCTCCAGGCATTTATATATAAACCCCAGTCGAACTTTATCAAATGCCTTTTCGAAGTCTGCTATGAATAGCAGGCCTGGTTTCCCATATTTTCCATAGTGTTCTATTGTTTCCAATACTTGCCTTATATTATCTCCAATGTATCTTCCATGTAAAAAACCTGTCTGATTAGAATGAATAATATCCGACAATACCTTTTTAATTCTATGCGCTATACATTTTGCTAGGATTTTTGCATCACAACACTGAAGTGTAAGGGGCCTCCAATTTTGTAAATGGACTGGATCTTTATATTTTCCACTTGTATCCTGTTTCAGTAATAATGAGATCAGACCTTCTTCTTGAGTGTCAGTTAATCTACCATTTACATAGGAGTGGTTAAAACATGCTAATAACGGTCCTCTTAGTATATCAAAAAAGGTTTGGTATACCTCGACTGGTATGCCATCCAACCCTGGAGTTTTCCCGGACTTAAAGTCTTTAATTGCATCCAGAAGTTCCTCCTCTGTAATTTTACCTTCACGTGAGTCTTTCTGTGTGGCTGTTAATTTGACATTATCAATAGAAAAAAAATCTCTACAATTAGCTTCAGTTAGAGGAGATGGAGGCGACTGAAAAGAAAACATATGCTTAAAGTACTTTGTTTCTTCCTTCAAAATATCATTTGGTGAATTATGTGTGACTCCGTCAATTGTAACCAGTTTCATTAAGTTCTTTTTGGTAGCATTCCTATGTTGAAGATTAAAAAATACTTTTGTGCATTTTTCCCCATATTCCATCCAGTTTGCTTTATTTTTATAATATATTACACTTGATCTTTCTTGAATAAGTTTCTCCATTTCTTTTTGTTTTTCCTCTAATTTATTCTGAGCCTCTATGTTACAGTTTTTATTGCCATCTATCTGTTCTGTTAGACTTTCTATTTCCTTTCTTAGTATAAACTCTTTTGACCTAAATTGCTTTTGTTTTCGAGATGAGTACTGAATTGCATGGCCTCTAAAGGCACATTTAAAGGTGTCCCATACAATAAGGGGATTCGCTGTACCTATGTTATGTTGGAAAAAGTCAGTTATAAATTCCTTAGTTCTAATTATAAATAAATTATCATCCAATAGGCTTTGATTACATTTCCAATATCCTCGCCCACGTGGAAATTCAGTAAGAGTAATGTATATGCCTATTATATGATTTGTCCGACCGCATTCTGTCCCCTATCAACACTTTTTTTTACTTTTGGTGCCAACGAGAATGAGATAAGAAAGAAGTCAAGACGACTAGCTTGATTCAGTCTCCGCCATGTATATCTCACTAGATCAGTATATTTAAGCCTCCATATGCAGTGGGGAGAACAAGTATTTGATACACTGCCGATTTTGTAGGTTTTCCTACTTACAAAGCATGTAGAGGTCTGTAATTTTTATCATAGGTACACTTCAACTGTGAGAGACGGAATCTAAAACAAAAATCCAGAAAATCACATTGTATGATTTTTAAGTAATTAATTTGCATTTTATTGCATGACATAAGTATTTGATCACCTACCAACCAGTAAGAATTCCGGCTCTCACAGACCTGTTAGTTTTTCTTTAAGAAGCCCTCCTGTTCTCCACTCATTACCTGTATTAACTGCACCTGTTTGAACTCCTTACCTGTATAAAAGACACCTGTCCACACACTCAATCAAACAGACTCCAACCTCTCCACAATGGCCAAGACCAGAGAGCTGTGTAAGGACATCAGGGATAAAATTGTAGACCTGCACAAGGCTGGGATGGGCTACAGGACAATAGGCAAGCAGCTTGGTGAGAAGGCAACAACTGTTGGTGCAATTATTAGAAAATGGAAGAAGTTCAAGATGATGGTCAATCACCCTCGGTCTGGGGCTCCATGCAAGATCTCACCTCGTGGGGCATCAATAATCATGAGGAAGGTGAGGGATCAGCCCAGAACTACACGGCAGGACCTGGTCAATGACCTGAAGAGAGCTGGGACCACAGTCTCAAAGAAAACCAATAGTAACACACTACACGGTCATGGATTAAAATCCTGCAGCGCACGCAAGGTCCCCCTGCTCAAGCCAGCGCATGTCCAGGCCCGTCTGAAGTTTGCCAATGACCATCTGGATGATCCAGAGGAGGAATGGGAGAAGGTAATGTGGTCTGATGAGACAAAAATATAGCTTTTTGGTCTAAACTCCACTCGCCGTGTTTGGAGGAAGAAGAAGGATGAGTACAACCCCAAGAACATCATCCCAACTGTGAAACATGGAGGTGGAAACATCATTCTTTGGGGATGCTTTTCTGCAAAGGGGACAGGACGACTGCACCGCATTGATGGGAGGATGGATGGGGCCATGTATCGTGAGATCTTGGCCAACAACCTCCTTCCCTCAGTAAGAGCATTGAAGATGGGTCGTGGCTGGGCCTTCCAGCATGACAACGACCCGAAACACACAGCCAGGGCAACTAAGGAGTGGCTCCGTAAGAAGCATCTCAAGGTCCTGGAGTGGCCTAGCCAGTCTCCAGACCTGAACCCAATAGAACATCTTTGGAGGGAGCTGAAAGTCCATATTGCCCAGCGACAGCCCCGAAACCTGAAGGATCTGGAGAAGGTCTGTATGGAGGAGTGGGCCAAAATCCCTGCTGCAGTGTGTGCAAACCTGGTCAAGACCTACAGGAAACGTATGATCTCTGTAATTGCAAACAAAGGTTTCTGTACCAAATATTAAGTTCTGCTTTTCTGATGTATCAAATACTTATGTCATGCAATAAAATGCAAATTAATTAATTATAAATCATACAATGTGATTTTCTGGATTTTTGTTTTAGATTCCGTCTCTCACAGTTGAAGTGTACCTATGATACAAATTACAGACCTCTACATGCTTTGTAAGTAAGAAAACCTGCAAAATCGGCAGTGTATCAAATACTTGTTCTCCTCACTGTATCTACTAGTTCTAATGTATCCATGACATTCACAATTTCCTTAAGAGCATGTGGGTGATTGTTTGTGGTGTGATTTCCTTTACGGTCCATTGAGCTATTTAAAACAGTATTATAATCCCCCACCATAATAATATTGTCTTGAGTTGCTTGCAGGCTTGATAATTTATTATATATATTGTCAAAGAATTGTGGATCATCATTATTTGGTCCGTAAAGGTTAATGACCCATATCTGTTTATGGTCCAATAACATATTTAAAATAATCCATCTACCTTGCGTATCTATTTGGACAATTTGCACATTCGGATCGAAATTACTATTAATTAATATCATCACCCCTTTTGAATTTCTTTGCCCATGGGAGAAGTATATTCCCCCCCCCCCCCCCATTCTTTTTTCCACTCTACTTCATCTCGAATTGTTGAATGAGTTTCCTGTATACAATAGATATTATATTCCTTCTCTTTGAGCCATGTAATTATTGTTCTTCTTTTGTTATTATCAGCTAAGCCATTACAATTATAACTGGCTATACTTATTTCACCATACACCATAATGAGATACAAGTTTCAAGTCTATTTATCATTATATATGTTTGTAAATTTACCAATAAAAAATAGCGTAATGATTGAGTGTCCATATAGCTGTACCGTGATATTTGCATTGCTACGGAGTAACCCTTCAATTGTTCTCCACTAATTCCCCCGCTAAAGCCCCTCCCCATCCCAAGTTGAGCCGTCATCCCAGTGATCAGCATCCCACCCACGTCCCTCCGGATCCCTAAGGCCACGAGAGGCCAGGACCCATCCATCGAAAACAGCACACAGTGCCACCCACAAAATAGAAGCAGATCAACCGCCAAAAGCATTTCCAATGCTTTCACCTCTATATATATATCTATATAACTATTTTTTTAAAATTATGCATATCCTATTTTCCATCATTATCAATTAATATGCGTAATAATGTCGGCAGTTCACGCGTAGGATTCTAACATATAACCCGGATTGCCATTGTATTACATTTAATTCATTGACAAGAAATTATTATCCTAGCAAATAATTCCCGTGGTCCATCCCATAATTATTTTGTGCCACCTGGGCCACAATGATAAACCCCCTCTCTGATTGTCCGAGTGTGACCCCCTCCCCATGGGTTACTGCAGCCAGTGTTGCCAGCACTGCCACTACCTGGGTGGGTGTACCCCACCGGAATCCCCACCGGCTAGGTAAAAGGTCGTCAAGGTTCTCATTAGCAGCTTTGAGAATTTCCTTGTATATTATGCTCTCCCATCAGGGGGCTCTGGCTTTGTAGGACCAACCCTGCCAGGCAGGCTCAGAATCTTGAGGGGGCGGTGCTGCTCAAGTAGGTCTCTGACCGCATTTATTTCTCTGTTTAGGCTGCATATTCACAGCAGGTCCATAAAAGAGATGGGAACTTCTCTTTGGTGTATGGGTCGCTCAGGTGGGTGTCCAGGTTATAGGGCAGATGTGTTGTTACCTACCCTTACCACCTGGGGGTGGCCCGTCAGGAAGTCCAGGATCCAGTTGCAGAGGGAGGTGTTTAGTCCCAGGGTCCTTAGCTTAGTGATGAGCTTTGAGGGCACTATGGTGTTGAATGCTGAGCTGTAGTCAATGAGTAGCATTCTCACGTAGGTGTTCCTTTTGTCCAGGTGGGAAAGGGCAGTGTGGAGTGCAATAGAGACTGCATCATATGTGGATCTGTTGGGGCGGTATGCAAATTGGAGTGGGTCTACGTTTTCTGGGATAATGGTGTTGATGTGAGCCATGACCAGCCTTTCAAAGCTTTTCATGGCTACAGACGTGAGTGCTACAGGTCGGTAGTCATTTAGGCAGGTTACCTTAGTGTTCTTAGGCACAGGGACTATGGTAGTCTGCTTGAAACATGTTGGTATTACAGACTCAGTCAGGGACAGGTTGAAAATGTCAGTGAAGACACTTGCCAGTTGGTCAGCGCATGCTCAGAGTACAAGTCCTGGTAATCCGTCTGGCCCTGCGGCCTTGTGAATGTTGACTTGTTTAAAGGTCTTACTCACATCAGCTACGGAGAGCGTGATCACACAGTTGTCCGGAACAGCTGATGCATGCTTCAGTGTTGCTTGCCTCGAAGTGAGCATATAAATAATTTAGCTCGTCTGGTAGGCTCGTTTCACTGGGCAGCTCGCGGTTGTGCTTCCCTTTGTAGTCCGTAATAGTTTGCAAGCCCTTCCACATCCGACGAGTGTCGGAGCCGGTGGAATACGATTAAATCTGAGTCCTGTATTGACGCTTTACCTGTTTGATGGTTCGTCGAAGGGCATAGCGGGACTTCTTATAAGCATCCGGGTTAGAGTCCCACACCTTGAAAGCGGCTGCTCTACCCTTTAGCTCAGTGCGGATGTTGCCTGTAATCCATGGCTTCTGGTTGGGGTATGTACATACGGTCACTGTGGGGACGACGTCATCGGTGCACTTATTGATGAAGCCAGTGGCTGATGTGGTGTACTCCTCAATGCCATCGGAAGAATCCCAGAACATATTCCGGTCTGTGCTAGCAAAAGAGTCCTGTTGCTTAGCATCTGTGCCATCTGACCACTTTTGTATTGAGCGAGTCACTAGTTCCTCCTGCTTTAGTTTTTGCTTGTAAGCAGGAATCAGAAGGATAGAATTATGGTCAGATTTGCCAAATGGAGGGCGAGGGAGAGCTTTGTACGCGTCTCTGTGTGTGGAGTAAGGGTGGTCTAGGTTTTTTTTTCCTCTGGTTGCACATTTAACATGCTGGTAGAAATTAGGTAAAACAGATTAAAGTTTCTCTGCTTTAAAGTCCCCAGCCACTAGGAGCGTCGCCTCTGGATGAGCATTTTCTTGTTTGCTTATGGCCTTATACAGCTCGTTGAGTGCGGTCTTAGTGCCAGCATCGGTTTGTGGTGTTAAATAGACAGCTACGAAAAATCTAGATGAAAACTCTCTTGGTAAATAGTGTGGTCTACAGATTATCATGAGATACCCTACCTCAAGCGAGCAAAACCTCAAGACTTCCTTAATATTAGATTTCGTGCACCAGCTGCTATTTACAAATATACACAGACCGCCACCACTTGTCTTACTGGAGGCAGCTGTTCTATCTTGCCGATGCACCGAAAACCCCGCCAGCTGTATGTTATCCATGTCTGGAGGTGTGTTTTTGGTCATTGTCCTGTTGAAAATCAAATGATAGTCCCACTAAGCGCAAACCAGATGGGATGGTGTATCGCTGCAGAATGCTGTGGTAGCCATGCTGGTTTAGTGTGCCTTGAATTCTAACTAAATCACTAACAGTGTCACCAGCAAAGCACCCCTACACCATCACACCTCCTCCTCCATACTTCACGGTGGGAACCACACATGCGGAGATCATCTGTTTACCTACTCTGCGTCTCACAAAGACACGGCGGTTGGAACCAAAAATCGCACATTTGGACTAATCAGACCAAGGGTCCACCGGTCTAATGTCCATTGCTCGTGTTTCTTGGCCCAAGCAAGTCTCTTCTTATTATTGGTGTCCTTTAGTACTGGTTTCTTTGCAGCAATTCGACCATGAAGGCCTGATTCACGCAGTCTCCTCTGAACAGTTGATGTTGAGATGTGTCTGTTATTTGAACTCTGTGAAGCATTTATTTGGGCTGCAATCTGAGGTGCAGTTAATTGCCGATTTCTGAGGCTGGTAACTCTAATGAACTTATCCTCTGTGATTGATCAAAAGACCAATTAGTGAGAAACAGATCAGAATTGGGTTGCCTGTGTAAACACAGCCTAACTGACAGACTGGACTCCCATGAGAGGCCAGAGAGAAACAAAGAATCACTGTAGCCAGCAGTCTGTTTCTGAACATAATGCACTAAATCTCTCAGGGGTCAGTCTGCCTGTCATAGTGTGCCCTTTTTACTTGTTATGCTAACAAGGGTCAAAATGTTTGGATTAGTCACTAAAAGGTGTAACATTTTACAACACATTATTAATCACAGCATTCGGGGGCAAAGTATCAGATCATTATTATGCATATGAATGAAAAACACATCTACTGAAAATGGTTACTTGACCTAACTACAATTGAGATAATGGCATTTAAAATATGGTTGTTGATTTACATAGCATGTAAAACAAACTGTCTACTTGAGTTTTTTTAAAATCTTTATAATTTCTCTAATTTCCTTTATCATTGCTTTCAAATCGACAATGTTTTCCCCTCTACAGTTACAGGAAATAATAAAGATCATACCGTGTCTCTGTGATGTGTTTTTTTCCCAGGTTTGGTCAGAGGGACACATCCATCCTGATGACTTCGTCCATAGAGCATCCGACGCACCTGCTGGAAGAGAACAGAACTCCCCTGAGGCAACAAGCTGAGCTAAAGTCAGTGCCACCCAAAAGCATCAAAAGCATCAATAGGCAAGACTAGCCACCTCCTCTAATTACCTGGATCCATCAGCACCTTAATATAAGAATCTCAACATCTTGTCTATTTACGACATTAACGTACGCCAATTGTGCACTTTCATCTACAAATAGTCATACCTCCCAGACAGTTTACCGAAACCCTTCAATGGATTCTTCCAGGTTAATTCTGAAAACCATCTATATAACACAAGACACTGCGATAACCTTCACCCTCCCCACTGCTGCACCTCAAGTAGTCAATTCTCTATCAGATACAGTGGTACCATACTCTGGAATTCTTATCTTCACATTGCCAAAACTTCATCATCCCTCAATAACTTCAAGCGACGACTGGTGAACCAAACTACCCAATAATCCCCTCCATATAGCCTAACTCTCACACAAACACACGCACATAATCAAACATGGCTTTTCATGTATACTGAGTATATCATGTACAATTTAATTAATATGCTTTGTTAAAATGATTGAACAAAGAGTATTTTTTTTGTACTTATTATATTTGTGGTGGGGTTTTCATATCAGCCCTTTTGGGCTTCCAACCTCACCTGCACACCGTTTTTGCCAGTTTTTTATCTGTACTATTTTGTCTTTCACTTGTTTTCTTTGATGCGAATAAATAAAACCTAAAACCTTCTCAGAAGTGCTTTTGTTGTTATACAGTACTGAAAAATTGAATAATAACAATAAGGTTAATGGAACTTTCAAATTCTATACATTCTATCCATCAAATGATCTGTCATGTGCTCCCTCACATTTTTCATCTCAGATCAGGAAGACATGCTGATGCTATCTTCACCAACAGGTACAGGAAGGTTCTAGGTCAGATCTCAGCCAGGAAGTGCCTTCAGATCATCATGGGAAAATGGCTACGGTGAGTAGTGCATGTTTAGGACACACTTTATATGGATAGTCCATCTGTAGATCAACAATAGTAAATAATGATAGTCAAATATGTCTCAAACCATTCAAAAAGTGCGAAAGACTACAATGGTGAGAATCGTGCCAATAGACACCTCCCCGGCCCTCTCCCCCCGTGTCTGTCGCAAACAAATGCATTGAGCGGTTCTTGGCTGCAGAGCCCGTGATGCTCATAAGCCTACCCACATGAAGACATTTTTTTTGAGGACATGACTGTAGTATGCTATAGTATTTACAGTTTCCTGTAGTTTAAAAACAGTATAAAAAAACGGTTGTAAACTGTAGTATTTACTATAGTGTTGTTGCAGACTGTAGTATACTGTAGTATTTACTGTAGTGCTTTTGTGGAAATTACTGTTGTATTTACTATAGTGTTTTTGTTTTATTATCTTTGACATAGAAGTGGAAGCTTTCTCCTTGAGGAAACCTACTGGACAAATACTAAAGAGCAAATGTTCCATAACCTGTAGGTAGGTTGGACTGGGGAGGGAACGGATAGTCTGAGCTTCTGCTCTTTTCTATAACCTGTAGATAATACAATATATGTATATACTTCACATGTACAGGTAACTGCCAAATTAAAGGAAACATTTGTGTAAATGAGGGATACAAAGTATGTTGAAAGCAGGTGATTCCACACAGGTATGGTTCTTGAGTTAATTAAGCAATTAATATCCCATCATGCTTAGGGTCATGTATAAAAATGCCCAGTTGCCCATTATTTTGACTATCATGGCTAGAAGAAGAGATCTCAGTGACTTTGAAAGAGGGGTCTCAAAGGAGCATAGGGGGTTTAAAGGGTGTGTGTGTGTGTGTGTGTGTGTGTGTGCGTGCGTGCGTGCGTGCGTGTGTGTGTGTGCCCAGTTGCCCATTATTTTGACTACCATGGCTAGAAGAAGAGATCTCAGTGACTTTGAAAGAGGGGTCTCAAAGGAGCATCCACCACCATCAACAAAACACCAAATGATGGAATTCCTCGTGGAAGAATGGTGTCGCATCACTCCAATAGAGTTCCAGACACTTGTAGAATCTATGCCAAGGTGCATTGAAGCTGTTCTGGCAGCTGTTTCCTTTATTTTGGCAGATACTGTACCTGTATGTTTCTCACTTACAGGTGGCACAAATTGGAATATGGGGGGGGGGGGATGGGTATAAAAAAATGACATACTGTAGTGTTACTAAAGTTAAAAAACTGTAATGTTTTTGCAGACTGCAGTTGTTTTGTGTACATTGCTGCAGTCTTTACAGTGTTTTTTTTGCAGATAATACTGAAGTATTTACTATAGTATTCTACAGTATACTACAAAAGTCTATACTAAGTACTATACATGATCGAGAGATACTACAGTGTCTAGTATAGTATACTACAGTTTTCATACAGAATTCTATAGTATGTACTGTAGTGTTCTATAGTAAACTGTAGTATTTTTTCATGTGGGTAGTCACTTGCGGTGTCGGTTTTATTACATAAATACTGGATAGCAGTGGAGGCTGCTGAGGGAAGTACGGCTCATGATAATGGCCGGAACGGAGCAAATGGAATGGCATCAAACACCTGGAAACCATGTGTTTGATGGATTTGATACTATTCCACTTATTCCGCTCCAATCATTACCACGAGCCCTTCCTCACCAATTAAGGTGCCACCAGCCTCCTGTGCTGGATAGGCTATTCTACGGGATGCCCTGCCAGCTACAGAGAGGGAGAGTTAGGGAGAGTTGGGTTTGTGTGATTGTGTGTGGGTGTGTTTTGTTTGCTTCTAGTTGGACAAACCTCTGACAAAGTTTCACAACACACATGGATACACTCACAAACACAATAACGTGGGGTTCAGGCTTCGGGTTAGAGGGAGTGTTATCAGTTCCTTACTTTGGTAGCCTAACATAGCATATTAACCTACTTTAATTAAAGTTTATTTTGGGGCTGTTAGAGATTATGATTATGATTCATATTTTTCTCTTTAAGCATTAGATGACGACCCTTTAAAAGGCACATGGCGCCAGAAAGATTATAATTAGGATATACAGTACCAGTCAAAAGTTTGGACCTACTCATTCAATGGTTTTTCCTTATTTTTACTATTTTCTACATTGTAACTATGAAATAACACATATGGAATCATGTAGTAACCAGAAAAGTGTTAAACAAATCAAAATATATTTTATATTTGAGATTCTTCAAAGTAGCCACCCTTTGCCTTGATGACAGCTTTGCACACTCTTGGCATTCTCTCAACCAGCTTCATGAGGTAGTCACCTGGAATGCATTTCAATTAACAGGTGTGCCTTCTTAAGAGTTGTGGAATTTCTTTCCTTCTTAATGCGTTTGAGCCAATCAGTTGTGTTGTGACAAGGTAGGGGTGGTATACATAAGATAGCCCTATTTGGTAAAAGACCAAGTCCATATTATGGCAAGAACAGCTCAAATAAGCAAAGAGAAACGACAGCCCATCATTATTTTAAGACATGAAGGTCAGTCAATCCTGAAGATTTCAATAACTTTTAAAGTTTTTCAAGTGCAGTCGCAAAAACCATCAAGCGCTATGATACAACTGGCTCTCATGAGGACCGCCACAGGAAAGGAAGACCCAGAGTTACCTCTACTGCAGAGGATAAGTTCATTAGAGTTACCAGCCTCAGAAATTGCAGCCCAAATAAATGCTTCACAGAGTTCAAGTAACAGACACATCTCAACATCAACTTTTCAGAGGAGACTGTGTGAATCAGGCCTTCATGGTCGAGTTGCTGCAAATAAACCACTACTAAAGGACACCAATAAGAAGAAGAGACTTGCCAAGAAACACGAGCAATGGACATTCGACCGGTCCAAATTTGAGAGTTTTGGTTCCAACTGCCATGTTTTTGTGAGACGCAGAGTAGGTGAACAGATGATCTCTGCATGTGTGGTTCCCACTGTGAAGCATGGAGGAGGAGGTGTGATGGTGTAGGGGTGCTTTGCTAGTGACACTGTCAGTGATTTATTTAGAATTCAAAGCACACTTAACCAGCATGGCTACCACAGCATTCTGTAGCGATACGCCATCCCATCTGGTTTGCGCTTAGTGGGACTATCATTTGGAGAATTACCCAAAACACACCTCCAGGCTGTGTAAGGGCAATTTGACCAAGAAGGAGAGTGATGGATTGCTGCATCAGATGACCTGGCCTCCACAATCACCTGACCTCAACCCAATTTAGATGGTTTGGGATGAGTTGGACCGCAGAGTGAAGGAAAAGCAGCCAACATGTACTCAGCATATGTGGGAACTCCTTCAAGACTGTTGGAAAAGCATTCCAGGTGACTACCTCATGAAGCTGATTGAGAGAATGCCAAGACCGTGCAAAGCTGTATTTAAGGCAAAGGGGGGCTACTTTGAAGAATCTCAAATATAAAATATTTGTTTATTTGTTTAACACTTTGTTGGTTACTACATGATTCCATATGTGTTATTTCATAGTTTTGATGTTTTCACTATTATTCCACAATGTAGAAAATAGTAAAAATAAAGAAAAATCGTTGAATAAGTAGGTGTGTCCAAACTTTTGACTAGTACTGTATAAGGGGACATGGTTGTCTGGGACATAGTCCCAAATGTCACCCTATTCCCTACACTTTTAGAAAAAAGGGTTCCAAAAGTGTTCTTCGGCTGTCCCCATATGAGATCCCTTTTTGGTTCCAGATATAACCTCTTAGAGTTCCATGTAGAACCCTCTGTTGAAAGGGTTCTACATGGAACTTAAAATAGTTCTACCTGGAACCAAAAAGGGTTCTTCAAAGGGTTATCCTATGGGGACAGCCGAAGAACCCTTTTTGGTTCTAGATAGCACCTTTAGCTCTGCTAAAAAATAATGCGAGATCACAGACGTCAACATGTGGGACTACATGCGCTCCAATGCCATGATAGAAGCTTTGCATGTTGGGAAACGTGTGCCCAGAGGGAACATTTTTGACTGGGAAACCATAGAGCTCAAGGTCCAAGGGAACGTCAAGGTGATCACTGAAGAGCTGTAGGGTGTCTCCAAGGCACCCACAACATGCTCTCCATCCAGGGGCGCTGCACTGAGGCCTGACCCTGTGCTCCTCTCAACTGTGTGTCTGTGATGTACGCCATCTGAGGGAGTTAAGAAATGACAGCAGAAGACCAATGTCTGTTGTTCGCTGTTACATATGGAAAATATAGTTGTATTAGTTTGAGTTCCTGTCTCATCTCTACAAAAAGAAAGTTCACAATGGGCACATAGCATGTGTTTTTTGGTTTGATGTGTGTGTGTGTGTGTGTGTGGGACATTGCAGCACAGGTTTGATCACTGATGTAATCTCATAGATAAACAGCAGGGGGCAATCCATGATTAATTTTGACTGATGATTTACATTTACATTTAAGTCATTTAGCAGACGCTCTTATCCAGAGCGACTTACAGGAGCAATTAGGGTTAAGTGCCTTGCTTAAGGGCACATCGACAGATTTTTTCACCTAGTCGGCTCGAGGATTAGAACCAGCGACCTTTCAGTTACTCGCACAACGCTCTTACCCACTAGGCTACCTGCCGCTCTCTGATGATGACATTGAAGCCGAATTTAAAGGAAAGTCGAGATTGACTGATTTACAAATCACCTTGCATCATAAATAACTACTCAATATTATTTGCAGATTAGTCAGTCAGTCACTATTTACCTATGAATAGGGCGGCAGGTAACCTAGCGGTTATAGAGGCGAGGTTGCCAGTTCGAATCCTGGGTCTGATAGAAAACATCTGGCGGGAAGTGAGCTGGCAACCGGAGGGTTGTGGTATCAGATCCTAGATGCCATTGCCTGCCCTTGAGCAAGGCACATAACCCCCCACAACAGCTCCGCAGGTGCCCAGTGTGGCAGCTCCCCGCACCTCTCCAAAACATGTACAGTGGGGAGAACAAGTATTTGATACACTGCCGATTTTGCAGGTTTTCCTACTTACAAAGCATGTAGAGGTCTGTAATTTTTATCAAAGGTACACTTCAACTGTGAGAGACGGAATCTAAAACAAAAATCCAGAAAATCACATTGTATGATTTTTAAGTGATTAATTTGAATTTTATTGCATGACATAAGTATTTGACACATCAGAAAAGCATAACTTAATATTTGGTACAGAAACCTTGGTTTGCAATTACAGAGATCATACGTTTCCTGTAGGTCTTGACCAGGTTTGCACACACTGCAGCAGGGATTTTGGCCCACTCCTCCATACAGACCTTCTCCAGATCCTTCAGGTTTCGGGGCTGTCGCTGGGCAATACGGACTTTCAGCTCCCTCCAAAGATTTTCTATTGGGTTCAGGTCTGGAGACTGGCTAGGCCACTCCAGGACCTTGAGATGCTTCTTACGGAGCCACTCCTTAGTTGCCCTGGCTGTGTGTTTCGGGTCGTTGTCATGCTGGAAGACCCAGCCACGACCCATCTTCAATGCTCTTACTGAGGGAAGGAGGTTGTTGGCCAAGATCTCGCGATACATGGCCCCATCCATCCTCCCCTTAATACAGTGCAGTCGTCCTATCTCCTTTCCAGAAAAGCATCCCCAAAGAATGATGTTTCCACCTCCATGCTTCACGGTTGGGATGGTGTTCTTGGGGTTGTACTCATCCTTCTTCCTCCAAACACTGCGAGTGGAGTTTAGACCAAAAAGCTCTATTTTTGTCTCATCAGACCACATGACATTCTCCCATTCCTCCTCTGGATCATCCAGATGGTCATTGGCAAACTTCAGACGGGCCTGGACATGCGCTGGCTTGAGCAGGGGGACCTTGCGTGCGCTGCAGGATTTTAATCCATGACAGCGTAGTGTGTTACTAATGGTTTTCTTTGAGACTGTGGTCCCAGCTCTCTTCAGGTCATTGACCAGGTCCTGCCATGTAGTTCTGGGCTGATCCTTCACCTTCCTCATGATCATTGATGCCCCAGGAGGTGAGATCTTGCATGGAGCCCCAGACCGAGGGTGATTGACCGTAATCTTGAACTTCTTCCATTTTCTAATAATTGCTCTTGAACACGGCCACTGAGGTACAGGACTGGGCACAGACGAGTTCAAGGTAGAGTTCCTCCCCGACTACAGCGCCTCGATAGGTATTTAACATATCAACTAACCACAGATGATATAACAATCTGATGCCTGACTGCACAGTCGATGGCGTGGCACGCAACCATTGGTTGATGCAATGCAATGCTTCCGCATCCAGTCGGGCAGAAACTCGACCTATGTCAAGTAAGTAAAGTCATGCAAGTGTGTCGTAAATGCTAAAATAACTACAAGAGTTGGACACACAACTTACAATGAGCATTGTGAGAGATGCTGCACACTTTTTACAACTACACTTGCAACATTTCCAAAATATGGGTTTCTGTCCAGTATTCTGTCATTGTTGTACTATGGTAGTAAGGGAAGGTTCCTTAGGTAGTGTCCCAATAGTGTTTTAATTTGTTTCCTTTACGTGTCTCCTTCCATTCAAGGCCCCTTCATTACACTTTTTTTGAAGGGTAGCGAGGAGACGGGAGGGTAGCAATTGCAGACAAGAATTGGAATATGGCCAGAGTATGATAGTGGTTATAAAAATGCTTCAAAAGTATAGAAGCACTGCAAATGTTTATACAGACCGTAGTATATTCTTTCTCTCTTTGTTTTCAATCTTTTAAACACAGAGAAGAAGCTGGGAGCTATAAAGTGAAACGGCAGTCAGACATTTACGAGGGCACCTACAAACCAGATCTCACATCCATTCAGAGAAAACAGAGTTACAGGCGACAGCAAAACAATGTCAAGAAGCCAAGGTACAGTTCCCACTCAGCACGCAGTTTGGAAATCTCATGATTTACTGCAGTCAAGTTAAAACAAGCTATTTGTAAGCATTCAAGGCATACACGTACTTACACACCCCTACGTATTTATTTGGACAGTGAAGCTAAAACTTTTAATTTGGCTCTTTAGTCCAGCATTTTGGATTCAAGATCAAATGTTTAAAAAAATTATATGAAGCGATAGTACAGTGTCACCTTTTATTTGAGGGTATTTTCATAGATATCCGTTTTACCATTTAGAAATGAATGCACTTTATGTATCTAGTCCCCCCATTTGAAAGTGTCGTAAGTATTTGGAGAAATGCACTTATAATGCAGTCAATTTAGTCAAAAGTTTAGTATTTGGCAATATTACCAATAACAGGGGAGGTTAGCATTTTTGGGGGGGGGTATGATATTTATGCCTCTAACTTTTTCACTCATCATTATTCACAATTCATTAATGATTATCCGTAATCATGGTAGCATCCACATTAATGTAGAAGTGTTCAGAAACATATTCTTATTTACAATAGAAGGGACTACAAAATGGCACAATACATTATTTACTTATTTATTAGGCACAAAATAATCTGAAACGCAACCAAAACAAACTGCAAATGCATCCAACAAGTTTGTAGTCACACGATTGATGTAGTCATTGTGTGCTAGGAATATGGGACCAAATACTAAACCTTTGACAAAATGTAATACACCATAAGTGAATTTGTCCAAATATTTCAAAGGGGGTGACTAGATACATAAAGTGCTTTCATTTCTAAGTGGTAAAACAGATATGAAAATACCCTCAAATAAAAGGGGACACTATGTACTGTCGCATCATATAAAACATTTGATCTCAAATCCAAAATGCTGGAGTACAGAGACAAATTACAAGTTTTAGCTTCACTGTCCAAATAAATACGTAGGGGAGTGTACATTGCCAATTTGTAATATGTGAAGTGTGTGTTGTCACATGATTTGACTGACATTCCTACTTACTGTTCTCTTCCAGACTTCTATGTAGTGAAGGATAAAGTGAAGACAATCAGTATTTATTTGGCCATCTCCGACCCTAAACACCTCCCTTCAAATTACCTGAAAGTATATGCCATGACGATACTTAACAGCCTTTTCTGTCCTCAGAAAAAAGTAACACATTGCTCAGTTCATACACTACCCTGTCAAACACAACTGTACTGAAGAATGTAACCGCACAGCTTTCACAATAAAGCAAGAGTAAAAGGACTATTATTTTAATTACTTTTAAAAAATAAAAATGATAGAATAACACTAAAGTGTGTATTGCACCCAGAAGAAAAAGCAGTACACTCATTAATCCCCATTTCTTTCTTCATTTCATTACAAAAACAGGATTTTCTAGAATTGCCCAGCAACTATTTTGTTCTAGAGAGGGTTGGGTCTTTATTGTAAGGGGAAAATAGATCCACACCCTCCACATGTAATTCAGTGAGAAGACAAAAATACAATACAGATTTATGATGAACATGTCAGTGAAGCCCACAGTCAAACTTACATAAAAAAGGCCTTAAAAAAAATCAAATGGTTCACTTCTTGACGCAAATTTTGACGCAACAGTGGTAAGATGGGCACAGAGAAACAGGAACTTACAAAAAAACAAATCCATCCCGATTTCATTATGAAACCACAAATTATATCCCCAAACCTGCCATGAAAAAAAAAATAAGGCATTTGCAAAAAAGTCACAGAAAAATGAAGTGCAAGGATGGTTAGCTTTCCAGCCCTCAATAGGAGTAGTGTCAGTGAGCATCTGTCCTGTCCCTCTACCAACACCTTTGATTATAACATTCATTATTTTCAAGTTGAAAAATAAAAGTCAATCTGCATTTCAAATTGTCCATTGGATTCACAGAATAACATGCCTTTGATGACAGTCTGATGGTTGATGATGTGTCCATAAAGGAATCCTTGAAAACCAAAAACGAAGCATCTTTAAATCTTCTTCAATCTTCTGTCATTTACTTGCAAGTCTGCAAGAGAAAAAAATACATATATTAGAATGTTTGTTGTATGCGTCAACTACCTGACAGTCAAAGACCTTAAACAATCATCTAATTTAAAGCCTGTTAACTGAATGACAAGTCCTAGATACATGTTTAACACATCTGATGTGTAAAACTTCTTCATGCATTTCTTTACAGCATAAAGATGAAGTGTACAGGACTTTCTCCGCAACAGAACATGAACTGCAGAACAATCAGGATGACATAGGGTTATTCTCACACGTTGCATCTGAGAATAACCATGTACAACGGCAAGCAATATGAAGATGAATAAATGGTGACATGGACAGGATGTTAAAAGGTGATAGAGATGGGTGATATGGACAAAAATCCCATATCGCGATAAATTGCCTGAATTGACGCGATAATGATAAATAGAACGTTACGTTTATAACATTAATATGCACCAGTTATTTTATATTATTATTTAAAACTACTACTAGTTTGATGGTTGTAGCCATCAATTGTCCCATTAACAAATCACCCATATTAGCAAACTCATTTCATTTCGTACTTCACATTTCTCTAGTAATCAGCTACTTATCGTAATGAACGATAGCAGCAACCTGCGATGAGTGATCGGTATGGTCGGTGTGGATAATTTTGGGTTTATAGTCCCAGCTGTAAAAAGGTGAGCAGATGATTTTGTGGTGGGATGAGCAAGATGCTGGCCAGAACACTAGATAGAGTGTGAGCCCTGACTGCACCACACAGCCATGCATTATACAGGGCAATGGGGATACACTGGGATGCAGTCCATAGGGATGCCCTTACTTCAGCCTGGAAGACTGGCCCTTTGTTATTAGAAAACAGGCCTTTACCGCAGGCTCCTATACTTTGCCAACCTACTACTTTGCTCTGCGGCAATCCTGAAAAAGAGAAATGTAGCAAGGAGTACACAGGAGAGTTAAGGAGACAGGCCAGCACTATAGGAGACAGCGGCTAGAGAAGGAAAGCAAGTCAGGCAAGCAGAAACAAGTCAAGTTTCATCAATTGTGAAATTAAATCCACTGACACCACATCAACCAGAATGATCATTAGACTAGCAAATGGTTGAAAGGACCCGGTCAGATATGGCATGAACAAGGTGCAGTAATTCCACAGTAAAGCTGGCCAATTAGACCTTGACGTCTTCAGCCAGTGACACACTTATTACCGCTGTGTCTCTATGGCCTTTGGAGAGCTGTACATGTGGAAGGCATGATGGGAATTGCTCACACAGTTCAATCTGGCCAGGCCCTCTCATGGTCCCAGTGGTCATACGCTCTACAGTGGAGGCTCCACTCTTCTGCTAGTCCGGCACGGCCAGGGGGCCCCAGGGACACACACACACACTGAGGGGGCAGCGTGTCACTGTAGGCCCTGAGTTAACGGCAGTCAGCCACATCTCTGAGAACCACCAAGAGGTCCCAAAGCCCCAGAGTCCTTGTCATTTTAAAAAGAGGTCAAACTTTCTCCCTATGGTCAAGAGCTCTCTAGAGAGAAAAACTCTGACAGTCTGTGTTGCGATCGCTAACAGGAGCCATACCTAACCTAGGGCTCACACAAGGTCAGTGTAGCGCCCTAGCCATACCTCTTGACTGCTTTCTGGGCCAGCATGCGGTTTCCAGCCAGGAAGGTGATACTGCCGATGATGGCCAGGTACTTGAGGGTCTGGAACATGTTGAGGTGAGTCCAGTAGATGTACATCAGACCCAGCATGCCTGAAACAACAAGAACACAGAGTAAAGGTGATTAACTCGGAAAAAGAGATACAGTGCCTTCCGAAAGTATTCACACACCTCGACTTTTTCCACATTGTTGTTTTACAGCCTGATTATTATTTTTTTATTAAATTGAGAATTTGTGTCACAATACCCCATAATGTGAAAGTGGAATTGTTTGTAATACATTTTCAAAAATAATGAACAATTAAAAGTTGAATGTCTTGAGTCAATTATTCAACCCTTTGGCAAGCCTAAATAAGTTCAGGAGTAAAAATGTGCTTAACAAAAATCACTTAATAAGTTGCATAGACTCATTCTCTGTTCAATAATAGTGGTTAACATGATTTTTGAATGACTACCCAATCTCTGTACCCCACATACAGATAATTGTAAAGTCCCTCAATCGCGTAGTGAATTTTAAGCACAGATTCAACCACAAAGACCAGGGAGGTTTTTCAATGCCTCGCAAAAAAGGGGCAACGATTGGTAGATGTAAAAAAAAAAAGAAAAAAAAAAGAAAAGAAAAGCAGAAGCTGAATATCCCTTTGAGCATGGTGAAGTTATTAATTAGGCTTTGGATGATGTAGCAATTCACCCAGTCACTACAAAAATACAGACGTCCTTCCTAACTCAGTTGCCAGAGAGGAAGGAAACTGCTCAGGGATTTCACCACGAGGCCAATGGTGATTTAAAACAGAGTTTAATGCTTGTGATATGAGAAAACTGAGGATACAACAACAACAACAACATTGTAGTTACTCCACAATACTAACCTAAATAACAGAGTGAAGAGAAGGAAGCCTGTACTGAATAAAAATATTCCAAAACATGCATCCTGTTTGCAACAAGGCACTAAAGTAATACTGCAAAAACATTGTGCGAAGAAATGAACTTTTTGTCCTGAATACAAAGCGTTATGTTTGGGGCAAATCCAACACAACACGTCACTGAGTACCACTCCATATTTTCAAACATGGTGGTAACTGCATCATGTTATGGGTATGCTTGTCATTGGCAAGGAATATGGAGTTTTTTGGGGGATAAAATAAACAGAATACTGCTAAGCACAGCTAAAATCCTAGAGGAAAACGTTATTTCCACCAGACACTGGGAGACAAATTCACCTTTCAGCAGGACAATAACCTAAAACACAAGGCCAAATCTACACTGGAGTTGCTTACCAAGAAGACATTGAATGTTCCCAAGTGGCCTAGTTACAGTTTTGACTTAAATCTACTTGAAAATCTATGGCAAGACATGAAAATGGCTTTCCAGCAATGATCAAAAACCAACTTGACAGATCTTGAAGAATTTAAAAAATAATAAAATGGGCAAATATTGTACAATCCAGGTGTGTAAATCAGAGACTTACGCAAAAAGACTCACAGCTGTAATCGCTGCCAAAGGTGTTTCTAACATGTATCGTCTCAGGGAGTGAATACTTATCTAATCAAGATATACTAGTGTTTTATTATTCATACATTTTTGTGTTAGAATTTTTCCTTTCACTTTGACATTGCTGAGTATTTTTTGTTTTTGTAGAATGTCAATTATATCAATTTTAATCAAACATTGTAACAACAAAATGTGGAAAAGGTCAAGGGGTGTAAATACTTTCTGAAGCCACTGTATCTGTGGAGTGACAATGCCAGTAGTTTCCATTGTAATCCTAGACTCAGAACTACATCATTGCTCAGTACTCACATGCATGGCCCACATGGAAGAGCACAGCGCTGGGGGAGAGGCTGAAGTTTGAGATGTTGGCCCCGAGTTTGAACCACTGAACAGAGGGGGAGAGAAGGAGAGACTATACCACAACAGTACAAAGACCACAACAGTACAAAGGGTCTGAAAATAGATTGTCCAGGTAGCACACAACATAGTGATCCAAGCCTTTCACAGTAAGGATAATGTCATCACTCAAAACTATAAATGTTATAGAAAATACATAAAATGTCATACAGCATTGCTACTGCAATTTCAAATGAAAACAAGTGTTGTGTTAAATCAAAAACCAAGGCTCATTCAGGATGTACAAAGGCTTTATTCAAAGCCTGAGTAAATAAAGAACAGACTGAATAGAGGCAGATTTGAACACTTTCTAAAGGTTACCATTGAACTTCAAACTATTCCAAACTTTGAGAAGTAAAGCGAGTCTCACCAGAATAAGCAGCAGGAGGAATGGCGAGAGGACGAGGGCTGTGAAGGTGTTGGACACCACCGTGGGTGGCTTCTTCTCAGGCTCCCGGAACAAGTGCTACAAAGGAGAACATCATTCAAGTCCAGTTATTTATCCATTTATTATACAACGGGTGGGTCTAATCCTGATTGGTTAAAACTACATTCCAGCCAGTGTCTATTCCACAAGTTACCACCGGCTAAATCTATGACTTTAAAATGCCTATTTACTCTGTTCCATCTGACTGCGCAATCCACTGTCTCATCAACCCAGCCAAGCAATTTATAAACTTGATCTCCACAATAAAAAGCATCTAGACATTCTCACATTTCTTTTAGACAAACATTTAGTTTTCAACAGCCGAGATTTGTATAAACCTTGCTGTCCGTCTCTCTGACATTTGCAACATTGTTTCAATATTCAAATTCGATCTCCAGCTGTCCCATAGTAATCAACGTGTCGAGACGAGAGACAGGCAGGCAGCTTTTCTCAGCCAGTCGAAATCATGAATCATTTTTATGGATATATACAAAGAAATGTCAATTGAAAAAAGGTCAAACGAAACGAAGTGCAGCTAGTTTGCAGTCTTTCCAGCTTCAGTTTGAAGTGATTGTTGGCTAGCGTCGCTGAACAACAGTGTCCTGACGAGTGAGCACATTTTCTATGCCAGGCAAAATTGCGCCTCATTAGCCCATTGTTATGGATGTGTGCAAATAAATGTCACAAGAAAACAGCTTAAACAAATGCAAATGCTGCTACTTTGCGGTTATTCTGGCTGCACTTTTTGACGTGAATGTAAAGCAAGCAAGGGGTAAGAACGTTGCCAGCCAGTATGGCAATGGAACATTTAGAACGAACGACTGGGTCACGTCCATAGATACAGAACCGATAGAACAAACTATATCTTGTGGAAGGATGAAATAGTATGAATAAATTCATCAAAATAAAAATGTTAATGCAAATATGTGAATCATTATTTGAATATGTTGGTAACCCGTTGTATAAAAGTGATAATGCCCTCGAAGCCGGTGTTTGGAGGATATATTGGCACGGTTTGCAGGCCCTCGACTTAGTCTCGGGCCTAAAAACACCTGTGCCAATATATCCTCCAAACATCGGCTTCTCGGGCATGATCAATTAACTAGTTTATCTATCAGCGACTATGGGTAATGCACCAGAGTTAGATTTATCTAATCTTCATCAGTCATTTCAAGCTATGACTAGCAGCCTCAAGAGTAGAGAAAAAGCTCATTGTTACATTATAACTCATCACAATGTCACATTATATGCAAGTGTTTGGCTTGTTGTTAACCTGGATATCTGGTTTGGGCATGTAAAGGGTCTTGGACTGGATGGCTGCTGGGGCCTCCTCATCAAGGAACTTCAGGACAACATCAGCCACGTTCCACAGAATGGGGTTCTCCAAGGTGGCATCTCCCACGATGAGGTGGAGGGCATAGGTCCCAGACATGGAGTCAAACTCAGACTTCCTCTCTGCTGTGTCCAGCTCAAACTTATAAAGGTTCTTACTGTCAGGCTCAGCCACAAACACAACCTCCTGGCCAGTTTTCTGATTGTGAAACCTCACAAAGGTCTGGAAATAAACAAAAAACAGCATTACAAAATACCCTCAAGAGGTGTAACACAATGCAATGTTGACAGAATGAGAGCATGAACATAAAAATGTACACACAGGAACAGCTAAATACCTGGTGGGGGGTGAGCTCTACTCCGGTGTTGACATCCACTAACTGGAAAGTCATGGCAAAGTTCTGGTGGCTGTCTGCAGTAAAGGAGCCCTTGGCCTTGAAGGGATAGTCCACCCTGAAAATGAAAATGACGTACATTACATTTATTTTGTGTGGCTATGGGTAGGGACAACCTCTGTGGTCTCATAAGGGCAGTATTAAAAAGGTCTTCATGTACATGGTTGGGCTCTCTGACCTGGATGTCTTGGTGCCAATGCTCTGGTCCTTATCCACTACAGACAGGTCCATATTAGTGATGGCTACCTCAGTGGACACCTTCACTTTCAGCTGAAGGCAGGTGGAGAGAAAGAGAGAGAGAGATGAAGGAATTCAATGTAATTCTTATGATTAAATGTGTATGCAAATTCAAATGAAGCAGGGTGATTGTCACATTTATGGTGAGTCAGAGAAAGCTAAAGTAAATGCTAGAGGTTAATAGCTTTGACACATGGTCAAGTAACATAAAAAGTTTGGTATGCTAATGTAAAGGCTACATTGTTGGAATAATCGTCCATGGCAAGCACAATGAACTGCCAACCTTTGACAAAAGCCAGAGGCAACTGACTTAACTTCCAAGAACTAGAACATTTAGGCTAATTGATGGTTTTCTCAAAATAACAAATCCAAAACTATAGACCTTTCATACTTGGTAATGTGTGAACCATGCCCCCCCCCCCCCCTTAAACTGGCACAACTGCCAAATAGTATATAGAATATTCTGTTTAATCTAAGTGGGTACCAAATGATTCCCAATAAATGTATCCTGAATAGAAGACAAGCTCACCTCAACCTGATTGGCAACCAATCGGCTGTCCCCAGTGACAGCCACAGTAAACTGGTAATATCCACTAGCTGGCTGGCCAGCCATGAAGTTAAGTTCAAAAATGCCACTGTAAAACAGGTGGAAATAATTATTACAAACTGCAACGCTGACATACAAATAACATACATGAACAGCAGAGACATTTCCTTGAATCCAAAGATTTGATTCAATCTTGGATTCTATAACACTCAATATTAATCTACACAACTAGCAACATTATTGCCCAGACAAATTCAAATCTGTCTGTCTATCATACTTACTCTCTGAGGGAGAAAGGTGCCTGGCTGAGTACGACGCTCTTAGAGGCTACAGCTTGAGCAGATTCCACCAGCACACTGGCTGAGGCAAGAGGATTGGACAGGATGTCAGTCACCAGAAGCTGTGGGTAAAGACAAGGAGGCAGATGGATGGTCAGTGAAAAGCTGTGGGTAAAGACAAGGAGGCAGATGGATGGTCAGTGAAAAGCTGTGGGTAAAGACAAGGAGGCAGATGGATGGTCAGTGAAAAGCTGTGGGTAAAGACAAGGAGGCAGATGGATGGTCAGTGAAAAGCTGTGGGTAAAGACAAGGAGGCAGATGGATGCTCAGTGAAAAGCTGTGGGTAAAGACAAGGAGGCAGATGGATGGTCAGTGAAAAGAAAATGTGTTGGAGACCAACGCCCAGTGATGGACTAGAGCAGGGGCACTCAACCTTTTGCTCCTCAAGGTCCACTAGGGTTCATGTCAACAAGGTTAGGGCTCAAGTAAGAAACAACACTATCCATGTGACATCCTTCAAATGTGTTTCCAATTGATGACATCCAAATCATATACTTTTTTTTTTAAATGTCACTGGATGATAAACACTGGAGTAGTAGAGTAGAGCCTACATGCAGGATTGGCTGGCTGTGGGAGACTGTGGCAGGCCCCTGGGTGCTGACGATGACTGGCACGTGGAAGCGGTTGCTGGAGAGGGCAGCAGCAGCACAGGCTACGCTGAACGCCTCAGACCGGGAGTCCCAGGACTTCTTACTGAACACAGAGTTCACCAGTTGGATCACCTGGTCCTGTGGGGATAACAGCTCACATTAGTTCCACATTTATAGTAATCTGATAAGATAGCTGGGGTTTCAAGTTCTTGTCATTTGCACAAGTACACTGAAATGCCTTTCTTGCTTGCTCTTTCCCAACAATGCAGTAATCAATATCAGTAGTACAATTTTTTTTGTAAAAAAATACACGAGAAATAGAAATAAGAACACGAGAAAGTAAGCAAGCTACTCTGGAGTTCCATTCCAGAGATCTAATACAGAACACATGATCAGGAAAAAGTCATGGCCCCTCATGGAACCTGCTTTCCTTCTACTACCCTCACACAAACCTACCACCCACATAAATGGTGACAGCAGGTTACCTCTTTCAGAGGAGGCTCCGTGTCCGCATGGTCTGACAGTGTGTAGGCTGCTGTCACAAAGAGGGCAGTCGCCTCAAGTCCCTCCTCAAACTGGAGGTACACTCCACCCAAGTCATCCAATCGTGCTGCCAGATCCTTAAGAGGGAGAGAAAGGTTCAAATACAACATATCTGCTTGAGAAACCAGTTTGCATGTGAGAAATTTGCAACTTTGCGAAGTAATTCACCCGAAAAAACCTGTAGCACAGCACCACCTGGTGGACTTGTGAAACTCACCTCAATCTCTTCCAGGATTCCTCCGAGCTCAGCCTGCTGGGAAAGACGGGTGGCAGTCTGGAGTGCCGTGGTGATCCTGTACAGAGAGACAAGAAAAAGAACAGTCACTTTACTATGACAAAACGGTGTCAAGTCTTTAGATCAATGGCCATTGGAATGCGTTATCTGTTCAAAAGCAGAGTTTGTTTGAAAGGACTCAAAGTAACAATGAAGTTCAGAAACCAAAATGATCAAAGAAACGATTCAGCAGCAAGTCTGTTCCATCTGCCAGGCCAGAGGGTATTACTCACGCCAAGACGTTGTCCTCCTTGGCAATACGGGCGACCAGGGCAGCGACGACTTCCTGTGAAGCCAGAGGAAGCCCCAGGGAACTGAGGGCACTGACAGCTCTGAAGATCTGTGTCACAGTAGAGTCCTCGCTGACTGCTGCCAGAAGGATGTCACGGGTCTCGTTGGATACTGGTATCTAAACAAGTAATTCATAAAAAGAGGGAGAAAACAGAGCCAAGTGATGACTTCACTGGCAGAGCATCCAAAACCACCATCATAAAGGTTGTCTTAATTCCATGCAAGCCACCGTTTATGTTACTGGAGGTGCAAATTACATATTTTTTTGTCATACAGAAGTAAGCTCCCTATAGGACTACTTACCTCGCAGTCTGAGATGGCCTGACTGGCCTCAGCAGCGAAGAAGAGGGAGTCGACACTCATTGGGTCCAGTTGGGCCTTCAGAAACTGACAGGCATCCTGCAAAAGAAAAAAACAAGGATTTGATAAGGCAACAAACTGTACAGTAAAACACATAGGTAAACATTGTGGTGATTATGGAAGTGAATAGCCTAAATTGAAAACAGCCTAGGTAACTAAACATGCCATAGGCTACATGTTTTGGGTACTCCATTCAAGCCTCTTTCCTTCAATAATTAGAAGCAAATGTTCTTACATTTTCATCAGCAACTGAGGCTCCAAGCTTGCTCAGACCAACGATTGAGTAGTATGCTGATGCCAGGTCTGTGAAGGGTTGGCTCAGGAGGCCCTTAAGTCTCTCCACGTCTGACAGGGACAGGTGGTGAGATGGGGTTAGAGCCTGGGCTCCGAGAGCCACGGTGAGGAGGACCAAGCAGAAGACACCTGTGGGGACACATGCATGATGGTTACTGCCAGGTCAGTAAGAGGAAAGTTTGCAACTATTTTTTTCCCCATTTTAGAAGTGTAGACTTGTGAAGTCAAAGTGAAGTAGTTCGTAGTCTCGATCATGCAACCATTGCACAGCAACCCATGCATAACACTAGAACACTCAATTTCTTAACTAGAGGAACCAGCTCACTACCTTAACCAACTTAGTTAGCTAGAAAGCTAGCTAACGTGAGCGATAAGATTTTTCACAAGCTCACTAGACATCATAATACAGACAACGTACATTTGTATACAATCCAATGGTCATTATGATGATGGACATGTAAGGTATATGTATAGCAATACCTAGTTAGTTAGCTACGAGTCTACGACAACCTAGCTACCTTCTAACGTTAGCTTCCACATTGGTCCTGTCACTCCAGCCTGGACTCGAGTCCAGTCGTTACATACCTGCACGCGCCATTTGTAGAGTTTGGCGATATCAAAATCACCGCTAAAACGATATTACTAAATTGGGGTGGCAACTATTAATAAGAAGTTTATTTATATCGTATTTAAGGGAAACAAAACGCTTTATACTTACGAGGCTGGGCCATATCCACTCCAATGATGTATATATAGATCATTGGTCCACTCTAATGTAGCGTCACCAAAGAGCCGCAATTGCTTCCGGGTTCCAAGCCTTGGAGACTTCCATTTCAAAGACATGGGGTGGTAATTGCATTTTCAGACTTGGTATGTATTATTATTAGACAACCACCTAATCACATAATTTATTATTTCCCAAATATATTTCAATAAAATAACATTTTAAAATCATCTCTCCTCAGATGCTTTGTTTTATGACATGTCCAATCTGACAGCTAGTGTCGTTACCCCTATTCGTATAGTTAACTGCTGCAAATGAATGAACGCGTTCTGATATCAGAACCAGAAGTTTGTTGGACATGTCTGAAATGTGGGCCAGAATAATTTATTTTTTTATATAAAATAATCTGGTATAATCTGTGCAAATATTGTACATTTACATACAAATTCACATTCTATTTCAGTGCCTTTCAGACGTAACCGGGCTCATGTGCCTTTACCTCAACATAAAAAGGGGTAGGGTCACATGAGCATTGTGTCCGTTTTTCATTGGTCCTCATCAAGGAACAAACCACACTCAATTCCTAATCTGGCCCATCTATGATTTACCACAAAATCAATAGCTCACGACACCCACCGATTAGGTCAATAAAAAGGCAACCTCTAAAATGGCATCATACGTGTATTACTTTTTCAATCACACATTGTAAATGCACAGAATATTATACAAATTGTTCATATAATTTATTATTTTGTAGGTTGTTTACATTAGTCAACAAATGAGATTTTCTCATACATTTTGTTATCTGCACAGAACATTATCAGGTTTCAGTAGAAAAATCCTGTACCATACACAATCTTATGAAAACTATAAAATTTTGGACATGGGAATAGGGCAACCTGAGTGTATGAATCTTCTACAGTGATGCATATTCACATCACATACTTCTATTCTTAAAATAGTAGCCTATAATAAACCTACAAGTGGACAGTAGACTACATATTATGTAAAAATAGATCATTGGAAACAAACATGTCAGCAACCTCCTGTTTTCTTGTGTGAGTAAACTTGTTTCCATTCGTTATTGATTGATCAGGTACTCAAATGCAACCATGACAAACACATAGTTACAAACAACTCCAATACTGATATAAATTATGTAAGTGCAAAATGACATGTGAACTTTAGATATCAAAATAAAAATAAGATAGACATTTACATTACATTTGAGTATGACAAAAATGTGATTTAAGTGTGGATTATTCAATTGTTGGACAGTGTTAAGACCTTTACTAGAGAACGGTGTGTGTAAATTCAAACTTCATTACATTTGAAACACTTGAAATAGCATTATAAAAGTTGCCCTACTATACCATTCATTTCATATTTACAAGTATCCAGGACTGAGAAAACATTACTTCAGTTCAGTTAAGCTTGCCCAACATAGCACGAGATATCAATTTGACAAAACCTTGTTTAAGTAACATAAAACCTTGCTCTTTTGACAATAATTGGGCAAAATATCATAATTAGGCTGCCTGTGTAAATGCAGCCTAAGGTTGGGAACAGTTGCATTGAACATGTTTAATCCTTAAAAGTCTAAACCAGGGGGGGGGGGGGTTCTACTAAACTAACATATGGGTATTTTTTTTAACCAAGGATCATTTAGCTATTTGATTTAGAATTGTAGGACCCCTTGAGAGAGAGCGAGAGAGAGAGAGAGAGAGAGGTATGTGTATTTGATGAAACATTGAATTTGGCCTTACTGCCATTAGCCCATAGAAACACATTGAACAGCTTCATATATTGATAAACAGATGGCCCCCCCAAACAAATTGAAAGGAAGTTTGTTTTGAAGTGTCTGTCCGATATGTGAGAGATATAAGCACGATCAGGAACCTTTTTTTATATTTATTTTTAATACATGTATTTAACCCCTTATTTCTAGGCACTAAACTATCTCCATATATACTTCCATTCATTTTTTTAACTGGCTACCGTCAGACTAGTCTTGTGAGCGTCCTACGTCCTAGAGCAAAACAACCGACATGTACGTGTTCATGAGAGACTCGCCTTTCCATAGAGGGGTCATATTAGTGTGTAGCCCAAACTGTTCGGACACTACAGACAGAAGTTGACAGATCGGCTGTACCGACATCAGACGAGTCCCGTGACGCTCATAGTCTGACAAACACCGCACTAGCTCTGCCACCTTTCACCGCAGATGCGGAAGGGCGACATCGGCAGATGCAGTGGATTAAGACGCAGCCCATGCAAAAAAACATATCTCTAGTTTAAACTGACACACTTTGATGGAGATGTTTTTAGTATGCTAATTAGATTTCTGCAGGGGGCTCTAGGGAGTGTTTAACTATGGTTGCAAACTTTCAATAAATTCCCTGGTTTTCCAGAAATCATGGTTGGAAGATCCCGGATTTCCTGCTTATTCCCTCCTGATTCTAGGAAAACCAGGTAATTTATTGAAAGTTCCCAGAATTTTGCAACCCTATATTTAACACACGAAAATGTCTGCACAGAGGACAACTAAGTTAGTGAGAGCTCAGGACAGGATGAGGGCCCGGTTAGGAGCGTGGGATTTCAGTAAACGGAGGTAACGTCTTGCTTTCTCTGTCATTATGAGCTGGTCCTTAGTCCGTCCACATACCACTGCTTCCCATGCCTTGGACATCTGAGGACACAGCAAAGCATATCAATAACTTCAGATGCAACAGACAAATAGAGAAATGAAAACCACTACAATAGATGTGTGCATTACAGGCTATTAGAAAACTCCTGATTGTGATATAGTATAAAAATAAACATGAAAAAGACAGCTATTAAATAAATATTTCACTTAGATGGCAGCCAATGGTCGCGTTTCATTAGAGTACTCACTGGGGTTGGGGGCACTGGGTTGGAATATGCACCACTCTCACTGGGTCCTAAACAGAAGCCCTGATCCAGAACATTCTCCTCTTTATCTTCCGTCTTCATACAAAAGGACGAGGAGTTGAGAGACGTCTCAGCCTGCCACAAGGACAAGACAAAATACAAATCAATGGATGAAATCACCGTCAATCGAACGCTGCTTGCACCTGCCCGCCCGACTAGAATCACTACTCTCAGCTAGTCTGACTTAGAATATGTGGACAACTACAAATACCTAGGTGTCTGGTTAGACTGTAAACTCTCCATCCAGACTCACATTAAGCATCTCCAATCCAAAGTTAAATCTAGAATCGGCTTCCTATTTCGCAACAAAGCCTCCTTCACTCATGCTGCTAAACATGCCCTCGTAAAACTGACTATCCTACCGATCCTTGACTTCGGCGATGTCATTTACAAAATAGCCTCCAACACTCTACTCAGCAAATTGGATGTAGTCGATCACAGTGCCATCCGTTTTGTCACCAAAGCCCCATATACTACCCACCATTGTGACCTGTATGCTCTCGTTGGCTGGCCCTCACTACATATTTGTCGCCAAACCCACTGGCTCCAGGTCATCTATAAATCTCTGCTAGGCAAATCCCTGCCTTATCTTAGCTCATTGGTCACCATAGCAACACCCACCCATAGTATGCGCTCCAGCAGGTATATCTCACTGGTCAGCCCCAAAGCCAACACCTCCTTTGGCCGCCATTCCTTCCAGTTCTCTGCTGCCAATGACTGGAACGAACTGCAAAAATCTCTGAAGCTGGAGACACTTATCTCCCTCACTAACTTTAAGCATCAGTTGTCAGAGCAGCTTACTGATCACTGCACTTGTACACAGCCCATCTGTAATTAGCCCACCCAACTACCTCATCCCCATAGTTATTTACATTGTTATTTATTTTGCTCATTTGCACATCATCTTCTGCACATTTATCACGCCAGTGTTAATACTAAATTATTTTGCACTGTGGCCTATTTATTGCCTTACCTCCATAACTTACTACATTTGCACACACTGTATATAGATTTTCTACTGTGTTATTGACTGTATGTTTTGTTTATTCCATATGTAACTCTGTGTTGTTGTTTTTAATCGCACTGCTTTGCTTTATCTTGGCCAGGTCGCAGTTGTAAATGAGAACTTGTTCTCAACTGGCTTACCTGGTTAAATAAAGGTTAAATAAAAATAATCAACAATAACAGCAGAATTCAATCAATTTCTAATGAATGTACCTTAGGACAGGTTTTGGGCTCTGACTTAATGGACTGATGCCTGGCAGTGACGATCTCTTTGCAGTCCATGACATCCAGAGCCAGAGATTTACGCACTTTCTTCATTGGAGGTCGATGCTTGAAGCAAAGGAATGGACCACATATTCAGACCATTTCATAAGACTGAGAACCATCATTTATGTAAGTAAATTATCGTTCCTCTTAGATGCAAACCACAGGAGGTTGGTGGCACCTTATTTGGGGAGGACGGGCTCGTGGCAATGGCATCAAATAAGTATCAAATACATTAAACACATGGTTTCCATGTGGTTGATGCCATTCCATTTGCTACGTTCAGGACATTATTATGAGCCATCCTACCCTCAGCAGCCTCCTGTGATGTAAACTTCCTCCTGCCGTCTTTCATCATACTCACCACCTGCTTGCGTCTTTGCTCGGGTGGACTCTCATCCGTCACAATCAGCTCAATCCCAGCCTCTTTCAAGAGGACCTCTTTCAAGTCCTCCTCATTCGGAGTCTGAGGCTAAGACGTATAGAAATAAACTATTTTCAGCAGGATATTGAATAAATTATCCATAGAAATCATCTGACAATTCAGGTGCTTTCATTGACAACTGTAGCAAGTGAGGGACTCACCATTGGTCGCAGAGGACCATACTTCTCCATGGCATTTTTGAATGGAGTTGGAGTCCGTGGGGTGGTGTCAAGATTTGACTTGTGGTTGGGTGTAATGAACCTTTATAAAAAGACAAACTAAATATAATTCTCTACTGCTACGAGAGATTAATCATATTGCATGCCAATAATAACATAGCGCATACAAGACAATTGTGTGTCAATAATGCCTTATTACATACACTGAGTTTGGGTAAAGCTTGGATGCGCAAACAGAGTTTTCCTTCTGTGTGAGTGGAGTCTTGTCACGGTGTAGTGGTGTGGTAACCCCAGACTTCTGATTGCACACTGGGGTAGAGGTGAGAGATGGATTCTCCAGCTCAAAGTTGTCCTGTTTGGTCCACATGTTGAGGAACTGGAAACATACAATGCATTTAGAAACCCTTTCACTAATATTACACCTAACATCCATTTGCAATAGTACCATATAAATACAAATATGGAATTTAATCTTAGGGAAATTAAACATGGTAAAATGTGTTTTTGGCAACATGATTCTGTACAAAACAATGGTAGCGACAAGTCATTTTACTATGTGTTAGTTAATGGTGGTTGAGCCATTACCTGTGAGGGAGAGAAGGGCAGGATCTTGACCGGGGTGCTCTTCGGGGTCCTGGAGTTGTTGGAGTCAGGGGACAGAGCGATGCGACGGCGGCTGCGCCGGGTCAGTATGGAGGGTGGGGTGATTCCTCCAGGGGAGATGGGGATCAGCTCCCCCCGGTTACCCTTACTGAGCTCCTGTAGAGCACTGCCCTCCAGACGAAACTGGGTCCGCTCTGGGCTCTGGCTCTCCTCAGGCAGATCAAAGACAGCCATGTTACACCAGCCATCCAGGTCCTGGTAGAGGGAAAGAAACAGAAACAAAGTAAGGAAGAGTTTATGAAAATAAATATAATTTGCCAAACTAAGTCAGACCAAAATAGTCAGACATCTTGTTTCACATATCTGATCATCGAATGAGATATTTGGTGTTGCATTCAAAGCAGTAGATGAATGTGGTGAAATTCAGAAGACCGAGGTATTATGAACCCATCCAGCACTCTTACCCCATCTACCATCTCCATCACCTCTTTTAAGGCTGGGCCGTTAGGTGACAGGAAGCCTGAGCTGTCCACCACCCAGCTACTGGTATTCAGTTCACCTCCTGGGGTGTTTGGCTCACTTTTGGGGGTCTTTGACTGTTGAGGAGAGACAGCCTTGTGGGAGCCTGCTTCCTTTGGTCCGCCTCTCACAGTGGATGTACTGGCATTCTCCTGTAGGGAGCGACATAAGCTTGAAAATTAGAATGGAGATCCAGAAGAATAGATTAAATGAATATGAACACACAGCTACCAGAGCAATGTGTACTACCCTGAAGATTAGTATAAGTTGGTAATATTCTAACATGCACATGCTCTACATGTACTGCACTTCATACAGTGCATTCGGAAAGTATTAAGACCCATTAACTTTTTCCACGTTGTTACGTTACAGCCTATTCTAAAATTGATATAATTGTTTTTCCCCCTCATCAATCTACACCCCAGACCCCATAATGACAAAGCAAAAACAAACAGACTTTTAGAAATGTTTCACAAGGATCTCTCTGTACCTTGTTCCGTTCATCTTTCCCTCGATCCTGACTAGTCTTCCAGTCCCTGCCGCTGAAGAACATCCCCACAGCATGATGCTGCCACTACCATGCTTCACCGTAAAGATGGTGTCAGATTTCATCAGCCCAGAGAATCTTGTTTCTCATGGTCTGAGAGTCCTTTAGGTGCCTTTTGGCAAACTCCAAGCGGGCTGTCATGTGCCTTTTCCCCCTTTTTCGTGATTACGATCTTGCCTCATCGCTGCAACTCCCCAACGGACTCGGTAGAGGCAAAGGTCGAGTCATGCGTCCTCCGAAACATGAACTGAAGTCAGCCTGCAGGCGCCCGGCCCGCCACAAGGAGTCGCTAGAGCGTGATGAGGCAAGTAAAGCCCCGCCGGCCAAACCCTCCCCTAACCCGGACGAACCCCAGGCTGTAGTGATGCCGCAACACTGCGATGCAGTGCCATTGACCACCGCGCCACTCGGGAGGCTGACCATCGGGTTGTTGGTTAACTCCCTGACCAAGGCCCTTCTCCCCCGATTGCTCAGTTTGGCCGAGCAGCCAGCTCTAGGAAGAGTCTTGGTGGTTCCAAACTTCTTTCATTTAAGAATGATGGAGGCCACTGTGCTCTGATATGCACTGTCAACTGTGGGACCTTATATAGACAGGTGTGTGCCTTTCCAAATCATGTCCAATCAATTGAATTTACCACTCAAGGATGATCAATGGAAACAGGATGCACCTGAGCTTAATTTCGAGTCTCATAGCAAAGTGTCTGAATACGTATGTAAATAAGGTATTTCTGTTTTTTTTTAAATGTCTAAAAACCTGTTATCACTTTGTCATTATGGGGTATTGTGTGTAGATTGAGGATTTGTTTTTATTTAATCCATTTTAGAATAAGGCTGTAACGTAACAAAATGTAGAAAAAGGGAAGGGGTCTGAATACTTTCCGAATGCACTGCATTTATAATATAAAACACTCAAGTTTATCTGCTTTCCCCCCCATATAGAAGTTAGCAGTGTTTGCATTTTACCGGCAGTGTGGGGTCTTGGTCTGGGTCCCTCTCCATAGAACCACCATAGTCCATCTGTAGACATAACAAATCATGTTTCACAGCAAAACATAATGAGGATTAGTTTGAGCATAGCCCAGATGTTGTCAAACTGATTTCAGAAGGAACCTACCTGCTGATCTCTACTGTGGTGGGCCATGCCCTCCTCTGGTTCCATCTGCTGACATTTCAGAGAAGGATCCACCCCGCTGTAGAAGCCCATCTCAACCTTACGCTTGATGGTTGAGTTCCAGTGGTTCTTCACAGCATTATCTGTCCTGTAAGGTGAAATTTGAACATAATGTTGTAGTAATCAAGATATAGCTAGTGTATGAAGGCAAACACTAATCCAACTCCAATCCATTCAATTGCATTTATCACAAAATATGTGAAGACCAATAAGCTGTTCTGAGTGATCCTGACATTTCAGCACAGACATGTCAGAGTGACTCTCTTAGCTGGAGTACATGTCAACACAGTAACCTTCCGGGGAGCAGCTTGGCAATCTCAGCCCAGCGGTTTCCCAGCATGCAGTGGGCCTTGTAGATGATGAGGTCCTCCTCTGCTGTCCAGGAGGATTTCTTCACGTCCGGGTTGAGGTGGTTGTGCCAGCGCTCCCTGCACTGCTTCCCCAGCCGGCCCTTCAGGTGCTTGGCCACAATAGCCCACTGCTTGTTGCCATACCTGTTCACCAGGTCTATCACCTGTGGAGAGGAATGCAGGGTTGGTGGCCGTCTGAAAATGTGGCCTCTGAGTAGCAGTACAAGCCACCCGGAGGCTGTCCTTAGATATGAGTCAAAGCAGGTAGAGCTGACTGAACAACTATTGGTAAAACTCAACAACTAAAGTTGCTCTCACAAAGAAGTCTAGTAGAACTGATTGTAGAATAGTCACCATCACAACTAACCTTCTCGTCCTCCTCTTTGGTCCAGGGCCCTTTGACAAGATCTGGATCCAGAACCTTCAACCAGCGGTGCTGGCACTGGTGTTCTGAGCGATTCTGTGCCATACAGGGTTACCATACAGTTAATGATTTAATGCAAAATAAACCACACAGACCTTCAGAATGGAGTCTTTTCTATTTTAACCCTTCAGTTGTATTATTTGTATTGTCAACTGGATATAACAGAATATATACTGTAGTCTGTCAATCTCGCTCACCGGTAAAAGGCTGGCAATGTATTTCCAGTCATTTGGGCCCCGGTTCTGGACCAACGCTTTCAGATTGTCATCCTGAGAATAAAGTACACACATTTTATGAAGAGCTAAGTAACTAGCTCATTCCAAATAACCAACCATTTATAGATCAGCATTTGTGGGGGATGTATAAGGGGGACATTAACTCACCTCATCTTGTGTCCACTTCACTTTGACCTTTCCACAGTCTCTCTGTTCAGCCACATCAGAGTCAGTATCCTGATACATAGCCTCCTCCCCATCCTCTCTAAAAAGATAAGCAACAGGGTGTGGTGGTCAAGATCAATCTCATGCAAAGGGGGTAGTAGCTAGCACATTCTCAAACAAAAACTGCCCACCACCTAGTTTAGTGCAAGGTCTCCACATCTAGGGCGCACATGCATTGTATTCCCTGAAAAGTAGCTTGCTTGGATGGGTCACAGAATTGGGTCACAGAATTCTCACACAATGCATTTTGATACCTAGCTAGGTAAATTACTTACTACAAGCAACAGATTATGTGAGTTAGTAAACGTTTGTGCTGTCCGATTACTACGGTATGCATTAGAACATTTGCTAATTTATTGTTTCATGCCATCATTTGACTACTGTAGTTAGCAACATCTGACGTCGACCTCAACTGGTTGGGTGACAAAAGGGCGGTCAAATCACGTAAACGCGCAAAAATTATCGATGACATTCAGTAATTTCATATATTATAAAATGGTGCATAGCTCCCTGTCCTCTTAAAAATAACATTAGGATGTGGACATTGTTGTTTATCCAACAGCTGTTGTAGCTAACAATAACAAAGGTTAGAATCCGATTAGCTAACTACTTACCCGCGCGACCACCAGGACATTTCCCTCTGCTTTACCTCCATCACCCTTAGCTAAAATTCAATTGTATATTTTTGTTGGACACGTCGTGCATATATTTACAAACTATATTATAGGAGCAAGTCTGTTCGTCGTATATAATCCACGTTGGTTAAAAACATCGAATTGTTGCCGGGCTGGGCTGGGTGCACTTCTGGATTGCTGACAACACACTAGTCCGCGCTTAAGTTCCTATCTCGCGCGCTTCTTTTCTTGCAGGCTCTCAGCTTTCCCGGGAGTGACGTGACCAGAGGTGTGCGCGCGCAGAATTGCCACGGTTCCATCTGTTCATATAAAGTAATTGATCTGTTCCTATGATTTGTCAAGGGACACAAATATATATCTTATATATATATATATATATATATATATATATATATATATATTTAACTGGCCCGGATTGTCTGACTAGGGACTTTTCACAATGGTGTTTCTCTGTCTACCGAATACACTATTCATATCTATTCATGCATTCAATTAGAGATAAATGCTCACTTTTATCACAACATTATAAACTGGGTGGTTCAAGCCCTGAATGCTGACTGGCTAACAGCCACGGTATATCAGACAGTATACCAGGGGTATGACAAAATATTTATTTTTACTGCTCTAATTACCTTGGTAACCAGTTTATAATAGCAATAAGGCACCTTGGGGGTTTGTGATATATGGCCAATATACCAAGGCTAAGGGCTGTTCTTATGCACAACGTGGACACAGCCCTTAGCCGTGGTATATTGGCCATATACCACACCCCCTCGGGCCTTTTTGCTTAATTATATACCCCCCTCCCCCTTGTTGGTGAGGGCCCTCATCACCAAACAGGTGAGACAATCAACCAGCAGATTAAATACAAGATGCATTGTAATTAGGCAACCATTCAATGATTGACCAAAAACATGGATGAGGAGTTTACCAGTGCTGGTAAGAAAACAGATTTATTTGGCAAAGCAATTTGAATCTCTGCATAGGTGACATTTATTGTAATTCATATTAAGAATAACCAATATAAAACAATTGCACGTTAAATCATGTGGTGGTGAGACATTTGAACTATTTGCTTCATAGATGCATCCGTGAGTTTTCAGTGCCCATCTCCCTCAGAGCTCGACCGAGGCTTCTTGGAGCAGAGTTTGTCTGTGTCTGCTCTGTCACTGGCGGGACAGTCCACATCGGTGTTGCCTCCCAATAGAATTGTGGTTGAGTACTATGGTTCCAAACCAACCATCCTGGCCTCCTTGTGTCAGTCTCCCAACCCTATGTCCCCCTCTCAAGCCCTGAACCTGAACTCTAAGGAGGCTACACAAACACCAGGGCTCACTATACCTGTGGAGAGCAAGTCCTCTACTCCCGCTGAGCAGGTGCTCCTCCAGAAACCCAAACTAGCCTGCCCATTAGATCTGTCCTACATTGATCTGACTGCCTCGCAGGTTGCCTGGGAGGTCTCCCTAATCAAACCTGAGACTAACAGTCCAAAACCGATCCTTGAGTCAAGCACATTGGAGACTACCTGGAGTCCCAAGTTCCAGTCTGCACCACCGTCCCTGGCTGAGATCTCCCTGATCTGGTCAGGCTCACCCCCACACGGCAATAACACAGAGGACAACCAGAGGTCCTGGAGGGAGGTCACTATGGGTTCTAGTCTCGGTTCCAGCCTGAGCCAGACCTCGGGTTCAGTGTCAGCAGCTGAGGATGAATGGCAGAGACGCACATCCATCCCTACAGGTGTTGACAACAAGCCAAAGTGGGCATGTGACAGTGCTGTACTGAAAAGTTGAGGTAAGGTTCTCAGGTTCAGTGACTTGTCATTCTTGTTGAGTTGCTGCCGTGTCCTGGCCAGCAAAAAGTATTTTGGGTGAAAGTGGACCAGACCTGGCAAGATATTTCCTAGTTAAACTTGTAAATGTTTATGGTTGAGCAACTAGGACTTTTGAGTTTGTTTAATGCCTTGTATATTGACATGTTCTCTGATTTCCCCTTTATAGACATTGAGGAAATTCAAGAAGATGCCTGTGTGAATTTTATTGTCCCTTAACTTTTTTATAGTAAATAAAGTTTTGTATTGATTAAATCGACCATGCCTCTTGAGTATTTAGGGAATTATAATAAACTTTCTTGGCAACATTTGTGATGCTATACCACAACACACAAGTACTAAATAAAATGTGGAAAGCCTCATCTTATCAGGTTTATCTTATCAGATTTAGAACATTAAACATCTCAACTATATAGTAAGTTTGAAGGAGGATTATTTTACATTTACATTTTAGTCATTTAGCAGACGCTCTTAACCAGAGCGACTTACAGGAGCAATTAGGGTTAAGTGCCTTGCTCAAGGGCACATTAACGTCATTTAGCAGACGCTCTTAGCCAGAGCGACTCACAAATTGGTGCGTTCACCCTATAGCCAGTGGGATAACCACTTTACAATTTGGGGGGGGGGGGGTTAGAAGGAATACTTTAGCCTATCCCAGGTATTCCTTAAAGAGGTGGGATTATGGAGTGACATTCTTTTGTATTTACTGGAAAAACTATATAGAAGGATATACTGTGTGTATATACAAACGTATGTGGACACCCCTTAACTTGTGGATTTGTCCATTTCAGCCACGCCCGTTGCTGACAGGTGTATAAAATCAAGTACGCAGCCATGCACTCTCCATAGACCAACATTGGCAGTATAATGGCCTTACTGAAGAGCTCAGTGACTTTAAACATGGCACCGTCATAGGATGCCACTTTCCAACAAGACAATGTGTCAAATTTCTGCCCTGCTAGAGCTGCCCTGGTCAACTAAGTGCTGTAATTGTAGTGGAAACGTCTAGGAGCAACAACGGCTCAGCCGCGAAGTGGTAGGCCACACAAGCTCACAGAACAGGAGTGCTGTAGCATGTAAAAATCGTCTGTCCTCGGTTGCAACACTCACTACCGAGTTCCAAACTGCCTCTGGAAGCAACGTTAACACAATAACTGTTGATCGGGCGCTTAATGAAATGGGTTTCCATGGCCGAGCTGCTGCACACAAGCCTAAGAGCACCATGCGCAATGCCAAGCGTCGGCTGGAGTGGTAAAGCTCACCACCATTGGACTCTGGAGCAGTGGAAACGCGTTCTCTGGATTGATAAATCACATTTCACCATCTGGCAGTCCGACAGACGAATATAGGTTTGTCGGATGCCAGGAGAACGCTACCTGCACGACTGCATAGTGCCAAGTGTAAAGTTTTGTGGCGGAGGATGAATGGTCTGGGGCTGTTTTTCATGGTTCGGGCTAGGCCCCTTTAGTTCCAGTGAAGGGAAATCTTAACACTACAGCATACAATGACATTCTAGACAATTCTGTGCTTCCAACTTTGTGGCAACAGTTTGGGGATGGCCCTTTCCTGTTTCAGCATGACAATGCCCCCGTGCACAAAGCGAGGTCCATACAAAAACACTGTTGGGATGAATTGGAACACTGACTGCGACCCAGGCCTAATTGCCCAACATCAGTGCCCGACCTCACTAATGCTCTTGTGGCTGAATGGAAGCAATGTTCCAACATCTAGTGGAATGCCTTCCCAGAAGAGTGGAAGGATGTTATAGCAGCAAAGGGGAGACCAACTCCATATTAATGCCCATGATTTTGGAATGAGATGTTCGACGAGCAGGTGTCCACATACTTTTGGTCATGTAGTGTACATGCACTGCAAAAATACAAAATGTACAAACTCTCACTGGTTGCTAGAGTCATCAGAACGGGGAAAAGCTGGTCTCTGTTGTGTCAATATCATGTTCCTGTATAGGAGAGATTGGATAAATCATTTATATTACATAAATCGCAAATGAATGTCAAACAAGGCCTAGATCAACAAATAGTGTGCATTTATCAAAAGGTCTGTTGGTCATATCGCTCACCTGATTGAGCTTCTTGAACTCTACGACCTGGAAGAAGATGTGCTCCAGGATGTGTTTTGCATCCCTTTGGTCTTTATCCAAATTCCCTGTCACCCCCAAGATGTACCCACACTTCCTCACGTAAAACTCTAGATCATCGTCCGTGCCAGCAGGAAGAATACAGAGAACACTTCATTAATCATGCTTGATTAAAATATAACACTGACATTATAGGAGATCAGTTAACACAAGAATAGGATATGAAGGTTGAACACTTACATTTGTTGGAGAGCTGTGCCAAACGCACTTTCTCAGAGGAGAAGGTTTCATCCAGGTCAAAGAGGTCAAGCATGGGGGAGGCAGGTCCCTGAAGGCAGGCAGAAATACCTGCTCAAAGCAACCCATAGGAGAACACACACAGATCTTAGAGGGATGGCAAATGTATCATTTTCTACAATGACCAAGTGTGTATTGTCACATTTCAATAAATCCCAGTCAATTAGCATAAAGTGTTGAATACAGTATAGTGCGCATGCCATTCTCAGTTGAGTTTACAGAATCCACATACACTCGGTGAGATGCTTGAGCTAGACAGGAGCTGGGTGAGATTGTGTAGAGCTGGAGCGGGGAAACTTACAGTAGGCTAGAGCTGGGGAAGGGGAGTCTCAAACTGAGGTGTGATCAGCTGGAGGGACTCATGTTTGACATTCATCTGCATGTAGGAACTGCAGGGGGACAAGTCAAACACATTGTTGTCAACAAACACACTGTAAACATGTAGGCAAAGCAGACAAAACATCCTGTAGCCACCAACTATGGCCTACTGTAGTGAAAACTGATGTCTGTCCAGTTTCTAAAGCAGTATGTGTTCCCACCTGATGACTTGGGACAATGTGTTTGTTGATAGCTTGAGTAGAGACATGTCAAACGGGGAGGTAAAGTCTCTTGGGTTTTCCTCTCCCTCTTGCAAGCATACTCGTAGTCGCTCAGACAGGCAGCCTGTGTCTGGTAGCATGGTGTAATTTGTGATCTGGGCCAAACACAGAATGATAAGTGTCACTTCTAGGACTAAAAGGTAAAACTGTAGATCCTAAAACATGCCTTGGCTTCTCACCCCGGGGTCCTCTGCATCTATCTGGTTCAGATGAATGTTATCACCCATGAGCCACTGGAAAACGACATCCTGCATAACAAAAATAGACAGGCAATATTACAACCAAATGGAGTCAGTAGGGGATCAAATAGTGGATCACCAACCATTACATCATCACCATTTCAGTGCTGTAGTGATCACACTCTCGCAACTACTCTGGTGTTGCTGTGAAGATGTTAACGAGCCTTCCATCAGGAAGTCGTCAAATACCCTTTTAACACTCACTACTGAGCGGACCGAGACATGCCCAGCCAAGCTGTACTGTGCTGGCCTGGTTAAGCATCCATCATAATTGCAAGAACCATGCTGGAAAGGACAAAAATATCCAAACCAGCACAGTACAGTTTGACTCGAAATGATCATATGAAAAGGGTAAAAGAGCCTGCACAATTGGATCTCAAACTTAACATAAGTATGAGTGTTTTAAACTGACACTCCAATCACCATTATTTTACTGTTCTCCTCTTCACTGCCAGTTTGCCTACCTCCTGCATTACAAAAAAAACAATTGACAGAACTAGTAAATAACTGACATACTGTATCTTTGAAAAACAACGTATGATCATGCCGTGGTGTTTGCAGGAGGTCAATGGGAACTCCTCACCTTGACCTGATAGAAGGCAAGGACAGGCCTGTTGAGGGGGAAGCAGACGGACCCAGTGGAGAGAACAGCAACAGCAGGCTTCATCACGCTCAGTGTAGCTCCATACGGGTACACAAATGTGAGGGCCCTGTTCAAGTACACATTAAGAATACAGGTTTAATCTTTTACCAGGGGGACACAGACAAGCCAAACTGCAATCACTGTTTCATTCATTAGTTTGTTTAACAAGGGCCAACTCCTTTTGGCAAAATATTTGGCATATGATATGATTAGACATGAAACTGTGATAATCTCTCTGTTCTCTGTTGAGATTGTTGACAGTTATGAAAATGCAAATAAACAGAAACTTGAGAATGATGACATGAAAACGGAGAAGACCTACTGTGCATTGTTCCTGGCACTTTCGTCTTTGATGATCCCTGTTACTACTTTGCCTGCAGCCCGACTGATCTCTCTAAAGGATTAAAAGCAAGATGCTTGTTCAGTCGCTCAACAATGCATGTGTCTTTCATAGCTAGTGGAACTATCAACCCCATTATCCTTTTCTGGCACATTTACTTCATTGATATGCACAAGAAAGCAATGATAAAAGCACTATTACATTGGAACAAACCAAATATCAAAATGTCTAAATGGTTAACCAACTAACCTGTTCAGAACACCAAGTGCTTCTTTTGGATGGAAATACTTGTAGTAAACATTCCTTACGACAGCAACAAGAGAATGAAGACAAAACACTCATCACCAATACAATTCTGTCAGTGAAATATCTGGATGACAACAATCTGAGTTGCGAGGACTATTCCACTCATATTTACATTTTAGTCATTTAGCAGACGCTCTTATCCAGAGCGACTTACAGGAGCAATTAGGGTTAAGTGCCTTGCTCAGGGGCACATCGACAGATTTTTCACCTAGTCGCCTCGGGGATTAGAACCAGCGACCTTTCGGTTACTGGCACAACGCTCTTACCCACTAAGCTACCTGCCGCCCCATATGATACTCACCATTGTTGACCATTATCCCAAACTCCTCAAGGAGGATGTTGATATTAGTGTTATACTTCAGCTCCCCTCCTTCACGAAGCATCACAAGGACATTTCCTCCCACATCCAGGTACTGCTTCAGGACCTCCAACTGAACAAGACAGAGCAAATCGATGTCTGACTCAAAACATAAAGCAACCAACATACCTTGACAGGGCTGTAGTGGAGCAAGTCGAGGGCTTCAAGTTCCTCGGTGTCCACATCACTAAGGAATAACCAGTCCACACACACCAATACAGTCGTGAAGAAGGCACGACAACGCCTCTTCCCCCTCAGGAGAATGAAAAGATTTGGCATGGGCCCTCAGATCCTCAATTAGTTATACAGCTGCACCATTGAGAGCATCTTGACTGGCTGCATCACCGCTTGGTATGGCAACTGCTTGGCATCCGACCGCAAGGCGCTACAGAGGGTAGTACGTACGGCCCAGTATGTCACTGGGGCCGAGCTCCCTGCCATCCAGGACCTCTATACCAGGCAGTGTCAGAGGAAGGCCCTAAAAATTGTCATAGACTGTTCTCTCTGCTACAGCACAGCAAGTGGTACCGATGCACCAAGTCTGGAACCAAAAGGACCCTGAACAGCTTCTTCCCCCAAGCCATAAGATGCTAAATAGTTAACCAAATAGCTTCCCGGACTATCTGCATTGTCCCCCCTTTGCACTCATTCTTTTGACTCATCACATACGCTGCTGCTACTGCTTATTATCTATCCTGTTGCCTAGTCAATTTACCCCTACCTATATGTACATATCTACCTCAAATACCTCATACACCTGCACATCGACTCAGTACTGGTACCCCGTGTATATAGCCAAGTTATCGTTACTCATTGGGCCTCCTGTAGCTCAGTTGGTAGAGCATGGCGCTTGCAACGCCAGGGTTGTGGGTTCGATTCCCACGGGGGGCCAGTATGAAAAATGTATGCACTCACTAACTGTAAGTTGCTCTGGATAAGAGCGTCTGCTAAATGACGTAAATGTAATGTGTACTTGTTCCTTGTGTTTTCTTTTTATTATTAAAATAATGTTTTCCCTGCATTGTTGGGAAGGGCCCGTAAGTAAGCATTTCACTGTTAGTCTACACCTGTTGTTTATGAAGCGTGTGACAAATACAATTGTATTGATTAGATTAGATTTTGATACCTAACAGTGTTTAGGTTGACAGACATTTTATTTTGGAGGAGTGTGTTGCAATGCTGGGACACACATCAAATAGGAAACTTTCAAATCTGTTGTTTCCATCTCCTGATCACTCTACCCAAACCTCGATTCATAAAGGCATGTCCTTTGACCTCCTACAACTCTACCATGACCAGCCACACACCTCAGCAGCAGTGAACTTTTCTCTGGAACCAGCAGTAATCCACAACTTTACATCATTCAACCTCTCCAAGGAGAGCTCCTCTTTTATGCTGTGGAGGAACAAACATAAAACCACATATATGAAGTTGCCTTATTATGATGCCAAATAGGTGACTACAACGTATTCTTCTTACGTAGATACAGCAAGCAATAGCCAGCTAGCTAGCTAACAGTTATTATTATTATTATTATTATTATTACCTACCTCTGGATCTTCCATTGCGACCTGAGTCTCTTCTGCAGGAACTTGTAACCATTGTTGGCAGTGAACAGTTCTCTCTTGGATGCGTTAAAAACCACACTATTGCGCTGCTCCTTCTCCATATCCATTGTATTATATATTCAAAGACCTGTTACATTACTGCATTGCGTATATGACGAATTACTCAACGTTAGCTAGCTAGCTAACAGCTAAGTTTAGCTAGCTAGCTAGCTTCTTACACAAATCGTTACTTTACTGGCGAGCAAAGTCTTGAAAGACCAATGATTTGCTGTTTCTTTGTATATTTGAACAAAGTGGCAACATCACTAATACAACATCTTAAAATGTTCACATATTTATATAAAAAATAATCATCTTTATAAGTGAAGTTAGCTGGCTAGCTAGATAGACACCTCCAGAAGCCATCTTTGTGTCTCAAATTCGTGCATTGTGGGTACAAAACTATGAGCCACAACAGTAACCATGGGCGCTGCCCGCATAGCAACGGGCGGAGCCGGGATCTGGGGTGTATTCATTCCGTCTTGCAACGGAAACCAATACCGTTTAAGAACCAAACGGAAGCAAACAGAGCAAATGGAACGAAACGGGGAGGGACCTACCTGAATTTGTCCAATAGAAACTCTCGTTTTTATTGCTAAACGTTTTCCGTTTGGAGTAAACTGCAAAACGTTTTGCAACTGAATTGGCGTAATTAATACACACCAATGTTCAACCACTACAATATATTGTATTTCAATTGCGTTCAAATATATATCGAGTAAATGAATATTGGAATGTATTTGGAAATACAATGGAAACAAGTTTTTGGAAATAGTTTTAAAGAGTATTTATAGAAATTTAGATAACCGTCCTGCAGAACAGCAGAACATCATGATCGCCTAAAGAGGGAGGAGAGAGAAGGAAGAGAGGATGAAATAGAGGTGGGATTGGATAGGGATTAGCCAGTCATGTACTTTGCAAAGCCATTGGCAATGTTATAGTATTAATGTTGTAGAAACAGTTAATGATTGTCAATGCATGTGTTGCCAGTTACAATTAGTTTATTGTGTGCTGCCACAGTACAAGCTACTCAGGACTACATTTCACAAGAAAATGTTGGAGCGCAGTTTGGCTGGACTTGGATGTTCACAGGGTACCTCACATTTGAAGTAAACATGTAGATGTAGTGTACTGGACGAAATATTTATAATGTACTGTTGTTTTCTGTTGTAGGACGCGATCTTTCCTCCTCTATGTGATCTTCCTTCAGGTCTCGCGCTGGAAAGCGCAGGAGGCATCATTCCCGCTCGCCCTCCCGGGAGAAGCGCCGCTCCAGGGACCGCAGCGAGACCGAGAGGGAGTGAGAGCGGGAGAAACGGAGGAGACACAGCAGTCTCTCACCCAGCAAGAAAACAGGAACGGCGCTCCAAACACATGTACCCAACTGCTGTGTCTCCTCCGAATCCTCTGAATGCTCGGCTATGAAAAGCTGAGGTGACCTGTTGCACCCTCTACAACCACTGATTATTATTTGACCCTGCTGGTCATCGATGAATGTTTGAACATCTTGAACAACAATGTGGCCTTAAATGGCCATGTACTCTTATAATCTCCATCTGGCACAGCCAGAAGAGGACTGGCCACCCCTCAGAGCCTGGTTCCTCTTTAGGTTTCTTCCTAGGTTCCTGCCTTTCTAGGTCGTTTTTCCTAGACACCGTGCTTCTACATCTGCATTGCTTGCTGTTTGGGGTTTTAGGCTGGGTTTCTGTATAGCACTTTGTGACATCTGCTGATGTAAAAAAGGGCTTTATAAATACATGTATTTGATTGATTGATTGATTGCACCCTACCCCCCTTTACAGTGCCATTTCTAAGTGACATAAGTGGCCACTCAACCTTTTTTAGGAAGTTAGTCGGGGTCTCAACTTACTGTTAGAGAGGATAGTAGAATACACAATGTGCAATTTCGAAATTTGGTAGTGCATCAGCAGTTTTCCTCTTGTTATGTCAGTCACTGATAGTCACTCAATTACCCCATGTCAGCTAACATTTTATAGATTGCTAGGTAAGTTAGTCTAGCCAGCTATCTAAACCTTGTAGTAATCATGGCCGAATTACTGACTGGGCACGCAAGGCACGTGCCCATGGGCCCTGACCTCTAGCGGACCCCAATTGATTTTGTTAGTCACTCTCACTCAGATATCATATGAACATGAGTAGTTCATAGAGGCGGATTTTGTTCACTCAACAATATGAGTGTTGATTTACGAACTAAAGGTCAAAGGTCAGGTAATAGGTAATTATGTGTAGGCACGTGATTTAGACAATGGACAGATTTTGTTTAAGAATGTGAGTGTTGATTAATGTACATGTACATACAAATTGATTAATTGTATTAATGTGTTTGTAGTAGAATAGACTCCTGTAAATGTGTGATAAATGCAACTGGATGGACATCATAAATTCTTAAATATGAGTATATACACTCAACAAAAATATAAACGCAACATGTAAGGGGCTGGTCCCATGTTTCATGAGTTGAAATAAAAGATCCCAGAACTTTTCCATACGCACAAAAAGCTTATTTCTCTCATATTTTGTGCACAAATTTGTTTACATCCCTGTTAGTGAGCGTTTTATCCTTTGTCAAGATAATCCATCCACCAGACAGGTGTGGCATATCAAGAAGCTGATTAAACAGCATGATCATTACACAGGTGCACCTTGTGCTGGGGACAATAAAAGGCAACTCTAAATGTGCAGTTTTGTCACACAACACAATGCCACAGATGTCTCAAGTTGAGGGAGCATGCAATTGGTATGCTGACTGCAGGAATGTCCAGCAGAGCTGTTGCCAGAGAATTTAATGTTAATTTCTCTACCATAAACTGCCTCCAAAGTCGTTTTAAAGAATTTGGCAGTACATCCAACCGGCCTCACAACCGCAGACCAAGCCTAACGCGCCAGCCCAGGACCTCCACATCTGACTTCTTCAGCTGCGGGATGGTCTGAGACCAGCCACCCAGAAAGCTGATGAAACTGTGGGTTTGCACAACCAAAGAATTTCTGCACAAACTGTCAGACACCGTCTCAGGGAAGCTCATCTGCGTGCTCGTCGTCCTCACCAGGGTCTTGACCTGACTGCAGTTTGGCGTCGTAACCAACTTCAGTGGGCAAATGCTCACCTTTGATGGCCATTGGCACACTGGAGAAGTGTCCTCTTCACGGATGAATCCCGATTTCAACTGTACCGGGCAAATGGCAGGCGTTGTGTGGGCGAGCGGTTTGCTGATGTCAACAGTGGGAACAGAGTGCCCCATGGTGGCGGTGGGGTTATGGTATGGGCAAGCATAAGCTACGGACAACAAACACAAATGCATTTTATCGATGGCAATTTGAATGCACAGAGAAACCGTGACGAGATCCTGAGGCCCATTGTCGTGCCATTCATCCGCCGCCATCGCCTCATGTTTCAGCATGATAATGTACGGCTGCATGTCGCAAGAATCTCTGTACACAATTCCTGGAAGCTGAAAATGTCCCAGTTCTTCCATGGCCTGCATACTCACCAGACATGTCACCCATTGAGCATGTTTGGGATGCTCTGGATCGACGTGTATGACAGCGTGTTCCAGTTCCTGCCAATATCCAGCAACTTTGCACAGAGTTGGACAACATTCCACAGGCCACAATCAACAAGCTGATCAACTCTATGCAAAGGAGATGTGTTGCGCTGCATGAGGCAAATGTTGGTCACACTAGATACTGACTGGTTTTCGGATCCACATCCCTACCTTTTAAAAAAAGGTATATGTGACCAACAGATGCATATCTGTATTAGGGCCTAATGAGTTATTTCAATTGACTGATTTCCTTATATGAACTGTAACTTAGTAAAATCTTAGAAATGGTTGTGTTTATGTTTTTGTTCAGTGTAGCTGCGCAATTTAGATAATACATTGATAGGCTATATAGCTAGCTAGCTTGCTGAAATGATAGAGAGAACAAAGAATATATGTTTTGGATCATGTTCCTGTGTATGTCCATATGGTAACGACATCTGGAATCTGACACGGTTTCACTGGAATTATCAAACGGCAAGAGTCAGACAAACGTCAACACTCAACATGTCAACAGGCACGGTTTAGCTGAGACTCATTTATCATCTCAGTTTAAATGTATTTGGCTAAGGTGTATGTAAACTTCTGATTTCAACTGTATGAATATGCTTGTCTATCTTACAAAACATGAGGACATGTTTTTGTATTATTGCCTACCAGCTCTGTCTCACATCAGAATTAGACGTTCATCCATGTTTCTCAAACGCAACATTTGGACTTGTGAACAGGAGTGGAGAAATATGATTTTTCTTTCTGTATCTTGAGAGAATGCAATGCTCAGTTAGATACCATATGTAGAGGTGCTGTCTTCATCATAAAAGCATCATAAAAGCTGATAGTATTTCAACCAGTGGCGGCTGGTGAAAAATATTCTCGGTGGGGCTGTGCCATACTTTTTTTTTCCTGTAACCATCGCGATATATTTTAACACAAACTGCAGGACAGCAGTGCTCAGTGAAACATTCAGTAATTATTTAATGCCAATATTAAAAAGTTGAGGCATTCTTACACAAAAACATATTACACAAACCCAAGCCTTTCATTTGCATTTAAAGTGAACTTTTCACCATTGGTAGTAAACAGGCAACGCAACAGGCATGCTGTCAGAACAGAGTGGAAAGTGGACAATAACATGAAATTATTATAAAGTTTATAGGAAATCTTACACTGTATAAAAGGATGTATAATATAGAAATGGATATCAAGTGGATGAACTCAAACCTTTGACTGGAAGAATAGCATACAGTATTTTATGATCATACTAAATGTGACTAATTGTTAATGTGCTCCAGAACTGCAACAATTAATTGATACAAAACAACATATATACAGTAATATTAGCAAAGACACTATTAAGACTTTCTAGAGTACCATATATAACTGGATTTTTTATGCTAAGGTCAACTATATACAAAGAAACATGCGGCCAGAGCTGCTCTGTGTGTGTGTGTCTGTCATCTTATTTGTACAGGAATTTTGCCCGTCTGTCCTTCTGAGTGGCAAACCTCTCAATGACCCTTTGATTAAAGTCAGGAATGTCCCTGACAAGTTTCTTCTCCATGGAGAGCATGGCCAGAGCGTTCAGGCGATCCTGTGTCATGCTGTTTCTCAGGAAGGTCTTGATCCTTTTCAGTGTAGAGAAGCACCTTTCTGACTCAGCAGTTGTCATGGGTGTGGTGATGAGGATCTTGAGGAGGCTGGCAGTCTCTGTGAAAGTGCTCTGAAGGTTGTTCTCCATGAAGAACTGGTACAGGGGCACTGCACCACTACAAGCCTTGAACTCACTGTTCTCATAGATGAGGGACAGTTCGGTTTTGAGCTTGGCCTTGTTCAACATGGGGTACGCCTCCACGGTTGTTTCAAGCGCTGTATCGGGGAACTTCACACTGTGTTGTGGGAACAACTCTCCGTGCAATAGTGTTGCGCTGATGAGGTGCTGGGTGAAGGAGAACCTCTCTTTGGCATGACTCAGGATGGTATCACATACCTGTAAAAGATACATCATCAGCTTTAATTTGCAATTAAGCTATTTTGATGCAAGTGATCCTGACTGACACATGCCTATGTCCAACTCAAGTATATGATTACCAAGGTGCTGATTGTTCAGGGTTTTGGCTACATACTACCAGGCCTGAAAAAAGTTCTAGGGGGAAACACTGACAATTACATCACAACTTACCTCTATAGCCAACCTCTGTTGTTCTCCTGGTCCCAGCATCCTCCGTCGCTTGATGGGCTGTTGCTGCTCGTCAGATGCGCTGTCCCCACACAAAGAGGGAATTGAGGCCCTGGGTCCAAAAAATAAAGTTTAATTTGATAACTTGCAATCAGACTTCTTAACTCACTGTAATTCCCCCTCAACACACAACCAGTGACTTTTATATATATATATATATATATATATATATATATATATATATATATATATATATATAGACAGACAGACAGACAGATAGTGTGTATATACACACAAACTATGTCTAGTAACTGCTTTTAACCTGTGATGTACATAATTAACTGATGTTATTACGTTTTAAAGCCTTTTTCTATTACATTTGTGAGAGGGATGCAACATCATTTTGTTCTGCTGTGCACTTAGCAATAAAGTTAATCTTCAATAACAACTAGGCCTCTTCTAGAAATTGACCTGGTGGACACCTGAATAATTATTACAAACTGTGTAGTACTTTCCTGCATTATTATCAACGTCTGATTGTGTCTTCTCTTTCCTTTTAAAATACTAAAACAAATATAATTGTGACGGCTCTATGATAATCACTCACTTTGATGACCAGACACATTTAGGCTTTTAAACTGTTGTAAGTGAACTATTCATCTTTCTAACAACATCTTTATCAGCCAATAGTAAATATAGTTATTTACCTGATTGTTAGCATGCTGTCTGTGAACCTCTGGACAAGTGCTTTAATGAAGACAGGGTCGATGTTCCTCTTCTGCAGCTGGCTGAAAAGCATGTCCACATTTGGCATGATCTTGTGGAACAGTGCCAGGAAAAAACAGAAAGCCTCGTCTTCGAGCATCCTCACAAAGCCCCCCGCCTCTCTGACAGTCGGGGCATCAAAGTTCCCAGAGTCTCTGATGGTCTGGAAACACGTTAGGAGGTCATCCCTGTACTCGTACACAGTGTTTACAGCGCGACTGTGGAAGTTCCACCGTGTTGTAGAGGCTCTGGGGAGTCTATGCGCAACCACTTCGTCAAGCACGGTGGTTCGCTTGGGAGACCTGGAGAAGAAAGCAGAAAATCCTGCAAGGTCGGAAAAGAAAGTGCCGATCCTGGGGATGCGTGAAGTAGCCTGCTGCATGATGAGGTTCAGCTGATGTGCATAGCAGTGGACGTAGTGCGCATTTTCGTACACATCCACTATTTTACGCTGCACTCCGCCGGTGGCTCCCCTCATCACACTTGCTCCGTTGTAAGCCTGGGCAATAAGTTTGGCCTTTTGTCCATGTGAGAGTATGGTGCTGAGCCTCTCCAGCAGCGCTGTAGCGATGGTGTCGGCGGTTGCGTTCTCGATCAAAATGAACTCGAAAAAACGCTCTTGGACGTTACTTTTAGCATCGATGTAGCGTATCACAAGCACCAACTGGCAGTGGGTGGAAACGTCAGTCGTCTCGTCAGCTTGAATGGCAATAAAATCAGCACTCTTTACTTCCTCCAGGATGTAATCCTTAAGCACTGACAGCATACAGTCCAACAGCTCGTTCTGTATCGTCTTTGACGTGCCCTTAAAAACGGTAGCTGTCTTCAGGTGCTCCTCCAGCACACTGTCGAGGGAGGCAACAAAATCCACTAAGCCCCGGAAAATGCCGGGGTTGTCCGAGGAGTCAGTCTCCTCGTGCCCACGCAAGGCCAACTCAAAAGCCCCACAGAACTTCACACAATCGATAATTTTGGATAGAATGTGCCTGTTTTTATCCACCTCCTCATTGTGTTTCCTCACCGCAATCCTGTGGCCGTCATCCAGCTGCGTAGCAATGTTCACCCTTCCTAATACAGCTAGCTTTACAGAGTTGTCCATGTGTGCCCTGGTGTTCTCATGTTTCTTTACCTTCTCTGACAGGTGCTTCATATCCCTCACTCCGGTACCTGTCCATGCTGAATCTGACCCCGTCGTTTTAAAAAGCAAGCACGGAAAGCAAAATAAAGCATTAGCATCAGTGCACCCAGCTAGCCAAGCCTTCCTGGTGTACCAGCTACGGGAGAAGCCGCGCATATACTGCTTCCCTTTCTCGCTAGCCTGCTGTCTGATTGAGAGGTCAGGTTGATCTGGGCCCAGCTCTTTCACCCGAACTTTCTCTGACAAAGTTCTCCTCTCAAACGGATCTTGGAGGAGAGATTTCACCGAGTTAGGGTTGGGTCTTGGAGGAGTAACGTTTGCGCTCGCCATTGTCGTCTAGTAAAAATGGCGCCACTGGAGCCCGGTCCTTATTTTATCAGGGGCGAGCTTGGGGCGATAAAATAATCGCCCTCCTTGGATTCGATTTAAGATCGCTGATTGGCTACATTTTATGTCATACATTCATATCTTAAATTAGCAATTGGCTTAACTGCTACGTAGACCCGCCTCCTCGGGGCACTTTCTGTATCGCCCAGAGCTGACGAGGCGTTTGACAGGCAGAGGAAAGGTTGCGAATATGATTTTCTATCATATCTTACACATATTACTGTGTGCATTCCATATTTCAAACACACAAATATTGACATACTGATGTTTTTATTATTATTATTTTTATTTATTTTTTATTTTATTTTTTTAAATAATTTTATTTAAGGGGGCGGCGCCCTAGCGCCCTCTATCGGCCAGCCGCCACTGATTTCAACCACATAAAATACCGGTATGCATCGAAGCCGAACTGAAATCTTATCAGTTGGGTTGTTTTCACAGCTTTCTTTTTCCTTACTACTGGTCAAACTGATGTCATTTGGACATTTTGCAAAGAAAATCGTTCCGGTTTTTTTGCGTTATTGTATTTTCTCCCCAGTCTCTAAATGTCTTTGCTCCGCGAAAGATGACAGAGAAAACTAGATTTAATCCTTCATTCTATCGATCTATTACATTATTCTGTTGAGCAAGGGTTTATTTAGTCTTCTGGGGCAACATATAATGACAAGAGAAGCTACATGTATCTATTTATAGACAAGTTGACTAACATATAGCCTCCCCAAAATATAGTTGGGAGGTTTCAGATCGGTTATTAGCAATTGCAGGCGGGTGCCGGGTGAACAAACAGCTGACCGCGCACCACTAATATACGGTTCTTCCACGTACCTCTTTTGAGGTGGATTTTAACTTTTCAGGCGGATGTAAGTTTTTATTTTCTTTACGATATTTCGCCAGTTTCCATCGGCCGCAGATGTTCTTAGTTGTCCATTTAAAAATGTAAAAGCTTGTGAAACCATGTTTCTTTCAATTTTCGGGAAAGCTCTCTCGTCTCCTCTCATACACTAAACCCCTCTGGGACCTGGGACTCTTTGGCCACATCTGTCTGCTTCATTTTACATTTAGCAGACGCTCTTATCCAGAGGGACTTACAGTTAGTGAGTGCATACATTTTCGTACTGGTCCCCCGTGGGAATCGAACCCGCAACACTGGCGTTGCAAGCGCCATGCTCTACCAACTGAGCTACACGGGACTGCTTCACTCTTAGGAAAACTCCATCTCTCAAACACCATCCCCCCGGGACCTGTGTCTGGGCTATGCCACCAAGACCCAGCTACTCTTAGGAAATCTCTTTCCTCTTCTCACACTTCACACACACACACTCTCCTTCACAAACCCTCACTGGTCAGCTGGTGTAAGTAGGACACAACCTAATTGTAGTAGTGCACACAGTGGCGAATACCCATACTAACGTACTAAATACTTAAACTGCATACTATGTACTCATAGTTACATACTATTTAGCACATACCGTTTAGTAAAAAGTATGCAGTATGCCACTGTCGCAACCCAGTAGTGGCTCCTGACTGGCTGAGTAGGTGGGGCGGGGCCAAGTGCGGGTGTATTTTTCCACATCAAGCATATGGAAACCACATGTTCGATATCGTGGAGCTCAGCCCCATAGGGGAGCTCTGCTCCTATTGGTTTACCCACTGCCCTAAGGCAGCATCAGCCTGAGACAAAATTATGCACACACCTGCAGCCAATAGGAGTACAGGTGTCCCTATAAGAGGGGATGCCTCCCCTCAATCAGCCTCCCTTTATCTTCAGCGACTGGACTAGACTGAAGAAGCCACGAAGAGACGAAGAGACGAAGAGAAGACTCAGCACGAAGAAAACGCAGTCAATTTTCCAGATCATCGACGTCGTCCTTACAATGAGCACACCTGGAGATTTTCCACCCCCAAAAGCTCTTTTCAGAGCTCAATGCCGATGCTCCTCCATGGCGGCTGTAGACTCCCACGACATGTGTTTCGTGTGTTTGGGTTCTCAGCATGCCAAGGAGGGCATCAGCAATCCCCCTAACTGCGCCTCCTGCGCCCTCCTTTCTGTAAAGGAGAGGAAGCAGCACTGGGCGTTTTTCAGGGAGGATATTCCTCTAGAGGACATGCTGTCGGCGTCATCGGACTGCGCCGACTCAGGAGATGACGGGGATTATGGGGAGGAGGCGGATATTCCGATGGAACAATCCGACCCTCTGACCCATACGTTCAAGCCCCCCTTTCCATTGGAGAGTGAGAGGGCTTGCAGTTCCCTTGGCGATGACGACACGGGCTCTGAGAGGTCAGAAGCCTTGTCTTTCGCTGCAGCCTCTCTGAGGTCGGACTTTCCCGGACTCATTGAGAGGGCTGCCAGACGTCTGGAAATAGCGCTGCCCCCTATTCCCTCCGCACCGGAGGTGGATTTAATGGAGGGCGGCCCCTATTCCCGGCCAAGGAGAGCGGCAGAGCCACTGGCCCCAGCAATGCCCTCATTGGCTAAGTACGTCGAGGGCTCATGGGAGGCACCTCTGGCGGCGCGTTCCATTCTGTGGTTCCGCTGGGACTCCTGCGCATGCGCAGGATGCAGCGATGGTTCGCCCAACTAAGACTAGACCCAGTGCATCAACGTCATAGGTTGGTGGTGGTTCCCCTCTCGCTCAGTGCAGATCTGAACTATTGGAGAAACCCACGCGTTCTCACGCACAGAGTCCCGATAGGCAAAGTGTCCTCCTACATTCCAGTGTTTACAGATGCCTTTCTGACTGGATGGGGAGGGACATGTCAGACCCAAGCGATAGGAGGTGTGTGGCCTCTTTCGAGTCGCCACATCAACCTCTTGGAGTTGGAAACGGTTCGACTGGTTCTGACCCACTTCGCGTCTACCCTTCGGGGTCACGATGTGTTGGTCTGGTCAGACAACCGGACCACAGTAGCTCACATAAATCGCCAGGGAGGAGTCAGGTCTCCTGCTCTCCACAGGGCGGCAGAGGAATTGTGGCTGTGGGCTCACGAGCACCTTCACTCATTGAGAGCAGCACACATTCCGGGCTACTTGGAACGTAGGAGCAGACCTCATGTTGCGAGGGGGTTCTCGAGACGACGAGTGGCGTCTGCAACCGGACATTGTTCTCAAAATTTGGGAACAGTTCGGGAGAGCCGAGGTGGATCTATTCGCGTCACGTGTGAATGCGCAATGTCCCCTATGGTTCTCTCTGAGAGAACAGGACAAACCGCCACTGGGAAGAGACGCATTTGCGCACCACCCGTCGCCGAGAGTTCTTCTGTATGCATTCCCTCCGCTGTCCTGCATTCTCCCACTGTTAGCCAGGGTGAGATCAGGAGGGCTGTCAATAATATTGATAGCCCCCGATCGCCCAGGGGCTCCATGGTTTGCGGAGATGAGTCAGATGTTGATTGCGCCACCGTGGCCAATTCCACGTCGACGGGACGCATTGTCTCAGGCGGGGGGTTCGATAGGGCAATTGCCCATAATCGGCCAACCACTGAAGGCTTGGCTCCTGAGAGGGACAGGCTAGAGCGCCGTGGGTTATCTGATTCAGTAATCAGGACCATACAGGGTTCAAGTGCCAGTTCCACTTCCAGGATGTATGCCAGTAGATGGAACGTATTTTCACAGTGGTGTGTCACACAGGGTGTAGACCCCATGAGCTGTCAGGTTGAGAGTGGTCTCTCTTTCCTACAGTTTATGTTTGATAAGCAGCGATCGCCCGCCACCATTAAGGTGTTTGCAGCAGCGATTTCAGCTTGTCAGAGACAATGTCTTCAGCCACCCTCTAGTGAAACGTTTCTTATTGGGAACGCGGCGGCTTAGGCCAATGCCTAGAGCCACGCTTCCTCAGTGGGATTTGGCTTTGGTACTCGAAGCGCTATGTAAGTCGCCGTTCGAGCCATTGAATCAAATACCCCTCAAGATGCTGTCTATGAAGACGGCACTGTTGCTCGCTTTGACTACGGCTAAGCGTGTTAGTGATTTGTGTGCTCTTTCGACAAGACCCGACTGCCTTGCCATTAATGGCGATCTGAGCAGAGCGGTGTTACGTCCTAACCCGGCATTTGTGCCGAAGGTTATTAAGAGCTCATATAGATCACAGACCGTGGAGCTGTGGGCTTTTTCTCCCCCTCCTCATAGGGAGAGGAGTGAGGAAAGGCTCCATCATCTGTGCCCAGTGCGCGCTTTGGCGTGTTACGTTGAGCGCACAGCAGCGATTAGGTCATCGCCTCAGCTGTTTGTGTGTCACGGTGCGGCTGCACTAGGTAGACCACTTTCAAAACAGCGTTTGTCTCATTGGCTTTGCGAAGGCATTGAGACAGCTTATGAGGCAGCGGGGCGACAATTGCTTTCAGGGTATAAGAGCCAACTCCACTCGTGGAGTAGCGGCTTCTACTGCCCTTTTCAGAGGAACAAGGGTAGAGGATATATGTGCAGCAGCGTCATGGTCGTCACTGTCTCCATTTATCCGTTTCTATCTCTTGGATATGTCTTCTAACTCTTTGGCTCAGTCTGTACTCAGCGTGGCTGAGGGGAGGACTTGAGCTAGGAGAGAGGAATGCAGGACTGAGGAGACAGGTCTCTTTCAGGTCCGCTTCTGATGGAAGGACATATTCTGGCATGACTCCTGACTGACATGTTCAGTACAGTAGAGGGCATGTATTGATCTGCCCACCAGTGAATAACTGGGTTGAGGCGGAATGATGAGGGATAATAGTAGTAACCTTGGTTACGGTACTATTTGACCGGTCATGACAATTTTGACGGAATGTGACGTCATCTATCTGCTTGTTCAGATTAGTATGATCATGTTCTGGGATCTGCCCACTGGGGTTCCATTGATTGAGTGAGGCGGCTTACCGTGTACACAATGTAGAGTGACACTTTGTGTCATTCCATTAGTGGTCAGTATTATTGTGACAGGATATTGAGGTACCATCTATCTGCTAGTACAGATTAGTATGGCCCGTATTCTGGTGATCTGCCCACTAGTCATTGGTGTTGCCATTGGACTAGGTGGAGCGGGTTTTTAACCGATGACGCAGTATATTGTGACACTTGTATTGTCATACAGTGGTTGCAGTACTGCGGGACTTGGTTGCAGCCATTGCTAGGCCTGACCTTTTCGTTTCGATGGGAAGTGTTGGGCTCGGCAGGGAGTACATTTTGGAGCGCTACGCTCCGCCTTAAACCAATAGGAGCAGAGCTCCCCTATGGGGCGGAGCTCCACGATATAGAACGATAGTTACCGGAGTGTAACTCCAGTTCTATGAGTGGAGCGGAGCCCCATAGGACTTAAGGCCCTGCCGACCCTCTCTAGTCTCGCTGAAGATAAATATCTTGGGAGGCTGATTGAGGGGAGGCATCCCATCTTATAGGGACACCTGTACTCCTATTGGCTGCAGGTGTGTGCATAATTTTGTCTCAGGCTGATGCTGCCTTAGGGCAGTGGGTAAACCAATAAGAGCAGAGCTCCCCTATGGGGCTCCGCTCCACTCATAGAACTGGAGTTACACTCCGGTAACTATCGTTTGACTCTGTCCCATTAATTCCATTCCCGCCATTACAATGAGCCCGTCCTCCTATAGCTCCTCCCACCAGCCTCCACTGCATAGCTCATTTAGCCCATCTATCCTATTTAAAAACAGACAGAAACAGACAATTTGGTTCCATTTCAACATATTAGTGAAACCAAAGTGCTGTAACATATATAAATTAAATCAAATAGCCTAGTACACACACCAAAACCTTTCAAATGTTCAAATCAAAAGGCTATTGCACAGAAACATTTGGACAGTCGAGTGCATCGCAAATTCAGAACCGATGGACAAAACGGCCTACTATTTAGGACAGGGGTATGAGTATTCATACACGGCCAGTATCTTAGTCACACATCTTAGAATTGTCATATTTAAACCGAAACACATACTGTACAAACACACACCTCTGAGAGGGGGGGAAGAACATCGGAATAACACAAAGTCCGCCGCACAGGACTTAAAAACAACCACACCTGGGCCCAGTTTCCCAAAAGCATCTTAAGGCTAAGTTCATTGTTAGAACCATAGGATTGTATGAACTTAGCCTTAACATGCTTTTGGACAACCGGGCCCTGCTCATGTAGTTCTACGGACACATTGCATCAGTAATTACACCTTCCTGAGTGAACAAAATCTGTCCGACCACGCCCAGACCAGTGGCGACCCGTCATTCAGCCACATATATTTTTGAGGGGGGGGTTGCCTGTTTTGCATGTTATTTTGACATTAATATGAGTCACATATCAGCTTGTAAAAATAAAAATAAACATATTTTGAATTAATAAAGCCTCATACAAACCTCCAAAATGCAGGTGTTTCAACCTAGCTCAGTGATTTCTGTGGTGGTGGGGCAGTCAGCGGAAAATACAGAGCGTAGGGGTTGATAATGTTCTGTCACTCATGAGGACACTATGTCACTGCCAAATCTAAGGGTAGAGCTCGAAAATTCAAGCCCGTTGGGTGCTGCCATAGAGTTCCATTAGAAGTGCCCATCCAAGAAGGCTCAAGGTCATTGGCCACAGATAAAATTACATCAAATCACGTTATATCTACAGTAGCTTTGATTGGACTGATCATGTCAACATTATACTTTCAAAATCTTAGCTAGCAGTCCTCATCATGAATCAAGTCGACAATTTACTGGCAAATGCTTTTTAATCCTTGTCATATGAAAATAAATAATGAAGCACAATTATAGATAAATCAAATCAAATCAAATCAAATTTTATTGGTCACATGCGCCGAATACAACAGGTGCAGACATTACAGTGAAATGCTTACTTACAGCCCTTAACCAACAGTGCATTTATTTTAAACAAAAAAAGTAAGAATAAAACAACAACAAAAAAAGTGTTGAGAAAAAAAAGAGCAGAAGTATAATAAAGTGACAGTAGGGAGGCTATATATACAGGGGGGTACCGGTGCAGAGTCAATGTGCGGGGGCACCGGCTAGTTGAGGTAGTTGAGGTAATATGTACATGTGGGTAGAGTTAAAGTGACTATGCATACATACTTAACAGAGTAGCAGCAGCGTAAAAAGGATGGGGTGGGGGGGCAGTGCAAATAGTCTGGGTAGCCATGATTAGCTGTTCAGGAGTCTTATGGCTTGGGGGTAGAAGCTGTTGAGAAGTCTTTTGGACCTAGACTTGGCACTCCGGTACCGCTTGCCGTGCGGTAGCAGAGAGAACAGTCTATGACTAGGGTGGCTGGAGTCTTTGACAATTTTGAGGGCCTTCCTCTGACACCGCCTGGTATAGAGGTTCCTGGATGGCAGGAAGCTTTGCCCCAGTGATGTACTGGGCCGTACGCACTATCCTCTGTAGTGCCTTGCGGTCGGAGGCCAAGCAGTTGCCATACCAGGCGGTGATGCAACCAGTCAGGATGCTCTCGATGGTGCAGCTGTAGAATCTTTTGAGGATCTGAGGACCCATGCCAAATCTTTTTAGTCTCCTGAGGGGGAATAGGCTTTGTCGTGCCCTCTTCACGACTGTCTTGGTGTGTTTGGACCATGATAGTTCGTTGGTGATGTGGAGATGTGGACACCAAGGAACTTGAAGCTCTCAACCTGTTCCACTACAGCCCCGTCGATGAGAATGGGGGCGTGCTCAGTCCTCTTTTTTTTCCTGTAGTCCACAATCATCTCCTTTGTCTTGGTCACGTTGAGGGAGAGGTTGTTGTCCTGGCACCACACGGCCAGATCTCTGACCTCCTCCCTATAGGCTGTCTCATCGTTGTCGGTGATCAGGCCTACCACTGTTGTGTCGTCGGCAAACTTAATGATGGTGTTGGAGTCGTGCCTGGCCATGCAGTCATGGGTGAACAGAGAGTACAGGAGGGGACTGAGCACGCACCCATGAGGGGCCCCCGTGTTGAGGATCAGTGTGGCAGATGTGTTGTTACCTACCCTTACCACCTGGGGGCGGCCCGTCAGGAAGTCCAGGATCCAGTTGCAGAGGGAGGTGTTTAGTCCCAGGATCCTTAGCTTAGTGATGAGCTTAGAGGGCACTATGGTGTTGAATGCTGAGCTGTAGTCAATGAATAGCATTCTCACGTAGGTGTTCCTCTAAAACGTATCAGTGCTCATCGGCCATTGGACATAAACATTACACAACAAGTTGGAAATCGCAAATTCAACAATGAGGGGTTTGGAAGGAATCAGTGGCTAACTGCAAGCATTGCAAAGCAATCACTAGCCTGCTATTCAGTGGAGTAGGTGTGTGGTCTCTTTTCCAAGCTTAAAAGGATAAACATTCAACATTGATCATGCTGTCAATCCAGCATGACTTCTGCCGCGCTCAAAACAACTGGGCACTCTGAGAAAAACAAGTTCCGACTGGGAAAATATGTTTTGAATGGTCATCCAAGTCGAGAACTCGGGCCTCTTTCTAGAGCTCCGACCTGAAGATCACTGACGTCATCATGATTCAACCTTGTTTTTTTCAGAGTTCCCAGTTGTCTTGAAAGCACCATAAATCCAGCGAATGCCAGACTTTGATGACAAAATTGTAAGAGCTTTCATTGTCTGCTTATATTGTCTGCATATATGCCCCCATTATTTATCCTACCATTCTGATCTGGTGTACAGGGAGAATACTGTAAGAACGGCCCATGTTCTGAATTCTGTCGCTGTACATTTCAAAAGTGCTGAACAAATAGTTATTGACTACGTCTGTCTTAGCTCGCACATTGTCTTAATCGAAATTATGGATTGCATCTTATCCGCTCGTCGTCCCCTTATGCCATAGTTTGTACATCTCAATTGTCAGTACAAACCACATTTGTTTAAGCAAGTCAGCCATATCAGCTATGTTTTTTTAAAAGGCAGTAAATGAGGCTGAATGAACTGTTTCGCTGCCAAACAAGGCTCCGCTGATAACCAGGTGTAGCAGTGGTAAGGTGTGGGGACTGCTGTTGGGACTCTGCTGTTGGGACAGCTTTATGTAGGCCCTAACAGTTTGTGGGCACCTTTCTTCACCGTTATAGTGCAATTAATGTGTTGTTTAGTGTGTTGTGTAGTGGCTTTGCTGGCATGCATCATATTTTTTTGCCCCAACAAGACTTACATGCTAAAGTCGCCACTGGCCCAGACACACACACATCGTTCCAGTGCATTAGTCAAACACACACGCACACACTAGACTTCCCTTTCGGACCCTGCACTTCTTTCCACACTATCCCCCCGGGACCTGGGCGTGGGCCTGTGAAAGTTTCTTAAACTCCAAAAGGACTCTCTGCCCCTCTCAAAGAAGACCCCATCTACTCTACTGGGCGGCAGGTAGCTTAGTGGTTAAGAGCGTTGTGCCAGTAACCGAAAGGTTGCTGGTTCTAATCCCCGAGCCGACTAGGTGAAAAATCTGTCGATGTTCCCTTGAGCAAGGCACTTAACCCTAATTGCTCCTGTAAGTCGCTCTGGATAAGAGCGTCTGCTAAATGACCAATTATTTACTCTTAGGACCACTCACACAGCCTAATTGTAGTCACACACCCCATGTCTTAGACATTTCATATTTAAACCCATACACTTGGGTTCAATTCGCATTTATTTAAATTTGCATTTATCATGAATTTACAGAGTCGATTCTACTACAAACATGCACCTGCTCGATTAATCAATTCATCAATTTGTACATACATGTACTTCATCAAATCAACACTCACATTCTTAAGTGAACAAAATCCGTCCAGTGTCTAAACCACCTACCCTACTTCACGCATGTGTGGTGTTGGTCCCATGTGTTGGTCCCATGTTTCATGAGCTGAAATAAGTGTTGGTCCTATGTGTTTCATGAGCTGAAATAAGAGATCCCAGATATTTTCCATACGCACAAAAAGCTTATTTCTCTCAAAGTTTGTGCACACATTTGTTTACATCCCTCTTAGTGAGCATTTCTCCTTTGCCAAGATAATCCATCCACCTGACAGGTGTGGCATATCAAGAAGCTGATTAAACAGCATGATCATTACACAGGTGCCCCTTGTGCTGGGGACATAAAAGGCAACTCTAAAATGTGCAGTTTTGTCACACAACACAATGCCACAGATTTCTCAAGTTTTAAGGGAGCATGCAATTGACATGCTGACTGCAGAAATGTCCACCAGAGCTGTTGCCAGATAATTGAATGCTCATTACTCCACCATAAGCCGCCTCCAACGTTGTTTTAGAGAATTTGTCAGTATGTCCAACAGGCCTCACAACCGCAGAACACGTGTATAGCGTTGTGTGGGCGAGCGGCTTGCTGATGTCAGCGTTATGAACAGAGTGCCCCATGGTGGCGGTGGGGTTATGGTATGGGCAGGCATAAGCTACGGACAACAAACACAATTGCATTTGATCAATGTCAATTTGAATGCACAGAAATACCGTGACGAGATCCTGAGGCCCTTTGTGAGGGCCATTGTTTTTAAAGGTATCTGTGACCAACAGATGCATATCTGTATTCCCAGTCATGTGAAATCCATAGATCAGGGCCTAATCAATTTATTTCAATTGACTGATTTCCTCATATGAACTGTAACTCAGTAAAATCTTTTGCATGTTGCGTATATATTTTTGTTCAGTATACATAAAATTAGTTTTAAAACATCAAAATCTTGTCTCTGCCCAATGGATTAATTTTTTTAATTGCAGAAAATGTGCTTTAAAACTGCAACATTTTCTCTACGACCCATGGCAAAATGTGTAGAATTGCAGGATATTAACTTTAAAGCTGCACATTTCTCTCTACACTGCCAAGAGGGGTGCCACTAAAATGTTTTGCTCGCTATGTGGGGGGCTCCCCCAACCAAATCTCGCTAAGGGGCCCCAAAAAGCTAGAAACAGCCCTACTCCTTTACCTCAATAACTAATACAACCTAGTTCTTTTCAAAATATGATTAGCAAAACGTTAAGTAGTTATTAGTCATCACGCTAATATTGAGAAATATTTACACTGGCCGGATTTTGTTCACTTAAGAATGTGAGTGTTGATTGATGATGTACATGTCCATACAAATTGATTAATTTATTCATCGAGCAGGTGCATCGGTTTGTAGTAGAATAGACTCTGTAAATACATGATAAATGCGAATTGAACCCCCCAAAAATTGGAACATGGGGATAGAGTAGACTAAATTAAGTTTGACAGGCAGTTCACTTGGTGCTGAACTGTATTTGTCATTCTACGAACAGAGTGCCTTTTGGGTAGTGTCATTTAGTCAAAAATAATGCATCATACACTGTGACACTTTCTGTATTTTGAAAGTTCTATATCTTGAAAACTTGATTGCTGACTTGCCAAACATTTAGGGACTGTATCAACAGTGTAGTGATGCGCAGGTCAGGTGTTTGTTCACCCGCACCCACCCGTAATTCAGTGGAGGCTGCTGAAGGGAGGACGACTCATAATAATGTCTGGAACGGCGCAAATGGAATGTCATCAAAAACATGGAAACCGTGTGTTTGATGTATTTGATACCATTCCACCTATTTTGCTCCAGCCATTACCACAAGCCCGTCCTCCCCAATTAAGGTGCCACCAACCTCCTGTGCCGTGATTTCTAAAAACCCATCTGCAATCGCCTGTCTATATGTGATAAAGTGGAAAATCTGAGGCCTGCCCCCAACCATAACCCCGCAAATATAGAAAATGCGCTTTAGAGTCAGATGTTGGAGCGTTTTGTTTTTGACAGGCCTTTTTAGATAGACCTATGTTTCTGCTTAGAATTTCCTAAATTTGTGTAGGCTTTTTGTTAGTCAACTACATGCAGCTTATCTTCTGTCATTACTTGTTGCCCTAGAATAGTAAATAAACCCTTGCTCACCAGAATGTCATAAATCGATAGAATGAATGCTTCAATCTAGTTGACATCAGTAAAGTTGTCTTTCATCTCTGTCTCTCTCATGCAGCAAAGCAGTTTAGGGATCGGGAGAAAATGCAATAGCAAAAAATAAAATGGAAAGGTTTTCTGTGCAAAATATCCAAATGACATCAGTTTGACCGGTTTTAAGGAAATCAAAAGCTGTGAAAACTACCCAACATGTTTCTGATAATATTTCAGTTAGGCTTGCATGTTCTATTTGGTTGAAATACAATCAGCTTTTATGATGCTGATAAATATAGCACCTTTACAGACAGTCCCTAATCGCGCATATTTCGCCAGACCTGTTTCCGAGTCAAAATGTACATTTGGTGTATGATTTTACTACAAGAAATGCTTAAAGGTCGGGCAGAGTCATCCTATTTCCCAAGTAAAAATAGCCTTTGAATGACCAAAACATCACCCATAATAGTTGTACACTATTAAAATGCTCAAAATTGAATAAATGTTTCATTTTCTCTCATCTCTAACTATCAGGAAGCCTGAAAGAACAGGCTGAGTGGGCGGGGAGCTTATATTCATGAGCTCGCCTTGACTGACAGCTCTTTGAAACACCCTTGTGGTCATTGCCAGGTAACAAGTTAAACAATGGGCCACATGTCATTGATGACCAGGTAAACAATGGGCCACATGTCATTCTGATCCTAAATAGAATGCCTCAACCCATTTTCTCTGCAAAATGCTATCATGGTCAACAGAGCTGATCATGGACATTTTGGATATCAGACAAACAGCAGCATTACACAATTGCATATCTGTTGTTTTGTAACTAATTACAGAATACAGTTCACTTCTTCACAATAATTAATAAAGCCAGAGTCACCTTAGAAGCTTAGACATAAGGGAATGTACATGAAAACAGCATACATACAATAAGTGTACTGGACAATTGGTGCCTCTGCATTAGCATTATAAATGACTATGTTCAGAATTTTATGTATCGATCAGACATTTATTTGATCATTTACAATAGGCCAGCATAGCTGAAATATTGATCAACATGAGAAATAAAGGTGAGAAATAATGGTGAGACATCATTTGACATAAACAATAATTAGAGCCATAAGCCTAATATAGGCACCCGGCCACCCTACAGAGTGCAGGAAGGACCCCATTGATTTGTATAATTTGTAACACTCATCTCCCGTCCGAATGTTTGAAAAAACAAACAATACAAAGTAACAAAATGTGATATCATATCACTTAAAAGTGAATTACTTAGGCTTTAGAAAATGCAACCAACTACAGAGATTGATGGGGAGGGAAGCCGGTGAAGAGGGGCACCCATGTACCCCACTTCAATCAAGCAGGCTTCAGTCACCCACTTTGCTTCAGTCACCCCCAAGATTGAAGCGGGAGACAAATCCAGCTATAGCCTCCTCCTTGTCAGGCCTCTCACACTGGGCAGACAGGGGTCCTGGGATGGACAGCTCACACAGCTTACCCACATACAGTTGAAGTCGGAAGTTTACATACACCTTAGCCAAATACATTTAAACTCAGTTTTTCACAATTCCTGACATTTAATCCTAGTAGAAATTCCCTGTTTTAGGTCAGTTAGGATCACCACTTTATTTTAAGAATGTGAAATGTCAGAATAATAGTAGAGAGAATTATTTATTTCAGATGTTATTTCTTTCATCACATTCCCAGGGGGTCAGAAGTTTACGTACACTCAATTAGTTTTTGGTAGCATGGCCTTTAAATTGTTTAACTTGGGTCAAACGTGTCGGGTAGCCTTCCACAAATCAAATCAAATCAAATCAAATTTTATTGGTCACATGCGCCGAATACAACAGGTGCAGACATTACAGTGAAATGCTTACTTACAGCCCTTAACCAACAGTGCATTTATTTTAAACAAAAAAGTAAGAATAAAACAACAACAAAAAAGTGTTGAGAAAAAAAGAGCAGAAGTAAAATAAAGTGACAGTAGGGAGGCTATATATACAGTAAAATAAAGTGACAGTAGGGAGGCTTTATATACAGGGGGGTACCGTTGCATGGTCAATGTGCGGGGGCACCGGCTAGTTGAGGTAGTTGAGGTAATATGTACATGTGGGTAGAGTTAAAGTGACTATGCATAAATACTTAACAGAGTAGCAGCAGCGTAAAAAGGATGGGGTGGGGGGGCAGTGCAAATAGTCCGGGTAGCCATGATTAGCTGTTCAGGAGTCTTATGGCTTGGGGGTAGAAGCTGTTGAGAAGTCTTTTGGACCTAGACTTGGCACTCCGGTACCGCTTGCCGTGCGGTAGCAGAGAGAACAGTCTATGACTAGGGTGGCTGGAGTCTTTGACAATTTTGAGGGCCTTCCTCTGACACCGCCTGGTATAGAGGTCCTGGATGGCAGGGAGCTTTGCCCCAGTGATGTACTGGGCCGTACTCACTACCCTCTGTAGTGCCTTGCGGTCAGAGGCCAAGCAGTTGCCATACCAGGCGGTGATGCAACCAGTCAGGATGCTCTCGATGGTGCAGCTGTAGAATTTTTTGAGGATCTGAGGACCCATGCCAAATCTTTTTAGTCTCCTGAGGGGGAATAGGCTTTGTCGTGCCCTCTTCACGACTGTCTTGGTGTGTTTGGACCATGATAGTTCGTTGGTGATGTGGACACCAAGGAACTTGAAGCTCTCAACCTGTTCCACTACAGCCCCGTCGATGAGAATGGGGGCGTGCTCAGTCCTCTTTTTTTCCCTGTAGTCCACAATCATCTCCTTTGTCTTGGTCACGTTGAGGGAGAGGTTGTTGTCCTGGCACCACACGGCCAGATCTCTGACCTCCTCCCTATAGGCTGTCTCATCGTTGTCGGTGATCAGGCCTACCACTGTTGTGTCGTCGGCAAACTTAATGATGGTGTTGGAGTCGTGCCTGGCCATGCAGTCATGGGTGAACAGAGAGTACAGGAGGGGACTGAGCACGCACTCCTGAGGGGCCCCCGTGTTGAGGATCAGTGTGGCAGATGTGTTGTTACCTACCCTTACCACCTGGGGGCGGCCCGTCAGGAAGTCCAGGATCCAGTTGCAGAGGGAGGTGTTTAGTCCCAGGATCCTTAGCTTAGTGATGAGCTTAGAGGGCACTATGGTGTTGAATGCTGAGCTGTAGTCAATGAATAGCATTCTCACGTAGGTGTTCCTCTTGTCCAGGTGGGAAAGGGCAGTGTGGAGTGCGATAGAGATTGCATCATCTGTGGATCTGTTGGGGCGGTATGCAAATTGGAGTGGGTCTAGGGTTTCTGGGATTATGCTGTTGATGTGAGCCATGACCAGTCTTTCAAAGCACTTCATGGCTACAGACGTCAGTGCTACGGGTCGGTAGTCATTTAGGCAGGTTATCTTAGAGTTCTTGGGCACGGGGACTATGGTGGTCTGCTTGAAACATGTTGGTATTACAGACTCAGTCAGGGACATGTTGAAAATGTCAGTGAAGACACTTGCCAGTTGGTCAGCACATGCTCGGAGTACACGTCCTGGTAATCCGTCTGGCCCTGCGGCCTTGTGAATGTTGACCTGCTTAAAAGTCTTACTCACATCGGCTACGGAGAGCGTGATCACATAGTCGTCCGGAACAGCTGGTGCTCTCGTGCATGCTTCAGTGTTGCTTGCCTCGACGCGAGCATAGAAGTGGTTTAGCTCGTCTGGTAGGCTTGTGTCACTGGGCAGCTCGCGGCTGTGCTTCCCTTTGTAGTCTGTAATAGTTTTCAAGCCCTGCCACATCCGACGAGCGTCAGAGCCAGTGTAGTATGATTCAATCTTAGACCTGTATTGACTCTTTGCCTGTTTAATGGTTTGTCGGAGGTCATAGCGGGATTTCTTATAAGCGTCCGGGTTAGAGTCCCGTTCCTTGAAAGCGGCAGCTCTACCCTTTAGCTCAGTGCGGATGTTTCCTGTAATCCATGGCTTCTGGTTGGGGTATGTACGTACGGTCACTGTGGGGACGACATCATCGATGCACTTATTGATGAAGCCAGTGACTGATGTGGTGTACTCCTCAATGCTGTCTGAAGAATCCCGGAACATGTTCCAGTCTGTGCTAGCAAAACAGTCCTGTAGCTTAGCATCTGCGTCATCTGACCACTTTTTTATTAGCCGAATCACTGGTGCTTCCTGCTTCAGTTTTTGCTTATAAGCAGGAATCAGGAGGATAGAGTTATGGTCAGATTTGCCAAATGGAGGGCGAGGGAGAGCTTTGTATGCGTCTTTGTGTGTGGAGTAAAGGTGGTCTAGAGTTTTTTCCCCTCTGGTTGCACATTTAACATGCTGGTAGAAATGAGGTAGAACGGATTTAAGTTTCCCTGCATTAAAGTCCCCGGCTACTAGGAGCGCTGCATCTGGATGAGCGTTTTCCTGTTGATTAATGGCCTTGTACAACTCATTCAGTGCAATCTTAATGCCAGCATTGGTTTGTGGTGGTAAATAGACAGCTATGAAAAATATAGATGAAAACTCTCTTGGTAAATAGTGTGGTCTACAGCTTATCAGAAGATACTCTACCTCAGGCGAGCAAAACCTAGAGACTTCCTTAGTATTTGATTTTGTGCACAAGCTGTTGTTTACAAATATACACAGACCGCCACCCTTTGTCTTACCAGAGTCTGCAGTTCTGTCCTGTCGATGTAGCGTATAGCCCGCTAGCTGAATGTTGTCATTGTTGTCGTTCAGCCACGACAGTTTTTAATGTCCCGTTGGTAGGATAACCGTAATCTTAAATCGTCAATTTTATTCTCAAAAGATTGAACATTGGCTAATAGGATTGATGGGAGAGGCAGTTTACTCGTTCGCCGTCGGATCCTTACAAGGCACCCGGATCTGCGTCCACGATATCTCCGTCTCTTCCTCACGCGAATGACGGGGATCTGGGCCTTGTCGGGAGTCTGTAGAATATCCTTCGCGAACGCCTCGTTGAAGAAAAAGTATTCGTCCAACGCGAGGTGAGTAATCGCTGTCCTGATATCCAGAAGCTCTCTTTGGTTATAAGAGACGATGGCAGAAACATTATGTACAAAATAAATTACAAATAACGCGGAAAAACACACATAGTAGTACAATTGGTTAGAGGGCTGTAAAACGGCAGCCATCTTCTTCCGGCGCTGTTTAGTTGGGTGAATTTTGGCCCATTCCTCCTGACAGAGCTGGTGTAACTGAGTCAGGTTTGTAGACCTCCTTGCACGCACACGCTTTTTCAGTTCTGCCCACACATTTTCTATAGGATTGAGGTCAGGGCTTTGTGATGGCCACTCCAATACCTTGACTTTGTTGTCCTTAAGCCATTTTGCCACAACCAAATTTGGAAGTATTCTTGGGGTCATTGTCCATTTGGAAGACCCATTTGCGACCAAGCTCTTACTTCCTGACTGATGTTTTGAGATGTTGCTTCAATATATCCACATACTTTTCCTTCCTCATGATGCCATCTATTTTGTGAAGTGCACCAGTCCCTCCTGCAGCAAAGCACCCCCACAGCATGATGCTGCCACCCCCGTGCTTCACAGTTGGGATGGTGTTCTTCGGCTTGCAAGCCGCCCCCTTTTTCATAACATAACGATGGTCATTATGGCCAAACAGTTCTATTTCTGTTTAATCAGACCAGAGGACATTTCTCCAAAAAGCACGATCTTTGTCCCCATGTGCAGTTGCAAACTGTAGTCTGGCTTTTTTATGGCGGTTTTGGAGCAGTGGCATCTTCCTTGCTGAGTGGCCTTTCAGGTTATGTCAATATAGGACTTGTTTTACTGTGGATATAGATACTTTTGTACCTGTTTCCTCCAGCGTCTTCATAAGGTCCTTTGCTGTTGTTCTGGGATTGATTTGCACTTTTCGCACCAAAGTACGTTAATCTCTAGGAGACAGAACGCGTCTCTTTCCTGAGCGGTATGACGGCTGCATGGTCCCATGGTGTTGTACAGATGAACGTGGTACCTTCAGACATTTGGAAATTGCTCCCAAGGAGGAACCAGACTTGTGGAGGTCACATTTTTTTTCTGAGGTCTTGGCTGATTTCTTCTGATTTTCCCATGATGTCAAGCAAAGAGACACTGAGTTTGAAGGTAGGCCTTGAAATACATCCACAGGTACACCTCCAATTGATTCAAATTATGTCAATGAGCCTATCAGAAGCTTCTAAAGCCCTAAAGGGAGGGCTTTACTAGGCTCATCGTGCACTAGCGATTCCTTGTGGCGGCAATGTGATGGTCTGGGGGTGTTTTGGTGGTGGTAAAGTGGGAGATTTGTACAGGGTAAAAGGGATCTTGAAGAAGGAAGGCTATCACTCCATTTTGCAACGCCATGCCATACCCTGTGGACGGCGCTTGATTTGAGCCAATTTCCTCCTACAACAGGATAATGACCCAAAGCACAGCTCCAAACTATGCAAAAATGATTTAGGGAAGAAGCAGTCAGCTGGTATTCTGTCTATAATGGAGTAGCCAGCACAGTCACCGGATCTCAACCCTATTGAGCGGTTGTGGGAGCAGCTTGACCGTATGGTACGTAAGAAGTGCCCATCAAGCCGTAATTGCTGTAAATTGAGGATTCTTTGACGAAAGCAAAGTTTGAAGGACACAATTTTTATTTATATTAAAAATCATTATTTCTAACCTTGTCAATGACTACATTTCCTATGCATTTTGCTATATTTCCTATTCAAACTAATTTCATGTATGTTTTCATGGAAAACAAGGACATTTCTAAGTGACCCCAAACTTTTGAACGGTAGTGTATATATATGTACATATACAGTGAGGGAAAAAAGTATTTGATCCCCTGCTGATTTTGTACGTTTGCCCACTGACAAAGACATGATCAGTCTATAATTTTAATGGTAGGTTTATTTGAACAGTGAGAGACAGAATAACAACAAAAAAATCCAGAAAAACGCATGTCAAAAATGTTATAAATTGATTTGCATTTTAATGAGGGAAATAAGTATTTGACCCCTCTGCAAATCATGACTTAGTACTTGGTGGCAAAACCTTTGTTGGCAATCACAGAGGTCAGACGTTTCTTGTAGTTGGCCACCAGGTTTGCACACATCTCAGGAGGGATTTTGTCCCACTCCTCTTTGCAGATCTTCTCCAAGTCATTAAGGTTTCGAGGCTGACGTTTGGCAACTCGAACCTTCAGCTCCCTCCACAGATTTTCTATGGGATTAAGGTCTGGAGACTGGCTAGGCCACTCCAGGACCTTAACGTGCTTCTTCTTGAGCCACTCCTTTTTTGCCTTGGCCGTGTGTTTTGGGTCATTGTCATGCTGGAATAATCAATTTCAATCAATTTTATTTTATATAGCCCTTCTTACATCAGCTAATATATACCCATCCACGACCCATTTTCAATGCCCTGGCTGAGGGAAGGAGGTTCTCACCCAAGATTTGACGGTACATGGCCCCGTCCATCGTCCCTTTGATGCGGTGAAGTTGTCCTGTCCCCTTAGCAGAAAAACACCCCCAAAGCATAATGTTTCCACCTCCATGTTTGACGGTGGGGATGGTGTTCTTGTGGTCATAGGCAGCATTCCTTCTCCTCCAAACACGGCGAGTTGAGTTGATGCCAAAGAGCTCGATTTTGGTCTGACCACAACACTTTCACCCAGTTCTCCTCTGAATCATTCAGATGTTCATTGGCAAACTTCAGACTGGCCTGTATATGTGCTTTCTTGAGCAGGTGGACCTTGCGGGCGCTGCAGGATTTCAGTCCTTCACGGCGTAGTGTGTTACCAATTGTTTTCTTGGTGACTATGGTCCCAGCTGCCTTGAGATCATTGGCAAGATCCTACCGTGTAGTTCTGGGCTGATTCCTCACCGTTCTCATGATCATTGCAACTCCACAAGGTGAGATCTTGCATGGAGCCCCAGGCCGAGGGAGATTGACAGTTATTTTGTGTTTCTTCCATTTGCGAATAATCGCACCAACTGTTGTCACCTTCGCACCAAGCTGCTTGCTGATGGTCTTGTAGCCCATTCCAGCTTTGTGTAGGTCTACAATCTTGTCCCTGACATCCTTGGAGAGCTCTTTGGTCTTGGCCATGGTGGAGAGTTTGGAATCTGATTGATTGATTGCTTCTGTGGACAGGTGTCTTTTATACAGGTAACAAACTGAGATTAGGAGCACTTCCTTTAAGAGTGTGCTCCTAATCTCAACTCGTTACCTGTATAAAAGACCCCTGGGAGCCAGAAATCTTTCTGATTGAGAGGGGGTCAAATACTTATTTCCCTCATTAAAATGCAAATCAATTCATAACATTTTTGACATGCGTTTTTCTGGATTTCTTTGTTGTTATTCTGTCTCTCACTGTTCAAATAAACCTAACATTAAAATTATAGACTGATCATTTCTTTGTCAGTGGGCAAACGTACAAAATCAGCAGGGGATCAAATACTTTTTTCCCTCACTGTATATATATATATATATATATAGGCCTAAGGCTGAGAAAATAAGAAGACAGTGTCAGAATAAATTCAACCACACCTTTGTTTCATCACAAAACCGGAGAGCAACCTCTGTCCGGTGAAGTCCACAAAGCATATTGCATGTCACAAACAGTTTAATGACCTACAGCATGGTCAAGCAAGTTAATGTTTACGACATTTTCGGACTATTAAACAACTATTGATTTATAACCACAGAGAGTTACCACAAGTCGCAAAGAAAACAGGAGCTGCCTCCACTATTCCAGCAACATTTCAACTTCATTATCATCAAATCACCTATGCTTAGTCTAGTACAGTGAGAACTAAAAGATACCAAAAACTATTTAGTCCAATCAACGTGAGCTAAATATGATGTGGCTGTCCATGGTTCTGATTTCTCGTATGTGTGTTGGCAGAGCATGGCGCTTGTAATGCCAGGGTTGTGGGTTCGATTCCCACGGGGGGCCAGTATGGAAAATGTATGCACTCACTAACTGTAAGTTGCTCTGGATAAGAGCGTCTGCTAAATGACGTAAATGTAAGTAGAAAAACATGTTGACTCCCCCTACTTGTAGAGAAACGCCAATGCCATCATCCTCTCTTTCATGTTGTCGGAACGGTCTATGACTGTCAAATAGTACACACTTTTATTTTTGTTGTCCTAGGCTACCTGGCTAAAATGCTTGCTCATTAGTCAAACTTCCTTTAATGGAAAACTTTAGCTAGTTAACATTAATTAGCCTTCTACATCTAGCTACATACTGAACTTCCATCCTCTCAGGCCAGGGGCACAATGTATGAATTTATGGTTGGATCAGAATCGCCATTATAATCATTGGCCAGTACGGAGAATTAGGTAAAACTACAAGTCCAAATAACCAATAACATTATGATCAACTTTGTCAATGTACCAGCTACAGTCATTTTTCATACTTGGGTCAACCAACTAGATCATCCAATTTGATTAAAAACATAATTTTCACTGTTTGGGACCTTTAGATCTGCAGGTGTTCATATTATATTAGGCTATGTGAGAGGTTATAGACCTATAGTAGCCTACAGTTCCCTTGACGTGCCATTTTGAAGTCCCCATCTTGTGACTGTCGAAATTGTATAGAGCCTTACAATCATTACACATAACAAACCTATCATCCTCTTTTACCACTTCACCAAATCTTTCCTAAACATTAAGCTACTGTTCTGGCCCTCCCTTCTATTTATTTTCAACTCCATTTCACAGCTTTTCTCTTATTGAATTAAACTCCGACTGTAATCAGGTTTCCATCAAAACTTTTAATGCGAGTAAAGTACATGTCGGATAAAACATGTCATGACAGGCCTGATGGAAACAGAACATTTTTCGGTAAACTTTCCAAATGTCGACAAAACAAAATACGCTAGACGAGGTGAGATCTTTTCAAATCAAATTTTATTTGTTACATGCGCCGAATACAACAGGTGTAGACCTTAACGTGAAAAGCTTACTTACAAGCCCTTAACCAACAATGCAGTTAAGAAAAATAGCAGTTGCCATACCAGGCGGTGATGCAACCAGTCAGGATGCTCTCGATAGTGCAGCTGTATAACTTTTTGAGGATCTGAGGACGCATGCCAAATCTTTTCAGTCTCCTGAGGGGGAATAGGCTTTGTCGTGCCCTCTTCACGACTGTCTTGGTGTGTTTGGACCATGACAGTTTGTTGGTGATATGGACACCAAGGAACTTGAAGCTCTCAACCTGCTCCACTACAGCCCCGTCGATGTGAATGGGGGCGGGCTCTGCCCTCCTTTTCCTGTAGTCCACGATCATCTCCTTTGTTTTGATCACGTTGAGGGAGAGGTTGTTGTCCTGGCACCACACTGTCAGAGGTCTGACCTCCTCCCTACAGGCTGTCTCATCATTGTTGGTGATCAGGCCTACCACCGTTGTGTCGTCGGCAAACTTTTTAAAATATTTTTATTTATTTAGGGGGTAGATCAGCTTTAATATTGCAGATAGATTGTAACTTCCATCAATGTAATTGTCTGCATCTCTTCCAATCCCCCATATGATTTTTTCTTCTTTGTTTTCTTGCATATATATATATATATATATATATATACACACACATACATATACATACATATATACATACATACATATCCTTTAAAAATATATATTTCCCTTTATTACTTTCCAACCCCACCATCCCTTCCCTAATTGGAGTAAACTAGTGAACAACAATGCTTAGGCCTCTACTTCATGCTTATACATACTATATACATTTTATGGACACAGTCAATAATTATATTTTGTTTGTTTTTACTCCTGAACTTCCTCCGATCATTTTCATGATGTCCATCTGGTATGCTTCTATATGCCATATCTTTCTAACTGTGCTCTTTCACAAAAGCTCACAATATATAACCTATATACTTATTATGGACACAGCATGTCTTACACTAGTTATCTTGTTATTATTAGTTGTTGTTATTAGTCCCATCCTTCAGCTTCATTCAACACCTCCCATCTATCTCTTAACACCATCCATATTGGATTCTCATTGTTTCTACAGTTTGTGAATTGAAAATATTTTTTTTGCTAAAAGTATTATTATATTATTGATCGATTGACTATGACTTTTCAGATCACCCAGTAGTGCTATCTGCAGGGTCAGCTCCATGCAAATATTGCAATCCTTCAGCCATTTCTGGACATGTGTCCAGAAACAAGCTACAAATGGACAGTACCAAAACAAATGATCTAATGATTCTGTCTCGTCACAGCCAAATCTGCAGAGCTGGGAAGATTGTATAATTTACATTTACATTTTAGTCATTTAGCAGATGCTCTTATCCAGAGCGACTTACAGTTAGTGAGTGCATACATTCTTATTTAAAAAAAAAAAATTCATACTGGCCCCCCGTGGGAATCGAACCCACAACCCTGGCGTTGCAAACGCAATGCTCTACCAACTGAGCTACAACCCTGCCGGCCATTCCCTCCCCTACCCTGGACAACGCTGGGCCAATTGTGCGCCGCCCCATGGGTCTCCCGGTCGCGGCCGGCTACGACAGAGCCTGTTTACCCCATACAAATAACATTCTATTGGTAGCAAGATCATTTAAATTGAAAAATTCTAAGTTTTGAATCCGGCGTCGTTTTGCGTATTAGTTCATAAACACTATGCCATGGAATCGGTACGTCAAAAATCTCTTCCCAACTATGTTGCAATCTACAGTGGGGAGAACAAGTATTTGATACACTGCCGATTTTGCAGGTTTTCCTACTTACAAAGCATGTAGAGGTCTGTAATTTTTATCATAGGTACACTTCAACTGTGAGAGACGGAATCTAAAACAAAAATCCAGAAAATCACATTGTATGATTTTTAAGTAATTAATTTGCATTTTATTGCATGACATAAGTATTTGATACATCAGAAAAGCAGTACTTAATAATAATTACAGAGATCATACGTTTCCTGTAGGTCTTGACCAGGTTTGCACACACTGCAGCAGGGATTCTGGCCCACTCCTCCATACAGACCTTCTCCAGATCCTTCAGGTTTCGGGGCTGTCGCTGGGCAATACGGACTTTCAGCTCCCTCCAAAGATTTTCTATTGGGTTCAGGTCTGGAGACTGGCTAGGCCACTCCAGGACCTTGAGATGCTTCTTACGGAGCCACTCCTTAGTTGCCCTGGCTGTGTGTTTCGGGTCGTTGTCATGCTGGAAGACCCAGCCACGACCCATCTTCAATGCTCTTACTGAGGGAAGGAGGTTGTTGGCCAAGATCTCGCGATACATGGCCCCATCCATCCTCCCCTCAATACGGTGCAGTCGTCCTGTCCCCTTTTCAGAAAAGCATCCCCAAAGAATGATGTTTCCACCTCCATGCTTCACGGATAGGATGGTGTTCTTGGGGTTGTACTCATCCTTCTTCTTTCTCCAAACATGGCGAGTGGAGTTTAGACCAAAAAGCTCTATTTTTTGTCTCATCAGACCACATTACCTTCTCCCATTCCTCCTCTGGATCATCCAGATGGTCATTGGCAGACTTCAGACGGGCCTGGACATGCGCTGGCTTGAGCAGGGGGACCTTGCGTGCGCTGCAGGATTTTAATCCATGACGGCGTAGTGTGTTACTAATGGTTTTCTTTGAGACTGTGGTCCCAGCTCTCTTCAGGTAATTGACCAGGTCCTGCCGTGTAGTTCTGGGCTGATCCCTCACCTTCCTCATGATCATTGATGCCCCACGAGGTGAGATCTTGCATGGAGCCCCAGACCGAGGGTGATTGACCGTCATCTTGAACTTCTTCCATTTTCTAATAATTGCGCCAACAGTTGTTGCCTTCTCACCAAGCTGCTTGCCTATTGTCCTGTAGCCCATCCCAGCCTTGTGCAGGTCTACAATTTTATCCCTGATGTCCTTACACATCTCTCTGGTCTTGGCCATTGTGGAGAGGTTGGAGTCTGTTTGATTGAGTGTGTGGACAGGTGTCTTTTATACAGGTAACGAGTTCAAACAGGTGCAGTTAATACAGGTAATGAGTGGAGAACAGGAGGGCTTCTTAAAGAAAAACTAACAGGTCTGTGAGAGCCGGAATTCTTACTGGTTGGTAGGTGATCAAATACTTATGTCATGCAATAAAATGCAAATGAATTACTTAAAAATCATACATTGTGATTTACTGGATTTTTGTTTTAGATTCTGTCTCTCACAGTTGAAGTGTACCTATGATAAAAATTACAGACCTCTACATGCTTTGTAAGTAGGAAAACCTGCAAAATCGGCAGTGTATCAAATACTTGTTCTCCCCACTGTATATGGGACAGCTGTCAATCTTTTGGTCCTTAAATGAAACTGGTAAACTTTTTTTATTTATCACAATTTTCTTTAAACAATTATGTTCTTTAATGCTAGGCCGACAGACAAGTTCCTTACTTTTTCCTCTTCCATTTTTGCAGTAATGCTGCAATTATTTGGCTGTAATTTTGGGTAGAGCAGACATTTCCATATGTTTTTGTTAGCTGCATGTGCGACATAACTCCACCATTCCTACCGATAATATCATTTACGAAGATTATACCTACATTTTCTAAAAAAAACCCCAGTTTTTTATCAATTAGTATATTTGAGTTTAACCACAATATTTGTTGCAATATTTGTTTTGTCATTTCTGGATTATTAAATTGAAATTGCAACCAACTTTCTATGGCTTGTTTTAGAAATAGTGATATTTGGGAGATTATTTCCTTTTCAAATACCTGAAAGTGAGGGGTTATAATCTGAATAAAGGGAAAAAGTCCCTTCTTGAACATTGGGTGAGATAATCTTACTAGTTTGCTAGAGAACCAGTTTGGATTTAAGTATAATTTTTTGTATGACTGAAGCTTTTAGTGATTGGTCTAATGCTTTAATATTTAATAATTTCTGTCCTCCGAATTCATATTCATTATATAAATAGGCCCGTTTAATTTTGTCTGGCTTGCCGTTCCAAATAAAATGGAATATTTTTTTTCTCATATAATTTAAAAAACTGTTCGCTAAGCGTAGGCAAGACCATAAGCAAATAGGTAAACTGGGATAATACTAAAGAGTTAATCAGGGTGATTTTTCCACAAATTGACAGGTATTTACCATTCCATGTTAGCAAGATCTTATCTATTTTTGCTAACTTTCTATTAAAATGTATTGGAGTGAGATCATTTATTTCATTTTGGATATTTATTCAGAGTATATCCACATCACCATCAGACCATTTTACTGGTAAACTACAAGGTAATGTAACATTTTAATTTTTTAGTGATCCAATACGTAATATAGTACATTTATCATAATTTGGTTGTAATCCAGAGAGGTTCGAAAATGTATCTAGATCCTCTATGAGTGTCACGGTCGTCTATGTCGTTCAAGTATGACCAAGGCGCAGCGTGTCCAAGAAACATGACTTTATTAATTAAAGCACGTAATGCAAAACAAAAGACGACTCAATGAAGTCCACGGTACACTGACCGAAACGGAACAAAAACCCACCAACTCCCACAAGAAAACATACAGATAAATATGGCTCCCAATCAGAGATAACGAGCCGACAGCTGACACTCGTTACCTCCGATTGGGAGTCAATGACCAAACCTAGAAATGAACCCAACAGAAAGGCAAACCTAGAAATACACACAACAGAACTACCAACATAGAAATACACCCAAATACCCAACAAAACAAAATACACCCTGGCTCAAATACAAAAGTCCCGGAGCCAGAGTGTCACAGTACCCCCCCCTAAAGGTGCGAACTCCGGGCGCACCAGCATACAGTCTAGGGGAGGGTCTGGGTGGGCGTCTGTCCACGGTGGCGGTTCTGGCCCTGGTCGTGGTCCCCACCCCACCTTAGTCACTATCCGCTTCCGTAGCCTCCTCCACATGACCACCCCCCAACTAAACCCCACTGGATTAAGGGGCGGCACCGGACTAAGGGGCAGTACCGGACTAAGGGACAGCACCAGACTCAATGGCGGATCCTGGCTGGCTGGCTCTGGCGGATCCTGGCTGGACGGCTCTGGCGGATCCTGGCTGGACGGCTCATGGCCGGCTGAAGGATCTGGCTGCTCATGGCTGACTGACGGATCTGGCTGCTCATGGCTGGCTGACGGATCTGGCTGCTCATGGCTGGCCGACGGATCTGGCTGCTCGTGGCTGGCCGACGGATCTGGCTGCTCATGGCTGGCTGAAGGATCTGGCTGCTCATGGCTGGCTGACGGATCTGGCTGCTCATGGCCGGCTGACGGATCTGGCTGCTCATGGCTGGCGGAAGGCTCTGGCTGATCCTGTCTGGCGGAAGGCTCTGGCTGATCCTGTCTGGCGGAAGGCTCTAGCGGCTCCGGTCTGGCGGACGGCTCTGACGGCTCATGGCAGACGGGCGGCTTTGCAGGCTCAGTCCAGACGGCCAGTTCAAACGCCTTAGGGCAGACGGGCAGTTCAGGCCCCGTTGGGCAGACGGCAGACTCTGGCCGTCTGAGGCGCACCGTAGGCCTGATGCGTGGTGCCGGAACTGGAGGTACCGGGCTGAGGACACGCATCTCAGGGCTAGTGCGGGGAGAAGCAACAGGGCATGCTGGACCCTGGGAACGCACATAAAGCCTAGTGCGGGGAGAAGGAACAGGGCATGCTGGACCCTGGGGACGCACATAAGGCCTAGTGCGGAGAGCCGGAACAGGGCATGCTGGACCCTGGGGACTCACATAAGGCCTAGTGCGGAGAGAAGCAACAGGGCATGCTGGACCCTGGGAACGCACATAAAGCCTAGTGCGGGGAGAAGGAACAGGGCATGCTGGACCCTGGGGACGCACATAAGGCCTAGTGCGGAGAGCCGGAACAGGGCATGCTGGACCCTGGGGACTCACATAAGGCCTAGTGCGGAGAGCAGCAACAGGGCATGCTGGACCCTGGGGACGCACATAAGGGCTAGTGCGGAGAGCAGCAACAGGACGCACAGGACTCGGGGAACACACAGGAGGCTTGGTGCGTGGTGTAGGCACTGGTGGTACTGGGCTGGAGCGGGGAGGTGGCGCCGGAAATACCGGACCGTGCAGGCTTACTGGCCCCCTTGAGCACTGAGCCTGCCCAACCTTACCCGGGTTGATGCTCCCCGTCGCCCGACCAGTACGGGGAGGTGGAATAACCCGCACCGGCCTATGTGGGCGAACCGGGAACACCATGCGTAAGGCTGGTGCCATGTACGCCGGCCCGAGAAGACGCACTGGTAGCCGGATGCGTTGGGCCGGCTTCATGACATCTGGCTCAACGCTCACTCTAACCCGGCCGATACGTGGAGCTGGAATGTACCGAACCGGGCTATGCCTGCGTACAGGAGACACCATGCGCTCAACTGCGTAACACGGTGTCTGCCCGTACTCTCGCTCTCCACGGTAAGTCCAGGGAGTAGGCGCAGGTCTCCTACCTGACTTCGCCACACTCCCTTTTAGCCCCCCCCAAGAAATTTTTGGGTAGTACCCACGGGCTTCCAGCCTTGACTCCGTGCTGCCTCCTCATACCGCCTCCTCTCGGCTTTAGCTGCCTCCAGCTCTTCACGAGGGCGGCGATATTCTCCCGGTTGTGCCCAAGGACCCTTTCCATCCAGTATCTCCTCCCAAGTCCATGAATCCTTGATAGGCGTCCATAAATCCTGTTGCCGCTTGACACGCTGCTTGGTCCTTTTATGGTGGGTTTTTCTGTCACGGTCGTCTATGTCGTTCAAGTATGACCAAGGCGCAGCGTGTCCAAGAAACATGACTTTATTAATTAAAGCACGTAATGCAAAACAAAAGACGACTCAATGAAGTCCACGGTACACTGACCGAAACAGAACAAAAACCCACCAACTCCCACAAGAAAACATACAGATAAATATGGCTCCCAATCAGAGATAACGAGCCGACAGCTGACACTCGTTACCTCCGATTGGGAGTCAATGACCAAACCTAGAAATGAACCCAACAGAAAGGCAAACCTAGAAATACACACAACAGAACTACCAACATAGAAATACACCCAAATACCCAACAAAACAAAATACACCCTGGCTCAAATACAAAAGTCCCGGAGCCAGAGTGTCACAATGAGGCTGTGGAGGGATTCAAGTTGTGGATTTAAAAGAAAACATGAATCATCAGCGTACAATGACACTTTGTTTTTAAGCCCTGGATTTCTAATCCCTTGATATTATTGTTGGATCTGATTTTAATAGCTAACATCTCGATGGCAATAATAAATAGATAAAGGCGATAGTGGACAACCTTGTTTCACTCCTCTTGACAGTTTCAAACTTTCTGAGAAATAGCCATTATTTACTATTTTACACCTAGCGTTACTATACATGATTTTGACCCATTTTATAAGAGATTCTCCAAAATTGAAATGCTCCAGGCATTTATATATACACCCCAGTCGTACTTTATCAAATGCCTTTTCGAAGACTGCTATGAATAGCAGGCCTGGTTTCCCATATTTTCCATAGTGTTCTATTGTTTCCAATACTTGCCTTATATTATCTCCAATGTATCTTCAATGTAAAAAACCTGTCTGATTAGAATTAATAATATCCGACAATACCTTTTTAATTCTATGCACTATACATTTTGCTAGGATTTTTGCATCACAACACTGAAGTGTAAGGGGCCTCCAATTTTGTAAATGGACTGGATCTTTATATTTTCCACTTGTATCCTGTTTCAGTAATAATGAGATCAGACCTTCTTCTTGAGTGTCAGATAATCTACCATTTACATAGGAGTGGTTAAAACATGCTAATAACGGTCCACTTAGTATTATTTCTCTACCATAAGCCACCTCCAACATTGTTTTAGATAATTTGGCAGGATGTCCAACCGGCCTCAACAACAGACCACGTGCATGGCATCGTGTGGGCGAGCGGTTTGCTGATGTCAACGCTGTGAACAGAGTGGCCCATGGTGGCGGTGGGGTGAAGGTATGGGCAGGCATAAGCTACAGACAACAAACACAATTGCATTTTATCGATGGCAATTTGAATGCACAGAGATACCGTGACGAGATCCTGAGTCCCATTGTCGTGCCATTCATCTGCCGCCATCATCTAATGTTTCAACATGATAATGCACAATTCCTGGAAGCTGAAAATGTCCCAGTTCCTCTCTGGCCTTCATACTCACCAGACATGTCACCCAATGATCTGGATCGACGCGTACGACAGCCTGTTCCAATTCCCGCCAATATCCAGCAACTTCGCACAGCCATTTAAGAGGAGTGGGACAACATTCCACAGACCACAATCAACAGCCTGATCAACTCTAGGCGAAGGAGATGTGTCGCGCTGCATGAGGCAAATAGTGGTCACACCAGATACTGACTGGTTTTCTGATCCACGCCCCTACCTTTTTTAAAAAGGTATCTGTGACCAACAGATGTATATCTGTATTCCCAGTCATGTGAAATCCATAGATTAGAATGAGTTTATTTCAATTGACTGATTTCCTTATATGAATTGTAACTCAGTAAAATCTTTGAAATGTTTGCATTTTGCGTTTATATTTTTGTTCAGTATAAGATGCCAACAAATCATGTACAGAGGTATTTTCTCTGTACATTCTCCTTCACTCACAAAAAACAGTTGAAAATGACATTAGGATACTGCTAAACCTTCACAAAACACACATTGGCTGCATTTACACAGGCAGCCCCCCAATTTTTTTTCACCAAGTTTTTATTTATTTTGTTATTTGTTGTTGGGGGGGGGGGGGGGGGGGGGGGGTTACAGGTACAATATTCATATCAATTCATATATTCAGTTCTTATCAGACTTTCCCTTCAATATTCTCCATATTCCTATTGTATCCGTGGGCTGCCACTCAAGAGTAAGAAATACATACAGAGGAATGATCATATTGATCACATTACAGGATTTAGTAATAACAACATTGGTACGTAAAGAAAGCCCCCCCCCCCAGACCCGAAAAAAGTCAAGCTTCCCTACCCCACCACCTGTCCCCTAAGTTCCCCCTTCTGTCCCCCCTCCCAACCCCCTAAACAACCAAGGTTGCCTTTACAACCCCCCGCCAACCAACCCCTTTCCTGTGGGCCTGAAAGCAAAGAAAGTTACAAAGATTAAAAAAGGTATATAGTTTGTTTGTATGTCTTGGGCTTTAGCTGAGATTGTTCTTTACAGAGTCAAGCATTTACACAGGCAACCCAATTCTGATATTTTTTCACTAATTGGTCTTTTGACCATTTAGGTCAGCTCTGAAAAAGAGCTGATGTGATTGGTCAAAAGACCAATTAGTGGAAAAGAAGAGGGTTGTGTTCCTCTGCTCAAACATTGCTGACGCATGCCAGATCTAGGTCAGCTAACCACATCATATGTTATAGCAATCTGGTGCCCGATGGCACAGTCGATGACTTGGCACGCAACCATTGGTTGATGCATGCAACGTCTGAGCAGGGGGTACACGACCAAGGTCACTGATTAGTTAGGAACTCCCCTCACCTGGTCTAGGTCTTACACAAGTTGAAAGAAAATAACAAAAACCAGCAGACACTCGGCCCTGTATGGAATGAGTTTGAAACCCCTGGGCTAGAGTATCTGTGGCAATTGCGACATACAGTCGCTTTATACATGTGGTAAAGAGATCGATGAAACGCAGACCGTGGGTAATAGGACACCATCATTGGCGTCCATTCAAAAAAGCTTATCTAACAAAGTGGATATTCGTCAATCCGTCATGATTCATGTGTTCTAACAGGCCCACAAGGTGCTTACTAAAATCAATTATTTTATATATTCGGCTGTTTTCGGTGGTGGTAGCAGTCAGTGGTGGTAGTTGAAGCCGTTTTTAAGTGTAATGCAGTTGATTGGCGATGATGACATTAACATATATTGGGGGTTGACATCTATACATGCATTATACTCAGATTTTTACCTCAACATAGTGTTAAATACACATACAGTGGGGAGAACAAGTATTTGATACACTGCCGATTTTGCAGGTTTTCCTACTTACAAAGCATGTAGAGGTCTGTAATTTTTATCATAGGTACACTTAAACTGTGAGAGACGGAATCTAAAACAAAAATCTAGAAAATCACATTGTATGATTTTAAAGTAATTAATTTGCATTTTATTGCATGACATAAGTATTTGATCACCTACCAACCAGTAAGAATTCCAGCTCTCACAGACCTGTTAGTTTTTCTTTAAGATGCCCTCCTGTTCTCCACTCATTACCTGTATTAACTGCACCTGTTTGAACTCGTTACCTGTATAAAAGACACCTGTCCACACCCTCAATCAAACAGACTCCAACCTCTCCACAATGGCCAAGACCAGAGAGATGTGTAAGGACATCAGGGATAAAATTGTAGACCTGCACAAGGCTGGGATGGGCTACAGGACAATAGGCAAGCAGCTTGGTGAGATGGCAACAACTGTTGGCGAAATTATTAGAAAATGGAAGAAGTTCAAGATGACGGTAAATCATCCTCGGTCTGGGGCTCCATGCAAGATCTCACCTCGTGGGGCATCAATGATCATGAGGAAGGTGAGGTATCAGCCCAGAACTACACGGCAGGACCTGGTCAATGACCTGAAGAGAGCTGGGACCACAGTCTCAAAGAAAACCATTAGTAACACACTACGCCGTCATGGATTAAAATCCTGCAGCGCACGCAAGGTCCCCCTGCTCAAGCCAGTGCATGTCCAGGCCCGTCTGAAGTTTGCCAATGACCATCTGGATGATCCAGAGGAGGAATGGGAGAAGGTCATGTGGTCTGATGAGACAAAAATAGAGCTTTTTGGTCTAAACTCCACTCGCTGTGTTTGGAGGAAGAAGAAGGATGAGTACAACCCCAAGAACACCATCCCAACCGTGAAGCAAGGGGGTGGAAACATCATTCTTTGGGGATGCTTTTCTGCAAAGGGGACAGGACGACTGCACCGTATTGAGGGGAGGATGGATGGGGCCATGTATTGCAAGATCTTGGCCAACAACCTCCTTCCCTCAGTAATAGCATTGAAGATGGGTCGTGGCTGGGTCTTCCAGCATGACAATGACCCGAAACACACAGCCAGGGCAACTAAGGAGTGGCTCCGTAAGAAGCATCTAAAGGTCCTGGAGTGGCCTAGCCAGTCTCCAGACTTGAACCGAATAGAAAATCTTTGGAGGGAGCTGAAAGTCCATATTGCCCAGCGACAGCCCCGAAACCTGAAGGATCTGGAGAAGGTCTGTATGGAGGAGTGGGCCAAAATCCCTGCTGCAGTGTGTGCAAACCTGGTCAAGACCTACAGGAAAAGTATGATCTCTGTAATTGGAAACAAAGGTTTCTGTACCAAATATTAAGTTCTGCTTTTCTGATGTATCAAATGCTTATGTCATGCAATAAAACGCAAATTAATTACTTAAAAATCATACAATGTGATTTTCTGGATTTTTGTTTTAGATTCCGTCTCTTACAGTTGAAGTGTACTTATGATAAAAATTACAGACCTCTACATGCTTTGTAAGTAGGAAAACCTGCAAAATCGGCAGTGCATCAAATACTTGTTCTCCCCACTGTATAAACAATAGCCGAAATGTAGGAACATTTTGATGGCTGGCAATGAGGGGATTCTGGATCTATCCCCACAGGGGGGACGCTCGCGTGGTATTTTCATTGTTTTGGTCGCATTCCATTGACGTCTAGTGATGAGGGCGGGCTTTGAGATGATGCGTTTGCAACTCAACAACATACAGTCCAATGAAAAATGTATGAAAAATGTATGCTCTGGATAAGAGCGTCTGCTAAATGACAAAAAATTAAAAAATGTTAAAAAATACAAGCATTTTATATATCTAGTCCCCCGCACTCAATGACTACATCAAGCTTGTGAATACAAATTTATTGGATGCATTTGCAGATTGTTTTAGGTGTGTTTTGGGTCATGTCTTTCTCAATAGTAACTGAATCTTACATTCATTTGGATGCTGTCAGGGTCCTAAACAAATCATGAATGAATCATGAATAATAACGAGTGAGAAAGTTAGAGGCACAAAGATGATAAACCAATGGGGGCTCCTCAGAGGAGGAAGGGGAGGACCATCCTCCTCAGTGAATTTCAGACAAATGTAACTAGTGAAACATTTAAAACGTTATACTTTTTAGATAACTATACTAAATATATTCACGTCACCAAATAATTTATTAAAACATCGGTTTTGCAATTAAGGTCTACAGTAGCCTCAACAGCACTCTGTAGGATAGCACCATGGTGTAGCCAGAGGATAGCTAGTTTCCGTCCTCCTCTGGGTACATTAACTTCAATGCAAAACCTAGGAGGCTCGTGGTTCTCACCCCTTCATAGACTTACACAGTAATTATGACAACTTCCGGAGGACGTCCTCCAACCTCTCAGAGCTCTTGCAGCATGAACTGACATGTTGCCCACCCAATCTTAGGATCAGATAATTAATCTAGTACTGAAAGCATTTGCAGCTAACACTGCAGTGCATAAAATGTGGTGAGTACTTGACTCAAAGAGAGAGAAAGAATAGTTAAACAGTTTAGAAAAAAAGGAGAAGCGAGAGAGAGATATCTATATTTCGAATGCAGCTAGCTAGTTTAGCCAACTCAAACACCCAGCTCAAACAGAGAGGGATGCTATGTTAGCTAGCTGGCTATGGCTATCCAACACTGGAACTATTCCAAGTCATGGTAAGCTTTTGGTTGTATGAATTTATTGCCACCGGGGCCCACCCGTGTAATTGCTAAAATTCTTACTGCCTGTACACTGTACTGCATGATTGTAGCGGGTTTACTAACGTGTTAGTTCTAGTAGCTATGTTGACTATGACGTTATAATATGGTGACAATGATGTAGACTGTGTGTAGTGGTTATGATATTAAGGTTTGGCTTGGAAAGGTTCTCTCGCCTGGTCAGACAGCTTATGTGTTGTGCACTGAAGTCGACAAGCGAAGGGAAAAGGTGAGAGGAGGAGAGTGCGTCGATGCGAGAAGGAATTCTACAACGATCAAAGGGATCATGCTGTATATAATTTATGTGGCTGCTATGAAAGTGGACTGTGTTTGCGTGTGATCAGGTGTGTATTCATTCCGCCAGAAAAAAAAAACCCGGAAGCAAACGGAATGAAACGGTGATAAACATACCTAAATTTGTCCAATAGAAACTCTCGTTTGCAACTGTTGGACTAATGATTACACCCTAGATCAGCTAGATGCAGGCTGTATTGAATGTGTCAATGTCTGTCACCTTGATTACTCAAATCTCTCTCGACCTGTGCACCTACGTTGTAAACTTTCATTCATAGGCTAGGTTGTAGCAACCTAATGATGGGTATAAGGAATATTTGAGTATCATGTAGTAGCCTAAACCTATCGATGTTACATTGAGCTGGGTGAATGAAATATGAATGACAGTCATCCAATATGCTGTAATAGAAAGAAGATCATGCTCATAAAATAAACTATCGTCCTCCCTCATCTTAAACGGCACCGACCGCCACTGTGATACACAACCCCCCCCCAAAAAAAAATTATATTAACCTACCCTGTTATTGATAATGGTGATAGGTTATCAGCTCTCTGTGACTTTCCTACTCATCATTATGTACAGTGCATTCGGAAAGTATTCAGACACCTTCCATTTTTCCACGTTACAGCCTTATTCTAAAATTGATTACTTTTTTTTCCCTCTCATCAATCTGCACACAATACCCCATAATGACAAAGCAAAAACAGGGTTTTATAAATGTTTGCACATTTATTTAAAAAAAATGTAAATAAGGTATTTTTTAAAATATAAGTATTCAGACCCTTTGCTATGAGACTCGAAATTGAGCTCAGGTGCATCCTGTTTCCATTGATCACCCTTGAGATGTTTCTACAACTTGATTGGAGTCCACCTGTGGTAAATTCAATTGATTGGACATGATTTGGTGAGGCACACACCTGTCTATATAAGGTCCCACAGTTGACTGTGCATGTCAGAGCAAAAACCAAGCCATGAGGTCGAAGGAATTGTCCGTAGAGCTCCGAGACAGGATTGTGTCGAGTGGCACAAGTTCGGAACCACCAAGACTCTTCCTAGAGCTGGCTCCAGAGTTCCTCTGTGGTGATGGGAGAACCTTCCAGAAGGACAACCATCTCTGCAGCACACCACCAATCAGGCCTTTATTGTAGAGTGGCCAGACGGAAGCCACTCCTCAGTAAAAGGCACATGACAGCCTGCTTGGAGTTTGCCAAGAGGCACCTAAAGGACTCTCTGACCATGAGAAACAAGATTATCTGGTCTGATGAAACCAAGATTGAACTTTTTGGCCTAAATGCCAAGTGTCACATCTGGAGGAAACCAGGCACTGCTCATCACCTGGACAATACCATCCCTACGGTGAAGCATGGTGGTCGCAGCATCATAATGTGGGGATGTTGTTCAGCGGCAGGGACTGGGAGACTAGTCAGGATTGAGGGAAAGATGAACGGAGCAATGTACAGAGAGATCCTTAATGAAAACCTGCTCCAGAGCGCTCAGGACCTCAGACTGGGGCGAAGGTTCACCATCCAACAGGACAACAACCCTAAGCACATAGCGAAGACAATGCAGTAGTGGCTTTGGGACAAGTCTCTGAATGTCCTTGAGTGGCCCAGCCAGAGCCCGGACTTGAACCCGATCTAACATCTCTGGAGAGACCTGAAAATAGCTGTGCAGTGACGCTCCCCAGCCAACCTGACAGAGCTTGAGAAGATCTGCAGAGAAGAAATGGGAGAAACTCCCCAAATACAGGTGTGCCAAGCAGGTTCAAAAGACACCCAAAAAGACACCCAAAAAGACTCAAGGCTGTAATCGCTACCAAAGGTGCTTCAACAAAGTACTGAGTAAAGGGTCTGAATACTTATGTAAATGTTATATTTCCGTTTTTATTTTTAATACATTTGCAAAAATGTCAACCTGTTTTTGCTTTGTCATTATGTGGTATTGTGTGTAGATTGATGAGAAAAAAAATACAATTTAATCAATTTTAGAATAAGGCTGTAAAGTAACAAAATGGGGAAAAAGTGAAGGGGTCTGAATACTTTCCGAATGCACTGTATGATCCATTCATGAATTTTCTGAATCATGGCAGCATCAGGATGGATTTGGAAGTGTTCAGAAACATCTTCTCAGCTAATTTAGAATTAAAATGACTCCAGACACCATTCAGTTACTATTGTGCAAGACATGTCCCATAATTCACCCAAAAAAAATTGCAAATGCAGCGAATTAGTTTGTAGAGTTGCAAGCTTAATGAAGTCATTGGGTCCAAGCGATAAAGGACCAAATACTAACATTTAGACGACACTATAAGTGAATTTGCCCAAATACTTATGATTTCTTCAAATGGGGGTACTTATAATAATAATAATAATAATAATAATAATAATAATAATAATAATAATAATAATATGCCATTTAGCAGACGCTTTTATCCAAAGCGACTTACAGTCATGTGCGCATACATTTTTACGTATGGGTGGTCCCGGGGATCCAACCCACTACCCTGGCGTTACAAGCGCCATGCTCTACCAATTGAGCTACAGAGGACCACATATGAAGTGCTTTTATGTCTAAATGGTAAAACAGATAAGCATGAAAACACCCTCAAATAAACAAACATTATGTAATATAATGTCATATTGATAATTTTATCTCAAATCCAAAACTCGAGTATAGAGCCAAAATTAACATTTTCATTTCACTGTCCAAATACATATGGTGAGGAATGTAAACTATAGGAGTAGCTGAGGGGCTCAGGGGTATTGGAGCCACCCAAGATGGAGTGGGCTGAGTATCGCACGTGGGGCACATAAAGAGGTAGGTATGGTTATGGTGCCACTATTCCTGATGGTCGTTCTACCTCTTTCACGCTTTCAAGTTTAATTGTCACATGCACAGGATACAGCAGGTTCAAAACAGTATAATGAAATGCTTAACTCTTCCTTTCCATCTCTGCCTCCCATCTCTTTCTCATATCTGGTAGGTACTACTGTGGTCACAGCAGGCCCAATCCATCAGTTCCTTTTGATGAAACCACAGCTCGATCTCCCTCTGAGCCCCCTCTACTGAATCACTGGCATGGACCACATTTCTATAAAAAACACAAACCTACATTCATTAGTTCGTTGTTAATGGCTTGAAGTCCAGTTCAGTATTTTGTCATTGAAATGATGCTCCCAATTTCAAAACACTTTCTCAATGATCAATTTCAATGTTTATATACAGTTGAAGTCGGAAGTTTACATACACCATAGCCAAATACATTTAAACTCAGTTTTTCACAATTCCTGACATTTAATCCTAGTAAAAATGTCCTGTCTTAGGTCAGTTAGGATCACCACTTTATTTTAAGAATGTGAAATGTCAGAATAATTGTAGAGATAATTATTTATTTCAGCTTTTATTTATTTCATCACATTGCCAGTGGGTCAGAAGTTTACATACACTCAATTAGTATTTGGTAGCATTGCCTTTACATTTTTTAACTTGGGTCAAACGTGTCGGGTAGCCTCCCACAAGCTTCCCACAATAAGTTGGGTGAATTTTGGCCCATTTTTTAAATTTTTTTATTTCACCTTTATTTAACCAGGTAAACTAGTTGAGAACAAGTTCTCATTTACAACTGCGACCTGGCCAAGATAAAGCAAAGCAGTGCGATAAAAAACAACAACACAGAGTTACATATGGGGTAAAACAAAACAAAGTCAAAAATACAGAAACAGAAATACATATATATACAGTGTGTGCAAATTTAGCAAGTTATGGAGGTAAGGCAATAAAATAGGCTATAGTGCAAAATAATTACAATTTAGTATTAACACTGGAATGATGTGCAAGAGATGATGTGCAAATAGAGATACTGGGGTACAAATGAGCAAAATAAATAACAATATAGGGATGAGGTAGTTGGGCGGGCTAATTTCAGATGGGCTGTGTACAGGTGCAGTGATCGGTAAGGTGCTCTGACAACTGATGCTTAAAGTTAGTGAGGGCGATAAGTGTCTCCAGCTTCAGAGATTTTTGCAATTTGTTCCATTCATTGGCAGCAGAGAACTGGAAGGAATTGCGGCCAAAGGAGGTGTTGGCTTTGGGGATGACCAGTGAGATATACCCGCTGGAGCGCAGACTACGGGTGGGTGTTGCTATGGTGACCAATGAGCTAAGATAAGGCGGGGATTTGCCTAGCAGTGATTTATAGATGGCCTGGAGCCAGTGGGTTTGGCGACGAATATGTAGTGAGGACCAGCCAACAAGAGCGTACAGGTCACAGTGGTGGGTATTATATGGGGCTTTGGAGACAAAACGGATGGCACTGTGATAGACAACATCCAATTTGCTGAGTAGAGTGTTGGAGGCTATTTTGTAAATGACATCGCCGAAGTCAAGGATCGGTAGGATAGTCAGTTTTACGAGGGCATGTTTGGCAGCATGAGTGAAGGAGGCTTTGTTGCGAAATAGGAAACCGATTCTAGATTTAACTTTGGATTGGAGATTCTTAATGTGAGTCTGGAAGGAGAGTTTACAGTCTAACCAGACACCTAGATATTTGTAGTTGTCCACATACTCTAGGTCAGACCCGTCTAGAGTAGTGATTCTAGTCGGGTGGGCGGGTGCAAGCAGCGTTCGGTTGAAGAGCATGCATTTAGTTTTACTAGTGTTTAAGAGCAGTTGGAGGCTACTGAAGGAGTGTTGTATGGAATTGAAGCTCGTTTGGAGGTTTGTTAACACAGTGTCCAATGAAGGGCCAGATGTATACATTCCTCCTGACAGAGCTGGTTTAACTGAGTCAGGTTTGTAGGCCTCCCTGCTCGCACACGCTTTTTCAGTTCTGCCCACAAATATTCTATAGGATTGAGGTCAGGGCTTTGTGATGGCCACTTCAACACCTTGACTTTGTTGTCCTTAAGCCATTTCGTCCACAACTTTGGAAGTATGCTTGGGGTTGTTGTCCATTTGGAAGACCCATATGCGACCAAGCTTTAACTTCCTGACTGATGTCTTGAGATGTTGCTTCAATATATCCACATCATTTTCCTTCCTCATGATGCCATCTATTTTGTGAAGTGCACCAGTCCCTCCTGCAGCAAAGCACCCCCACAGCATGATGCTGCCACCCCCGTGCTTCACGGTTGGGATGGTGTTCTTCGGCTTGCAAGCGACCCCCTTTTTCCTCCAAACATAATAATGGTCATTATGGGCAAACAGTTATATTTTTGTTTAATCAGACCAGAGGACATTTCTCCAAACAGTACGATCTTTGTCCCCATGTGCAGTTGCAAACCGTAGTCTGGCTTTTTTAAGGCGGTTTTGGAGCAGTGGCTTCTTCCTTGCTGAGCGGCCTTTCAGGTTATGTCAATATAGGACTCGTTTTACTGTGGATATAGATACTTTTGTACCTGTTTCCTCCAGCATCTTCACAATGTCCTTTGCTGTTGTTCTGGGATTGATTTGCACTTTTCGCACCAAAGTACGTTAATCTCTAGGAGACAGAACGCTTCTCCTTCCTGAGCGGTATGACAGCTGTGTGGTCCCATGGTGTTTATACTTGCGTACTATTGTTTGTACAGATGAACGTGGTACCTTTAGGCGTTTGGAAATTGCTCCCAAGCATGAACCAGACTTGTGGAGGTCTACAATTTATTTTTTGAGGTCTTTTGATTTTCCCATGATGTCAAGCAAAGAGGCACTGAGTTTGAAGGTAGGCCTTGAAATACATCCACAAGTACACCTCCAACTGACTCAAATGATGTCAATTAGCCTATCAGATGCTTCTAAAGCCATGACATCATTTTCTGGAATTTTCCAAGCTGTTTAAAAGGCACAGTCAACTTAGTGTATGTACACTTCTGACCCACTGGAATTGTGATACAGTGAATAATAAATGAAATAATCTGTCTGTTGGAAAAATTACTTGTGTCATGCACAATGTAGATGTTCTAACCGACTTGCCAAAACTATAGTTTGTTAAGAAGAAAATTGTGGAGTGGTTGAAAAACAAGTTTTAATGACTCCAACCTAAGTGTATGTAAACTTCCGACTTTAACTGTATGTATATATCCTTTCGTTTTTATGCCTCTCAAAATTAATTGTTGTCCAATTCAATTATCATTAAAATATTTGCTTAAAAGGGTATTGTGCCATTTATTATAATGTGAAAACATATTTTCATTTGAATCTTTGTTCAATAGGTTCACCTGCTGATGTGAATGCTGAAGTCCCCTCGAACGGTGCCTGCTTGGGCCTCGACTGGGTTGGTGTCTCCTATCATGATCCGGGATGTCCGGACCACATTATAACCCTCCCACACCTAGACAACAATAAATAATTAAACTCGCCATCAGGATTAGGGCAATCCTATTTCAAATCAGTCAATTCAGCAAGTTAATTGAAAGTCAATCAGTTTGGCACTAAATCTAAATTTCAACACAGCCATTGCCATTATCTAATCCCTACACAAGTGGTTTGGTGGTTTTGAATTTAACATAAGTAGAGGCAGTGTAGTCTGGGAATCTACACTGAATTGCTTTATTTCATTATTGTTTCACACTCTAGCCCCATTTATCCTGGGTGATAACATGCATCCTTTGTCCTGATCTTGTCCACTTTCTGATTGTGCTCACATATTGGCCATTGTATCTATACATGGTATTAATATGTCTCTTACATGTCCACTGTGTCCGCATTGACACCAGATATTTTGTCAAAATAATATTTATTTAAAGAGACATCTTTATGCCACCTGCCAATATAAAATATATATATAAAATATGTTCTAGATTTTAGATTCTTCAAAGTAGCCACCCTTTGCCTTGATGACAGCTTTGCACACTCTTGGCATTCTCTCAACCAGCTTCATGAGGTAGTCACCTGGAATGCATTTCAATTAACAGGTGTGCCTTCTTAAAAGTTCATTTCTGGAATTTGTGGAATTTCTTAACCTTCTTAATGCGTTTGAGCCAATCAGCTGTGTTGTGACAAGGTAGGGGTGGTATACAGAAGATAGCCCTATTTGGTAAAATTATGGCAAGAACAGCTCAAATAAGCAAAGAGAAACGACAGTCCATCATTACTTTAAGACATGAAGATCAGTCAATACGGAAAATGTCATGAACTTCAAGTGCAGTTGCAAAAACCATCAAGCGCTATGATGAAACTAGCTCTCATGAGGACCGCCACAGGAAAGGAAGACCCAGAGTTACCTCTGCTGCAGAGGATAAGTTCATTAGAGTTAACTGCACCTCAGATTGCAGCCCAAATAAATGCTTCACAGAGTTCAAGTAACAGACACATCTCAACATCAACTGTTCAGAGGAGACTGCATGAATCAGGCCTTCATGGTAGAATTGCTGCAAAGAAACCACTACTAAAAGGACACCAATAATAAGAAGAGATTTGCTTGGGCCAAGAAACACGAACAATGAACTTAGACCGGTGGAAATCTGTCCTTTGGTCTGATGAGTCCGAATTTGAGATTTTTGGTTCCAACCGCCGTGTCTTTGTGAGACACAGAGTCGGTAAGCTGATGATCTCTGCATGTCTGGTTCCCACCGTGAAGCATGGAGGAGGAGGTGTGATGGTGTGGGGGTGCTTTGCTGGTGACACTGTTAGTGATTTATTTAGAATTCAAGGCACACTTAACCAGCATAGCTACCAAAGCATTCTGCAGCGATACGCCATCCCATCTGGTTTGCGCTTAGTGGGACTATCATTTATTTTTCAACAGGACAATGACCCAACACACCTCCAGGCTTTGTAAGGGCTATTTTACCAAGAAGGAGAGTGATGGAGTGCAGCATCAGATGACCTGGCCTCCACAATCACCCGACCTCAACCCAATTGAGATGGTTTGGGATGAGTTGGACCGGAGAGTGAAGGAAAAGCAGCCAACAAGTGCTCAGCATATGTGGTAACTCCTTCAAGACTGTTGGAAAAGCATTCCTGGTGACTACCTCATGAAGCTGGTTGAGAGAATGCCAAGAGTGTACAAATCTGTCATCAAGACAAAGGGCGGCTACTTTGAAGAATCTAAAATCTAAAATATATTTTGATTTGTTTAACACTTTTCTGGTTACTACATGATTCCATATGTGTTATTTCATAGTTTTGATGTCTTTACTATTATTCTACAATGTAGAAGATTGTAAAAATAAAGAAAAACCCTTGAATGAGTAGGTGTGTCCAAACTTTTGACTTGTACTGTATATCACATACACCTGATAGGTGCAGTGAAATGTGTTGTTTTATAGGGTTAGCCATAGTAGTGCAGTGTACCTGGAGCAAATTAGAGTTAAGTGCCTTGCTCAAGGGCACATCTACATATTTTTCACCTTGACTGCTCGGGTATTCGAAACCAGCAACCTTTCAGATACTGGCCCAATGCTCTAACTGCTAGATTAGACTTGTAAGACACATGACTACATCCCTGACTACCTCCAGAGGTGGTCAGGAAGATCTGATCACAATGCTTCCTTTAATCACCTACACCTGTCTATAAATGTGGGCAGAATCAGAATGCCAGAAGATCAGGACAAAGGACGCATGTTAGCACCAGGTATAAATGGGGATTCTCATTTCGTCTGGCCATCTTTTCACTAAAAATGTTTTGAGGGTCATTACTCAAAACTAATTGAATAATGGTACCTTAGGTAGCCCAGAGGAGGTGGTTAAGTCTCGGGCTGAGTGGTGAAAAAGTTAACTGAACTGGCAAATGGAGGGCTGCTGGTCTCAGATCATGGCAACAATCTACTACCGTTGTGCCATTGAGCAAGGTACTTGAGCAAGGGCATTAACAGCTGATTGCACAAGTTATTTTATAGACCGTCCAGGTGTCCATCTATTAGAGGCCACCCAGACTGATCAGGGAAGTGAGAAAACAGCGTGGGCTGAATTCAATCCATATCACCGAAGTTCAGCGCTATAGCGTGCTTGTAATTTCCGATTGAGCCGTCATATGCAGCCTTTACCTTGAACACAGGAAAATTGCCTTTACATTTCAATCGCGCTATAGCGCTGAACTTTGGAGTTACGGATTGAATCAAGCAATTCAAGTTTGGATGATCAGGCTAGACAGAGGCAGGAGCCCTCACCATAACAACTATGGGACCAGAGGTCATGTAGTGCAGGAGACTGGGGTAAAACGGCTTCCTCCTTAACTCATGGTAATGCTGAGAGAGCTGCTCCTCTGGTGCCTGAAAGAAAGAAAGCAAAACATTGGGTTAGCCTTTATTTTACAGTCTGGTATTTACATAGACATTTATGAATAAACCCCATCCATGGCAAGTTCCAATTATCGTATCAGAGGACAAGTTGAAGCTACTATCATATTGCTTATTATCATACTACTTATACCTATCCAATCCTTTCGGATACCTAGAAGGAAGGAGCTTTGGGGTACATTTGGAATTTCTCACCTGTAGCATCTTCAGGCCCACCAGTTTGAAGCCTCTCTGCTCAAAGCGTTGCGTGATCTGCCCTACAAGGCGACGCTGGACCCCATCTGGTTTCACCGCAACTAGAGTACGTTCTCTCACACCAGGGATCCCTATACAGAGATAGAAGAATTACTTTCTCACACACGTGCTCTATTAAACTTTTAGCAATGCGCATGCCCCGCCCACATGTGGATTTGTCCATTTCAGCCATACATTTCCTGTGTTTGTGGGGTCCACTTAATTCTCACTGGATTGATTGCTTTCATTTTACTCTTGCGACTCTTACCTACTCTTGCTTGTGCCCTTTATTTTTCTGCGTTAATGTTACGACCGCAGAAACGTTTGCAGTGACCTATCAAACACACTCCGGTAATGGCTGAAATGGGCTCAATGGATTACAATGGTTTTCCGTTGCATCTATAGTATATATTGTTTTCTAGAGCCCACAACAATGACTTCCAACATTTTAGTATCTGCACCTTAAATGGAGCCCAAATTGACAGTGTGCCTTCTTATAAATACCTGGGCATTTGGATCGTTGATAAGTTGTCTTTTAAAACAAACATGGATGAGTTAACTAAGAAGCTGAAAATAAAACTAGCCTTCTTCTATAGAAATAGATTGTGCCTCTGGCTTAATAGTAGAAAGCAGATAACTCAGTCAACGTTCCTACCGGTCCTAGACTATGACAACATTATTTACATGAATGCAGCTCCCAGTTCTTTGAAGCCCATTGGAGGCTGTTTACCACTGCTCCCTCCACAATCGATTTTGCACTCATCACTGCATTCTCTCTCGGAAAGGAGGCTGGCCCTTACTGGTGTTGTATAGGTTGGAACATTGCATTCTGTTAATTTATAAAGCTCTTATGCAAAAAATCCCGCATTTTTGTATTTTAGCAATTATGCTCCGCCTTAAATTGAAGTATTTGCTAAATAAACTTTGGTCTCAATGGGACTTCCTGCTAAAATAAATAAATAACAAATAGAAACGCCAACTTGTGGTTGTGGATTTATCGCACCGTCTCGGGACTTCCAGTGAGGGAAAAAGGTATTTGATCCCCTGCTGATTTTGTACATTTGACCACTGACAAAGACATGATCAGTCTATAATTTTAATGGTAGGTTTATTTGAACAGTGAGAGACAGAATAACAACAACAAAATCCAGAAAAACGCATGTCAAAAATGTTATGAATTGATTTGCATTTTAATGAGGGAAATAAGTATTTGACCCCTCTGCAAAACATGACTTAGTACTTGGTGGCAAAACCCTTGTTGGCAATCACAGAGGTCAGACGTTTCTTGTAATTGGCCACCAGGTTTGCACACATATCAGGAGGGAATTTGTCCCACTCCTCTTTGCAGATCTTCTCCAAGTCATTAAGGTTTCGAGGCCGACGTTTGGCAACTCGAACCTTCAGCTCCCTCCACAGATTTTCTATGGGATTAAGGTCTGGAGACTGGCTAGGCCACTCCAGGACCTTAATGTGCATCTTCTTGAGCCACTCCTTTGTTGCCTTGGCCGTGTGTTTTGGGCCATTGTCATGCTGGAATACCCATCCACGACCCATTTTCAATGCCCTGGCTGAGGGAAGGAGGTTCTCACCCAAGATTTGACGGTACATGGCCCCGTCCATCGTCCCTTTGATGCGGTGAAGTTGTCCTGTCCCCTTAGCAGAAAAACACCCCCCAAGCATAATGTTTCCACCTCCATGTTTGACGGTGGGGATGGTGTTCTTGGGGTCATAGGCAGCATTCCTCCTCCTCCAAACACGGCGAGTTGAGTTGATGCCAAAGAGCTCGATTTTGGTCTCATCTGACCACAACACTTTCACCCAGTTCTCCTCTGAATCATTCAGATGTTCATTGGCAAACTTCAGACGGGCCTGTATATGTGCTTTCTTGAGCAGGGGGACCTTGCGGGCACTGCAGGATTTCAGTCCTTCACGGCGTAGTGTGTTACCAATTGTTTTGTTGGTGACTATGGTCCCAGCTGCCTTGAGATCATTGACAAGATCCTCCCGTGTAGTTCTGGGCTGATTCCTCACCATTCTCGTGATCATTGCAACTCCACGAGGTGAGATCTTGCATGGAGCCCCAGGCCGAGGGAGATTTACAGTTATTTTGTGTTTCTTCCATTTGCGAATAATCACACCAACTGTTGTCACCTTCTCACCAAGCTGCTTGGCGATAGTCTTGTAGCCCATTCCAGCCTTGTGTAGGTCTACAATCTTGTCCCTGACATCCTTGGAGAGCTCTTTGGTCTTGGCCATGGTGGAGAGTTTGGAATCTGATTGATTAAATGCTTCTGTGGACAGGTGTCTTTTATACAGGTAACAAGCTGAGATTAGGAGCACTCCCTTTAAGTGTGTGCTCCTAATCTCAGCTCGTTACCTGTATAAAAGACACCTGGGAGCACGAAATCTTTCTGATTGAGAGGGGGTCAAATACTTATTTCCCTCATTAAAATGCAAATCAATTTATAACATTTTTGACATGCGTTTTTCTGGATTTTTTTGTTGTTATTCTGTCTCTCACTGTTCAAATAAACAAAATGATAGACTGATCATGTCTTTGTCAGTGGGCAAACGTACAAAATCAGCAGGGGATCAAATACTTTTTTCCCTCACTGTATGTGCCTCATCACACATTCCAGAACATTTCCTCACTCTGGCATATACAGTGCATTTGGAAAGTATTCAGACCCCTTGACTTTTTCCACATTTTGCTACGTTACAGCCTTATTTTAAAATTGATTAAATTATTTATTTCCCTCATCAATCTACACACAATACCCCATAATACCGTTTTTGTTTTGTACAAAAAAAAAAAAAAAAAAAAAACGGAATATTACATTTACACAACTATTCAAGACCCTTTACTCAGTACTTTGTTGAAGCACCTTTGGCAGCGATTACAGCCTCGAGTCTTCTTGGGTATGACGCTACAAGCTTGCACACCTGTATTTGTGTCGTTTCTCCCATTTTTTTCTGCAGATTCTCTCAAGCTCTGGTCAGGTTGGATGGGGAGCGCTGCTGCACAGCTATTTTCAGGTCTCTCCAGAGATGTTCGATCGGGTTCAAGTCCGGGCTCTGGCTGGGCCACTCAAGGACATTCAGAGACTTGTCCCGCAGCCACTCCTGCGTTGTCTTGGCTGTGTGCTTAGGGTCATTGTCCTATTTGAAGGTGAACCTTCGCCCCAGTCTGAGGTCCTGAGCGCTCTGGAGCAGGTTTTCATCAAGGATCTTTCTGTACTTTGCTCCGTTCATCTTTCCCTCGATTCTGACTAGTCTCCCAGTCCCTGCCGCTGAAAAACATCCCCACAGCATGATGCTGCCACAACCATGCTTCACCGTAGGGATGGTGCCAGGTTTCCTTCAGACGTTACACTTGGAATTCAGGCCAAAGAGTTCAATCTTAGTTTCATCAGACCAGAGAATCTTGTTTCTCATGGTCTGAGTCTTTAGGTGCCTTCTGGCGAACTCCAAGCGGGCTTCCAAGTGGCTTCCGTCTGGCCACTCTACCATAAAAGGCCTGATTGGTGGAGTGCTGCAGAGATGATTGTCCTTCTGGAAAGTTCTCCCATCTCCACAGAGGAACTCTGGAGCTCTGTCAAGAGTGACCATCGGGTTCTAGGTCACCTCCCTGACCAAGGCCCTTCTCCCCCGATTGTTCAGTTTGGTCGGGTGGCCAGCTCTAGGAAGAGTCTTGGTGGTTCCAAACTTCTTCCATTTAAGAATGATGGAGGCCACTGTGTTCTTGGGGACCTTCAATGCTGCAGTCATTTTTTGGAACCCTTCCCCAGATCTGTGCCTCGACACAATCCTCTCTCGGCGCTCTACGGACAATCCTTCAACCTCATGGCTTGGTTTCTGCTCTGACATGCACAGTCAACTGTGGGACCTTATATAGACAGGTGTGTGCCTTTCCAAATCATGTCCAATCAATTGAATTTACCATAGGTGGACTCCAATCAAGTTGTAGAAACATTTCAAGGATGATCAATGGAAACAGGATGCACCGGTGCTCAATTTCGAGTCTCATAGCAAAGGGTCTGAATACTTATGTAAAGTCGGGTATTTGTATTTTCACTTTGTCATTATGGGGTATTGTGTGTAGATTGACGTGGAAAATGTTTAATTTAATCCACTTTGCACTGTACAGCATTTTGTAGTTCCTCTTGCAGGTGGGTTAAGCGTTAAGGTGCTCTGTGTTCTGGGTTGCCTTAGAGTGGTGGTAGTGGTGGTAAGGGCTATGTAGGTGGGGCAGCTCTTTGAGGCTGAAGAGTTCCCACCCCCACAATTTGCACACTTTTGCATATTTTTTTGTCATTTTGGCAGGCTTTGTGGTGGTGGTTTTCGCCACACCTCAGACATTTGACCCGGTTATTGCACTGGGTGGAAATATAGTTGAATTCTTGGCATTTGAAACACTGTTGAACTGTGGTGGGTGGATTTGCCTTTTCCGACTCTGTAGTGAAAGTAATGCATGAAGAAGCCTTCCTGTAGTAGTTTTATGGAGTCTTCTGGTTTGGAGAGGTGAATTCTGATGAATGTGGTTGGGAGGTGAGTTTGTCTGCTGATGATTCTGTTTTCCTTTGTTGTTTGCATATTCTGTTTCTCCAGCTCTGCATGGCCTTTTTCAACTGGGATGGAGGTGTGGAGCCCTGAGATGATGACCTGTTTGGAGGGTCCATCTTGGGGGTAACCATTTCTCCTTTGTTGTGCTAGGAGGCATGACAGCTGTGCCCCAGCGAAGGCGTCCACGGGCCAAAGAGCGAGAAGTCTGTTCAATTACGGAATGTCTCTGGTGAACACAAGGATCCCTCCTCTCTTTAGGTGGACCAATTTGGTTAATTCAATGGTCGGTTTACACCACATCATTTCCTGTGGTTGGTTGCAGAGACTTGGAGTTTGCTTTCTATTTTAGGCTTGGTTTTTGTTTTTTTTGGTTGTTCATGGCCTTTATCAGGATATTTTTTCTTTGTTCAGAGGCTATGTTTGGAGCTTGGGCTGTGGCATTTTGTTTTTGTTTTAATGTAATGTATAATATAGTAAATAAAAAAAGGTGGATCTCTCTGTGCATCTCTCTGTGCAGTGGCCAAATTAGTCCTTCAGTTTCTCCTTCGAAACGTGTTGTCCATGAAATGCGCTATTTGCGCTACTCAAAGAGACTATTGTTTGGTTAAGGTTTAAGTTTTTATAGGCGGTCTCGTGAAAAAAACGTGACCCCCTATGGAAATCAAATGCATGTCCAACTGATTAGTTCTGCGGCCGGCCCTGTGCTGGTGTGCTGTCTCCATGAACTCAGTGAACTCTCTCCGTGAACTCTCTCTGAGAACGCAGAGGGGGTAGGTTTCCTGCGGTGTAATGACCTAGATATGGATGCCTCTCATATCTTTCTGAGGTAGGCTAATATAAATTAGGAATTATATCCATATTACTATAGCCAGCAGGATAACCTTAACTCTGACTGCATTCTGTTGTCATGAATAAAACAAACATTTATAGGCCTACCTAGCCTTAGCTCTCGAGAACCCAAGGGGGTATACCCAGCCCTTGAGTTCTCAATTGAATGTAAGGACCACAGCTCGATCAAGTTTCAAGTTTTATTGTCACGTGCACTAGTACAGTGAAATGCCTTTTTGCTTGCTCTATCCCAACAATGCAGTAGTACTATAAAACATTTATTTTAAAAAGTCAAGTAGAACAAAAACAAGAAGAACATGAGAATGTATGTAAGCTATATACAGGGTCAGTTCCAATACCATATTTACAATGTGCAGGGATACTGGAGTTATAGAGGTAAATATGTTTAGGGGTAAGGTGACTGGGCATCAGGATATAATAAATAAATAAATAAATAAATAAATAAATAATATGCCATTTAGCAGACGCTTTTATCCAAAGCAACTTACAGTCATGCGTGCATAAATTTTTTGTGTATGGGTGGTCCCGGGGATCGAACCCACTACCTTGGCGTTACAAGCGCCGTGCTCTACCAGCTGAGCTACAGAAGACCACATATACACTACTTGACCAGAAGTATGTGGACACCTGCTTGTCGAAAATCTCATTCCAAAATCATGGACATTAATATGGAGTTGGTCCTCCCTTTGCTGCTATAACAGCCTCCAATCTTCTGGGAAGGCTTTCCACTAGATGTTGGAACATTGCTGCGGGGACTTGCTTCCATTCAGCCACAAGAGCATTAGTGAGGTCGGCACTGATGTCGGACGATTAGGCCTGGCTCGCAGTCAGCGTTCTAATTCATCCCAAAGGTGTTCGATGGGGTTGAGGTCAGGGTTCTGTGCAGGCCAGTCATGTTCTTCCACACCGATCTCGATAAACTACTTCTGTATGGACCTCACTTTATGCATGGGGACATTGTCATGCTGAAACAGGAAAGGGCCTTCCCCAAACTGTTGCCACAAAGTTGGAAGCATAGAATAATCTAGAATGTCATTGTAGGTTGTAGCGTTAAGGTTTTCCTTCACTGGAACTAAGGGGCCTAGCCCGAACCATGAAAAACAGCCACAGATCATTATTCCTCCTCCACCAAACTTTACAGTTGGCACTATGCGTTCTCCTGGCATCCGCCAAACCCAGATTCGTCTGTCGTACTGCCAGATGGTGAAGCGTGATTCATCACTCCAGAGAACGCGTTTTCACTGCTCCAAAGTCCAATGGCGGCGAGCTTTACACCACTCCAGCCGACACTTGGCATTGTGCATGGTGATCTTAGCCTTGTGTGCGGCTGCTCGGCCATGGAAACCCATTTCATGAAGCTCCCGACGAACAGCTTTTGTGCTGACGTTGCTTCCAGAGGTAGTTTGGAACTCGGTAGTGAGTGTTCCAACCGAGGACAGACGATTTTACACGCTACGCGCTTCAGCACTCGGCGGTTGCATTCTGTGAGCTTGTGTGGCCTATTTATTGAATATTTAAAACATACAATATACTTGCAGTGAAGATGCTCAACAATTACACCACATTAGTCATCTAACAGACTCCCATCTAGAGCGACACACAGAATCAACCAGGGTCAACGTCCTGCTCAAGGGCACGTCGACAGATCTCCCACAAGGTCAAAAACAGGGACCCGAACCAGTGATCCGAGACCCCCCCCCCCCCCCCCCCCCCCCAAGAAAAATTAAATAATTCCATTCCATTCCATCAATTTTAGATCAATGTTATGCATTTTCAGGCATTCCTGAACCTGAGACTAGAAACAGGCTACCTGAGGGCAATACCAAAATAAATGGTCTATTGATTCTGTTTCCTCACAACAAAATCTGCAGAGCTTCGATGATTGTATGCCCCAAATATTCAACATTTTGTTGGTGGCAAGAATTCTATATAATAATTTTAGCTGAAAAGCATGAAGTCTTGAATCTTGTGTCGTTTTATATATCAACTCATACACCCTGTACCATGGAATCGGTACTTCAAAAATCTCTTCCCAACTATTTTGCAATCTGTATGGCACAGCTGTCAACATCCTGGTCCTCAAATGAAACTGGTATACTTTCCTATTTATGCTATTTTTATTCCTCCGCCAGTTTTGATCCTTTATATTGGGCAGACAGACCAGTTCCCCACCTCCTCCCACTGCCACCTGCCTCCTCCATTTTTGGGGTAATGCTGTAATCAATTGGTTGTAATCTTGGATTAAGCAGACCTTCCCATACAATTCTGATAACTCCATGAACGACATCTCTACCATTCAAATTTATAATATCATTTAAAAACAAAATACCCTTTTTAAACATCTTTCCCATAAATACAGGTATTTTATCAACCAGCACATTTGAGTTCAGCCATAATATTTGTTCTATCTTTTCAGGGGGATGAAATTGAAATTGTAGCCAGCTCTGCAATGCTTGTTTGAAAAAGAGAGATACTTTGAAAAAAATATCATTTTCAATTAATCAAAAATGAGACATGGCAATCTGCACAAAGGCAAAAAGGCCATTTTTAAACATAGGATGAGCTTTTCTTAGTAATCTACTTGAGAACCATTTAGGGTTCAAGAAAAACTAATCAGGAGTAGGCAGCGCCATAAGTATATAGTCCTGTGTAGCTCAGTTGGAAGAGCATGGCGTTTGCAACGCCAGGGTTGTGGGTTCCTTTCCCACGGGGGACCAGTATAAAAAAATGTATGCACTCACTAACTGTAAGTCGCTCTGGATAAGAGCGTCTGCTAAATGACAAAAAAAAAAAAAAAGTAAGTGAGTAAACTGAGATATGACTAAGGACTTAAATCAGGGCAATTCTTCCGTAAATAGACAGGTATTTACCTCTCCATTGTTGCAGGATCTTGTCTATTTTTGAAATTCATTGTGGAGAGCTCATATCTTTTGTGATATGAATATCAAGTATGTCTACTTCACCGTCAGCCCATCGGTAAACTGCAGGGTAATGTATAGGTTGTATTTTTTAAAGATCCAATACGTAATATTGTACACATAATTAGGTTTTAGTCCAGAGAGTCCAGAAAAGTGATCTAGATCTTCAATGAGACATTGCAGGGATCTAGCTTGCAGACTTAATATACAACTTGAGTCATCGGCATACATGGACACCTTTGTTTTTAAGCCTTGGATTTCTAATCCTCTAATGTTGTTATTTGATCTGATTTTAATAGCTAGCATTTTGATGGCCATAACAAATATATATGGTGACAGCGGACACCCTTGTTTAACTCCTCTTGACAATTCAGTAGCCACTATTTACTATTTTACACCTGGGTTTGCTATACAACACTTTTACCCATTTTATAAGAGAATCACCGAAATTGAAAAAGTCCAGGCATTTATAAATAAAATCCTGTCTTACTTTATCAAAGGCCTGGCTTCTTAAATACCAGGCCTGGCTTCTTAGATGTTTCATGATGTTCTATTATTTCTAGTAGTTGTCGTATATTACAGTGAGGGAAAAAAGTTTTTGATCCCCTGCTGATTTTGTACGTTTGCCCACTGACAAAGAAATTATCAGTCTATAATTTTAATGGTAGGTTTATTTGAACAGTGAGAGACAGAATAACAACAACAAAATCCAGAAAAACGCATGTCAAAAATGTTATAAATTGATTTGCATTTTAATGAGGGAAATAAGTATTTGACCCCCTCTCAAGCAGAAAGATTTCTGGCTCCCAGGTGTCTTTTATACAGGTAACGAGCTACGATTAGGAGCACAATCTTAAAGGGAGTGCTCCTAATCTCAACTTGTTACCTGTATAAAAGACACCTGTCCACAGAAGCAATCAATCAATCAGATTCCAAACTCCACCATGGCCAAGACCAAAGAGCTCTCGAAGGATATCAGGGACAAGATTGTAGAGACCATCGCCAAGCAGCTTGGTGAGAAGGTGACAACAGTTGGTGCGATTATTCGCAAATGGGAGTATCTTGTCAATGATCTCAAGGCAGCTGGGACCATAGTCACCAAGAAAACAATTGGTAACACACTACGCCGTGAAGGACTGAAATCCTGCAGCGCCGCAAGATCCCCCTGCTCAAGAATGCACATATACATGCCCGTCTGAGGTTTGCCAGTGAACATCTGAATGATTCAGAGGAGAACTGGGTGAAAATGTTGTGGTCATTGGCAAACCTCAGACGGGCATGTATATGTGCATGAGATTGAGCTCTTTGGCATCAACTCAACTTGCCGTGTTTGGAGGAGGAGGAAGGCTGCCTATGACCCCAAGAACACCATCCCCACCGTCAAACATGGAGGTGGAAACATTATGCCTTGGGGGTGTTTTTCTGCTAAGGGGCCAGGACAACTTCACCGCATCAAAGGGACGATGGATGGGGCCATGTACTGTCAAATCTTGGGTGAGAACCTCCTTCCCTCAGCCAGGGCATTGAAAATGCGTCGTGGATGGGTATTCCAGCATGACAATGACCCAAAACACACGGCCAAGGCAACAAAGGAGTGGCTCAAGAAGAAGCACATTAAGGTCCTGGAGTGGCCTAGCCAGTCTCCAGACCTTAATCCCATAGAAAATCTGTGGAGGGAGCTGAAGGTTCGAGTTGCCAAACGTCAGTCTCGAAACCTTAATGACTTGGAGAAGATCTGCAAAGAGGAGTGGGACAAAATCCCTCCTGAGATGTGTGCAAACCTGGTGGCCAACTACAATAAACATCTGACCACTGTGATTGCCAACAAGGGTTTTGCCACCAAGTACTAAGTCATGTTTTGCAGAGGGGTCAAATACTTATTTCCCTCATTAAAATGCAAATCAATTCATAAATTTTTTTACATGTGTTTTTCTGGATTTTTTTGTTGTTATTCTGTCTCTCACTGTTCAAATAAACCTACCATTAAAATTATAGACTGATCATTTCTTTGTCAGTGGGCAAATGTACAAAATCAGCAGGGGATCAAATACTTTTTTCCCCTCACTGTATCTCCAATGTATCGTCCATGTAAAAAACCTGTCTGATCAGGATGAACAATACCAGGTAAAACCTTTTTAATTCTGAGTGCTATGCATGTCGCTAGTATTTTTGCATCACAACATTGAAGTGTAAGAGGCCTCCAGTTTTTAAGATAGACTGGATCATTATATTTGCCATCTGGGTCTTGTTTTAATAATAGTGAAATCAGACCTTCCTGCTGAGTACCTGTCACACTACAATTTCTATAGGAGTAGTTAAAACAATCTAACAATGGAGCTTTGAGTATATTAAAAAAGGCTTGATATACCTCTACCGGTATGCCATCAAGCCCTGGGGTTTTTCCACACTGAAAGGATTTATTAGCCTCAAAATGTTTTTCCTCTGCAATTTGGCTTTCGCACTGATCTTTCTGTACATTTGTTAATTTTCAATTATTTTATTATTTGTAAAGAATTCCTTACAGTAATTGTCATTCAGTTGGTGAGGATGAGATGGAAAAGAGAACATCTGCTTAAAATATTTAGCTTCCTCTTTTAAAATATAATTTGGAGAATCACAGATGACTCCGTCTTCAGTAATGAGTTTCTGTAAATTATTTTTATTAGTGTTCCTGTGTTGGAGATTCAGGAAGAATTTGGTGCATTTTTCTCCATATTCCATCCAGTTTGCTTTTTTTGTAATAGATTACATTAGATCGTTCTTGAATAAGTTCTTCCAGTTATTTTTGTTTTTCCTCTAACTTATTTTGTATCTCTGTAGTATCGTTTTTATTGCTATCTACCTGTACTATTAGTTCATGTATTCCCCTTGTTAGTCTTGTCTCTTTAGCCAGAAACTTTTTTTTAATTATTGATGAATATTGAATTGAATGACCTCTGAAGGTACATTTAAAGGTATCCCAAACAATAAGGGGATTTGCTGAACCTATATTGTACTGGAAGAATTCAGTTATAAATTATTTTGTCTTAGTTAAAAATAAATTGTCCTCCAGTAAACTTTGATTAAATTTCCAATATCCCCGTCCACGTGGAAATTCTATAAGAGTTATGAGAAGGCCAATTAGATGATCCGATCGCATTCTGTCTCCTATTTAAACTTTTTAAACCTTTGTTGCAAGAGAGAAAGAGACAAGAAATGAGTCAAGACTAGCTTGATTAAGTCTACTCCATGTACAGTGGGGAGAACAAGTATTTGATACACTGCCGATTATGCAGGTTTTCCTACTTACAAAGCATGTAGAGGAAAATCACATTATATGATTTTTAAGTAATTAATTTGCATTTTATTGCATGACATGAGTATTTGATACATCAGAAAAGCAGAACTTAATATTTGGTACAGAAACCTTTGTTTGCAATTACAGAGATCATACATTTCCTGTAGGTCTTGACCAGGTTTGCACACACTGCAGCATGGATTTTGGCCCACTCCTCCATACAGACCTTCTCCAGATCCTTCAGGTTTCGGGGCTGTCGCTGGGCAATACAGACTTTCAGCTCCCTCCAAAGATTTTATATTGGGTTCAGGCCTGGAAACTGGCTAGGTCACCCCAGGACCTTGAGATGCTTCATACGGAGCCACTCCTTAGTTGCCCTGGTTGTGTGTTTCGGGTCGTTGTCATGCTGGAAGACCCAGCCATGACCCATCTTCAATGCTCTTACTGAGGGAAGGAGGTTGTTGGCCAAGATCTCGCGATACATGGTCCCATCCATCCTCCCCTCAATACGGTGCAGTCGTCCTGTCCACTTTGCAGAAAAGCATCCCCAAAGAATTATGTTTCCACCTCCATGCTTCACGGTTGGGATGGTGTTCTTGGGGTTGTACTCATCCTTCTTCTTCCTCCAAACACGGCGAGTGGAGTTTAGACCAAAAAGCTCTATTTTTGTCTCATCAGACCACATGACCTTCTCCCATTCCTCCTCTGGATCATCCAGATGGTCATTGGCAAACTTCAGACGGGCCTGGACATGCGCTGGCTTGAGCAGGGGGACCTTGTGTGCGCTGCAGGATTTTAATCCATGACGGCGTAGTGTGTTACTAATGGTTTTCTTTGAGACTGTGGTCCCAGCTCTCTTCAGGTCATTGACCAGGACCTGCCGTGTAGTTCTGGGCTGATCCCTCACCTTCCTCATGATCATTGATGCCCCACAAGGTGAGATCTTGAATGGAGCCCCAGACCGAGGGTGATTGACCGTCATCTTGAACTTCTTCCATTTTCTAATAATTGCGCCAACAGTTGTTGCCTTCTCACCAAGCTGCTTGCCTATTGTCCTGTAGCCCATCCCAGCCTTGTGCAGGTCTACAATTTTATCCCTGATGTCCTTACACAGCTCTCTGGTCTTGGCCATTGTGGAGAGGTTGGAGTCTGTTTGATTGAGTGTGTGGACAGGTGTCTTTTATATAGGTAACGAGTTCAAACAGGTGCAGTTAATACAGGTAATGAGTGGAGAACAGGAGGGCTTCTTAAAGAAAAACTAACAGGTCTGTGAGAGCCGGAATTCTTACTGGTTGGTAGGTGATCGAAAACTTATGTCATGCAATAAAATGCAAATGAATTACTTAAAAATCATACAATGTGATTTTCTGGATTTTTGTTTTAGATTCCGTCTCTCACAGTTGAAGTGTACCTATGATAAAAATTACAAGTAGGAAAACCTGCAAAATCGGCAGTGTATCAAATACTTGTTCTCCCCACTGTATATCTCACTAGGTCAGGGTTTTTTAGTCTTCAAATATCCACAATTTCTAATGTGTCCATAATATTTGTGATTTCCTTAAGGGCACGTTGATGATAGTTTGTAGAGTGATTCCCTTTACGGTCCATTTGTCACGGGGTGCTGAAGGTGGGTGTGGTGCAGGAATCAAGCGCAGGACGCAGAAGCTAAGTCCAAAAGACTTTAGTGAATTATTCACGTAGTAAACGAGCACAATAAGCCCGGAGGCGAAATAAAGGCGCACACAGGCGTCAAACAAAAGGCGCACTAACATGTGCGAAAACCTCTCCAAACAACGGAGGGAAGTACGTAGCTCAGAACACCAAAACAGAAGAGCAATCACACACAACACCAAACACCCACAACGAGAACTAAATAGGACACTAACGAGGACTAACTAGACACAGGTGTACAACATCAAGACAAAACCAAACGAACATGAAACATAGATCGGTGGCGGCTAGTACTCCGGGGACGACGACCGCCGAAACCTGCCCGAACAAGGAGGAGGAGCAGCCTCGGCCGAAACCGTGACAGTACCCCCCCCTTGACGCGCGGCTCCAGCCGTGCGCCGACCCCGGCCTCGGGGACGACCAGGAGGACGCGGAGCAGGGCGCGCGGGATGGTCCCGGTGGAACTCCGACAGGAGAGATGGGTCTAGGATGTCCCTCCGCGGCACCCAGCACCGCTCCTCCGGGCCGTACCCCTCCCACTCCACGAGATACTGGAGACCCCCCATCCGGCGTCTTGAGTCCAAGATGGACCGAACGGTGTACGCCGGAGCCCCCTCGATGTCCAGTGGGGGCGGAGGAGTCTCTCCTATCTCACCTTCCTGGAGTGGACCAGCTACCACCGGCCTGAGAAGAGACACATGGAACGAGGGGTTAATATTCTTATATTCAACAGGCAGATGTAACCTATAACACACCTCGCTCAATCTTCTCAGGACTTTAAAAGGCCCCACAAACCGCCGACCCAGCATCCGGCAGGGCAGGCGGAGGGGTAGGTTTCTGGTAGAGAGCCAGACTCGATCTCCGGGTGCGTACACCGGCCCCTCACTGCGGTGGAGATCGGCGCTCGCCTTGTGACGACGGATGGCCCGCTGCAGGTGGACGTGTGCAGCGTTCCACTTCTCCTCCGAGCGCCTCATCCAATCATCCACCGCAGGGGCCTCGATCTGGCTCTGCTGCCAAGGTGCCAGAACCGGCTGGTAACCTAACACACATTGGAAGGGGGTTAGGTTGGTAGAGGAGTGGCGGAGAGAGTTCTGGGCCATCTCGGCCCAGGGAATGTACCAAGCCCACTCCTCAGGCCGGTCCTGGCAATACGACCTCAGAAACCTACCCACATCCTGGTTGACTCGTTCTACTTGCCCGTTACTCTCCGGGTGGTACCCTGAGGTAAGGCTCACCGAGACCCCCAAACGCTCCATGAACGCTCTCCATACTCGGGAGGTAAACTGGGGGCCTCGATCAGACACTATATCCTCGGGTACCCCGTAATGCCGGAAGACGTGGGTAAATAGGGCCTCTGCGGTTTGTAGGGCAGTAGGAAGACCCGACATAGGGAGAAGACGACAAGCCTTAGAGAACCGGTCCACAACGACCAGGATGGTGGTATTCCCCTGAGAGAGGGGAAGGTCTGTCACAAAATCCACCGAGAGATGGGACCATGGTCGTTGTGGAACGGGCAGGGGTTGTAACTTACCCCTGGGCAGGTGTCTGGGTGCCTTACACTGGGCGCACACCGCGCAGGAGGAGACATAAACCCTCACATCCCTGGCTAACGTGGGCCACCAGTATTTAGTGCTAAGACAATGCACTGTCCGGCCAATACCCGGATGTCCAGAGGAGGGTGACGTGTGAGCCCAGTAAATGAGTCGATCCCGAATCTCGAGCGGAACGTACTTCCGACCCTCAGGACACTGTGGAGGGCTGGGGTCGGTACGCAACGCTCGCTCGATTTCTGCATCGACCTCCCACACCACCAGTGCCACAAGACAAGACTCCGGTAGTATGGGAGTAGGCTCAACGGACCTCTCCTCCGTGTCATACCGCCGGGACAGCGCATCTGCCTTACCATTCTGGGACCCAGGGATGTACGTGATTTTAAATACGAACCTGGTGAGAAACATACTCCATCGAGCCTGGCGAGGGTTCAGTCTCCTCGCTGCCCGGATGTACTCCAGGTTCCGATGGTCAGTCAAAATGAGGAAAGTGTGTTGAGCCCCCTCAAGCCAATGCCTCCACACCTTAAGGGCCTGAACTACAGCTAACAGCTCCCTGTCCCTGACGTCATAATTACGCTCCGCCGGGCTGAGCTTTTTAGAGTAAAAAGCACAGGTGCGGAGTTTAGGTGGCGTGCCGGACCGTTGAGAGAGAACGGCCCCTATACCGGCCTCAGACGCGTCCACCTCGACCTGAAAGGGTAATGCGGGGTCCGGATGCGCCAGCACCGGAGCCGACGTAAACAGGTCCTTCAGTCTCCTAAAGGCCCTGTCCGCATCAGCTGACCACTGCAGGCGCACCGGACCCCCTTTCAGAAGGGACGTGATGGGAGCTGCCACCTGTCCAAAACCCCGGATAAACCTCCGGTAGTAATTCGCAAAGCCCAAGAACTGCTGCACCTCTGACAGTGGTTGGGGTTTGCCAATTACGCACAGCGGACACACGATCCACCTCCATTCTCAACCCTGACGCGGACAACCGATAACCCAAAAAGGAGACCGACTCCTGGAAAAACAGACATTTCTCTGCCTTGACATATAGGTCGTGCTCCAACAGCCTCCTCAATACACGACGCACCAGGGCTATATGCTCGGCTCTCGGGTAGACGAGTACACTAGAATGTCATCAATGTACACGACCACCCCTTGCCCCTGCATATCCCGGAAAATGTCATCTACGAAGGATTGGAAGACTGATGGAGCATTCATCAACCCATATGGCATGACGAGATACTCGAAATGACCTGACATGGTACTAAACGCTGTTTTCCATTCGTCGCCCTCCCTAATGCGCACCAAGTTATACGCGCTCCTGAGATCCAGTTTTGTGAAAAACCGCACTCCATGCAATGACTCCGTCATGGTCGCAATCAGAGGGAGTGGATAACTGTATTTCACAGTAATCTGATTGAGACCACGGTAATCGATGCACGGGCGCAACCCTCCATCTTTTTTCTTCACAAAAAAGAAGCTCGAGGAGGCGGGAGAAGTGGAGGGCCGTATGTATCCCTGTCTCAAAGATTCGGCTATGTAAGTTTCCATAGCTTTTCTCTCCTCTTGAGACAAAGGATACACGTGGCTCCGTGGGAGCGCTGCTCCTGCCTGGAGATCAATCGCACAATCCCCCTGTCTATGAGGAGGCAACTGCGTCGCCCTAGCTTTACTAAACACGAGAGCTAAATCCCCATATTTAGGCGGAATGTGCAGTGCGGGCACTTGGTTTGGACTTTCCACCGAAGTCGCCCCTACGGAAACACCCAGACATCGCCCCTCACACTGAGCAGACCACCCATCGAGAGCCCTCTGTTGCCACGAAATAGCAGGGTTATGGGTGCTTAACCAGGGAATTCCCAGCACCACCGGGTATGCAGGAGAGTCGATCAGATACAACTGTATAGTCTCTTCATGACCCCCCTGCGCACACATCCTAAGTGGCGCTGTGACTTCCCTAATCAACCCCGACCCCAACGGGCGGCTATCTAAAGCATGAACGGGAAAAGGTTTGTCAACAGGTAGGAGAGGGATCCCTAAATCTAAACAAAACTTCCGATCAACAAAATTCCCAGCTGCGCCTGAATCTACTAGCGCCTTATGCTGGGAATGAGGTGCAACCTGTGGAAAACAAACAGGTATACAGAAGTGCGCAACAGAGAGCTCTGGGTAAGTGGGGCGTCTACTCACCTGGGAGGGATCCCCAGTGCGTGGCCTGTTGTCTCCTCCCTCGGGGAACCCTCCCCAGCACCTGGCCGCAGTGTGCCCTCCACGACCACACTTGGTGCAGGGGACAGGCCCCCTCAGGCTCCTCCTCCTCCTTTCTCTAGCGCCAGCACCCCCGAGCTCCATAGGGCTCGGCTCGGAGGTGCCGGAGGGTGGAATGGACGGACCCCACTCGGGACGTCCACGGGTGGCCAGCAGGGTGTCCAGACGGATGGACATATCGACCAACTGGTCGAAGGTGAAATTGGTATCCCTGCAGGCCAACTCACGTTGAACGTCCTCCCGTAGGCTACATCGAAAATGGTCGATGAGGGCCCGTTCATTCCACCCTGCGTCTGCCGCTAGAGTCCGGAACTCCAGCGCGAACGCCTGTGCACTCCTCCTCCCCTGTCTCAGGTGGACTAGACGCTCCCCCACCGCTTTGCCCTCAGGTGGATGGTCTAACACGGCCTTGAATCGACGGGAGAACTCGGCGTAGGAGATGGTGGTGGCGTCCATCCTCCTCCACTCGGCGTTGGCCCATTCCAACGCCTTGCCCGTGAGACAGGAGATGAGGGCGGAAACGCTCTCGTGTCCCGAGGGCACCAGGTGTACAGTGGCCAGGTAGAGCTCCACCTGCAGGAGGAACCCCTGACACCCGGCAGCTGTTCCGTCATACGCCCTCGGGAGCGAGAGCTGAATCCCACTGGGTTCCGGACCTGGGACTGGTGGACCGGCCGATGGGGGTGGCAGGGTAGGTGGAGGTGTGGGTACCCCTCTGGACTCCCATCGGTGCAGGGTGTTGATGACGTCCTGTAGAGCGGTCCCCAGTTGTCGTATCTGGTCATCCTGGCGGCGGACATGCTCCTCCAACGACTCAGGCGTGATTGTTGCTCCTGCTGATTCCATTATTAAAAGGTGTGTGATTCTGTCACGGGTGCTGAAGGTGGGTGTGGTGCAGGAATCAAGCGCAGGACGCAGAAGCTAAGTCCAAAAGACTTTAGTGAATTATTCACGTAGTAAACGAGCACAATAAGCCCGGAGGCGAAATAAAGGCGCACACAGGCGTCAAACAAAAGGCGCACTAACATGTGCGAAAACCTCTCCAAACAACGGAGGGAAGTATGTAGCTCAGAACACCAAAACAGAAGAGCAATCACACACAACACCAAACACACACAACGAGAACTAAATAGGACACTAACGAGGACTAACTAGACACAGGTGTACAACATCACGACAAAATCAAACGAACATGAAACATAGATCGTGGCAGCTAGTACTCCGGGGACGACGACCGCCGAAACCTGCCCGAACAAGGAGGAGGAGCAGCCTCGGCCGAAACCGTGACACCATTGAGGTACTTACCACTGTGTTATAGTCTCCCACCATAACGATTTGATCATTTGTTGCCTGTAAGTTCAATAAATTGGTATAAATATTTTCGAAGAAGTATGGATCATCCTGATTTGGACCATGAGCCAAATCTGTTTTTCATCCACTTTCATATTCAAAAAGATCCACCTTCCTTGCGAATCATTCCTGACTATTTGCACATTCATATCGAAATTTGTGTTAATTAATATCATCACACCTTGATGAAAATTATTTCACCATCCCATTCCTTTTTCCATGCAACTCCATCTAAGGATGTAGAGTGAGTTTCCTGTAAACAGTATATGTTATATTCCTTTTCTTTTTTGCCACGTAAAGACTGATCTTCTTTTTTATAATCTGCTAAACCGTTACAATTATAACTGGCTATACTTATTTCAACCCTTACCATAACTAGATACTATTCTCAGTCTAAATTGACCATAATTAGTGCTTGTAAAGTTACTACCATAAGAGGTACTATGATGGTCAAAATTTAAGATTTCAAATGTCTGATATTCAGAATTCAGGTTCTAGCAATATTTGTTTTATTCCCTTGCCTGTTTGCCTGTGAGCCAATACTACAGATGTTAGAACATTTAGTCAAGATATTATGTGTGTAGTAAATCTGAGTAGGGTGATGTGTATGATATTGGATGTCATTTAGTGAGAAGTCCAATCTCCAATGCCAAGAGTATGCAAAGCTGTCATCAAGGCAAAGGGTGGCTATTTGAAGAATCTCAAATATAAAATATATTTTGATTTGTTTAACACTTTTTTGGTTACTACTTGATTCCATATGTGTTATTTCATAGTTTTGGTGTCTTCACTATTATTCTACAATGTAAAAAATAGTAAAAATAAAGAAAAACCCTTGAATGAGTAGGTGGGTCCAAACTTTTGACTGGTAGTGTATATAGCGTATGATAAACAGAGTAGCAGCAGCATATATGATGATTGTGATTGAGTGAGTATGTGTGGATTACTAGCTGTGTGTGTGTGTGTGTGTGTGTGTGTGTGTGTGTGTGTGTGTATAGTCAGTAGGAATGTGTGTGCATGTTATGTGTGTTAGCAAAAGAATGGTGTGCGAGTGTGTTGGAGTGTCCGTGTCAGTGAGTGTGTGTGCATATGGACTGTGCAAAAATACAAATAAAATAGAAGGGTCAATGCAGATAGTCTGTGTAGCCATTTCATTTGCTATTTAGCAGTCTTGTGGCTTGGGGATAGAAGCTGTTCAGGAGACTGTTGGTGTCAGACTTGATGCTCCGGTACCGCTTTCCGTGCGGAAGCAGGGAGAACAGTCTATATGACTTGGGTGGCTGGAGACTAACAATTTTCCAGACCTTCTTTTCACACCACCTGATATAGAGGTCCTGGTGGCAGGGAGCTCGGCACAAGTGATGTACTGGGCTGTACGCACCACCCTCTGTAGCGCCATGCGATCGAGGGCGGTGCAGTTGCCATACCAATGAACTACAATCCCAATGCTCTGTTTAACATTCTTATTAATCCTCGCTAGCAATACGGTTTTGGAAACCTTTCGGAACTTAACTTTCATATAAGCGAGAATCTTTCAAATACAAAATATACACTTAGGCTACTGTGCTCAGTTTAGCAAAGTTGCACCCGCCACCTAGGCTACGACATATTCTCTCACCTTGCGCTGGCATTTCCATAGGGCAATTCCACGATAACAGAGTGACACTGAAACTTAGATGTTTCACTTTTTTTTTTAATCCGAACAGTGCAGATGCAAAGTGTGTGGACCCCCGGTAGCCCACGTCAGGATCAGAATTAGAGAAACACAAGTGAGTAGAACAGTGTAGGTGCGGCGGCCTCACCCTTTCCTCTCGGTCCCCTTGGCCCCCCACACACATTAACCCTAACCTCTCACTTGGCCCCTCACTGGTGGGGAAATAAGACTAGGAGAGGGGGGAGCGGGACAGACACAGATAGACAGCCATTCCTCAGGAAAGAGGCCCTGATATGTGAGGAGCCTGGAGAACGAGAAGAGGAAGAGGGAGAGGGAGAGGGAGAGGAGGGCAACCAGCAAAAACAACTACTGGAGCTGGAGCTCAGACCTACAACAGCCTGGGGAAACAGAGAGAGGGTGAGAGACATTCAGAGAGAGAGAAATAGAGATGGGAGTATGAAAGAAGGAGAGATCCAAAATGAGGAGAGGAGGGGGATTAAAACAGAGATAGCGAGAGAGAGAGCCCCCCACCCTCTTCAACATATATATCAAGGAATTGGCGAGGGCACTAGAACAGTCTGCAGCACCCGGCCTCACCCTACTAGAATCTGAAGTCAAATGTCTGTTTGCTGATGATCTGGTGCTTCTGGAGGAGGAGGGCCTACAGCAGCACCTAGATATTCTGCACAGATTCTGTCAGACCTGGGCACTGACAGTAAATCTCAGTAAGACAAAAATAATGGTGTTCCAAAAAATGTCCAGTTGCCAGGACCGCAAATACAAATTCCATCTAGACACCGTTGCCCTAGAGCACACAAAAAACTATACATACCTCGGCCTAAACATCAGCGCCACAGGTAACTTCCACAAAGCTGTGAACGATCTGAGAGACAAGGCAAGAAAGACCTTCTATGCCATCAAAAGGAACATAAAATTCGACATACCAATTAGGATCTGGCTAAAAATACTTGAATCAGTTATAGAACCCATTGCCCTTTATGGTTGTGAGGTCTGGGGTCCGCTCACCAACCAAGAATTCACAAAATGGGACAAACACCAAATTGAGACTCCGCATGCAGAATTCTCCAAACATTTCCTCAGTGTACAACGAAAAACACAAAATAATGCATGCAGAGCAGAATTAGGCCGATACCCGCTAATTATAAAATCCAGAAAAGAGCTGTTAAATTCTATAACCACTTAAAAGGAAGCGATTCCCAAACCTTCCATAACAAAACCATCACCTACAGAGAGATGAACTTGGAGAAGAGTCCCATAAGTAAGCTGGTCCTGTGGCTCTGTTCACAAACACAAACAGACCCCACAGAGCCCCAGGACAACAACAACAACAACACAATTAGACCCAACCAAATCATGAGAAAACAAAAAGAGAATTACTTGACACATTGGAAAGAATTAACAACAAAACAGAGCAAACTAGAATGCTATTTGGCCCTAAACAGAGAGTACACAGTAGCAGAATACCTGACCACTGTGACCGACCCAAACTTAAGGAAAGCTTTGACTATGTACAGACTCAGTGAGCATAGCCTTGCTATTGAGAAAGGCCGCCGTAGGCAGACCTGGCTCTCAAGAGAAAACAGGCTATGTGCACACTGCCCACAAAATGAGGTGGAACCTGAGCTGCACTTCCTAACCTGCCAAATGTATGACCATATTAGAGACACATATTTCCCTCAGATTACAGAGATCCACAAAGAATTCGAAAACAAACCCAATTTTAATAAACTCCCTTATCTACTGGGTGAAAAAGCACAGTGTGCCATCTCAGCAGCAAGATTTGTGACCTGTTGCCACAAGAAATGGGAAACCAGTGAAGAACAAACACCAAAGAAAGAGAAAGAGTAAGTGTGGGTTGAGAGAGGGCATAGAGCAACAGGCAGTCTGCAGGCCAAACCTGTCCCGCCAGTGACTATTTTTGGGGGGGATTTTAGTTTTTGGTCAAAAGAGACTCTAAAATCATCAGGAATTCAGCCCCCCAAAACATTGTTTTGGAAATCTGTTCCAAAATATTCCCACAAATAGTTAAAAGAGATATGTGATCGTGTCTTAACGTAATCAAGGTATGAAATTAGTGTATTTGAGGGCCTCCCGAGTGGCGCAGTGGTCTAAGGCACTGCATCGCAGTGCTTGAGGCGTCACTACAGACCCGGCTTCGATCCCAGGCTGTGTCACAGCCGGCTGTGACCGGGAGACCCATGAGGCGGCGCACAATTGGCCCAGCGTCGTCCTGGTTAGGGGAGGGTTTGGCCGGCCGGGATTTCCTTGTCCCATCGCGCTCTAGGGACTTGTGGCTGGCCGGTCACCTGCAAGCTAACTTCAGTCATCAGCTGGACAGTGTTTCCTGCGGCTGGCTTTCGGGTTAAGCGAGCAGTGTGTCAAGAAGCAGTGCGGCTTGGAAGGGTCGTGTATCGGAGAACACATCGACCTTCGCCTCTCCCGAGTACGTAGGGGTGTTGCAGAAATGGGACAAGACTGTAACTACCAAAAAAGGGGTAAAAAAACAAACAATTGTATTTGAAAATACATATATCTTTTTGGGCTTAGTTGTGGTCAATTTGCAGTGTACATATTATTAATAATTATTTTGCGGGCCCCCGACCATTTGCTCTGACAAAAAAACGGTGCCCGGCCGAATCTACAGTGAGGGAAAAAAGTATTTGATCCCTTGCTGATTTTGTACGTTTGCCCACTGACAAAGAAATGATCAGTCTATAATTTTAATGATAGGTTTATTTGAACAGTGAGAGACAGAATAACAACAAAAAAATTCAGAAAAACGCATGTCAAAAATGTTATCAATTGATTTGCATTTTAATGAGGGAAATAAGTATTTGACCCCTCTGCAAGACATGACTTAGTACTTGGTGGCAAAACCCATTGTCATTGTCATGCTGGAATACCCATCCACAACCCATTTTCAATGCCCTGGCTGAGGGAAGGAGGTTCTCACCCAAGATTTGACGGTACATGGCCCCGTCCATCGTCCCTTTGATGTGGTGAAGTTGTCCTGTACCCTTAGCAAATCACCCCCAAAGCATAATGTTTCCACCTCCATGTTTGACGGTGGGGATGGTGTTCTTGGGGTCATAGGCAGCATTCCTCCTCCTCCAAACACGGCGAGTTGAGTTGATGCCAAAGAGCTCGATTTTGGTCTCATCTGACCACAACACTTTCACCCAGTTCTCCTCTGAATCATTCAGATGTTCATTGGCAAACTTCAGACGGGCCTGTATATGTGCTTTCTTGAGCAGGGGGACCTTGCGGGCACTGCAGGATTTCAGTCCTTCACGGCGTAGTGTGTTACCAATTGTTTTGTTGGTGACTATGGTCCCAGCTGCCTTGAGATCATTGACAAGATCCTCCCGTGTAGTTCTGGGCTGATTCCTCACCATTCTCGTGATCATTGCAACTCCACGAGGTGAGAGTGCATGGAGCCCCAGGCCGAGGGAGATTGACAGTTATTTTGTGTTTCTTCCATTTGCGAATAATCACACCAACTGTTGTCACCTTCTCACCAAGCTGCTTGGCGATGGTCTTGTAGCCCATTCCAGCCTTGTGTAGGTCTACAATCTTGTCCCTGATATCCTTGGAGAGCTCTTTGGTCTTGGCCATGGTGGAGTTTGGAATCTGATTGATTGATTTCTTCTGTGGACAGGTGTCTTTTATACAGGTAACAAGCTGAGATTAGGAGCACTCCCTTTAAGAGTGTGCTCCTAATCGCAGCTGGTTACCTGTATAAAAGACACCTGGGAGCCAGAAATCTTTCTGATTGAGAGGGGGTCAAATACTTATTTCCCTCATTAAAATGCAAATCAATTTATAACATTTTTGACATGCGTTCTTCTGGATTTTTTTGTTGTTATTCTGTCTCTCACTGTTCAAATAAACCTACCATTAAAATTATAGACTGATCATTTCTTTGTCAGTGGGCAAACGTACAAAATCAGCAGGGGATCAAATACTTTTTCCCTCACTGTAGTTGCCTACCCCTGGTAAAGAGAGGGTGCTGTGCAGCATTGAATTGTGTGATGAGCTGGTGAATTATTGATGGTGCCTCAGCGCTGAAGGGCGAGAGAAGAGCACATCACTTTCAGACAGGGACAGTCACCACTCCATCACTCTCACGCACACACAGAAAAGTGTTGTTCTAAAGGTCAGCACTCATGTTTGTTGTTCTGGCCCATCTTTAAGAATTATGTTTATCAGAGACTACAAAGAGCTGCTCCCCCCCCCCCCCCTCCTATATCTACCTTTCTCTAATCCACACAGGAAGCCTGTTTGATCTGCCAGAGTCCTGCTGCTAAAGCTGCTACGGAAAGAGAGAAATACACCCCCCTCTCTTTCTCCCTTTCTACCTCCATCTCTCCCTTGATCACAAAGAGACGATTTGGTTCTCTATCATCTCGATATAAAAGGCAACAACAAGAAACATCTTTAAAAGTCAATCGTTAAATCAAAAGCAAGCCTATCAAAACGTATGTAGTGTGTGCAGTAATAAATTAGTTAGGCCTGATTATTAGGAGTAATGATGGTGTTTTGAGACTGCTGAAGTCAGAGCCCAGTGGGATCTATAAGCCCTCTCATAATGCAGAGAATAAGAATGCAGTCATCTGCAGGGCTGGACACAACACAATGAGGAAGTTACTGCAGGGGGTCTGACTCACAGCGCAGGACACATTAACCTTCACCCGCCAAGGACTACTTTTAAAATGTTCCACATCAAATTTGACAAAAACACATTTACATGAAGAACAGTGCAGATGCACAGTTTGGTAACAGAATGACAGCACAAATCGGCATTCTGTAACCAAACTTTGCATCTGCACTGTTCAAGTAAATGTGTTTTTGTAAAAATGTTCAGTGGAAATCGTTAAAAGTAGCCTAGTCCTTGTGCATAGAGTTGTATGGTTTGTTAAACTTTGCAATCATTGGTTTTGTTTGACACAATTTAAAGTGAAAAATCTGAGTCTCAGTGTCACTCTTGTTAGCCGATTTATGCTTGATCCGGCAATGCGGTCCGGAGGCTCCGTACAGAGCGTGTGACGCAATTGTGGATCCTCCGGAGGCTTGCGTAGGCCAAATCCAGCTACGTACGCCGATGCCATGTGCCTCATAAATGTTGTAACAATGCGGATGGCTTCGCATAGCTCCGCATTGACATGATTGGTTGACGGTAGGTGGGGCGGTACATCCTGTATAAACACAAACTCACTTCCTTGACAACTTCCTTGACAACAAACATGGAGAACTTTGACGAAAGGCTATCATAACAAATTCACAAATATTATGATACCTCCTGTAGGGATTTCAATGACATGAAAATGTGTTTTAACTCCTGGAAATAGATCGGGTAGGTAATGGGGATAGATCTGGTAAAGAGGTCAATGCAGACCATGGGGGATAGAAGGATGCTGGATTGGTGCACATTCAACAAATCTGATCTAACAAAGTGGATATTTGTCAAATCCGTCATTATTGATGTATTGTAACAGGCCCAAAAAGATTTGGGATGGAGATGCAGGTGGGAAAATGGTGCAGCACCGGGAAACGTACTCCAACATATCAGAAGAGGTAAGGTATTTTGTTTAACCAGTTACTCGTAATTAGCTATATGGCTATAGAGATTAGCCCTCAATCACTACGAGTGGTGCGGTGCAGAACAATTTATTGGATGTGTATAACCGCTCCCCGAAGCGCAAGAAGTATGAATGCTCTGACTTCTCCGGAGGCTGCATCATTGTAAATGCTGTACGGCCACTGCAGATTTCGGATTGACCATAAAAATCAGCTTTTACAGTGGAATTGCCCCATTCCATTCCACATTTCCAGATGGATCGCATGTGTTTCTTAAAATACAGGCGGGTGCAAATTTCCTAAACTGCGTACGCACAGTAGTCTCAGGGGTTAACGAAAAAAATACATCCCATGACTGAAACTTAAGTCGATCCCAGATCTATTGTCTGGGGCCAAGTTAACCTCCCCTTTCATGTCAGCAAGTCATGACCATCCTGCATTTAGGGAAAGAAGATCATTTTGTACTGCTAGTTTGACCAATTCCAGTCCCCTTCTACTACAAAATGTATGAAAATATATTATGCTGACACCATCTAAAATATAATTTCCACCTCCAGAAATGGGCCGAATAACATATTGGTAAAAAATTGTTACAATTATTTTAACATGTTGGACCATGCATGGTCTATATTATCAGATGTGCTATTAGCAATAAGCATTATCACATGTAGCCTAACTGATGCAGCATAGTGCCTATAAAATGTACATATGATGAAGCATGGGGTTTGTCCATCTGCATTTACCCCATTGGACAAAACATCCTGATTGTTATTATTAATAATTGTTATTATTTTATTATAAATATGAATATAGAACTAATTATTCATTATTATTCACTCAAAAAATTAGATTTTTAGGTTTATATTACAAAGTATGTCATTGCCAGTTTAAGACGCCATTGTCCCTTTAAGAGCTCTGTCGCACAACTGCTCCTAAACCATACTTTAAACTCTGGTTGTAAAACAATGCCACACGGGGTACAGGTCAGATTATTTTTTCGGTTCAATGGCTGCCGGTGTGGCCATGAGGTGGGGGTAAGATGGGTGGAAAGGAAAAAAAGGAGGAAAGTGGAACATAAGACACATGGAGCGGCCCAGTGTCATCCAGGGTAGGGGAGGGAATGGCCGGCAGGGATGTAGCTCAGTTGGTAGAGCATGGGGTTGTGGGTTCGATTCCCACGGGGGGTATGAAAAATTTAAAAAATTATGTATGCACTCACTAACTGTAAGTCGCTCTGGATAAGAGCGTCTGCTAAATGACTAAAATGTAAATGTAAATAAGTATATATGGAATGGGGGAATGCACAAGCCTTCTGGAAGATCTGATGAAGGACAAGATGGAGAGGAATAATAATTGAAAAGTGGAACATGTTTTGAGTGAATATGGAGTGGTGGATCAGGAAATTGAACATGACGAGAGTGAGGATGAATTAATTGCGGTGGCAGGTGTGGTGAAGACCGCCGAGTTTGAGCCTCATCCTGATGATGACAAAGATTATTCTGGCCCAGTGGGAGTGAGATTTTTGGAGAGAATGGATCCTTGCTTTCTGGTAAACCCATACATGGTGTCAGGTTGGGTGGAAACGAGGTTGGAGAATGTTGGGTTGGTGAAAGCGACTCAAAGTGGAATCGTGTAGATTATTTGCGTTTCTGCCGTCCAGAGGGAGCGTGCGCTCCACACCACGCAACTGGGGACAAGAAATATGACTTGCTTTCCTTTCCAGAGCAGGGTGCTGCTGAAAGGAGTGATAACTGGAGTGAAGTTAAGTGTTGAGGGTCAACTGAAGTTGAAGATTCCCGGTGTCTGTGACGCCCGCCGTTTGTTGCGACGTAGACCTGGTGGAGAGCGTGGTGAAACAGAGAAGACACTGTCTGTGCTCCTGAGTTTTGATGCAGAGTCTTTACCAGACAAAGTGAAGTCAGGATGTGTCGGTTAGCTTTTGTCCCGAACCCATTACAGTGTTTTAGGTGTCAAGCTTATGGTCATGTGGCAGCAGTGTGTAGGAGGGATATTCCTAGATGTGAGAAGTGTGCAGGAGGACATGAGACTAAGGAATGTGTAGTATCGGTGGAAAACGTTGTGTGTGTGTGTAAACTGTAGTGGTACCCATTGTGCTGGAGATCAGAGGTGTCCAGTGAGAGAAAGGCAGGTTGAGGTTGCCAGGATCAAATCAAATTTTATTTGCCACATCCGCCAATACAACAAGTGTAGACATTACAGTGAAATGCTTACTTACAAGCCCTTTTCCAACAATGCAGTTTAAGATTATTTATTTTTTTAAGCTAATAATTAAAGAGCAACAGTAAAATAAAATAACAGTAGGGAGGTTATATACAGGGGGTACCGGTACAGAGTCAATGTGCGGGGGCACCAGTTAGTCGAGGTAATTGAGGTAATATGTACATGTGGGTAGAGTTAAAGTGACTATGCATAAATAATAATAAACAGAGTAGCAGCAGCATAAAAGAGGGGGGGGGGGGGGGGGGGGGGCAATGCAAATAGTCCGGTTAGCCATGATTAGCTGATCAGGAGTCTTATGGCTTGGGGTAGAAGCTGTTAAGAAGCCTTTTGGACCTAGACTTGGCGCTCCGGTACCGCTTGCCGTGCGATAGCAGAGAGAACAGTCTATGACTAGGGTGGCAGGAGTCTTTGATAGTTTTTAGGGCCTTTCTCTGACACCGCCTGGTATAGAGGTCCTGGATGGCAGGAAGCTAGTGCAGAAGGTGTCTTATGCTGAGGCAGTGAAGAGAGCAACAGAAGAAGATGTGCCCCATGGTGGCGGTGGGGTTATGGTATGGGCAGGCATAAGCTACAGACAATGAACACAATTGCATTTTATCAATGGCAATTTGAATGCACAACTCCATGTCGCAAGGATCTGTACACACTTCCTGGAAGCGGAACATTTCCCAGTTCTTCCATGGCCTGCATACTCACCAGACATCACCCATTGAGCATGTTTGGGATGCTCTTGATCGACGTGTATGACAGCATGTTCCAGTTCCCGCCAATATCCAGCAACTTCGCACAGCCATTGAAGAGTGGGACAACATTCCACAGGCCACAATCAACAGCTTGATCAACTATATGCAAAGGAGATGTGTCGCGCTGCTTGAAGCAAATGGTGGTCACACCAGATACTGACTGGTTTTCTGATCCACACCCCTACCTTTATATTAAAGGTATCTGTGACCAACAGATGCATATCTGTATTCAATTTTACATTTAAGTAATTTAGCAGATGCTCTTATCCAGAGCGATTTATAGTAGTGAGTGCCTACATTTTCTTACTGTTTTACAGTCATGCGAAATCATTAGGCCCTAATCTATGGACTTCACATGACTGGGAATACAGATTTGCATGTTGGTCACAGATACCTTTAAAGAAAAAGGTATTTCAATTTCAATTGACTGATTTCCTTATATGAACTGTAACTCAGTCAAATCTTTGAAATTGTTGCATGTTTCTTGTTGTTGCATTTATATTGTAACGACCCGGTATTGTGTTCCGTGTTCGTGTTATTGTTCTCATGGGTGCTAGCAGGGGTTAAATATGCCAGGACAGACGGAAAGGTTGGGGGGTATGATGGGTCATCCCGCGGGGTTTTGAAATGAATAAATAGGGGCTACTGTCTCATCTCTCTCTCTTTGGTATCCTGATCTGCTCCTGAGTCTGCCACTTAACTTGACATTGTGTACGCTCGTAATTTAGCGGCGTGGTCTGTGGCCTGAACAATAGCCCAGTTTAGGAATAAACCTGTGTTCTGCCCTGCACACCTGGTGTCCGTCTCTTTTTCGTTTATGACCCAGCCCGGTTCATTACAATATTTTTGTTAAGTGTAAAACTAGGATCCCCCTCTTTTTTAACAAAGGCCATAACTGTATTCAAAAGTGTTTACCCGCGCTTGCATTAAGAGTTGTTGTGAATTGACTGCTTATACGAATACATTTTTCCCGCCTATGGCTCCCAACTTTCAATGCACCTCGAGAGGAATATTACTCTTGCATAGAACACACAACAAGCCGACTAAGTAAATAGGGTTGTCTGGTGTAGTTTTAATAACATTAAAATGGCAAAAATAGGAGCACTGGAAAGTTACATCCTGAGTGATGAAGTATAGGCTTTGAATGACTTTGCCAGCAGCTACACACTGCTGTTTGAGTTGAGCAACACGGTGGTGCGAGTTATAGACTATTTAATTCCAGCTTCATCTGAACATTGGAGTGTCAGCAACAATCATGCATGTCAGTTTAGTGCACACAGCGTAACAGACAAAATACAATTTGAGAATACATTTATTTGGGAATATATTTAGTTGAACAGACATGCTTCTGTCTCGCTTATATGAAAGTTCAATTCGAAATGTTTCCAAAACGGTATCGCATGCGAAGTGTATTTGCGTTTTGGACAGAGCATTTGGGCAGCGTTGGGACTTTCTCTCACACGGCTAAATGGGACGTCCAATGACTCAATTTAGCCAGCCAGCGTAATGCAATGTAATTGGAGTCATGAATAGGGGTAAACATAGCCTATATCAAAGATTATCTATATTGACAAGATAGTCAAGTGATCGCTCTAACAATGGAAATACATGTCCTCAAAGATGGAAGGCAGGCGTGAGGCATTGACCTCCATACAAAAATTCCTCTTCCGTTTTCGTGGACAGACTTTGTGCGGAGTAAGGCCTCTCGCTTTGCTTCTTCCTCTCTGAATATATGTTGTAGATTTTTAATTGCAACTAACTCCAAATATTGCGCCAGTGGAATGTGTGTCCACTTGACAACCTTTGCTGACAAAATCACTTCTCAGTGCAAGTTTAACAAAAACATTAATAGCCTACATGTACACTACAATAGTATGTTAGCCTAGAGTAGGCTACTTATATTGCTATAGTCAGGCTACTAACCTGATGTGGTACTGTATCCAGCGCGTCGATGCCCAAGCAGGAGGCAAAATGCAAACTCAGGGATATAACTTTTTATCGCTGGTAGAACTCCCCGACAGTACGGATTCTGCAGGATAAGGTTTTTCAGCGCACACCTTTGAAATTGAACCATTATTTCCACAAGCCAAAGTTATAGTCAACCTGTGAGATCCTTTAACATGTATCTAACTACCTGTAAGATAGTAACGTTAGTAGGATAGAATCAGTCTTCCTCAACAACGATCACTAGTCCCACCCCCGATAAAGCGGCCACATGGAGATCGTCCCTCAACCGGTTCCCACTAGATAACACAGCCACAAAGTTAAAATGGGCTATAATTAAATTAAGGTTAGGCATAAGGTTAACATTGTGTTTAAGGCTAGAGTTACATTTATTATTTCGATTTTAATAAGATAAATTGTAGAAATGTGCGAGGTTTATGACTTTGTGGCTGTGTTAACTTGTGACGACCCCCTCAACCTCGGTCGTCACTAGCTCCTATAGAGTAGGGAGGAGGAGGAGCATCAGTGGGTGCGCCGCGGACCCTCCGTGTCCGGAAATAATTTAGCCATTCATTGTAGCTACTGGTGCTCTGTAGATCAATTTTTCTCGAGCTTTCTCGTGTCAAATAACTCGTGACATTCCTGGATTACTCAATAGTAGTGCTTGCCAAGCAAGAGTCCCCACTTTAAATCTTCGACATACTTCTTATTAGTGTGGCTTGACCTCCATCCACTTTCATGGGATTTCCACAGCATTCTAAACGTCCCATTGTGACATCTTCACTCCCAACCTTCTATTATATCCACAGTAAACAAGGTAACTTTTAACACAAATCAGCTACTTTGACCACTTTCCCAACTTCAAATTCTTCAAAAAAAAATGGTGCACAACATTTTAGAGAATTAAGCTTTTTGTGCATGTGGAACATTTCTGGAATATTTTATTTCAGCTCATGAAACATGGGACCAACACTTTACATGTTGCGTTTATATTTTTGTTCAGTGTATACACATTTGCATAAATAAGCATAAAACAACCCACCAACAGTAACTCTTGAACCGTTCAAGCTACATACACCAAACCAACTTTCACATGTTCAGGCTATCCCAACTTCAAATTCTTAAAAACGTTTATCAACCCTATTCCTCAGCATTCTAAAGGTCCCATTGTGACATCATCACTCCCAAAATTCTACAGTATACAGTTGAAGTCAGAAGTTTACATACACTTAGGTTGGAGTCATTAAAACGAGTTTTTCAACCACTCCACAAATTTCTTGTTAACAAACTATAGTTTTGGCAAGTCGGTTAGGACATCTACTTTGTGCATGACACAAGTAATTTTCCAACAATTGTTTACAGACAGATTATTTCACTTATAATTCACTGTATCACAATTCCAGTGGGTCAGAAGTGTACAAACACTAACTTGACTGTGTCTTTAAACAGCTTGGAAAATTCCAGAAAATGATGTCATGGCTTTAGAAGCTTCTGATAGGCTAATTGACATCATTTGAGTCAATTGGAGGTGTACCTGTGGATGTATTTCAAGGCCTACCTTCAAACTCAGTGCCTCTTTGCTTGACATCATGGGAAAATCAAAAGACCTCAGAAAACAAATTGTAGACCTCCACAAGTCTGGTTCATCCTTGGGAGCAATTTCCAAACGCCTGAAGGTACCACGTTCATCTGTACAAACAATAGTACGCAAGTATAAACACCATGGGACCACGCAGCCGTCATACCGCTCAGGATGGAGACGCGTTCTGTCTCCTAGAGATGAATGTACTTTGGTTCGAAAAGTGCAAATCAATCCCAGAACAACAGCAAAGGACCTTGTGAAGATGCTGGAGGAAACAGGGACAAAATGATCGATATCCACAGTAAAACGAGTCCTATATCAACATAACCTGAAAGGCCGCTCAGCAAGGAAGAAGCCATTGCTCCAAAACCGCCTTAAAAAAGCCAGACTACGGTTTGCAACTGCACATGGGGACAAAGATCGTACTTTTTGGATAAATGTCCTCTGGTCTGATTAAACAAAAATAGAACTGTTTGGCCATAATGACCATCGTTATGTTTGGAGGAAAAAGGTGTACGCTTGTAAGCCAAAGAACACCATCCCAACCGTGTAGCACGGGGGTGGCAGCATCATGCTGTGGGGGGTGCTTTGCTGCAGGAGGGACTGGTGCACTTCACAAAATAGATGGCATCATGAGGAAGGAAAATTATGTGGATATATTGAAGCAACATCTCAAGACATCAGTCAGGAAGTTAAAGCTTGGTCGCAAATGGGTCTTCCAAATGGACAATGGCCCCAAGCATACTTCCAAAGTTGTGGCAAAATGGCTTAAGGACAACAAAGTCAATGTATTGGAGTGGCCATCACAAAGCCCTGACCTCAATCCTATAGAATATTTGTGGGCAGAACTGAAAAAGCGTGTGCGAGCAAGGAGGCCTACAAACCTGACTCAATTACACCAGCTCTGTCAAGAGGAATGGGCCAAAATTCACCCAACTTATTGTGGGAAGCTTGTGGAAGGCTACCCGAAACGTTTGACCCAAGTTAAACAATTTAAAGGCAATGCTACCAAATACTAATTGAGTGTATGTAAACTTCTGACCCACTGGGAATGTGATGAAAGAAATAAAAGCTGAAAGAAATAATTATCTCTACAATTATTCTGACATTTCACATTCTTAATAAAGTGGTGATCCTAACTGATCTAAGACAGGGGATCTTTACTAGGATTAAATGTCAGGAATTGTGAAAAACTGAGTTTAAATGTATTTGGCTAAGGTGTATGTAAACTTCCGACTTCAACTGTAGGTTGTTATCAATAAAAAGGAACTAGACACGGACACAAATGATCTTTTTAGTGTGTTAACACAATTGGTAGTTTGTTGTAACCAAGTATTGGTGCTAAACCGTGTGTTATTGGATGCTAGCATGCTAGTTAGCTATGGCGTCATAGGATACGGTGTCCTGGGTGGTTTTCACGGAAGAATACTGTACCAAGTTAGCTAGCTGAATAAACTAAGTTAGAGTCTATTCCTAGGAAACATTGAACCGCTGTAGTTTACAACGATTATCATTTCTAAAGTGGAAGTTGGGAGAGTTATGTTTGAGTGTTTAAGTGAAAGGTAAGTGAGGGAGGCCCTGCTCTCTCGCTTCCCCAGATGTTTAGTTAATTTTATTCCGATCTCTTTTGCATTATTGTAGCCTTTTCTGTAGCCTGTCAACTATGTGTCTGTCTATCCCTGTTCTCTCCTCTCTGCACAGGCCATACAAACGCTTCACACCGCGTGGCTGCTGCCACTCTAATCTGGTGGTCCCTGCGCGCACGACCCACGTGGAGTTCCAGGTCTCCGGCAGCCTCTGGAACTGCCGTTCTGCGGCCAACAAGGCAGAGTTCATCTCAGCCTATGCTACCCTCCAGTCCCTCGACTTCTTGGCGCTGACGGAAACATGGATTACCACAGAAAACACTGCTACTCCTACTGCTCTTTCCTCGTCTGGTCATGTGTTCTCGCATACCCCGAGAGCATCTGGTCAGCGTAGCGGTGGCACAGGAATCCTCATCTCTCCCAAGTGGACATTCTCTCTTTTCCCCCTGACCCATCTGTCTATCTCCTCATTTGAATTCCATGCTGTCACAGTCACTAGCCCATTCAAGCTTAACATCCTTATCATTTATCGCCCTCCAGGTTCCCTTGGAGAGTTCATCAATGAGCTTGATGCCTTAATAAGTTCCTTTCGTGAGGATAGCTCACCCCTCACAGTTCTGGGTGACTTTAACCTCCCTACGTCTGCCTTTGACTCATTTCTCTCTGCCTCCTTCTTTCCACTCCTTTCCTCTTTTGACTTCACCCTCTCACCGTCCCCCCCTACTCACAAGGCAGGCAATGCGCTTGACCTCATCTTTACTAGATGCTGTTCTTCTACTAATCTCACTGCAACTCCCCTCCAAGTCTCCGACCACTACTTTGTATCCTTTTCTCTCTCGCTCTCCTCCAACACTACTCAGATGGTAATGTGCCGTCGCAACTTTCGCTCTCTCTCCCGCTACTCTCTCCTCTTCCATCCTATCATCTCTTCCCTCTGCTAAATCCTTCTCCCTCCGATCTCCTGATTCTGCCTCCTCAACCCTCCTCTCCTCCCTTTCTGCATCTTTTGACTCTCTATGTCCCCTATCCTCCCGGCCGGCTCGGTCCTCCCCTCCTCCTCCGTGGCTTGACAACTCATTGCGAGCTCACAGAACAGAAATGGAAATGGAGGAAAAATAGACTCCCTGCGGACCTGTCATCTTTTCACTCCCTCCTCTCTACATTTTCTTCCTCTGTTTCTGCTGCTAAAGCCACTTTCTACCACTCTAAATTTCAAGCCTCTGCCTCTAACCCTAGGAAGCTCTTTGCCACCTTCTCCTCCCTGCTGAATCCTCCTCCTCCTCTCCCTCCCTCTCTGTGGATGACTTCGTCAACCATTTTGAAAAGAAGGTTAACGATATCCAATCCTCATTTATTAAGTCAGATGACTCTGCTGGTCCTGCTCACACTGCCCTACCCTATGCTTTGACTTCTTTCTCTCCAGATGAAATCTTGCGACTTGTGACGGCCGGCCACCCAACAACCTGCCCGCTTGACCCTATCCCCTCCTCTCTTCTCCAGACCATTTCCGGAGACCTTCTCCCTTACCTCACCTCGCTCATCAACTCATCCTTGACCGCTGGCTATGTCCCTTCCGTCTTCAAGAGAGCGAGAGTTGCACCCCTCCTCAAAAAACCTACACTTGATCCCTCCGATGTCAACAACTACAGACCAGTATCCCTTCTTTCTTTTCTCTCCAAAACTCTTGAGCGTGCCGTCTCTAGCCAACTCTCTTGCTATCTCTCTCAGAATGACCATCTTGATCCAAACCAGTCAGGTTTCAAGACTGGTCATTCAACTGAGACTGCTCTTCTCTGTGTCACAGAGGCTCTCCGCACTGCTAAAGCTAACTCTTTCTCCACTGCTCTTATCCTTCTAGACCTATCTGCTGCCTTTGATACTGTGAACCATCAGATCCTCCTCTCCACCCTCTCCGAGTTGGGGATCTCCGGCGCTGCTCACTCTTGGATTGCGTCCTACCTGACCGGTCGCTCCTACCAAGTGGCGTGGCGAGAAGCTGTCTCCGCACCACGTGCTCTCACCACTGGTGTCCCCCAGGGCTCAGTTCTAGGCCCTCCCCTATTCTCTCTATACACCAAGTCACTTGGCTCTGTCATATCCTCACATGGTCTCTCCTATCATTGCTACGCAGACGACACACAATTAATTTTCTCCTTTCCCCCTTCTGATAACCAGGTGGTGAATCACATCTCTGCATGTCTGGCAGACATATCAGTGTGGATGTCGGATCACCACCTCAAGCTGAACCTCGGCAAGATGGAGCTGCTCTTCCTCCCGGGGAAGGACTGCCCGCTCCATGATCTCGCCATCACGGTTGACAACTCCATTGTGTTCTCCTCCCAGAGTGCAAAGAACCTTGACAAGTATGAGTGATTTAGGTTAATTTCCCATCCTTTGTAGGCTCTGCCTGTCAAGCAGCAGAACGTGCAGAAGGGCACATTTGCCGATGTACTTTGAGCTGATAATGTTTACTTTGCAAGCTACCAGTAGAAACTTAGTTGGTTAAACATAGTGGTAAGTAGACCTAATGTACTTTTTTCCCCCCAACCTACGTAGGACTACCTAGCAAATTTAGCTAACATTATCCCCTTTTCAACATTGTTTTTAAGAGTGTTTAATCACGACTGCTGCTGACAGACATGATAGGCTACATTGATTGATGGACCACGTCAAATTGGCTACCTAGCTAGCTAACAGATCAAGTCAGTATGGCTAGTTAACAAGCTAACTTTCATGGGATAAACTAGATGGCTATATCCAAATATTGTTTGATTTGCTTGCCATCTATAGTGGTGATGACAGTAGTCCGACTAACAACTTTACTAGGATGAGGACTTTCCAATGTCAAGCTCTTTCCAAAAGCCTAGTCTCTGATGAAGCAAGCTAAATGACAAATGTTGTTTGCTTAGCTAGCTAAAATGGGTACATGGTGATCAATTTATGTTTACTGATCATGAAAAGCATGCAGTTACTTGTTGTATAACTCTGATGATAGAGCTAAATGTGGAATAATCAGAAATGTGTAGTTCTAACTATGCTCTTCAAGAGGTGGTGATATTAAAACCTAATAGTTATAACATTTACTTAACAATCCCTTGAAAACGCCCCCCAGCAGCCAAATTGAACGCTCTGCACCATATTGTGACGTGTTATTGATAACGACCTAGTCTATTCACTGTAAACAAACAAGCTACTTTGACCACATTCCCAACTTCAAATGTTGTAAAATCTTTGTCAACTATAACTATATAAATTAGCATAAAATAACTAACCAACAGTAATTCTTGAACCACTCAAGCTAGAGACACCAAACCAACTTTCACATGTTCAGGCTATCCTAACTTAAAATTCTTAAAATTTTATCGACTATGACTATATAAATGTGCATATATTAGCACAATATAACTCACCAACAGTAACTCGTGAACCGTTCAAGCTAGAGACCCCAGACCAACTTTCACATGTTCAGGCTATCCTATCCACTGCCACAAAAATATGTTTAAAGAGCTGAATCACGTCACACAACTTTTCTTCATGGAAAATTACCATCTATCCTTGCTTTTCAATGTTAGTCAGAAAGGATCTTGTTCAAAGCACTTTTTTATCAGTGCTGGATTATGGTGATATTGTCTATATGCAGGCCTTAGCAAGTACCTTAAACTCTGGACACAATGTATCATGGTGCTTTAAACACTAGATCACTCCAGTGTTGCCAACTCCTCAGCAAGGAAAATAGCTATTGACTGTCCTAAAAGTCGCTAGAAGACGCTAAATAACGTCATCACCTAATTTGCATAATTGGCCATGTGCATGTAATTGTGATGGACGCTGTAGGAGAGAGGAATAACGTTGTGGGAGAGACAAAAGTGAGTAAAAAACACCCTACATTTACATCCCGCCCTGAATGTAAGCCAGGCCGGGATCAGCCAGCCGTGGCTTCCCGCATGCGCAATTCATTTGCAGTCTGGACGCGGAGGGGTGAACATCTCCTGCTCTGACTGCAGCGCGAGGACTGTGAGTGCTTTGGGACGGGGGTGGGGCCCACGGGGGTGGCGGCAGCCGCTGCTCGTTGAGAAAAGTAAGAACGATACGTCAGAGTCTCCAAAAGTCTCCAATAACACCAGAAAAAGTCGCTAGATTTGTCGCTAGTCGCTTTTTTGAAAATGTGTCGCTAGAGGGGTCTGAGAACTCGCTAAATATAGCGACAAAGTCGCTAAATTGGCAACACTGGATCACACACCAATCACTGTGATTTGTATGCGATGGTGCAATGGACCTCTCTCTCCACCAGGGGGCTAAAGCACTGATACACTTTTGTGTACAAGGCATTGGAAGGACAACTCCCTTTGTATCTCTGTTCCTTACTGACCAGATCAGTCACTCAATCCAGTCTTCGTTCACAGTCACTGCTGTCCCTGTCTGTTCCTAAGGCTAGAACTGAGATGGGGAAAAATATTTTTCCCATAATGCCCATTCATCCTGGAACATGCTTAAAAATATATTAAAGTTAGGGGAGTTAGTGTCCTTGCCTGTTTTTAAGACTGATTGACAACACTGTAAAGTGATAGCTGCAGTTGTGTCTAATCTTCAATTGTATCTGTAACTTGAAACACCTTTGTCTTTTGTGTGTATTTTGTATTTTTCTGTAATATTTTCTGTACAGTCGTGGTCAAAAGTTTTGAGAATGACACAAATATAAATTTTCACAAAGTCTGCTGCCTCAGTTTTTATGATGCAATTTGCATATACTCCAGAATGTTATGAAGAGTGATTAGATGAATTGAAATTAATTGTAAAGTCCCTCTTTGCCATGAAAATGAACTTAATCCCCAAAAAACATCTCCACTGCATTTCAGCCCTGTCACAAAAGGACCAGCTGACATCATGTCAGTGATTCTCTCGTTAACACAGGTGAGAGTGTTGATGAGGACAAGGCTGGAGATCACTCTGTCTTGCTGATTGAGTTAGAATAACAGACTGGAAGCTTTAAAAGGAGGGTGGTGCTTGAAATCATTGTTCTTCCTCTGTTAACCATGGTTACCTGCAAGGAAACACGTGCCATCATCATTGCTTTGCACAAAAAGGGCTTCACAGGCACTGGATATTGCTGCTAGTAAGATTGCACCTAAATCAACCATTTATTGGATCATCAAGAACTTCAAGGAGAGAGGTTCAATTGTTGTGAAGAAGGCTTCAGGGTGCCCAAGAAAGTCCAGCAAGTGCCAGAACCGTCTCCTAAAGTTGATTCAGCTGCGGGATCGGGGCAACACCAGTGCAGAGCTTGCTCAGGAATGGCAGCAGGCAGGTGTGAGTGCATCTGCACGCACAGTGAGGCGAAGACTTTTGGAGGATGGCCTGGTGTCAAGAAGGGCAGCGAGGAAGCCACTTATCTCTGTGGGGATCTATTTTATTATAATTAGATGTGATGCCTAGCTTAGAAAGAATACATGAATGATTAAACATAATAGGTTTGTGCTGTACTGATATAGATTGTTTAACATAACAAGCTGTGATTAATGTGAGGAACCGTTAGGGGGTAGGCTGAGATAGACTTGTGACTCACACACACACACTGCCTCTTTGTTAAACCGCTCAAGGACATGTGTACTGCAACAGAAACAACTAACACCTGGCAACAGTGAAGCGCCAAGGGGCTGGGACCAGCCTGTGCGCCATCGATAGGTTGGGTAAGTTTAAACCACACCCAGCCTCTACTCTGACAGGCCCAGCCTGGAGCAGGAACCATCACTGTCAGAGTATTAAAGAAGAACCTTGGGTTGAAAAAGTTAGTTCTCTGACTGCCCTGCGTGGTGTTTCAGTGGGCCCGTATATACGAACATCATATTTACCATTCAAGTGTTTGCATTAATTAAAATACTAGTCTATCTTAGAAGAAGTGTATTGTTCCTATACCAGATTTGAAATGACGCAATTTGACAATTGGTGACCAACGACGTGATCTGGTAGAGGGACTTCGCTGGGAATTGTCCGGCCGATTGGACATCGCTGTCGTTGGACGGTGTGTTTCACAAAGAGTCCGGACAACTAAAAACAGGTAAGCAGACACCTATTGTTATATAACTAAAGTTCTGCACATTGGCTTTATCCAAATTAATTTTGTGAAACACCTGTTTGATGTAAGTGAACTAAATTATGAATTATATGACATGCAAACCTGTGGTGAATGTGATGTTAAACCATGGTACCATAGAGTATTGTTCTACCGGCAAGGTCCGTAACTACGAGGGTACGGCTAGGTTCGGGGAAAATACTGAAATCTCTCGGTGAGGTCCGTAACTACGAGGGTACGGCTAGGTTCAAGGATATAGGGAATAATTGAATTAGTAATTGCTATCGGCGAGGTCCGTAACTACGAGGGTACGGCTAGATTCGGGAAATTTTAGATAAAATACTAGCGACCGGCGAGGTCCGTAACTACGAGGGTACGGCTAGGTTCGGCGGAGTATTTTGTAGATAGGAGGAGGAATAGGAGGCGAGGTTGGTAGGAGTAATAGTAAATTGGGAATATAAAGGTAAAAAGAATGAATAACGAGTGTGACTAAACTGAAACGTTTGAACTGATATAACTGAACTGTAACGTTTGATGTTTGACATAGCATAATACTGGTTTTAAATAATTAAGTTGAAGCAATTTGGTTTATTATTTAATTTAACGTTTGATGTTTGACCCTGCAAAATACTGTTTAAATAATTAGACTGAAATAATTTGGTTTATCGTTGAAATATAAATATGCACCGACTTTAACTAATTAGGTGGGAATAATTTGATTTAAATAAATAGACTAACGTACTTTAAATAACGGATGAATATTACGTTAAAACGAAAAACAGACAACCTGTTCCGAGTGGAAACAGGAGGGAGAACCGCGTAGGGGTACATTTAAAGAAGCAGTGAGAGAGAGAGAGAGTAGGAGGGGGCCAGTACCCACTGATAGCCTTACCTAATCTATTGGCGGGGAATGAAAGGGGCCCCAGCAACCTTAGATGTATACAGTAATAATAATAATATGCCATTTAGCAGACAGGCCATGAACACAGAGGACGTGGCCAGAGCGGTAGAAGGAATGACCCACCCCAAAACAGGAATAGTAAGGTTTGGGCTGCCGTTAGAGGGCAATGGGTTTCAGGGGATGCCCAGAGGACACTTTTGCCATGGGCCGATCACGGAGAGTATGTTGGGAAAATAACTGAATTGTGTAATAGCCTCAGAGAGACATGCAATCCATCATGAGCAAAATAACAGACAGGATAGAGCCAAGAAAGAGCAGAAAGGAGCAGAGTACCTAATAGCCACTCTTGGGGAAATAGCGGGTAAAGGCAGGGAAAAGTGAAGGCTACAACGGGGGAGGTCGATGCTTCAACTGTAACAAAGGAGGGCATTTCGCCAGAGAGTGTGAGGCCCCATGCAGATACTGTGGTAAGACAGGCCATAACTATTTTCAATGCAGACCCAGGGGAGGAGGAAAGAAAGAAAAGAGAGAGAAGCCTAACAGACGTCTATTTCCCAGCTTTGAGCGTAAGGAAGAGGAAGATAAGGCGTGACTAGTCCTTGAGGGAGAAAGAGTAGAACCTTTTGATCCAAATTGTGAGGTGTTTGAATTGGCTACTATTGACTTAGCACTTCAACAGAAACAATAGAAGGGGAGACAGATTTTCCTACGGGGTTGATCAAATAATTGATAATGGATCATTTGAGATGAGATCACATGTAGCAGATTTAGGGTAATCAATTAAATAATCATTGTATACTCGAGGAATTTTGAGTGGTTTTATGGATTAGTTATGAGGAATTAGATTGATACAAACAATTATTGATGAGTTAGGACTGGGGATATCTGTATCATGTTTTGTGTGTACTACCATCTTTAGATTACTGATGGTAATTGAAGGTTAACAAAATGTATAACCAGGAGAAAGAGATTAGCTTATCTCATTGGAATGTTGCCCAGGGCTAGGGGGAGCAGCAGTGAAGTTAGGCAGTATTTAGGTCATAAAAGTGAGCTACCAAATTAAGTGGGGCCTGGCTATTTGTGGTTGTTGTTTTTCAAATTGGGTTTTTCAAATAAAAAACAACACACCTAGTATGATGGTTATAAAGGGTTGTTATGTTAAATTTAGGGGGTTTGTGTTAGGTTTGAAAGATTTAAGTATGGACCTGTCATGACCAACCATCAGTCTTCAGGTCAAGCCCGGGAGAGCCGGGGTAGAACAGAGTTTGAACTAAACATGAGTGTTTTTACAAGATAAGGGATTGATTGGATTACTATTGATTCTGAACTGAATGAAAGTCGAATTTAGCCGCCATAAAAGACAAAGGAAGTGGGAGGAGCAATAAAGAAGCAAGGGACAGTCTAATAAAAAAAATAAGGGATGGCAATTGGATGATAAATTACCAATATTACCTAAGTGATTATTTAGGTAGGTGGTAATATTGACACATGAGCAAAACATGTGTCAAAAGGGGGATGATAGTAGATGGTAGGATTAAATAATAAATATATACGAAGGAGAGGTCAAAATACTTAAAAAAAATAATAAGTACAGTCTAGAAAGAGAATGCAGTCAGAAATTGAAATTGAGAGCTGAACACGTGTGAAGGTAGTTTATTAACCACATCCGTATGTCAGAGGTTTTGTGCCCCACTGGTGAACTAAAGGATAATTTTTTATTATATTTACCATTCAAGTATTTGCATTTATTAAAATACTAGTCTATCTTAGTGTATTGACCTCTTTTTGTTCCTATACCAGATTTGAATTGACGCAATTTGACATCTCCAGGAAAAACTTCAGGGACAGACTGATATTCTGCAAAAGGTACAGGGATTGGACTGCTGAGGACTGGGGTAAAGTCATTTTCTCTGATGAATCCCCTTTCCGATTGTTTGGGGCATCTGGAAAAAAGCTTGTCCAGAGAAGACAAGGTGAGCGCTACCATCAGTCCTGTATCATGCCAACATTAAAGCATCCTGAGACCATTCATGTGTGGGGTTGCTTCTCAGCCAAGGGAGTGGGCTCACTCCCAATTATGCCTAAGAACACAGCCATGAATAAAGAATGGTACCAACACATCCACAGAGAGCAACTTCTCCCAACCATCCAAGAACAGTTTGGTGACGAACAATGCCTTTTCCAGCATGATGGAGCACCTTGCCATAAGGCAAAAGTGATAACTAAGTGGCTCGGGGAACAAAACATCAACATTTTGGGTCCATGGCCAGGAAACTCCCCAGACCTTAATCCCATTGAGAACTTCTGGTAATTCCTCAAGAGGCGGGTGGACAAACAAAAACCCACAAATTCTGACAAACTCCAAGCATTGATTATGCAAGAATGGGCTGCCATCAGTCAGGATGTGGCCCAGAAGTTAATTGACAGCATGCCAGGGTGGATTGCAGAGGTCTTGAAAAAGAAGGGTCAACACTGCAAATATTGACTCTTTGCATAAACTTAATGTAATTGTCAATAAAAGCCTTTGACACTTATGGAATGCTTGTAATTATACTTCAGTATACCATAGTAACATCTGACAAAAATATCTAAAAACACTGAAGCAGCAAACTTTGTGAAGACCAATACTTGTGTCATTCTCAAAACTTTTGACCACGACTGTACATGCTGCTATTTCCCTGTTTTGCCTTCTTGGCAGGTTGCCCTCACAAACAAGGTTTTTAACCTCAATGGGTCTTACCTGGTTAAATAAAGGTTAAATTAAAAAAAATACATCTAGTTTTTATTATTCCTATTATTTTTCTTTGGAATGCTGTCGTATCGCGTAAGTGCTGGCAATCATTGCTGATAAACAAAGGAGTCCGCTCATACTGAACTTTGATCATAAGGTTTATTCAGATCACAAGCTTTCAGCATAAGTTACAGGTGACATGCCCACCCGGAGAGCGACGCCTCAGAATGGCCGCTCTGCCTTCTTCTTCGTTTAACCCCTACTTATAAACAATGCAAAAAGATGGGCTCCCTCTTCTGGCCAATCACCAGTCTCCCCTGTCTACAACACACTTCCTGTCTGTTGTATGTGGCGTTACACTAAAACATTCCCTCTTGATACTAAAATTAACGTCCTCTCTGGTTCCACTTAAAACATTAACAAAGGCATAATCCTAATACACGACATTTCCCCCCTTCGAGACGAACTAAAAGTCTCGAAAACAAACAGAATAGGATTATGACAAGTGACAATTTATCTTATTGAGTATCTTTAACATTAAACCAAAAAACATTATTCTCTAGAGTGTATATACCTTTCTATGAAATATGAATAACTGTTTATGAAGTGTGAATACATTACTATGAAATATGAATAACTGTTTATGAAGTGTAAGAGCGAAAAACTGTCTGGCAACCTTCGTTCCAAATCCATCCATCAATCAAGACAGTAAAATTCTCTCACGGTCCCTCTGCCCCAGGCAACCACCTCGGTACTCCAGATAAACTCACAAACAATGTAAATGCATTTGAAACTATGATGCAATTAAATACACATGTAAGCCCCTGCAAACAAAATCCTATCCAAAAAATATCCACTCTAAGGCTGGTCAACCCATTGGACCCTACAGTGGACCTCTCCCTGCCTAGACTCCCTGTCCCTAAGCATCAACGAAATAAACAAAAACATCTAAGATCCCCACATGTATCCAATAACATCAAATATCATTCTACAAAAATTAATACGTAAGGCTATGACACAAATTATGTATTACACATGTCTATATTTCATTGCAGACACTGGAATGTAGTCCACTACACTTCATCTCCCCGTAGTCTCGACTTCCAATGGATTGTTGATGATGGAATCGGAATCTCTCCACACCTTTCTTGTTTCATCTCCTCCAGTCATTGTCCTTTCATATTGTCCCTTCATATTGTCCTTGTTTGAGTATTTCAATCTCCACATGTTCCCCCAAATGCTTCTGAAAGAAAAGGAAAGACCAAACAGTATCTTTTGCAAAACAACACTTTCAAATTGAACATCAATATCAACTAAGAATATAGAAATGATATCTAAATGATGTATGAATCACATTAACCATTTCCCCCCTTTGATTCATAAAATCATACTAAAATCACACTATTATTGAAAAAAAAAAATTTTTGAAAAATGATCAAAACATCAAAAATGATATTTATCCATTCAGTTCCACTTGTCCATCTTCATCCAGATCAGGAACAGTCAACACCGGCATCTGAGTGTTGTCTCCAGGCATCACTCTCCAACCTATCTCAATATCATAGCTTTCTCAAAGGTCAGTAACAAATTACAAACATCACACACAGTGCTATCAAAGCTGCCATTAAAATGTAATCCATCACTGCTCCTACTGGCCTAACTGATCTTGCAACCAAGTCTTCGCTGACTTCCGCTCCTTTAGATCTACCAAATGCATCCCTTATATTCTTCAATGCATATATAACCCTAGTGATAATATCTGAACTATCTGGACTCAAAGTATAACTAACATTATCAATAGGATCTTCCCAAATGTTACACCATACCATGGAAAAAGTCCCCCCTTCTCCCTTAGACTCATCCTTCAATGATAGGCTTGAAGACTATGACATGTCTCCATGTCTCTTTTCATCCTATCTCCAACCCTAGATTTATCTGTGTCCGGTGGTACCCCTCTTTTAATGGTAGAAACCTCATATGGAGGCTTCAACGTTGACATGTAACAACCTCCTATCCATCCATAGGGTAAGAATATATATGCTTCATCACCACAAACCCTCAAAATATCTCAAAAATTTCCCATAGTCACATTGTCAGGCAAAAGCTAATATTTTAACCCTCAAAGTCCTGCTGTTCCTACTACCTGGTACATAAAAAGTTACATTATATTTGTCCTCTCTAACCTTATGTTCGTGCTTATCCAAAGTCATCATATAATCATCACAATCTGATATTCCCATGAACATTCCCTTTACATCATATGTTTTATTAGAACAAAAACAATTTTTAGCCCTCAATGGTTTCACCTCAAACGCTCCAGGGTTCGCTGTTACCTGAGTTTCCTTCCCATCTAACAAATGCACACAAGTTAATTCACTTAACCCAATAACACCTAACCCTAGGCTTAAACAAATGTTTTGACAACAACATTATTTTATCGGTTACTGATTGTTGCTGATACAACAGTCATGACAAAGCATAAGATTGACACATACTTGATAGAGGTCGAGCGACCGTCTCTAACATGTTTGTCTGGAATTCTCAACAGACATGGACCCTCAAGATTCCTCACTGATCTTACAGAATGAGCTGCTGGAACCTGCCCATCTATCTCTAATTTTCACAACAGAAGAATCAAACCACTCCATTTAGTTTCTCTCTTCCCTAACGAGCGGTACTGCAGATACCTCTCCTTGTCTGTCATTAAAATCAAAGACTTCATCCTGTACCTCCATGATAGTATCACTATTTCAGATGAATCTATATTGTTCTCTACTACTATCTGCTCTCCTATTTTAACCCTATTCATACTATCATTGACAGCACTCTCCAATTCGTAACATAAACCCCTGAGTCCTTCTTGCTACCCCCTTTAATTTCAGAAAAGTTGTTGTCGGTGTCATACTTCCTACATTTGCTATTGCCATCGTATCATTAATCCCTTCCAAAGTTACTATTAAAGCAGTTGATCTAGTTGATGTATTAACACTCTTAACTACTTCTAGTGGGAAAGTTACCAATATACTCTGTATTATTTACTGTTGGAGTGACTACTGTAACATATTCTTCCTGACCTCCTTTGGTGACTGTGGAAACTTCAACAGACTTCAAATCTTCCATTATAAGCGTCACTTTATGAATTACATAGCCCTTTAACCAATAATTCTTAACCGGAACAAATTCTAATGCTTGCACTAGATAAGTATACTTCTTCTCCATAATTATCTCTCCATGTGGGAGGAACGTCCCCATCCTAACCCTAATAAGTATTTTTCCCCCTAAAATTGGTGCTGGAGCTATTGGTTCCCTTATAATCAAATGCGATATATTTATGGCTTTAATAACTATCAATGTTGAAAGAGTTAAATTGCTTCTCACTGTTGTTTTAATAGACTGAAGTGTTAATGTCCTTAGTTACTTCATCCATTTTCCCCAAAGCTTTGAACTCTTTACTTGTACTTCCATCTATCACCACTAGTGTCACTTTTTCCACTCTCAGTCCTACCTCTAATCCCTGACTTTCAAACTTTTGATTATAAAAATACACCCACAATTACCTTGATCTTCCTGCTGGGAACTGTAACTATAGATACTCAATCACCCTCAATCTTCTCTTATCATTCAGCAACGCATACTTTCTCAATGCATCTGCTCCTAACAGATCTAAACTCCTACCATATCTTCCCACTAAACTCTAAAGTGTCCTTCACTACTGTTCTCTCTCTCTTACTACTAACTTTGAAACTTAGCTTACTGTCTTAGAGTTCCTTCAACCTAGTTCTCCTAACTTATTTTAATCTAATCTTTTCTCCTAACCTTTAAAAACCTTTTCCACTGATTTATTCACAAAATCCCTTTACCACCAAATTTTAGGATATGTGATTGGGAAGTCCCCACATGCTTCTGACTTCTTCACACACAGACTTGGCAAACGACTAAACACCTTTTAGCCTAGCCTGAAATCTCTTGGTGTAAGAATGTAACCCAGAATAACAGTCACCCCTTTTAACTTTATTTTCCAGACAGATTGTCTAATAGGCAGTCTAATAGATTATCATCCTTCCTATGAAATTATCTTTTTAAGCAAATATGATTCCCAAAAACCCTACTTTTTAAAATCCTCTACCAGACAACCGTTTAGTGTACATCCTATTGTACAGTTCAATTTACACCATGCATCTCTTCCCAACACTGCAATAGGTATATGCTCTAATATTAGTATGTCTATTTTAATTTCTCTTTGAGTTCTTATAGCATAGCTCAATTGGTTCCCTAAGAGTAATTAACTGTTTTACTACCTCAAATCCCTATCCTAATTAGTTAATTTTACATAGTGAGATGTTTAACCTCTTTAGGCTCAACACAGATAAGTTTCTCCCCTATTCACCATTATTTCTCATAGTCCTCGGTTTTTACTTCAATTGTTAGATATTTTCTTCCTAATTGGTGCTACCAGCTGACACCCCCCTTCGTATCTTCTAGGCACTCTAGAATCTTTAGGGTTCACCTGGAGAACAGGTGATCTTGACTGGCCCCTGTATCTTCCTTAAAAATGTTATCTGTTGTTTCCTCCTGACTTGTTGCACTCACAGGTAAAGTAACCAATCTGTCCACAATTATAACAGTCTTCTGAAAGTTGCTGGAAGTGTAGCTGAAATCTTCCTCCTCCTTCTATTTCTTCTCGTCCTCTTCCTCTCCAATTCTGTGTCTGTCCAGAAACTGGCTGTGGATATGGAACACCTGGTACCCCCCTTGGCTGGTACAATTGCATTTGATATTGTTCAGTTGAAGCTGGAACAGTGATTGTTGATTTGGTTCACTCTGATTCTTCATAACCAAAGCTTCTCTTCTCCACCAGTTGTATGATTGAGTTTTCTGAGAGTTTCTTGATCCTGTTCTTTCTTGCTGTTGACATATCAGGATTCTTCAAAAGCATATATTCTAAGTTCGGTCCTCGAAATATCATCTTCCATCATCTTCTTACTATTGGCCTTTCCTTGACCTCAATGTATTATTCTTCTCCTCCAATTCTTGGGATTATTTTCTCAGCAGGTTTTCTCCTTCTGTATCTTCTCTTCTTGAGTTGTTCATCCAGTTGTGTTACTTCTTCTAAACTAGTCGCTTTATCCAGGCATGATAAGCATCGGTCTATATCTCCTTCTATTTCTTCTGTGCCAGTCCTTGTAGGATAAACTCCTTTTGAATACACAGCACCTTCAGTCTCCTCTTTCTCGCTGTCTTCATCTGAACTCGAATCTCTTGTATCCTTCTTCCTTCAACTTCCATCAGAGATCAAATCTCTAGTATCCTTCTTTCCTCTCTTGCCAACTTCCTTCTGATCAGAGTCATATCCACCCATGACCTCTTCTCAATCACTCTGATCTTCATCTTCTTCTTCCTTAACCTCACTCTTCTCTTTCAGACATCTCATTTTCTTCCTTCTGGAGTTTTGGATTCATCTTTCTGGTCGTTTCTGCTTGTCCTCTATCTATTATTCGTCTTAATCTCTGATGCAACAATCACCCTCCTGGATGATCACCGGAAGCTGAGGATAAACATCCCTAAGCTCTACTTCCTTCTCATAAGGTGGGTGTCTTTTTGCTGAATCCGTATGTGAGAAAGGTGTACTAACTTCTGCCATTAGTTCTCCTGTCACCTTCTCTATACCTTTGTTTATCTTATTGCTGGAATCTTTTATCAGTTTTTGTTTGAGAATGAAGGGCAACTTTTGTTTCATTTGCCGGATAACCTAACAATACTTTAGTTAAAGGATTACTATTTTTCCCATATCAACCAGTGTAATCACTTTCATAGCCTTGCTGTCCTTTCTCCCCATTGTAACAACCCTTTTATATTCCTTTATCGTGAATTATTTTATTTTTAGACTATATAGCCTATGGCTTCCCCCCTTTAATTATTAATATATATATATATATATATATATATATATTTTTTTTTAAATAAATCAATTAAAAATCATGAATAATTAAAACCAATTTTTATTCCTATATCCTATGTCACCAATTTATCAATTAGTGGTGGCTATCTTACCACAACCCATCAAATGCAAGTAGTCAACTTCAGACTACAATACCCATAAACAAAGCCTGTAACCCCTTGCTCTATAACCCCTTGCTCTATAAGCACCTAATTATCTTAAATTTACAGAATAATGTCAGTCCTTGATTCCCAACACAACTCCAATCAACCCCCGTGATGCACATAGCCTCCAAAATGCAATTTTTAATGAATCAGTTTGCCAAGCCTATGTGAAATTGTCATAACATCAAAGAAGATTTTGTAACCAGATCAGTCTCAAACCCTTTTTGACTTGATCCTCTGCCGCGTCACGTGACGCTACGTCAGCACCCCTCTCCTTCTCTCTCTCTCTCTCCTGTCGTCTCGTCCTATCGCCTCTCATATGACAAAAACAGAGACACAGAAAAAGATTTTAGTAGTTACTGCAATCACTGAGTTATCTCAACCATATTCAACATTCCTTCGTTCACCCATTATTCACTCTAAGACTAAACTCAGAACTAAATAGATCGCTCAAAAACATTTTTAATTTTATTTTAATCCGTCATTTAATTTAATTCATTATACTCCGTCAACATATATTTAATGTATAAATTCACTACATCTCAACAAATAGTTTCATGTTCAAACACCAGCCGCTTTAAACTATAAGATTCGCGTTAAAATCTCTCCTCTTTGTTCCCTCGTCTGTGTCTATTCCTGCAGCACGCAGCCCCCCAGAAATATGACACGTTACCCACAATCCCGTTGTGTAGTTTTAGTAAACAACGTTTTGTAGTTTTTTAGTACCGGAACCCAACGTCTCATAATCTCGTGCCATAAACTACAACTCCCACGTTTTGTAGTGTAGTGTCATAAAATTAAACGCATGCGCAAATGCATTCAATGATACGATTCCCAGACAATAGAACGATAGCCTTACGCTACAGCTTCACTATTTTATACCTTATACTCACACAATTACACATAACAGAGCTCACATTTGCGTAGAACTTTGAATTCTACACACACATACATATTTTAAGAGGCTTATCCTATCGCAATAGGACCTCTAAGGACACGTTAGCATGTAGCACGCAACACAATTAGCATTTAGCATTAGCATTTAGCATTAGCCGCTATGTACCATGTAGCATGAAACACAATCCAGCATTTAGCATTAACATTAGCCTTAGCCTTTAGCTAACTGCGGCCTACCACGCCCTAAGTAACCTGCATTGTGCCTAAATCATTGTCCATATATCCCCTGCTAACTTTATGCTGCCGTAAGTTCTGGATAATCATATGAGCGGTTACCCCAAACGAATACTCCGTCGACTATAAGATGAGCATAACATACATATAATCGTCCACCTTATGGTTCCCAGAACCAACCTGACCCCACACTAGCGCGTTGCAAGGATTTTATGGCCCACTCCTAAAGAGTCGCCTCGTTTCGAGGTCTTTAACAGATTCACAATGCTCTAATTGCATACGTATTCCTGACTTTATTCTGCCAATATCTGCCTTTAATATCTCTACCATCGATTGCTCTAAAATTCCAAGCCTACTCTCCCCCCTTTTGCCCTGTCTACCAGTGCAACAATTGATAATGATTAGCCAGACCCCCAGTTATCAGCAATAACGCCACACGAGGCACGGTCGTATGGTACATTTATCCAGTGTACACAAGCAGTATCCAACCTAACAATCTCACAAAGCTTGTGAGGAAAAAACTCACCCTTGTCTGGTCATGACTTCAGACCGAGTTAGCTTGAGTTAGCTTGGCGGCTACAAATGAAGCAAAGGAGAGATGCAGACCAGCCCCACGTTGGGCGCCATTTGTCGTATCGCGTAAGTGCTGGCAATCATTGCTGATAAACAAAGGAGTCCGCTCATACTGAACTTTGATCATAAGGTTTATTCAGATCACAAGCTTTCAGCATAAGTTACAGGTGACATGCCCACCCGGAGAGCGACGCCTCAGAATGGCCGCTCTGCCTTCTTCTTCGTTTAACCCCTACTTATAAACAATGCAAAAAGATGGGCTCCCTCTTCAGGCCAATCACCAGTCTCCCCTGTCTACAACACACTTCCTGTCTGTTGTATGTGGCGTTACACTAAAACATTCCCTCTTGATACTAAAATTAACGTCCTCTCTGGTTCCACTTAAAACATTAACAAAGGCATAATCCTAATACACGACAATGCACTCCTTCTACCCCGTTTAAGCTAGAAACATCAGTCAAACTTTAAAACGTGTAGACCGGTCTGGAATAGTGTGCTTGTATACAATTTAATCTGTTTTTAAACTATTACATTTTTTGTTCTTCTTTTTGTCCTACATCCACTTTCATGGGATTTCCTCAACATTCTAAAGGTCCCATTGTGACATCATCACTTCCAACATTGCATTCACTGTAACAAGTTGCAACAATGCAACTTTTGACACAAATCAGCTACTTTTAACACTTTGCCAACAATTTAGACAAAACGTTAGCGCGTATGAAATCTTCCTCTACTTTTTGGGTTTTCAAATCTGAAATCAGAACAGGAATAGCTTCTACCAAGAGGTAGAGCTATTTTAGTAACCCATCAACAACTTTCATTAAAGATGCATGTCAGAAGCTAGCAGATTCAATACTTACCAAAAACAGCTGCAAATTCCAATAAATTCCAATAAAACTTTCCTTGCTTTGTCTAACACCTATTATAAATCTAGCAAATACGTTTTGTGGGTCAGAGTGCAGTATTCATTTAGTTTCATAGAACAAATGTTTGTTAGCATGTTTCTCACACTGGCTTTAGCCATGGAGGGAGCAGGCCTGCTAAGGCAACTTCAGGGGGGTTGCCTAGCAACACATGCCTCGGAGTGAGACAACGTCTTCATAGTGCGACAAATTCCCATGATTTGTGAATCTGTTTGGGCCGAACAACTAGCGCGACAGCTAAATGGCTTTGAAAAAATATGATTTCAGCTAATAGGGGAAGTATCTACCAAAATAACTACATTATGGCATGACTTGAAACGCTACAGAGAAGATTTCGAATGCTTCCCCGGTCTGGACGACCTAAACTGATACAGAGAAGATTTCTAATGCTCACTAGCTGACCACAACCACACAACTACTGGACCACACACCTACTTACCAAAACTACCGACCACACACCTACTGACCAAAACTACTGACCACAACTACTGACCAGTAGGAGTTTTAGGAACATCATGGCAGACACGCAGTGAATTTGGATCCTAGATCTCATTGGTGTGATCATAAGGTTATTGCAGTGGATTAGTTTGTCTACATACAGTTGAAGTCGGAAGTTTACATACACATAGGTTGGAGTCATTAAAACTTGTTTTTCAACCACTCCACAAATCTCTGGTTAACAAACTATACTTTTGGCAAGTCGGTTTAGGACATCTACTTTGTGCATGACACAAGTAATTTTTCCATCAATTGTTTACAGAGAGATTATTCCACTTATAATTCACTTTATCACAATTCCAGTGGGTCAGAAGTTTACATACACTAAGTTGACTGTGCCTTTAAACAGCTTGGAAAATTCCAGAAAATTATGTCATGGCATTAGAAGCATCTGATAGGCTAATTGACATAATTTGAGTCAATTGGAGGTATACCTGTGGATGTAGTTCAAGGCATACTTTCAAACTCAGTGCCTCTTTGCTTGACATCATGTGAAAATCAAAAGAAATCAGCCAAGACCTCAGAAAAAAATGTGTAGACCTCCACAAGTCTGGTTCATCCTTGGGAGCAATTTCCAAATGCCTGAAGGTACCACGTTTATCTGTACAAACAATAGTATGCAAGTATAAACACCATGGGACCATGCAGCCGTCATACAGCTCAGGAAGGAGACGTGTTCTGTTTCCTAGAGATGAACGTACTTTGGTGCGAAAAGTGCAAATCAATCCCAAAACAACAGCAAAGGACCTTGTGAAGATGCTGGAGGAAACAGGTACAAAAGTATCTATATCCACAGTAAAACGAGTCCTATATTGACATAACCTGAAAGGCCGCTCAGCAAGGAAGAAGCCACTGCTCCAAAACCGCCATAAAAAAGCCAGACTACGGTTTGCAACTGCACATGGGGACAAAGATCGTACTTTTTGGAGAAATGTCCTCTGGTCTGATGAAACAAAAATAGAACTGTTTGGCCATAATGACCATCGGTATGTTTGGAGGAAAAAGGGGGTATCTTGCAAGCCGAAGAACACCATCCCAACCGTGAAGCACGGGGGTGGCAGCATCATGCTGTGGGGGTGCTTTGCTGCAGGAGGGACTGGTGCACTTCACAAAATAGATGGCATCATGAAGAAGGAAAATGATGTGGATATAGTGAAGTAACATCTCAAGACATCAGTCAGGAAGTTAAAACGTTGTCGCAAATGGGTCTTCCAAATGTTCAATTACCCCAAGCATACTTCCAAAGTTGTGGCAAAAAAGTCAAGGTATTGGAGTGGCCATCACAAAGCCTTGACCTCAATCCTATAGAAAATGTGTGGGCAGAACTGAAAAAGCGTATGCGAGCAAGGAGGCCTACAAACCTGACTCAGTTACACCAGCTCTGTCAGGAGGAATGGGCCAAAATTCACCCAACCTATTGAGGGAAGTTTGTGGAAGGCTACCCGAAATGTTTGACCCAAGTTAAACAATTTAAAGGCAATGCTATGAAATGCTAATTGAGTGTATGTAAACTTCTGACCCACTGGGAATGTGATGAAAGAAATAAAAGCTGAAACAAATCATTCTCTCTACTATTATTCTGACATTTCACATTCTTAAAATCAAGTGGTGATCCTAACTGACCTAAGACAGGGAATTTTTACTAGGATTAAATGTCAGAAATTGTGAAAAACTGAGTTTAAATGTATTTGGCTAAGGTGTATGTAAACTTCCGACTTCAACTTTATGCAGTAAAGGTGGTACATTTCTGTAAGATAAGCACTCGGACAGTAGGGCGAGTTCAAGTGCGTCTTACAAGACTGTTTTGAGGACAGGTGATTTAGCGACCACTGGTAGAGTTTTCTGTCTGTGGCTGTTCTTTTTACGTCGGATTTGGCCCGCTCAAAGTGGTAACGCTTCCGACCGATCGGCCTCTGCACACACGCCTACAGTTCATCATTCGTGCCACCGCCATAGAGAAAGAATACAGGGAAGAAACCACCATTTAGTGGTGGAAAAAGTACCCAATTGTCATACTTGAGTAAAAGTAAAGATACCTTAATCGAAAATGAGTCAAGTAAAAGTGAAAGTCACCCAGTAAAATACTATTTGAATAAAAGTCTAAAAGTATTTGGTTTTAAATACATAAGTTTCAAAAGTAAATGTAATTGCTTAAATATACACAAGTATCAAAAGTAAAAGTAAAGTATAAATCATTTCAAATTCCTTACATTAAGCAAACCAGACGGCACCATTTTCTTGTTTTTTATTTATTTACGGATAGCCAGGGTAACAATCCAACACTCAGACATAATTTACAAACGAAGCATGTGTGTTTAGTGAGTCTGCCAGATTAGCGGCAGTAGGGATGACCATGGATGTTGTCTTGATAAGTGTGTGAATTTGACCATTTTCCTGTCCTGCTAAGACTTCAAAATGTAACGAGTACTTTTGGGTGTCAGGGAAAATGTATGGAGGAAAAAGTACATTTATTTTCTTTAGGAATGTAGTGAAGTAAAAGTAAAAGTTGTCACAAATATAAACAGTAAAGTAAAATACAGATACCCCAAAAAACGACTTACGTAGTACTTTAAAGTATTTTTACTTAAGTACTTTACACCACTGCCTACATATTTATTTAGTTTGTCATTCTATTTACATTTACATTTTAGTCATTTAGCAGACGCTCTTATCCAGAGCGACTTACAGTTAGTGAATACATATATTTTTTTATACTGGCCCCCCGTGGGAATCGAACCCACAACCCTGGCGTTGCAAACGCCATGCTCTATCAACTGAGCTACATCCCTGCCGGCCATTCCCTCCCCTACCCTGGACGACGCTGGGCCAATTGTGCGCCGCCCATGAGTCTCCCGGTCGCGGCCGGCTGCGACAGAGCCTGGATTCTAACCAGGATCTCTAGTGGCACAGTTAGCACTGCGATGCAGTGCCTTAGACCACTGCGCCACTCAGGAGACATTCTATAATTTTGATGGAACTCTAAATCAGTCAGGAGCAAGCCAGGTAGCCTAAGAAGGAATGAAAATGAATTATTTACACTATAATATTATTGTTTCAAGGCAATATCCTGCCATTTAATAAATAATTGTGAAGCATTTGTGACACGCTACAGGCTGGCAGGAGCGCTCAGCATTTCAACAACACAACAACAACACTTCAACAACATGCCTGTAAATTTAGCATTTAGGCTGTATAAAATAATAAAAAATAAAAAAATACTTTGAATTAAATAATAATGAAATGAAAAATGCCTTATTAGACTATACAGTCATTCTACAGTGCCTTTGAATACACATTTAGAAACACGAGTTTGGCCAGTCTTTGGTTTGAGGATCATGTTTTGAGCTATGCATGCCTAGTTGTTAATTTACCCTAGCAGATGCTCTTATATTCCCATACCCTAATCACAGTCAACACACATCTATTTTGTAACAACAATATCATGGAATAAAATAGAATACATTTTTATGTGCATATAGGCCTACCTGATGATATGTGCCTGCTGTGTTAAACTATAAATGGCTTTTTATCAAATTCATTGATGATCAGATACTTCAGTTGTAACTGGTTCTGTTGCTATCCACCTTATGTTTGAATTATTATTCTCATTGAAAGCAAGTCTAAGATGCAGTAGATATGTTCTATGTGCGCTATTTCTATGCTTCCTGTTCTTAAGTTTCATTTTTGCATCTTTCACTTCCAGTTTTGGACACTAGCTTCAAACAGCTGAAAATACAATATTTTTGGTTATGGAAAATATATTTCACAGCGCTTTAGCTGGTACAATGATTCTTTACACTGTACTTGCTTGTTTTGTCACAAACTGAAATTAAGTGAACTATTAGAATTTTAGCAACCAGGAACTGGCAGAGCGATTTCTGCATAATGCATCTTTAACTTTGACTATATGTAACTGCTTTGCTTTAAATAGTAAAGTAAAACTTTTTAAACTTCTTCCATTCCCACAAAAATAATTTGAAAGAGCTAAAGCAAGCCCTACAACTTTACTTGTAAAGTTACCATCTAGTTATACTAATAAAGTCAGATTTAATCAACAAATATGATAGTCATTTTAAAAAAGGTTAAGGGTACAAGACTGCACATATACAGTGCTTTCGGAAAGTATTCAGACCCCTTGACTTTTTTCACATTTTGTTATGTAAGTCTTATTATAAAATGGATTAAATTACATTTTTTTCCTCATCAATCTACACACAATACCCCATAATGACAAAGCAAAAACAGGTTTTTAGAAATGTTTGCAAATGTATTAAAATTAAAAATCAGAAATACCTTATTTACATAAGTATTCAGACCCTTTGCTATGTCACTCGAAATTTAGCTCAGGTGCATCCTGTTTCCATTGATCATCCTTGAAATGTTTCTACAACTTGATTGGAGTCCACCTGTGGTAAATTCAATTGATTGGACATGATTTGGAAAGGCACACACCTGTCTATATAAGGTCCCACAGTTGACTGTGCATGTCAGAGCAGAAACCAAGCCATGAGGTTGAAGGAATTGTCCGTAGAGCGCCGAGACAGGATTGTGTCGAGGCACAGATCTGGGGAAGGGTTCCAAAAAATGACTGCAGCATTGAAGGTCCCCAAGAACACAGTGGCCTCCATCATTCTTAAATGGAAGAAGTTTGGAACCACCAAGACTCTTCCTAGAGCTGGCCACCCGACCAAACTGAACAATCGGGGGAGAAGGGCCTTGGTCAGGGAGGTGACCAAGAACCCGATGGTCACTCTGAAAGAGCTCCAGAGTCCCTCTGTGGAGATGTGAGAAACTTCCAGAAGGACAACCATCTCTGCAGCACTCCACCAATCAGGCCTTTATGGTAGAGTGGCCAGACGGAAGCCACTCCTCAGTAAAAGGCACATGACAGCCCGCTTGGAGTTTGCCAAAAGGCACCTAAAGGAAACAAAATTCTCTGGTCTGATTAAAACAAAGCCTGAATGCCAATCATCACGTCTGGAGGAAACCTGGCACCATCCCTACGGTGAAGAATTGTGGTGGCAGCATCAGGCTGTGGGGATGTTTTTCAGCAGCAGCGACTGGGAGACTAGTCAGGACCGAGGGAAAGATGAACGGAGCAAAGTACAGAGAGATCCTTGATGAAAACCTGCTCCAGAGCGCTCAGGACCTCAAACTGGGGCGAAGGTTCACCTTCAAATAGGACAATGACCCTAAGCACACAGCCAAGACAACGCAGGAGTGGCTTCAGGACAAGTCTCTGAATGTCCTTGAGTGGCCCAGCCAGAGCTCGGACTTGAACCCGATCTAACATCTCTGGAGAGACCTGAATATAGCTGTGCAGCAACACTTCCCATCCAACCTGACAGAGCTTGAGAGGATCTGCAGAGAAGAAAGGGAGAAACTCCCCAAATACAGGTGTGCCAAGCTTGTAGCGCATACCCAAGAAGACTTGAGGCTGTAATCGCTGCCAAAGGTGCTTCAACAAAGTACTGAGTAAAGGGTCTGAATACTTATGTAAATGTGATATTTAAGTGTATTCTATTTTATACATTTGCAAAAATGTCTCTATACCTGTTTTTGCTTTGTCATTATGGGGTATATTGTGTAGATTGATGAGGAAAATTTTTTATTTAATCAATTTTAGAATAACGCTGTAACGTAACAGAATGTGGAAAAAGTCAAGGGATCTGAATACTTTCCGAAGTCACTGTAAATGTTTGAGGACAGGGTTTTGTTCTTTCTGGATTCCATTAGAATGACGATCACAGAGAAAGGAACAGGGCAACAACTTTTATAATTCCAACTATTGAATCTTGCAAGATACTGTTCTTAATTCTAAAAGTACCTTTTTTGCCAAAGCGGTGATGCTGCAAAAAAAATATTTGTCTGCGCTACAGACGTCTATATCGGTTCGCTAATACAGGACTAGTAAAGGCCCAGTGCAGTACTTTCGTGAGAAAAAAAATCATTATTTGTAATTTTATTAATCTTTTTTTTATTCACATTTTTCAGGGGTGCTGCAGCACCCTCATCACCCCTAGTTTCCGCGGCTATGATGCCGCTTATAGTTTTTGAGAGCTAGACCAGAGCTAGTTAGCTAACAAGCTTGTGTGTGCAGAGCGGCACCAGAATAAAATAAAACACGTCTTAAATTTTTGTAGGTAATAAATCCAATATGAAACGTGATAGTATCCTTAACTAGTATTAAAAAAATCTCTCTCCCTAATTTCTGAATTATGCTTGTAATGTCAGTAGCTACAGTAGACTATGCTTCAGAGGGAGGGGGAGGGGCAGGTAGCCTACACACACGCACTGCCAAAGATTTTCAGCTGGCAGGAAGGCAGGCAGGCAGAAACTGGAATACTTTTCTGAGTGACAAAGTGAGGGCTTTGCATAGGCGCTTTCAGTTTTTATGGGACGGGAAAAAAAATGCCCAGAATGTAAAAGGACGTTATTAACCGGTTCCCATGGATTTTTGCCCATTCTTCAAGGCAAAACTGCTCCAGCTTCTTCAAGTTGGATGGGTTCTGCTGGTGTACAGCAATCTTTAAGTCATACCACAGATTCTCAATTGGATTGAGGTCTGGGATTTGACTAGGCCATTCCAAGACATTTAAATGTTTCCCCTTAAACCACTCAAGTGTTGCTTTAGCAGTATGCTTAGGGTCATTGTCCTGCTGGAAGGTGAACCTCTGTCCCAGTCTCAAATCTCTGGAAGACTGAAACAGGTTTCCCTCAAGAATTTCCCTCTATTTAGCGCCATCCATCATTCCTTCAATTCTGACCAGTTTCCCAGTCCCTGCCGATGGAAAAACATCCCCACAGCATGATGCTGTCACCACCATGCTTCACTGTGGGGATGGTGTTCTCGGGGTGATGAGAGGTGTTGGGTTTGAGCCAGACATAGCGTTTTCCTTGATGGCCAAAAAGCTTAATTTTAGTCTCTTCTGACCAGAGTACATTCCATATGTTTGGGGAGTCTCCCACATGCCTTTTGGCGAACATCAAACGTGTTTGCTTATTTGTTTTCTTTAAGCAATGGCTTTTTTCTGGCCACTCTTCTGTAAAGCCCAGCTCTGTGGAGTGTACGGCTTAAAGTGGTCCTATGGACAGAAACTCCAATCTCCGCTGTGGAGCTTTGCAGCTCCTTCAGGGTTATCTTTGGTCTCTTTGTTGCCTTTCTGATTAATGCCCTCCTTGCCTGGTCGGTGAGTTCTGGTGGGCGGCCCTCTCTTGGCAGGTTTGTTTTGGTGCAATATTCTTTCAATTTTTTAATAATGGATTTAATGGTGCTCCGTGGGATGTTCAAAGTTTCTAATATTTTTTTATAACCCAACCCTGATCTGTACTTCTCCACAACTTTGTCCCTGACCTGTTTTGAGAGCTTGGTCTTCATGGTGCCGCTTGCTTGGTGGTGCCCCTTGCTTAGTGGTGTTGCAGACTCTGGGGCCTTTCAGAACAGGTGTATATATACTGAGATCATGTGAGATCATGTGACACTAAGATTGCACACAGGTGGACTTTATTTAACTAATTATGTGACTTCTGACGGTAATTGGTTGCACCAGATCTTATTTAGGGGCTTCATAGCAAAGGGGGTGAATACATATGCACGTACCACTTTTCCGTTATTATTTTTTTTCATTACACTTCACCAATTTGGACTATTTTGTGTATGTCCATTACATGAAATCCAAATAAAAATCCATTTAAATTACAGGTTGTAATGCAACAGAATAGGAAAAACGCCAAGGGGGATGAATACTTTTGCAAGGCACTTTAAGTATTCAACCCTTTTGTTATTGCAAGCTTAAATAAGTTCAGGAGTAAAAATGTGCTTAACAAGTCACATAATGAGTTGCATGCACTCACTCTGTGTGCAATAATAGCGTTTAACATTATTTTAAAATGACTACCCCATATCTGTACCCATACAATTATCTGTAAGGTACCTCAGTCGAGCAGTCAATTTCAAGCACAGATTCAATCACAAAGACCAGGGAGGTTTTCCAATGCCTAGCAAAGAAGGGCACCTATTGGTAGATGGGTAAAAAAAAAGCAGACATTGAATATCCCTTTGAGCATGGTGCACTTATTAATTACACTTTGGATGGTGTATCAATACACCCAGTCACTAAAAAGATACAAGCGCCCTTCCTACTCAAGGAGGAAGGAAACTACTCAGGGATTTCATCATGTTATATTAGTTGTGTATGTTATTATGAATAATAACTACATAAAGAATACTGAAATTAAATATTTATTAACTGGCTTTGCATACACACTTACCACGTTGGGGTTGTATGGAGGTGTGATTCTCCGATAGTAAAGGTCATCCCAGTTTATCGGTGAGAAAAAATTTGGTTTTTTAACTTTGAGCTATATGTAAAAGACAAAAATGACAACGATTAAAATGACTTGTGCGTATGTGTAGGAAACTGTAGGAAAGAGAGAGAAGGTAGACTGTCCAATGAGGACATCCTGATCCTGTATATTCTGACAGGTTCACTCAAAGTCTGCGATAGCACCCAGCCGGCGATGCTGGTCTTTCTGTAGGAGGCCCATCAGCATGTCACACACCACAGAGCTGGTCCCCACTGGCAGACTCAAGGGCCTGTGGAGGATGCTGTCATACATCTCTGACACATTCTGGCTATAGAAGGAACAGGACAAAATGAGTTGATAACCACATTGAGGTGTAGCCTGCTTTGTTTGGAAAATTATGCTAAATACATTGCTATAATATGCAGAACCATAATACATCACAGCAAAGTAAATGTGTATATGCCTTTCAGAGGGTATGCTCACCAGCCCATATATAATCTCATAAAATACAGTTCCCAGACACCACCAGTCTACCGTGCGGTCACAGGGCTGCTTTTTCAACACCTCTGGAGCCAAATACGGCAGAGCAAAAGGCAGTGTCAGTGGATAAAGTGACAAAGGGAAATGGGGGTTCTACAGAAAGTGGAAGTGGTGGACCCTGGGTCTGTTCCCTCTTTACACAATCCAAAGTCAGTCAACAAAACATGACCCTGGAGAAGGTCCAAGTCAAAACATCAGGGTGACCTTATTTGACCCACAGAGAACTAATACAATGATAGTCCTGAGTTCATGATACACAAATACTTACCTCTGAGTCCAGCAGGACGGTCTCAGGCTTCAAGTCTCTAAAACAGAGAACCTACTGTACAGCCTAAAGGCACTGCTGACAGAATGACCTTCCACAAAGTGAGCATGGGAAACAAGCAGGGTAAATGTGGGTTTACTGTGAATGACCCGTGAATGCTGTTAAGTGGCTGAGACTTTTTTTGTCAACATTGTTGAAAGGGTGTGACTGACCTGTAAACAATGTTGAGCAAGTATAAGTAACCGATGGCACTGGCCATCTCAGCCGTGTAAAAGCGAGATCTTGGCTCTGAGAAGCGGTGGTCTCTCTGAAGGTGATAGAAAAGCTACAGTAGAAAATCAAAAGTAGAATGTATTTTCTCTTGCATAAAATCAAGAAAGGGCACTGCACATTATTCGAGAAGTTTAGAAGTTTCCCACTGGGCAAAAACTGGCTGAATGAACGTTGTTTCCACATCATTTCAGCCCCCCAAAAATCTATGTGATGATGTTGATTCAATGTGAAAAAGTGATTGGATTTTCACCCTGATTTTTACCTAAATCTAATGACATGGTGAAATATTTTGTTGATTTCATGTTGAATTCACATTAATTGAAATCTCAACCAAATGTAAATTAAAACTAGACGTTGAACTGATGTCTGTGCCCAGTGGGTTGTCTCCATTGTCTTTATTCCATACTTAATCCATGACAAAGTAGAGCTTCTCTGGGGTCTGGAAACAGTAGTGGATCCCCACCAGGAAAGAATGATTCAGATTCTGATCCCAGGTAGTGGCAGTGCTGGCAACACTGGCTGCAGTAACCCATGGGGAGGGGGTCACACTCGGACAATCAGAGAGGGGGTTTATCATTGTGGCCCAGGTGGCACAAAATAATCAAAGGTCTGACCGCACGGAGATGCTTGGGGAAATGGTTACAACAGGGGATCAGAGTGTTTGTGTCTCAGGTGAAGAGGGTGGATCTGATCTCCATCACCTAGGACTTGACATAGATTAAGTAGATTAATAAAATCTCACATTGTTATCAATTTCTGCTCAATCTGCATGCTTTCTCAATCAGCTTTAACTGTATGTGCACTCGTAAATCAGGTTATTTCTCGAGTTGGGCTCTGGGATATAACAGCCATTGAGTATCTGATTTTATGGTGGATTGTGGAGGAGGGGGGTTGAGTGTGTTGGAGTATGTGAGTATGTGCTTGTCTGGCATCTGTTGTGGGGGGGTGGGGATGTTGGGGGGGAGGGGGGGGGGGGTATGGGATGGACCACGGGAATTATTTGCTAGGATAATAATTGCTTGCCAATGAATTAAATGTAATACAATGGCAATCCGGGTTATATGTTAGAATCCTACGCGTGAACTGCCGACATTATTACGCATATTAATTGATTATGATGGAAAATAGGATATGCATAATTTTTTTTAAATAGTTATATAGATATATATATATATATAGAGGTGAAAGCATTGGAAATGCTTTTGGCGGTTAATCTGCTTCTGTTTTGTGGGTGGCACTGTGTGCTGTTTTCGATGGATGGGTCCTGGCCTCTCGGGCCTTAGGGATCCGGAGGGACGTGGGTGGGATGCTGATCACTGGGATGACGGCTCAACTTGGGATGGGGAGGGGCTTTAGCGGGGGAATTAGTGGAGAACAATTGAAGGGTTACTCCGTAGCAATGCAAATATCACGGTACAGCTATATGGACACTCAATCATTACGGTATTTTTTATTGGTAAATGTACAAACATATATAATTATAAATAGACTTGAAACTTGTATCTCATTATGGTGTATGGTGAAATAAGTATAGCCAGTTATAATTGTAATGGCTTAGCTGATAATAACAAAAGAAGAACAATATTTACATGGCTCAAAGAGAAGGAATATAATATCTATTGTATACAGGAAACTCATTCAACAATTCGAGATGAAGTAGCATGGAAAAAAGAATGGGGGGGGGGAAATATACTTCTCCCATGGGCAAAGAAATTCAAAAGGGGTGATGATATTAATTAATAGTAATTTCGATCCAAATGTGCAAATTGTCCAAATAGATGCGCAAGGTAGATGGATTATTTTAAATATGTTATTGGACCATAAACAGATATGGCTCATTAACCTTTAAGGACCAAATAATGATGATCCACAATTCTTTGACAATATATACACTGCTCAAAAAAATAAAGGGAACACTTAAACAACACAATGTAACTCCAAGTCAATCACACTTCTGTGAATTCAAACTGTCCACTTAGGAAGCAACACTGATTGACAATAAATTTCACATGCTGTTGTGCAAATGGAATAGACAACAGGTGGAAATTATAGGCAATTAGCAAGACACCCCCAATAAAGAAGTGGTTCTGCAGGTGGTGACCACAGACCACTTCTCAGTTCCTATGCTTCCTGGCTGATGTTTTGGTCACTTTTGAATGCTGGCGGTGCTTTCACTCTAGTGGTAGCATGAGACGGATTCAACAACCCACACAAGTGGCTCAGGTAGTGCAGCTCATCCAGGATGGCACATCAATGCGAGCTGTGGCAAGAAGGTTTGCTGTGTCTGTCAGCGTAGTGTCCAGAGCATGGAGGCGCTACCAGGAGACAGGCCAGTACATCAGGAGATGTGGAGGAGGCCGTAGGAGGGCAACAACCCAGCAGCAGGACCGCTACCTCTGCCTTTGTGCAAGGAGGAGCAGGAGGAGCACTGCCAGAGCCTTGTAAAATGACCTCCAGCAGGCCACAAATGTGCATGTGTCTGCTCAAACGGTAAGAAACAGACTCCATGAGGGTGGTATGAGGGCCCGACGTCCACAGGTGGGGGTTGTGCTTACAGCCCAACACCGTGCAGGACGTTTGGCATTTGCCAGAGAACACCAAGATTGGCAAATTCGCCACTGGCGCCCTGTGCTCTTCACAGATTAAAGCAGGTTCACACTGAGCACATGTGCTCCCGAGTGGCGCAGTGGTCTAAGGCACTGCGTCTCAGTGCTTGAGGCGTCACTACAGACCCCCTGGTTCGATTCCAGGCTGTATCCAGGCTGTATCACAACCGGCCGTGATTGGGAGTCCCATAGGGCGGCGCACAATTGGCCCAGCGTCGTCCGGGTTTGGCCGGTGTAGGCCGTCATTGTAAATAAGAATTTGTTCTTAACTGACTTGCCTAGTTAAATAAAGGTAAAAAAATATATATATATATATATATATAAAAACAATAAAAAAATAAAATGTGACAGACGTGACAGAGTCTGGAGACGCCGTGGAGGACGTTCTGCTGCCTGCAACATCCTCCAGTATGACCGGTTTGGCGGTGGGTCAGTCATGGTGTGGGGTGGCATTTCTTTGGGGGGCCGCACAGCCCTCCATGTGCTCGCCAGAGGTAGCCTGACTGCCATTAGGTACCGAGATGAGATCCTCAGACCCCTTGTGAGACCATATGCTGGTGCGGTTGGCCCTGGGTTCCTCCTAATGCAAGACAATGCTAGACCTCATGTGGCTGGAGTGTGTCAGCAGTTCCTGCAAGAGGAAGGCATTGATGCTATGGACCGCCCGTTCCCCAGACCTGAATCCAATTGAGCACATCTGGGACATCATGTCTCGCTCCATCCACCAACGCCACGTTGCACCACAGACTGTCCAGGAGTTGGCGGATGCTTTAGTCCAGGTCTGGGAGGAGATCCCTCAGGAGACCATCCGCCACCTCATCAGGAGCATGCCCAGGCGTTGTAGGGAGGTCATACAGGCACATGGAGGCCACACACATTACTGAGCCTCATTTTGACTTGTTTTAAGGACATTACATCAAAGTTGGATCAGCCTGTAGTGTGGTTTTCCACTTTAATTTTGAGGGTGACTCCAAATCCAGACCTCCATGGGTTGATACATTTGATTTCCATTGATAATTTTTGTGTGATTTTGTTGTCAGCACATTCAACTATGTAAAGAAAAAATTATTTAATAAGATTATTTCATTCATTCAGTTCTAGGATGTGTTGTTTAAGTGTTCCCTTTAATTTTTTGAGCAGTGTATAATAAATTATCAACCCTGCAAGCAATTCAAGACAATATTATTATGGTGGGGGATTATAATACTGTTTTAAATAGCTCAATGGACCGTAAAGGAAATCACACCACAAACAATCACCCACATGCTCTTAAGGAAATTGTGAATGTCATGGATACATTAGAACTAGTATGGAGGCTTAAATATACTGATCTAGTGAGATATACATGGCGGAGACTGAATCAAGCTAGTCGTCTTGACTTCTTTCTTATCTCATTCTCGTTGGCACCAAAAGTTTACAAAAGTGTTGATAGGGGACAGAATGCAGTCGGACCATTATTAATAGGCAAATACATTACTCTTACTGAATTTCCACGTGGGCGAGGATATTGGAAATGTAATCAAAGCCTATTGGATGATAATTTATTTATAATTAGAACAAAGGAATTTATAACTGACTTTTTCCAACAATTCAGTACTCATCTCGAAAACAAAAGCAATTTAGGTCAAAATAGTTTATACTAAGAAAGGAAATAGAAAGTCTAACAGAACAGATAGATGGCAATAAAAACTGTAACATAGAGGCTCAGAATAAATTAGAGGAAAAACAAAAAGAAATGGAGAAACTTATTCAAGAAAGATCATGTGTAATATATTATAAAAAATAAAGCAAACTGGATGGAATATGGGGAAAAATGCACAATTTTTTTTTTTTATCTTCAACATAGGAATGCTACCAAAAAGAACTTAATGAAACTGGTTACAATTGACGGAGTCACCCATAATTCACCAAATGATATTTTGAAGGAAGAAACAAAGTACTTTAAGTATATGTTTTCTTTTCAGTCACCTCCATCTCCTCTAACTGAAGCTAATTGTAGAGATTTTTTTTATATTGATAATGTCAAATTAACAGCCACACAGAAAGACTCATGTGAAGGTGAAATTACAGAGGAGGAACTTCTGGATGCAATTAAAGACTTTAAGTCTGGGAAAACTCCAGGGTTGGATGGCATACCAGTCGAGGTATACCAAACCTTTTTTGATATACTAAGAGGACCGTTATTAGCATGTTTTAACCACTCCTATGTAAATGGTAGATTATCTGACACTCAAGAAGAAGGTCTGATCTCATTATTACTGAAACAGGATACAAGTGGAAAATATAAAGATCCAGTCCATTTACAAAATTGGAGGCCCCTTACACTTCAGTGTTGTGATGCAAAATTCCTAGCAAAATGTATAGCGCATAGAATTAAAAAGGTATTGTCGGATATTATTAATTCTAATCAGACAGGTTTTTTACATGGAAGATACATTGGAGATAATATAAGGCAAGTATTGGAAACAATAGAACACTATGGAAAATATGGGAAACCAGGCCTGCTATTCATAGCAGACTTCAAAAAGGCATTTGATAAAGTACGACTGGGGTTTATATATAAATGCCTGGAGCATTTCAATTTAGGAGAATCTCTTATAAAATGGGTCAAAATCATGTATAGTAACCCTAGGTGTAAAATAGTAAATAATGGCTATTTCTCAGAAAGTTTTAAACTGTCAAGAGGAGTGAAACAAGGTTGTCCACTATCGGCATATCTATTTATTGTGGCCATCGAGATATTAAAATCAGATCCAATAATAATATCAGAGGATTAGAAACCCAGGGCTTAAAAACAAAGGTGTCATTGTACGCTGATGATTCATGTTTTCTTTTAAATCCACAACTAGAATCCCTCCACAGCCTCATAGAGGATCTAGATACATTTTCTAACCTCTCTGGATTACAACCAAATTATGACAAATGTACTATATTACGTATTGGATCACTAAAAAATACAATTTTTACATTACCATGTAGTTTACCAATAAAATGGTCTGATGGTGATGTGGATATACTCGGAATACATATCCCAAAGGAAATAAATGATCTCACTTCAATACATTTTAATAGAAAGTTAGCAAAAATAGATAAGATCTTACTACCATGGAAAGGAAAATACCTGTCAATTTGTGGAAAAATCACCCTGATTAACTCTTTAGTATTATCCCAGTTTACCTATTTGCTTATGGTCTTGCCTACGCCTAGTGAACAGTTTTTTTAATTATATGAGAAAAAAATATTCAATTTTATTTGGAACGGCAAGCCAGACAAAATTAAAAGGGCATATTTATATAATGAATATGAATTCGGAGGACAGAAATTATTAAATATTAAAGCATTAGACCTATCACTAAAAGCTTCAGTCATACAAAAGTTATACTTAAATCCGAACTGTTTCTCAAGCAAATTAGTAAGATTGTCTCACCCAATGTTCAAGAAAGGCCTTTTTCCCTTTATTCAGATTACAACAACTAATTTGCAGTTATTTGAAAAGGAAATCATCTCCCAAATATCACTATTTCTAAAACAAGCCATAGAAAGTTGGTTGCAATTTCAATTTAATCCTCCAGAAACGACAGAACAAATAATGCAACAAATATTGTGGTTAAATTCAAATATACTAATTGACAAAAAAACTTTATTTTTTGACAGAATGTTTAAAAAATGTATAATCTTCGCAAATGATATCATCGGTAGGACTGGTGGAGTTATGTCGCACATGCAGCTAACAAAAACATATGGAAATGTCTGCTCTACCCAAAATTACAACCAAATAATTGCAGCCTTACCGCAAAAGTGGAAGAGGAAAGTGGAAGGGGGAGAAAGTAAGGAACTTGTCTGTCGGCCTTGCATTAAAGAACATAATTGGTTAAGGAAAACTGTGATAAATAAAAAAGTATATCAGTTTCACTTAAGGACCAAAGGATTGACAGGCGTCCCATATAGATTGCAAAATAGTTGGGAAGAGATTTTTGACTTACCGATCCCATGGCATAGTGTTCATGAACTGACACGCAAAACGACACCGGATTCAAAAATTAGAATCTTTCAATTTAAATTATTATATAAAATTCTTGCTACCAATAGAATGTTATTTATATGGGGGATACAATCTTCCCAGCTCTGCAGATCTTGTTTTTGGACACAGGTCCAGGAATGGCTAAAGGATTGCAATATTTACCTGGAGCTAACCTTGCAGATAGCATTACTGGGTGATCTGAAAAGTAATAGTCAATCGATCAATAATATAATAATACTTTTAGCAAAAATGTTTATTTTTAATTCACAATCTGTAGAAGCAATGAGAATAGAAAGGTTCAGAACTTTTGTAAAACAAATACGGTTGAAATATATATGGCAAATAGAAATCCTATATGGATGGTGTTAAGAGATAGATGGGATGTATTGAATAGAGTTGAAGGATGGGACTAATAACAAATAACAACAAAGATAGCTAATAATGTAAGCATACTGTGTCCATAATAAGTATATAGGTTGTATGTTTGGAGCTTTTGGGAAAGAGCACAGTTAGAAAGATATGGCATATAGAAGCAAACCGGATGGACATCATGAAAATGATCGGAGAGGTTGAGAGTAGAAGAAGTTCAGGAGCAAAAAAAATATATATTTATATAATAGAATAATTGTAAAATTAACTGTGTCCATAAGGTGTAGATAGTAAGTATAGACCGGAAGTAGAGGCCTGGGCATTGTTGTTCACTAATTTACTCCAAGTAGGGAAAGGATGGCAGGGTTGAAAAGTAATAAAGGGGAGTATATATATAAAAAACATGGGGGATTGGAAGTGATGCAGACAATTACATTGATAGAAGATACAATCTATCTGCAATATTAAGCTGATCCACCCCCCCCCCCCAAAAAAAAAGAATGATTCAGACTCGAGCAGCACGTTCCTCTCTGCCATGATGTTCTTTTGCTTCACATGGAAGAATCCAGCGCCAAAGAAATAGAGCATTATTGTTAAACCCACTCCTACTGTACAGTATATTCATCTTTTAAAAATGTTTTTTTAAGGTTTTAATTTCTAAAATCAATCTACTGTTATGTTCATAATTAAACTATGGAGCTGAATGGAACCTCTTTTTTTTCTTCAGTTTGATTTTTTTTGCAGCACTTTCACAGCATAGACCCTGGGGACAAAACAAAATGGATTCAAAATAAGGTAATAAAACACATGACAGTACAATATACAATTGTTGGTTATACACTACCAGTAAAAAGTTTGGACACCTACTCATTCAAGGGTTTTTCTTTATTTGTACTATTTTTTACATTGTAGAATAATAGTGAAGACATCAAAGCAATGAAATAACACATATGGAATCATGTATTAACCAAAAAAGTGTTAAACAAATCAAAATATATTTTATATTTGAGATTCTTCAAATAGCCACCCTTTGCCTTAATGACAGCTTTGCACACTCTTGGCATTCTCTCAACCAGCTTCATGAGATAGTCACCTGGAATGCATTTCAATTAACAGGTGTGCCTTCTTAAAAGGTAATTTGTGGAATTTCTTTACTTCTTAATGCGTTTGAGCCAATCAGTTGTGTTGTGACAAGGTAGGGGAGGGGGGGTATACAGAAGATAGCCCTATTTGGTAAAAGACCAAGTCCATATTATGGCAAGAACAGCTCAAATAAGCAAAGAGAAACAACAGTTCATCATTACTTTAAGACATGAAGGTCAGTCAATATGGAAAATGTCAAGAATTTTGAAAGTTTCTTCAAGTGCAGTCGCAAAAACCATCAAGCGCTATGATGAAACTGGCTCTCATGAGGACCGCCACAGGAATGGAAGACCCAGAGTTACCTCTGCTGCAGAGGATAAGTTCATTAGAGTTACCAGCCTCAGAAATTGCAGCCCAAATAAATGCGTCACAGAGTTCAAGTCACAGACACATCTCAACATCAACTGTTCAGAGGGGACTGTGTGAATCAGGCCTTCGTGGTCAAATTGCTGCAAAGAAACCACTACTAAAGGACACCAATAAGAAGATACCTGCTTGGGCCAAGAAACACAAGCAATAGAAAATTAGACCGGTGGAAATGTGTCCTTTGGTCTGGAGTCCAAATTGGAGATTTTTGGTTCCAACCGCCGTGTCTTTGTAAGATGCAGTGTTGGTGAACGGATGATCTCCGCATGTGTATTTCCCACCATAAAGCATGGAGGAGGAGGTGTTATGGTGTGGGGGTGCTTTGCTGGTGACACTGTCTGTGATTTATTTAGAATTCAAGGCACACTTAACCAGCATGGCTACCACAGCATTCTGCAGTGATACGCCATCCCATCTGGTTTGGGCTTAGTGGGACTATCATTTGTTTTTCAACAGGACAATGACCCAACACACCTCCAGGCTGTGTAAGGGCTATTTTACCAAGAATGAGAGTGATGGAGTGCTGCATCAGATGACCTGACCTCCACAAAGAGGAGATTTAGGGGGGAAATAATCAGATTTCTCAGGGAAAACAGTGACATGATTTTCCATACATCTTCTCTTTGCAATTAATCAATCAATCAATCAATTTTATTTTATATAGCCCTTCGTACATCAGCTAATATCTCGAAGTGCTGTACAGAAACCCAGCCTAAAACCCCAAACAGCTAGTAATGCAGGTGTAGAAGCACGGTGGCTAGGAAAAACTCCCTAGAAAGGCCAAAACCTAGGAAGAAACCTAGAGAGGAACCAGGCTATGAGGGGTGGCCAGTCCTCTTCTGGCTGTGCCGGGTGGAGGTTATAACAGAACCATGCCAAGATGTTCAAAAATGTTCATAAGTGACAAGCATGGTCAAATAATAATCAGGAATAAATCTCAGTTGGCTTTTCATAGCCGATCATTAAGAGTTGAAAACAGCAGGTCTGGGACAGGTAGGGGTTCCATACCCGCAGGCAGAACAGTTGAAACTGGAATAGCAGCAAGGCCAGGCGGACTGGGGACAGCAAGGAGTCACCACGGCCGGTAGTCCCGACGTATGGTCCTAGGGCTCAGGTCTCTCAGTTGGCTTTTCATAGCCGATCATTAAGAGTTGAAAACAGCAGGTCTGGGACAGGTAGGGGTTTCGTAACCGCAGGCAGAACAGTTGAAACTGGAATAGCAGCAAGGCCAGGCGGACTGGGGACAGCAAGGTGTCAGCATGCCCGGTAGTCCTGACGTATGGTCCTAGGGCTCAGGTTCTCAGAGAGAAAGAGAGAACGAGAGAATTAGAGAGAGCATACTTAAATTCACACAGGACACTGGATAAGACAGGAGAAGTACTCCAGGTATAACCAACTAACCCCAGCCCCCCGACACATAAACTACTGCAGCATAAATACTGGAGGCTGAGACAGGAGCGGTCCGGAGACACTGTGGCCCCATCCGAAGAAACCCCCGGACAGGGCCAAACAGGAAGGATATAACCCCACCCACTCTGCCAAAGCACAGCCCCCGCACCACTAGAGGGATATCCTCAACCACCAACTTACAATCCTGAGACAAGGCCGAGTATAGCCCACAGAGGTCTCCACCACAGCACAAACCAAGGGGGGGCGCCAACCCAGACAGGAAGATCACGTCAGTAACTCAACCCACTCAAGTGACGCACCCCTCCTAGGGACGGCATGAAAGAGCACCAGCAAGCCAGTGACTCAGCCCCTGTAACAGGGTTAGAGGCAGAGAACCCCAGTGGAGAGAGGGGAACCGGCCTGGCAGAGACAGCAAGGGCTGTTCGTTGCTCCAGAGCCTTTCCGTTCACCTTCACACTCCTGGGATTAGTGTAGTAATACATTATACTAAAGCTGTGTGATTAGTCAATACTCAATCACAACTGTCTAGACTATTCAGACAGCATCAACTACACCAATATCAAAGAAACCAATACATCTGCCAAATTCATATATTTGCATAATTAATCATCAAAACCTTCCAAGGAAAGTAACAGAAACATAGGGGAAACAATTTATATGGAAAAAGATCTGATTGTTGATCTTCATTTCCCTCTATTTTTGATTTGTGAAGCTAGTCATAACATAATACCTTGCCATCTAGCTATAACCAATCACAAATCATGACTTAATACTGGACTACCAGAGATTCAAAGCAATGCAGAAGAGATGGTGAGAAAGAGAGTACAAATAAGTAGAAAGAATTTCCTCTTGAAACACAAACATCAATCATCATCAACCAGTATCTTTAACATGAAGCATTAGCAATCTCAGACAGATAAGGAAATTGAGAACAATTCCTCTACAATACGTTCCATAGCAACCCACAATCTTTCAGCCTGGTTCTCATGCAAAGTTAAAATGCACTACAATCACAACTTCAACAAAACCAAATGCTCAGAGTGGGCGAAATCAAAACACTGTATTCGATTTGTAAATTATTTTCAAACCATCTTTCATACTTCCTAATTAAACAAGTGCATTTAATCTTTGGAAGTCGACCTGGATCGCGAACGGAGAGGGATTTAAAGCGTGAGAGAGGGCGAGAGGCTGAGTGCTTGGTGGGGTACTTGGATTGGTAATGGTCTTCTTGTGGGGAGGGAGACTTGGAGGCAGACTTGGCCCGCTCTCCGTTTCCATTCTCTGAGGGGAACGGGGAGCGACTCTGGGACTTCTTGCTGACAGACTTCTCTTTGGAGTGGCTTCTGGATCCCCGCTCAGACTTGACTTTTGACTGGCTCTTGGAGCGAGACTTGCGGGCGTCGGAGCGTGAGCTGGATTTGTGGCTCACTGAGTGGCTGAGAGACTTGTGAGTGTGGGAGTGAGAACGGGAACGGGACTTCCTGGTGAGAGAACGTGAGCGGGACTTGGAACGGGACTTGAGTGACTTGGAGAGGGACTTCTTCCCGGATCTGGAATGGGATTTCTGGTTGGACCTGGAGCGTGAGCGCCGTGCACTGCGAGAGCGTGACCTGTGGAGAACAAACACACATACATTAAAACTAGTTCTGTGTTACAATGACATTTCCTATCTGGGATAAACTACGTATTAATCTATGTAACTACCCCAGCCTTGTGAAGTAGAGTTCTTTGGCAGGGCAGTTTTCTTACCGTGAGGGAGACCTGGAGTGGCTGCCAGAACTTCTCCTCCTGCGGCTCCTGCTGCGAAAGCGACGTCTGCTACGAGACCTGGGAGATCAAACACATTGTAAGCCTGGGTAACTAATCAGCTTTGGTACTGGAATGACAGCAAATTAAACATATAACCCCTTCCACAGGAGGGCCATTAGGACCCAACGGCTGCATTGTGTGGTAAGCCCAGGACTATCCTGACCTGGAGCAGCTGCCAGAGTAGGAGCGTCGGCGGCGAGGCTTGTCCTCCACCAGGCGGATCATTCTCCCGTTGATGTCGGTGCCGTCCAGCTTTTCCAGGGCCCTCCTCATGTCCGAGCGGGAAAGGAACTCAATCACCCCCTCGTTGGGCTGCTTCTTATGGGCGTCGGCATATGTCACCTCACCAGCCTGGCACATGAAGTCCTGTCAACCAAAAACATATTGTATAAATTAACAACAAGAGTGTGCCTGAAACAAATAACTTGCGGTTGTTCTGACCCGTTTTCAGAGAAAGATGGAGACTTGACACACAGGGCTCACCTTTAGGTCCTGCCAGCTGCAGCGACTGGAGAGGTTGTCCACAATAAGCCGGTACTCTGTGCGTACAGGTGGCCCGTACTTATCCCAGCCAGTGTGGCTTCGGCTGCTGTAACCACTACTGCCTTTAAATGAACACGGACAAGACCGTCCGTCAGTATGGCACAGTGGGGGAGTCTACAGTGGCTACACTGGGGGTGAAAACTCAGGTGGTCTGCTAGAACTGGTCCTTGGACTTAGCTCCCTAGCATTATTGTACTAATGAGTGATGTGGTCTAACATTGCCTTGGCAGAGGTAGTAACACATTCAGCCAATGTCCATCTGAGCATCAAAGCAGTCACAGCGAATGGACAGCATTCCTGCTCTTTGCTTACAAGCTCAAGAACAGAAATGCCAATTTCTTTGATTAATCAACCTCAATTTAACATTTATTTTGCTGTATAAAATACAAAAAGGTAAACATCACATCAACCACACAATAATACTAAAAAAGGGAGGGGGGGTGTATCTACGACTACCAACTGATACCATAGTAGCTAACATAAATCTACCAGTCTACAGATACCCTATGACTTACAATGGATGCAAACTGCTCTTTTGTGAAACAGTTAGCTAACATATGGCAACATGTTTTTTTGGCTTTAACCTTTTGCAATTTGTTTTTTTTTTAAACAGAAAAACCAATGGGATTCCTCACCATCACCCTGGTCTATTGGCAAAAGGCTGCCGTCATCATGGCTTCCGGTAAGGTCAGCCAAGAGGTCATACGTCAAAGGTCACACACACATTAAGGTGAAAGCCAAGGCCAAACGGGACAGGCAGTCATCTTATCCAGTCATCTTAGCCTCAAGGGACACGGACTCAGCCCGCAGTGGACTCTTTCAAATTGAAACATCAAGGACTTTGTTAATGTTGAAGTCAGATGGTATAATGGACATATTGTATCTTCCTATATCCTTTAGTTTACATCACAGCTGGCCTGCTTACACACACACATAAAAAAGACTATTGAGAGTGTACCAATGCCATAAAGCAAGCAACACAGCTGAAATGTAAACACCACATCTAACATCACCAACCCAAACCCAAACCCTATGTGTTCAACAGCAGCATCAAATTGTGTTTTTCACAGGTTAAAAGATCAGCAATGGCTTGAGAGGTAATTTCAGCAAACAAGACACTGCATACATACAAAACACATTATAACATTCAAATGAACCTTAAAGTAAGTGGAAAATGCATGCACTCACTACTGTATGTCACTTTGGACAAGAGCATCTGCTAAATGACAAATGCAAATGTAAGCATTTCGTTGGATGATGTATACCATGCGTACCCCGTACATACAACTTGAAACAATGTTGTGTTTGATTGAAATTGCATTTATACGGCTAAAGAGATGAGGTACTATTTCAGGTGGGCCTCCAAATTACAAGGAACAGATAGAATAATCTAGTATCGTTGGAAGAGCTAGCGAAGTGTGGTGTTCATGACTTTACTGCCTCCTGCTGGAACTCCCCATCATCACACCTGAGAAAAAAGTAAATAATGTAATGTTGCTGCAGTTATACATACAAGTTATAGAGTACACTTACTAAATCCGCCACCATATCCATCACGGTCCCTGCGTGGACCACGAGCGTGCTCAATGATGACTCGTTCTCCGCAAAGGTCTTTGCCGTTCAGCTCATAAACTGCGTCGTCGGCGTCACGCGTGTCATCGTACTCCACGAAGCCGTACCTGCAACATTTGATAGTGCATGAGCAAGAAGACGGAGCAATGTTGACGACGGGTCGGTAGGTCTACTGTGTTGACTAAATGTCAACAACAGCTGACAATCTAGCTACTGCAGTCGCCATTTTGCCCATGCTAGCGAGCTAGTTAACATCTTAATTTACCCATTCTTCAGATCAACCTCCAGTAACCACAAAAAAAAAACTCTGGATGTCTTTCTCACGTATATGATAGCTCAATCTGCCGACGTACACACGCGGCATTTTGGCCAATATTTGTAATAATATTCTAGAGATTAAGCTAATCGTGAAGCGTGCACAAAATTCTTATTCTTCAATGGTATAATGAGGGTCTGCAAACAAGCGTTAGGTGCATGCTGCCACCTACTGTACGGGTGGTAAACTATATAAAAAATATCCATTGTAGGAAAGGGCTGGGGGGGGGGGGCGACATCATCCAAAATACAAAAATAGACCCATTAAAAAACATTCCACTCATTCAGTCACATTCCAATTCAAGACACATCCTACACAGGCTCAACCCAAAAAGCGTTCTGCTGCACATTTTCTCAGATGTTTTCTAAGTTTGTGCTGTGCAGTTTATGACCATTGCAATAAATGCTACAAAGTCTACCTTTTTCACATGTAATATATCCAGGGGAGGACTGCCCTCTCTCATTGAAGTCACGGAAGTTCAAGGCCGACCGCGGTACTGCAGGCATTGTTAGCAGGAAACAGGATCCCCATCATAGTGAATGGAAAAATTTGAATCTTCGTGTAAATAAAATGTTTAGAAGACAATCACGGTACCAATAATTGCTTCTAATACACCCGATGAATGTCCATGAACCGATTATTTTAAAATTGCACACAGAAGAAGTTAAGGATAATTTA